>NW_026695065.1:8220000-9420000 GCF_021218885.2 Marmota monax | reverse complement strand
TCACACATGCATGCGCACACACCTCCCCATCCCCACCCCCCACAAACCCACATACCTAGTATCACTTGATCCTTGAAAAAGGTGTCAAAAGCATACATTGGAAAAAGGATAGCCTCTTTAATAAGTGGTGCGTAGAAACTGGTGATCCATATGGAGAAGAATGAAATTAGATTTTCATCTCTCATTCTGTGCAAAAATCAACTCAAAATGAATCAAAGACTGAAGCTTATAACCAGAAACTGCAAGTTTTGAAACAAAGAATAGGGGAAACACTTCAACATAGAGGTATAGCCAAAAGACTTGCTCAGGAAAAAAAAGAATCAATAAATGGGACAGCATCAAATTTAAAAGCTCTTGCACAGCAAAGGAAACAAAAGAGTGGAAAGAGAACCAACAAAATGGGAGAAAATCTTTGCTAGATACTCTTTGGACAGAGGATTAATATCCAGAATATATGAAGAACTCAAAAATCTTAACATTAAAAATTTAAATAATCCAGTTAATAAATGGGCAAATGAAGTGAACATACTCATCTCAAAACAAAAAGTATACATGGCCAACAACTATATGAAAAAACTGTGAAACATCTTTAGCCATCAGGAAAATGGAAATCAAAGTACATTGAGAATCTATCTCACTCCAGTTAGAATGGGACTCATTAAGAATACAAAAAAAATAAAATAAAATAAAATAAATGCTGGTGAGAATGCAGGGAAAATGAACTCCTATACACTGTTGGTTGGAATGTAAATTAGTACAGCCACTATGGAAATTAGTATGGAGTGTCCTCAAAAGATTAGGCATGGAATCACCCTAAGACACAGCTATACCACTCCCCAGTATTTACCAAAATAATTAAAGTCAGCACACTATAGTAACATATGTATATACATGTTGATAGCAGCACAATTTACAATAACCAAGTTATGGAACCAGCCTAGTTGCCTGTCAACAGATGAATGGATAAAGAAAATGTGGTATATATACACAATGGGGTCTTACTCAGCTATAAAAAGAATGAAGCTGTCATTTTCAGGAAAATTGATGGAAATGGAGAACATAATTTTGAGTGAAATAAGCCAGACTCAGAAAGAAAAGTATTGTTATGTTTTCCCTCATATGTAGGAGTTAAAGGAGTGGGGGAGCTGTAGAGAGGTGACTTCTAGTGGTGGGGGGCATAGGGAAGTATTGGGGACTGAAATTCATCTAAATTTTATATATGTGTTAATATGTCACAATGAAAACCACTATATAATTGAGATACACAAATAAAATTATTATTTTTAAAAATGTTTAAGGATGAAACAAAAATAATAATAATAAAACATTCAAACTGTATCTTAGCCACCTGTAATTGGGTCTTTAAGCATTTTTATCAGGTTGAAAAACTTACATTTGTACTCCATTGTTCCCCATTTTTGCATAAATAATGGATCATCTCAAAGGTTTCTTATCTTCTATAACAATCCGTTATGTATTTATCCTCCACAATTTATTAAGATGCCTCTTGAACCTGTTTATGTTTTGGGGTTGATCATTTATCATTCTAATTACTTTCATAGATTTACTACCTGCTTCATGAAAAGATCTTTATTTGCTCTTAAATTAGCCCTCTTCAACTGCAGTATTGCTCCTTGTCTCTAGTTTTTCTGGAATTTGTTTAAAATAAGCCCAAATTTACCAACCCATACATTCATGATGTTAAAAACTGCACCATAATTGTGTCCTTGTTTTTAGAAAATATTATTCTGTATAAACAGGGTCTGAATATAGTATAATTTTTAGAATTTATCTGATGTTTTTAACAGCTATAGTAATAGGATAGTTATTTGTATTTACCAAGGTCTCCTTACATCGGGATGGGAAAACCAAGGTATGAGAAGTGAGGTGCACATGCAAGCATGAACATCAAATCAGTTTTGTTCCTATAATCTCAGGTACTCAAAAGGCTAAGGTGAGAAGATCACAAGTTCAAAGCCAGCCTGAGCAAATTAGTAGGACCCTGTCTCAAAATATAATTTTTTTTAAAAAATTTATTTGTTTTAATTAGTTACACATGAAAGTACAATGACCTTGACATATCATACATTTGAATCAGATGGCATATAATTTCTCATTTTTCTGAGTGTACAGGTTGCAGAATCAAGAAAGGGCTGGGGATGCAGCTCAGTGGTACAGTATTTTCCTGGCACGTGTACGACCTTGGGTTTAATCCTTAGTATTTAAACTAAATAAATAAATAAATCTGTTTTGCTGCCAAGAATTGGATCTGATATTAGATATTCAATCTAAGGCAGAGGTTCCAAAGCACAAGTCTTTCTAGTTGTCTCTTAATCAATGGAGGCTGGGATGATGGAGAAACTACCAGTTCTGAATCAGTAAATCTGAGGTAAAAACCAAATATCATTGTTTTTAAAGAACTTACAAATTAAATCTGGTGAGTATACAAGTTTGGGAAATCATTGATATATTATATCATTTATGTCAACTAAAATACAGTAAAGGAGTTTTGTGCTATGTTATTTTTCAGGACTCAATTCCAACTAAGTTGTCTCCAATATCTCCAATTGATAGCATGTAGTATCATTCTTGAAGACATTAAAAAATAATTGAATAAAATTACTGTGATTTTACCAAATCCTCACATCATGATTATATGCAATGTACAGCACAAATTATATCTAGCCCTTTGAAGAGTGGATCCCATTTTTTACAGAAGATTAATCTTTTGCATTGGAATCTGCCTTATAATACTATTCCTAGTGTTTTATTTTCATGAAATCTCTGTGTCAATTGAAGGCATGTAAATCAGCACATACTGTGCTCTAGCACAGCTGAATTATAAAAACATTAAGGGCTGAAATTATGGGAATGATGAGCTAGTCTTCCATGTGGCTCCACCATTCCATACTTCCAGCTGCTGTGTATCCAAGCTACAACAGAAACATTTAAGCACTATCTTATGAAAGCGTCCAAAGGCTTAAGAAATCTCTGACCCAAATAATTCAGTCTCGTTTTAACTAATTATACATAGGGTGTGTGTGTGTGTGTGTGTGTGTGTGTGTTAATGGGGGCAGGATCTAGAAAAAAAAAGAGGAAGAGAGATTGAGAATTGAGCTCTGTAAAATATTCTTCAAGTCAGCATCCTGAATAGTGATGAATGAAGGACAGCATAATTCATTGGTGAAATCAAGTCTTATTTAATTGAGTCAGGCACATGTAGCCCATGCTCTTGGATTTTTGTTTTATTTTTTTTTCATCATGATTCTCAATTCATTGATTTTTCATTTATAACATCGAGGAAAAATTCATGTTATAGAATTGAAGATCTTGTTGGGAAAAACCTCCCCTGACAGTCTCAGCTAAGAGGGTGTGATGCTGGGGCAGTGCATTTTGTTGTTGTTGTTACAAAAGAGAACATTGTTCTTTCAGCTATAGCAATAATGCCTAACAGCAACAGCTTCCTGTGAAATTGTTCCAAGCGCATTTCCATAAAGAAGGGTTCTATTCTACTCGATCCTTGCTTATATTCCAACTCCATCTACATTCTGCTCCAGTCTTTCTTGTATTTCTCCCCCCAACAATTTGGCCATTTAATGCTTGCACAGGCCTATAATTGTGCTGATGTCATCTAGCCAATCAATCATAGAACTATTCATTAGGATATCTGCAATCAGGGCAGTGTCAAAGTGAACTACATTCATTTTGCTACTAAATATCAAATGACAGTAAATTAAACTCTTATTGTAATGATTGTATTAAAGTAAATGGTGTGCAATTATATACTTTTTTCCTCACCGTTATGCAATTTTTACTAGAGGATGTAGTAAACATGGGTTTTACTGGCATTACCACTGGAGCTTAGCAGAAAGAAAGAGGGCATGGGATTTGTATTTCCATGTGAGAAGTTCTTTATATTGAGTTGATGGAAAACAAATCACTAAACACTATATTTTAGCAAACTAAGAATGTTCAAGGATATTTTTCATATATAGTACAGACTATGACCATGTGTCATTACTAAAAATAGATGAATATAGGTACACAGAATACTCTAATAGCAACACGAATCCCACAGAAACAAATTGCTAGTTATAACCAAGGAAAAATAATTCACAGGGTTACATATTTCCCTCCTGTAAAAATGTTCCCTTTCCAAAATTAAGGTTAATATAATATTTCATTATTAAAAAACTATACCATAATCCTTCATAAATTTGCCTTATACAAAAGGTCATTAGTGGAAAGTGGAAAATTAAATAGCATTAATAAGAATAATTATTTAGTATTTTCCCCTGGTTTTCAAGCATGTTAGTGTCAAATGTTAATTAAAATAGTTCAATAAATAAGGGAAAATTTAAAAGTAAGTCATTCTTTGCAACTCTTCTTGTTTTGAATTGCTCCATGATATATTAAGAACTCTCTTATTAGAATCATTAAGGATGGTTTAAAACAAATTTTCACAGCAAGAAGTATTAACATTTTAGTCAAATTTTAATGGGGGATATTCACCTGAGACAATAATGAAGAGAAAGAATGTTTAAAGATGAAACTATTAATTAACCAAGAATTTTGTGTTGTTCTCATATTTCTCTCTTAGTACCATTCCCTTTCTTCTAGTTTCTGCAATAAGGTCAAAATAACCCTCCATTTATTTCATTACATTCTCTTTTTTTAAGTGTCCCAGTTTCTGGGTATGAATTCACTATAGAATGGAATAGAAGAAGATCAGTTAGACCATGGAGAATATTTTCTTTATCAAAATACATTTGGGGAGAAGCCAAATTCAGAAACACCACTATGAAAATCTTGGCATAAAAAAAGCACTTTTCTCTTAAATATATTCTGAAACATCTTCCAGTACTTCACACTATGGTGGTGTGTCTTTAATTCTGAAAGTAATTTATAAAATGAATGCATTTTAAGAATGCAGTTAAAAATATCACAAATGTATTTATTGGGCACATATTTAGCCAGCAATGAATCAAATCCCAGTTCTCTCAAACATGAGAAATAAAACTTTGTATCTGTTACAAGTAAATATCTTTTGATGACTTTTTCTAATCACATTTATTCCAAAATGAAATAATTATTAATTCCAAACTCTTATTTATTAAGTTGAAAACTGAATTACATAATAGACCATGATCTGAAAATGCACAAAACTCAACCCAGAAAGGAAAAGAATAGGGTTTAAAGCTATAGTCTTCCTTTCTAAATTTAGTCACAAGGTCACAATTGAAATTCATGACTTCCTTCCTCCACTTCCCATTCAGCTTAAACTTTTTTCTCATCTGGCATTTCTATTTACTAGGGCTCTCTCTTTTTAATACCTTTTTTTTAGTTGCAGTCAGACACAATGCCTTCATTTTATGTATTTATTTATTTTATGTGGTACTGAGGATTGAACCCAGCGCCTCACACATGCTAGGCAAGCACTCTACCGCTGAGCCACAACCCCAGCCCCTTGCTAGGGTTCTTTATCTGTGGGTAACTAAATGTTTACTCCTGAAAGATGTAAGCTTTTACTAATTCTGCCTTGCAGGGGAGAAAAAGTAAACATTTTCCTCATCCACTGCAATGTTCATGACCAATGTCCCTAAACAAAATACAGATTAACAAGAGAAAATCATGTATATTTATTTAACAAAAGTTTTACCTGATATGGGAGCCTTCAGAAATGAAGAACTGAAAAAAATAGGAAATCTGTGTATTTTTATAGAAAATATTTTTAGGCACATATGATTGGAGGACAAAAGTCTTGTAGAAGTATCGTCTGATGGTAATAAACTGAAGGGTGAAGAAACTAAGCAAGGCCTGTTTGATAAATTTCTTCTCCAAGTATCTGTAAGACATTCCTCACCTCTGTGTATAGGAGAGGACACTTGTCACATGAAGGTCTTCAAGGGAGAAGGGAGGGAAAAAGAGAATAACCTTCCTAGGTTTTATCACCTGCTTCAGGGAAGAAGTGGTAAAGTGAATTATACTTTCTATAACCAACTTCAGGAGATAGGGAAAAAAGAAGATTGGAGAGATCTTCCTGCCTCTTCTATTTTCTCAATTTTCCATGTGCCATATTTTGGGATTGTGTTTCCTTCACCCCATCAGCCCAATTAGAATTTCAACACTTTCTCTGATCACTGGCTACTGAATGTAGCCTTGCTAGGGGGCACTCCCAGGAATGCTACTTCTTTTTTTTTTAATCTTCTTACTGGAGACATAGATGGACAGCCAGCCTTTATTTTATTTCTTTATTTCATATGGTGCTAAGGATGGAACCCAGAAAATGCTTCACTTGTGCTAAGGAAGTGCTCTACCACTGAGCTGCAGCCCCAGCCCTGGGATGCTACTTCTTTCTTTTTTTTTTTAATTTTTTATTGTTGGTTGTTGAAAACATTACATAGTTTTTGATATATCATATTTCACACTTTGATTCAAGTGGGTTATGAACTCCCATTTTTACCCCGTATACAAATTGCAGAATCACATCAGTTACACATCCATTGATTTACATATTGCCATACTAGTGTCTGTTGTATTCTGCTGCTTTTCATATCCTCTACTATCCCCCTCCCCTCCCCTCCCCTCTTCTCTCTCTACCCCCTCTACTGTCATTCATTTCTCCCCCTTGTATTATTTTCCCCTTTCCCCTCACTTCCTCTTGTATGAAATTTTGTATAACCCTGAGGGTCTCCTTCCATTTCCATGCAATTTCCCTTCTCTCTCCCTTTCCCTCCCACCTCTCATCCCAGTTTAATGTTAATCTTGTTCTCATGCTCTTCCTCCCTACTCTGTTCTTAGTTACACTCCTTATATCAAAGAAGACATTTGGCATTTGTTTTTTAGGGATTGGCTAGCTTCACTTAGCATAATCTGCTCTAATGCCATCCATTTCCCTGCAAATTCTATGATTTTGTCATTTTTTAATGCAGAGTAATACTCCTTTGTGTATAAATGCCACATTTATTTTTTCCATTCATCTATTGAAGGGCATCTAGGTTGGTTCCACAGTCTTGCTATTGTGAATTGTGCTGCTATGAACATCGATGTAGCAGTGTCCCTGTAGCATGCTCTTTTTAGGTCTTTAGGGAATAGACCTAGAAGGGGAATAGCTGGGTCAAATGGTGGTTCCATTCCCAGCTTTCCAAGAAATCTCCATACTGCTTTCCAAATTGGCTGCACCAATTTGCAGTCCCACCAGCAATGTACAAGTGTACCCTTTTCCCCACATCCTCGCCAGCACTTGTTGTTTGACTTCATAATGACTACTTCTTTCTAATCAATTGTATCATGGTGACCTTGTCCTGTTCAATAATGTAACACTATTTTTTGCCAGTTTCCTCATGGTAAGTAAGGGAACTGAAATGATGGACTGATATTTTTTAACTCAGTATAACTATTATTGTTTCCTTGGGTGGAAAAATTCCTCCTTTGAATATGAAGATTTTTGAATTAAAAACCATAGAGTTGCAGAAATGGAAAGTGAAAATCATATGAGGTTTCTATTTGGTATAATAATGAGAAAATGATATCACTCTTACTTTCTTCCATTGGTTTCCAGACCTATGTAATATGAATGTGGGAAAAGCTGGACCATACATTGATCACTGGTTTTAACCAAATATTGCATCTTATAGAAGAGTATCCCAACCTCACATTTGTCACCGAGTTGACTCAATGACTGTATCTTTGGTAGGACATATAATTTCATAAATCAATTTACTTCTGGGTGATGGAGTTCATGGTAAGACCAGTGAATCATATGAAAATCATCCAACTAATTAACATACTTCTTTTGCTAAAAGATAAGTTCTTTGGATGCAGGTAATACCATATGGATACTATATCTGAATATATGGCATTTAATATAATGGATGTTCTAAAGGAAGACTGGCAAAGAAAGAAACTACACTTTATTCCAGAAAATAAAAAAAATGGAACATTCTTCATGAAAGCATCCACTGTAATCACCTGTCACAAGGTGAGTGACTGGTTTCCTGATGTATTTGGGTTCAGGGTCAGTTGATACTGTAGGCAAACTGGACACTTAGTAAAGGCAACCATGTTGAGAGAAATTTCATGTTATCCATGCCAGGTAGAAACTCCATTCCTGTCTCTTTTTGGCCATAGGTTTTTATTGACTCATTGAGCACTGGGGAGACCAGCAAAAGTATTTTATTATTATAGGAACAGGCTTTTTTGGTATGGTTATTGAAAACCTTTTCTGCCAAGGTCAGCTTTTGGTGAGTGTTCACATGTGTCACAGACACTCTATCACTTGGCACCCATTTTGAGAGATCCATGCAGAAACCCCTTATTCAAACTTCTTCATCACCAATCCTACAATCCTACTCTTCCAAATTTCCTGATCACCCAGCCAAACCATTAGCTACAACTCATGAATAATAATGTTCCACACCTCAGTCCATATATCCTGCCAGGCAAAGTGGACAGTGAGATATACAGCTTGAATTTCAGCCAATTGGAAGGATTTATTTTCATCAATGTCTTTCAGGGTAACCTCTATGTGAGCCTGTAACACTGCAGTAGTCCACTTTTTTATGTGGCATCAGCATATCCTGCATAGTCATCTATAAACCAGTTCAATTTTTTCTCCTTTGTTAGCTGACCATAAGGAAATCTCCAGGTGTCATTTGCAAAAACAATAATAGTACAGCTGAAATAGGCATATCGAGAGTGTGAGTCATCTGTTCATATGAATTACTTATGCCTTCAGATTTGTTCAAGTCAAATAATGTTTACACCACTTCCTCTAAATGAGGGAATGCTATTATACCTATAAATTTATGACTTAGTGAATCAAATTATAACTATCATGATGGTTAGCTTGGGTCATATTTGTACTAGATGTTCATGGTTAGGTTTAGATCTCTACTAGTGTTAACATAAAAGTAGAATATGTTTCTCAAAGGGAGAAAGGTGATTTTTCCAAATAAAGCATAGCTATGTTCCAAAACCCTTTGGGTCTGTACTATGTATTTCTGTTGTACAAAGGTGTTTGTCCAAGAATCCATCTTTTTTATTTATTCTAATTAGTTATACATAACAGCAGAAAGCATTTTAACTCATTGTACACAAATGGAGCACCAGCCTCTGATTTATCTGGCTGAACATGATGCAGAGTCATACCATTCGTGCAATCTTACATGCACAAAGGATAATAATGTTTGTCTCATTCCACCTTGCATCCCAGCATGCCGTAGGTGTATTTTGTACTCATGGATCTATTGGAACATTAGAACCACATGGCAGAACAACTTGCTTTGTAGCCATCATTTGCTTAGAACACATTTGCAAGTTTTTTTTTATCCTAGCCATATAACTTGGAGCTCTGCTGATATAGGGATCTTTAAACCCAATGCAAGAAAAATTCTATATGGAAATTAATAATGAATCACATCTTATGATAACCATCTAAACTTCCACTACCTTGAGTTGAAATCAAACCAGAAGAAGATTCCAGGTGTCCCATAGAACCCAGAGGATATGTGCTTGTAGCCAATCCTTGACAGAATAATACTAATGTCTATATCAGTTAGTATTCTTAGATACAAGTGACATAAAATAACTTTGGTTGGGTAAGCATAAATGATGTTTATGCAAGGATATCAAAGATACTGAAAAGCTTTCAGAATTCCAAAAGAGCAAGAGATTTTGGCATAAAGAGTATGTAATAAAAATTTTAAAAAATAGAAAAAAAAACTCACCCAAAATTATACCACAGAATTGATCTAGTGATAAATTCACTACTACTGCCAATGCCATTGCCTCTGCCATTTGAAGCAAACAGAAATTTACACATTATTAAGGTCTGAATTTATTCTCACAACATTCATATATTCAAACGTGATTCCCCTATGATAGTATTACGAGGAAGAGCCTTTTAGGAGGTGATTAGATCATTAAGATGGGGTCCTCATGAACTGGATTAATGTCCTTAAAAAGGGGGGGCTCAGAGAGTGTTCCTGCCCTTTCCACCATGTGAGACAACACTGTCTATGAGGATGAGTCTTTACCAAATATGTGCCATGTCTGTTGGTGCCTTGATCTTGAACTTTCCAGCCATCAGAATTTTGAGAAAAAAAATTTAGAAGCCACTCAGTAAATACACATTTTTTTTATCATAGCTCAAACAGATTATGGCAAGCACCTTTGACATCGGATTATACCACTAGATTCACTGAATCTGTTGCCACTAGAAATTGAATTTCTTCAAGACAAAGCAGTGAAACTTAAAAAAAAAAGAAAACTAAAAAAATGCCTACTGTCATGAAATTTACAATGCAGTAAAGGGCGAGAGAGAGAATAAGCACATTAATAAAATATGTAGTATATTGGATGTCCAGAATTACAAGGGACAAAGACAATGCTGGGAAAGAGGGATAAGAAAAGGTAGGGAAGAATTGCAATTTTAAATAAGAGGACCAGAAATTCTTCCTGAAAAGTAAACACTGGAGTGAAAAACCTAGAGAAGAAAAGCCAGCAGCAAGCCATCCAACTTTCTGGGTAAGAGCATTTTGCAGAGAGATAACACCAAGTCCAAAGGCTCTGAGGTGCTCAAGGAAAGGCAAGGAGGCTAGTGTGGTTAAAAAAAGGAAAAAAGGAAAAAGAGATCAAATTATATAGGGCCCTGTGGACCAATGAAGACTTTAGCTTTTACACTAAGATGGAAAATCAATGGAGAGTTTCAAGCAGAGGAGTGACCCCAACTCACATATTCTAACAAGGTAACTCTGGCTGCTATGTTAACTGCTAAAAATGATAAATGCATAAATTCATTTATTCAATAAATAGCTGTTGAATACCTATTATCCTTGTGCACTTTTAGGTGCCTACTATAATATTAAACAAGACCAACAAAAATCCTCAAAATTCTGTGTCTTCTAATGTAATAGGAAGAAACAGAATATAGATAAGCAAGTATATAATGCATAAAGGGTTGCTAAATGCTCTGAAAAAATAAACATCAGGACTAAGGAAGCATAGAATAGCATGAATGGGGAGTATGATAACTTTTTTAGTTAACGGAACCAGACAATTTCTCTCTTATATGAAGACATTTGACCAGAGATGGAAAAGAGGTAGAGGTGTAGCCCATGCAGGTACTTGTGGAAAGAATGTTCTGGACAAAATATACAGTAAATCTAAAGAGTCTAATATAGGAGTATGGTTTGTATATTCAAACAGCAAGAAGGCATGTGTGGCTAGTACATAATAAGAATGATTAGTGGTTTCAGATGAGGATAGAGATGTATGAAAATTTGCCAGTTCAGAAGAGTGCTTGTAGGTCATAAAGTGACTTTGGGTTTTATTTTCAGTGACTTTGGAAGCTATTGAGGCATTCTGAGCAGAGAAGTGACATAATTTGACACATTGCTTATTTTCTAGCACAAAATACCATAAACTGGGGGTCTCATAAATGTATTTGTTGTGGTTCGGGAGGCTTAGAACATCTAAGATAAATGGAACAGCAATGTCTAGACTCAAGAACAGAGGAAAGTGGCTGGACTGATGGATGAGAGGCCTATAAGGAAAAAATTGAAAGATCAAGGATAAGGAGGTCTGTGGAAAAAACTCAGCAGATGAACCTGTGGGAATTGGCATGCAATGTGAAGATATTTATCTTGCACCTAAATACCTATTAGAGAGCATATAATATGGAAAAGTTGGAAATAAAAAAAATGACAAAGCATGATTACATTAGTTAGGTTACTATAGTCAGGTACAATGGGCATAGAAATGTAGAAGCCCTATAGCAATATGTTGGCTAAGCATAGACTAAACATCACTGAATCTCTCTAAGTCTTATATACTTGCTGCTGTCGCCAAATGTACAACCCCAGCTAGCAACAGAGAAAAAATCTAAGTCACTGTTATGGTACCTTCTCTTAAAGAGAACAATCAGCCACTTGGTGGCAGGGAGATTGCATTGGTTGCTTTTTATTATGGAGGGAAAGCAATTCTTCATGAATGGAATTGATATGTACCCTTTGTCTTGTCACTTCTCTAAATATTTATTGTTCCTTTGCTAAATGAATTTGCTATATGAGCCAAAGTTCTAACCACTCCTTTGATTTACTCATCTCTGAGTATTCTGTTGCTTGATATACTTGTGTGAGGCACATGTTAATAAACGTGTTTGTTTTTCTCTTGTTAATCTGTTTTATATCAGTCTAATTTAAAAACTCCCAGATAATTAATCTGAAGTAGATTAGAGGAAAAAAAAATTTCTTCCTCTATACCCTAAGTTTTAGATCTCTTAAGGATTCTAGCTCTTTTTTTTTAACTTGTAATGTTCTTGTGTGAGATTTGCCTACTACCTGTGAACCATAGCTTTTAAGTTGTAACCTTCCTATATTGTGGTACACTTCCTAGAATGCTGCCTACCTCTTACATTGGATATTTTAATACTGCTTGTATCAAAGTCCTTTGACCATTATTTTATGTACCTCCCTTTCTCATTCTCTGTGTGTGTGTGTGTGTGTGTGTGTGTGCATTACTTAGCTCTTCCCTGGACAGACAATGACATATTTTGTAGCAACAGCTCTATCTGGTGGTCTGCCAGAACAAAACTGACTTGATCAACTGAGATTCTAGGCATCCCACAATCTGCCAAAAAGCACAATGGATACTTGAGCAATTATTGTTTATGTCATTAAAAATGACGGTGGAATAATTTTATATACTAATAAAATATATTAACAAGTACATTTTAGTGGTAAAACTAATTCTCAAACTACCACTTAAGTCTTAAGTGTTGTGTCATTTTCATTTATTTTCTACCAATATAATTAAGCCTAGCTCAAATTTTTCCTTTCCCATGAATCAGTTGGTTTTGTTTTGCTCATATAGTATATGTCCAGTAATCTCCATCATCTTGCTCTCATGGAGATAAAGAGTGGCTGAGAAACTGGATTAGAAGGTAAGTAAACATTGCCACCTATGGTTATAAACACAATATGGGGCTTCCTGTGATTCATCCTTTCCCTGATCTTTAATGGGGCTGTATTTATATTTTCCATGTTCACTAGAAATCTATTAAAAATGTGACCACTGTTTCTTGAGCTTGACCTTCATATCAAATAATTCTAGTTGCTACCCTTTATACCATTTAAATTATAAAGAAGTTTCATTCTATTTGCTTGTACATCTTTCATGTCATTTTAATTTTAACTGGTTTCAAAATAGGAATGTATTTCTTTTTCTCCAAATTGAGATATTTCTTTCCTGTTCAGCAATACTGCTTTCACTTAACAATTAAAGTCTGAATGAACTGAGACTATGAACAATTGAGCAAAGTTGCTGCTATGCTTAAGATATTTTAAAACTTTATAGACAGCAATAAAGGTCTTCAAGATGAAAAAAGTATGCAAATGTGATTAGTGCTCTTAAAAAGAGAGCTGAAAGCCAGAATATCAACACATAAAGATCTTGCCTATAGCAACTCATCTACATTGTTAATTACCATGCTCACACTGGAAACTGAGCCATAATATCAATGAGATCAATGAGTTTAGTGGACTGTTAAATACTCAGCAAATAGTTCTTTACCTTAAATATAATCTTCAAGATTAATTTAAACAGTTTGCCAAACTTTACAATTAAGTGTGTACTATATTCCATTAGGAAACAGTAGAGAATAAAAAATAACCTTATTTTTTTAGCTTGTTCTTTAAATCCATGAAGAATTGAAAAATATCTTCCCACTGATTAAAAGAAATACAACAAACTAGGGCTCAAAACCTAAGTCTCCACATTCTTTCTGTTTGAAAATGACTAAGCATCTTTAAGAAGATTAGAATATGTCACCACAAGACACGCAACTTTGGGATTTGTACTATTCTGATCTGACAGTAATTGAGAAATAGTAGATGCAGAAATAGCTCTTTCCTCTCCAATTTGCCTAAAAACAGAGCAAAATGTTTCCATGAGAAAGGTGCCCTGCATGTTCCAGGAAGGAGAGAACAACATGTCAGAGTGATGGGGAAATGACACTGAGATGAGTCTGCATAAACAAACCTTAATAAAATAACCTTTATCTTCCAATCATTATTCTACATATTTCCTAGTCATTTTCTCACAATTTGTTGCCCCTAGAAATCCAAATATCTTTTCCTTTGTCCAGTCACTTTACAATATATTTCCAGTTGTTAAAGTGGTATATAAGCTTCTGAGTCTGATCACACTTTATGTTTTTACTTATTTTCTTTTTTATAATAACTTCTTATTCTATTTATTTATTTTTATGTGGTGCTGAGGATAGAACCCGATGCCTTAGGTGTGTTCGGCAAGCACTCTACCACTGAGCCACAACCTCAACCCTATTTTTACTTATTTTCTATGAAGCTGTCATCCATGCAAAATTACTAGCATTAAAATGGTATGCCTTTTCTCCTGTTAATCTGTCCTTTTTTGTTTTATTCAAATACCAGTTTCTAAGCCTACAAAAGTAGAGAAAAATATTTTTCCTCTCCTGAAATCTACAATGGGAAATTTCATATTTTTATAAGAAAGGGAGAAAACAAAGAGAAAAGAATTCTTCTTTAGTTATCCAAGAGCTCAACTGCCACAAAGGAATTATTAATACCATCAGGAACCCTACTGTTCTCTTGAAAACTTTCATAGTTGATACACAAGAGCAGAATCCCATAACTCTGACCACAGGGCAGTTGCTTTTGCACTTACCAAGTGATTATGTCCCCATAAATTCAGCATAAGTTGAAAATATTGTAAGGTAAAAATGAATTTAATAAGCCTAACCTGTGGAATATCATGGCATAGCCTACCCTACCTTAAATGCCACGCCATCGGGCAAAACCATCTAACAATATGTGTATTTTATAATAAAATGTTGAATATTTCATGTAGTCAACCCATCATAGGTTATGGACCATCTATATTTGTAAATAGTCATATAGCATTGGTTTATGAACTCTTCAGTCAATAAACATTTATTAAGCATCTATTCAATACATCATTCTGTACTATGAAAGAAAGAAAGAGACTTGAACAAACACTAAATGTTGGGTAACAGACATCATTCTTGCCCTTATGGGATTTACAGCATATATATGTATCAAATAATTATAATACAAGATGTGAGGTTTCAGAGTGCTATGATGTCAAATGTTACTTAAATCTAGATTTAAGTAAGGAGATATTTTATTCACAAAGGCTTTTGTAAGTGGGGGCAGGGATTATCACCATATAAATGGGGGTCACCATTATAATAGGGTCTACAATCTGACCTCTGCAAGCATTTCAAAGGTCACAGGAAAAGGGGATTTTAATTTTATAGGGAGAAGTGAACAAGTCTAGAAGGAAGCAGTGTGGGGAAGTGGGATGAATATGTGAAAGTGGCATGATTTGACAGTAGATGTGACAAAGACTGTCTCCTTGACCAAACTTTAGTCAGGCTCCTCTGGTCTTCTTCATGATTTGGCTTAAATCTGAGTCTATGAGAGCAGCAGATTCTCAGCAGAAAATGATTTCATCTACTCCTGACACACACATACTCAGAGACTTGAACAGGGCTGAAGGTACAGCTTAGTGGTAGAGTGCTTGCCTCACATGCTCAAAGCCTTGAATTCAATCTCTAGCAAAGAAAGAAAGAAAGAAAGAAAGAAAGAAAGAAAGAAAGAAAGAAAGAAAGAAAGAAAGAAAGAAAGAAAGAAAGAAAGAAAGAAAGAAAGAAAGAAAGAAAGAAAGAAAGAAAGAAAGGAAGAAAGAAAAGAAAAGAAAGAAAGGAAGGAAGAGACTTGAACAAATACTAAATATGGTTTCTTTATTTTTTTTTCAGATACTAGGAATTGAACCCAGGGGTGCTCTACTACTGAACTACATCCCCAGTCCTTTTTATTTTTTGAGACAGGATCATGCTAAATTGCCAAGATTGACATCAAATTTGTGATCCTCCTGCCTCAACCTCCTGAGTAGCTGAGATTACAAAAGGACACCCATTTACCTGGCTCCTTACATAGTTTCTTATAGCTCAAGGCCACATCCCTAGGATGACAACTCTAATCCTACTACCAAAATAATGTACTGTTAGTTTCAGTCCAAACCTAACTAACAGCCCCTGACCTCAATTTTCTTAGAAGCCTGTACAGTAGTCCTCCCTTATCTTCAAAGTATTTATTCAAAGACCTCCAGGGGATGCCTGAAATCATATATAGCACCAAACTCTATTTTATTTATTAAACAAAAAGATATTAAAAATAACTAATAACATGATATAACAATCTTAACAATAAGTTGTAGTAAAATTTATTTAAATATATGATAATTTTACTTCTGGAATTTTCCATGCAGTGCTTTCAGACTGTAGTGACCTTGAGTAACTCAAATTTCAGAAAGTAAATCCATGGACAAGGGAACTACTGTACTTTAAGTTAAAACTTACAATTTAAATTATTTCTCTGTCCCTTTGAAGAGTTTATGTATCTCCTACCAGTTAGGAATTTCTTTCTCAAGGATCTGAGAGCCTTTTCTTCAAAAAGCAGTCATCAGGAAAGACAGAACCCTGTCTCCTGGTCTCTGTGGGAAGGTAGAAACCTAATTTAGATAAACACTAGTTAGCAGATACATATGGCATGATTTCATTGACATTGACCAACCCTCTTACATGTGTTTTTGTAATTTTTCACTTTCCTAATTTTGCTCAAGCCCTCCCACCCCAGCAAAAAATACATTTTCCCTTCCTACTCCTTCATTCCCCCTTTGAAATACTTTGTTTAAACTCTGCTCAGATTGAGTAGTTGAGCTCAGATTACACTGATTTCTCTTTCCTACTGCAATAGTACTATTAAATAAAATCTACCTCTACAGCCTTTAACTATTATTCAGCTTTATTTTTCTTTGAAAATCCGACACTTTTATCCTGAAGTCAACCTGTCTCAGAAGAAACCACTAATGGAATTGTATGTTGCCTCAGTGGGCCAAAGTCAAAAGACCTGGGTGAAGGTGAAAAAATTAACATTTCATCAAGTCCGACTTATAGTCATTTTGTTTCTATTGATCATTGGGAACAAACACTTCTATTAATCATTCATGAAACAAAGAATGGGAATTCAGGGGTGTGATGGTTTATTTTGGGTGTCCATTTTACTGGGATAAGGGATACTTAGATAGCTGTTAAGCACCATTTTGGGGGTATGACTATGAGGATATTTATGGGAGAGATCAGCCTTTTAAACCAGTGGCCCTAGTAAGGAAGATCTTCCCTCAACAATGTGGTCAGGAACTATCCAATCCTTTTAGTGCCTGGATAGAACAAAAAGGCAAAGAGTGGTTCACTTTCTCTTCTAATGTTGGAACATCTATTTACCTTCTCCTGTCATCAGGTATCAGAAGGCCTTCAATCAGACTGAAAGTTACACCATTAGTTTCACTATTCTCAGGTCTGAATTACAACACTGGCTTCCCTTGTTTTCCAGCTTTTAGATGGCATGTTTTGGACTTCTCACTATCATAATTGTGTAGGTCAGTTCACATAATAAACCCCTCTTATATGTCTTTGTCTGTCTGTCAACCTACCTACCTAACTTACCTACTTATCATCTATATCCTATTAATTCTATTTCTCTGGAGTATCCTAATACTGAAGGCCTTTGTCCTGCCATAAATAAACAATGGGAACAACAATCAGTCTTAGATAAGTCCGGAGATTTCTTGCAACAAGCAATTTTGGGGAATATAAAAGTGTGTAGAAATGTCTTAATTATATTTTTCAGGAATATAGGGACTCGGGTAATATTTAACATTATCAATGGGATTACATTGCAAGGCACCTATCTTTGTTCAGAGGTTAGGAAAAACACCAAGTTCAGTGGTTTGTATGGTGCTTGCTGAAAGATGGGTTGGAAAGAGCAGGATAAATGATACTTGAGTAGAAAATATTATCCTAAAGATTAATGCCTATAGGGTCTCTTTGCAATAAGCAGAGTAAAAAGGTGAAGGAAGAAAGTAAAAGTAATGACAATGGCAAACTTTACCTGAGACCTGTGCTTCATGAAATGGGGAAGTTTAAGAAATTCACCCACACAAATAATTATCCTGCTCTATAGGACTTGGGTAAAACACACTAATGGACACAGATCCTTCAAATTCACCTTTTTTGGGGCTTCATAATTGGTAAGCTGAACTGTTTTGAGTCTACTGAGCAATGGGAACAAAATGCCCTATTAATAGAACTTTAGTTGAAATTCTCTCCTTCCAGGTCCCTGAACTTTATCCAAACCACCCTCAGCCTGAGTCAGTAGACAGCATCTTCTGAGGATAAACTGGGCTCAGGATAGCATTCTCAGATCTACTTAATCTTTAATCATGCCATATTTTGTTGTCACTTCCCTACACCTACGTCTGTCTAACACTGTTTACCCCTGCATAAAAGAAAGCTCCTTTTTTGCCTAACTCTTTGGATTTGCAGTTCTTTTGGTTCAAGGTCCTCCCAATTGCAATTGTGCCTGTCTCCTCTTGCAATAATCTTTATGAATAACATTTCTCCTTAGGAAGTCTGGATTTCTGTTTTTCTTATTTGACAGTGGCTAGAGTGGTAGGAGGGTATGTATTACAGAGGAGTGGTAGGAGGGTATGTATTACAGAGAACCTTGAATGTCACATCTCAAAAGTTTGGATTCTATCCCAAGGCAAAGGCAAACAACTGAAGGATTTTATAAAAGATAGTGACAAGATCAGATTTGTGTTCTAAAAAAATCACTCAGGCCTAAGGGAGAAGAGATTTCCAACTTGGTCATTTGTGATGTTGATAGGGCTCCTCACAGAGAAAAGAGAGAGATTCAGGACAGAAGAGGTGATGTTACATTCATTTTGAACATGTGGAGTATGAAGTGATAGAAGATGTTCAGCTAGAGCTACATATGCAATACTGACGCTTACGGGAAAAGATACATATTGGAGAATCAAAAGCGTATACTTGATAATCAAAACCCTGGAGTGGATATGCCCTGCAGTTGTAAATTACAACATATCAGTTCTCTTCTCCTTTAGTCCCAGCCTTCCTTGTTTCATCACTCCAATTTTAACCTCTATTTTTATTTCTCTTTGTTTGCTCTTCCTTCTTTAAAATATATGGAAACTAATATATAAGTTATAAAAGTAAGTGCCACTTCAAGGAAGAAATAAATGAATTTATATTTGTAATTCCTCTTGGACCACATAGATTCATTTAACACACTTAAGTAGCTGCTAATTGCTCTTCATAATGAAATTGAATAAGTATAAAATTCTGTCTGAAATTATTTACCATGAAATCGTATCTAGCAGGGATTGGCAACATCTTGAATCCTAAATGTGATCTTCAATGTGATAGAGCAGGTTGAGCAACTAAAAAATTCCTAAGAGCTCTACAATGTACTAAATACTGCACTGGACCATATGCCATGGGTTATGGAAAACCCAGAAAGCCAAGGAGCCATACCCCAGCAACTAATCATCACAAACACTCCTTTATATCTGCCCTCAAAGCTCAAACAAGGTCGTCCCAGCAATAGTCTTGAGCCAAAGCAAACTCTGAATTCTGTGAAAACTTTCTGCTTCTCAATTATGTGCCAGTTTTCACCTAAAATCTTGCAGTCTCTTTTCAACAGGTTCCTATTTTTCTATCGTTCTTTTTTTTGCCAGCTTTTTTGATCACTGTGACCGAAAACCTGTTGAAAAAATTTTAGGAAGAAAAGTTTATTTGGTACTCATGGTTTCAGAGGTCTTAATCTATAAATGGATGGCTCTATTGTTCTGGGCTGGAGGGGAAGCAAAACATCATGAGGGAAAAGTGTGGTGGAGGAAAGTGTCTCAGAATATCACAGCAAGCAGAGAGAGAGGGAGAGAGAGAGAGAGAGAGAGAGAGCTCTCCTCAACAAGGACAAAATACATACCCCAAAGCACCCCTACTGACCCTCCAGCCACACCCTACATGCCTATAGTTACCACTCAGTTAATCTTTATCAGGGTTTGAATTCACTGATTGGATTAAGGTTCTCATAATTCAATCATTTTGCTTCTAAACCTTCTGTCATTGTCTCCACCCATGAACTTTTGGGGGACACCTCATATCTAAACCATAACTCCCCTCTTCTTTAACTCTTCAGTCATTCACTGAGTTATAATTTTATATTTTTATAATGTTATATTGTTTTTAACAAAATGCAGCACTGTTTATGACTCTAATTTGGGTAAAACAGGTTTAGGGATCACATAGTAGGGTGGAGGTCACTGTTCCAGTGTCTGTTACAGAGAGACACAGATAGTGTTTTACCTGTCATCTACCTCTCAAAGTGTACTGCTTAGCACTGAGAAACACAAGTGAAAATTCAAGGGTGGCACAGTACACACCAGTCCTCACAATCAGAGAAAGAATTCCAAAGCCACAACAGAATGAGTGGAGCCCAATTTTTCCTTCGGTGATAGCACTGGGTTAGTTGCTAGTTATACAGCAATGCAAATGACTGACATGGTCCTTGGCTATGTGGAACTAATATTCTAGTGTTGATGATACCCCAAATTATGCTAAATGCTTTGTTTTTGTTTTTGTTTTGTTCGTACTATTACTTTGCTGGGTAAGAGCTATTATTATCTGTATTTTATAGTTCCAGACATATTACAGAGCTGGTTAGGGAAGAACCAGGATTTAAACTGATCCTATCTGACTATACAGTCTATGCTCTTAAATTTTAATAGTGTCCCTCAAAACAAGTCTGTAGGTATGGAGAACATATGGAGGCATCAGCTCTACCAACCTCCTCACCCTCTTAATTTTTTTGTAGCAATTCAGTATCCTTCTCTGAGGCCTGTTCTCCACTCTCTACTAGGAGCTTAGATATAAAACTAAGTATAAAAGTAAGTCAAAGTAGAGGAAGTAGGCAGAGAGGAGGTATTCTGTGTACCAACAGCTTCTATGAAAAGCTCAGTAGGCCAAAAATGATATTAAATATAATAAGCCAGGAAAAGAAACTTACTGAGGAAAATCACATAGTGAAATATCTTTGAGGCTAGTTCCACCAAAGTTTCTGTATCTTTCAACAAAATAACGATGATCAACTTGGCCTAAAAAGGACTCTTCTTAACCACTGGATATCTCTTTGGTTCCAAACAAGTTCTAAAATGAAAGAGTGATAGCACTGAGGCAGCAGGACTGGGAGCTTTTTTTGAGTTTGGGATATCCTGGCAACAGGGATTCTCAGCAAGCCACCATACAAGTGCTTGCTGGCAGGTGAGCTGTCTCTGCATTCAAAGGAAACACTGGGCTCCACTCACTCTGTTGTGGCTTTTGATTGTTTCTCTGATTGTGAGGACTGGTGTGTACTGTGCCACCCCTGCATTTTCTCTTGTGCTCCCCATTTTCTCTTGTGCTTCTCTTGTGCTAAGCAGTACACTTCTGAGAGGTAGATGATAGATAAAACACTCTAGCTGTGTCTCTCTGTAACAGACACTGGAACAGTGACCTCTACCCTACTGAGTGATCCGTAAACCTGTTTTCCCCAAATTGGAGTTATAGACTGTGCTGTGTTTCTTAAAAATTTTATAATTTACTTCTTAGCATGTGGAGGTAAGATTTTTAAACTGTCTTACATGTTCTAATGCCCCTAAATTATAATCTTTTCTATGAAACGCCTACCTGTTGGAAGCCAGGGGCTGCTTTTGTTGTTATTCTTCACATTTTGCTTAGCATAGACTTCCCCTACAGTGTTGATGAAAGATCTCTGTGCACAGTGTAAAACCAGTGAAGTGAAGCAAGAACAGCCTGCCAATCAACTCTTGTTGTTTAGCCTCTTCTTGACAATAGAGAATTAATTAGTACTTCACAGAACTGAGTCACACACCTGCTGAATTGATACAGTCATATTCTGCATTGTCCAAGACTAGCCATTACTCACATATGACTACTTTAAATTTAAATTAAAGGTAAATAATACTAAAAATTCAGTCCATCAATCACAATAGCAACATTTCCATCACCACAGAAAGTGCTATTGGACAATAGTAGTACAGATCATAAAGTTACCCCTGCCATATCAGGAAAAGTCCATTTAGTACTAATTTATCTGGCCCCAACTCTGGGAAAATGAAGGTTCTTACTCTTTAAAAATACCCTGAGATGTATATCTGTACAACCACAAACTCTAACATAAAGACGCTAAGTGTCCTAATTATGGGAGCAAAAGCAGAAAAAGTAATTTTTTAAACTGCTCTTTTTTGTTGTTGTTGTAGATGGACACAATACCTTTGTTTTATTTATTTATTTTTATTTGGTGCTGAGTATCAAACCCAGTATTTCACACAAACTAGGCAAGTGCTCTGCCACTGAGCTAAAATCCCCAGCCTCAGAAAGAATCATATTGACTCAAGGGATTTGAGAAAGGTTTATTGTTGCAGGTGGCATATAAGCTGGTTTTTCAAGAAGGATAACAGAAAAACAGAAATTGACCAGGGACAGAAAGGAGAAAGGGAGAGGAGTAGAAAAGTCATCACAGTGTAATGTGAGAAAAGGGTACTAGGTGGAAAGTTTTGAACCTACATGTTGTACTGTGAATCTTGAACTTCCTGCTTTTAAAAAAATGCAAATATTTAATGTGTAAAATATGATGTTTTAATATACCTATACTCACACATTTACCTTTTTGCATGTGTGGTAAGTGACATCTAAAATCTACTCTTAGCAAATTTTCAGTCTACAATCCAGAATCACTAACTGTAATTCTCCTGTGGTACATTAGTTCTCTAGACTTAGTCATTACGTATAATTGCAACATTTTACATTTTGACCTACCACTCCCCATTTCCTTCTAGTCCCAGCCCCTGGTAAGTACCATTATACCCTGTACCTATGTATTTAACTGTTTTTATATTCTACATATAAGTGAGATTGTACAACATTTTCTTTCTGTGTCTTATTCCACTTAACCTAATACTTAACATAATACTTATATTCATAATACATATTTGTATTTAATGCTGGCACATTTCAATATCTATTATATTCTGGTACTGGTATTCAAATTCGGGACCTTGCATATGGTAAGCAAGCTCTTCACCACTCTTGAGCTACAAACTCCAAACCTCAAAATCTATTTAATTCATTTATAAAACTCTTTAGTTCCAGTTATTTTAATATTCATAATGAAAATGTCTTTAGGAGTTTCCTTGTGATTTGAGATTATTTGAAGATAAGGCTGTAATCCAACTATTGCCACCAGGCTAATAATTTATTTTTTATTCATTAATCAGTGATTACATTTATTAATTTATAATAAGATATATAATTATCCACTGTCCAGGTGTTAATGTCCACTGCACAGTACCCTCCATCCCTGTAGGCACATCTATAAGAGAAGCCAAATCAGAAACAGATATTGCTTTGGAGAACCTGAAATCTAAGCAAGAAGAGTTACTTGTATATTCCTAATAGCTAGTGTCATCCAGTCATGACAGCCTAATACATCTATCTGAATTTACCTGAATGATTCTTTCTTAAATACAATGTATATCATGCCTTTTTTGCACTCAGAATCTGCAACAGTTTCTTTTTACCTATATTAGTAAGTCCAAACTTCTCTACCTGACATTTAAGACCCTCCTTAATCAAATGACATTTACTTAGATTAATTTATCTCCCATTAGGGTACATAACATAAAACAATTTGATGCAGCCATTTTAACAGTCATTTTGATGCGAAGACCTTTTGATGATGCTTACTGGGAAAGGTTGTTTTAAAACAGAGATATTTGACAGATTATAAAACATAAACCATTAAACTGTCAGCTTTTTTTAATGACCAAATATGGCATGTAACATCTGTGACTCCCAACATAGTC
Source organism: Marmota monax (assembly GCF_021218885.2). Taxonomy (NCBI): domain Eukaryota; kingdom Metazoa; phylum Chordata; class Mammalia; order Rodentia; family Sciuridae; genus Marmota; species Marmota monax. Next base: position 9,396,150 of record NW_026695065.1, on the reverse strand, counting down.
CCAATTCTTTCCTATGGCTATGCAAGCACATTCTATTATGTGTCCCCCATGCTTTTCTCAGTAGTTGCACAAAATTTGTTGAATGAACCAACTAGTTAATGTTAATCACTACCTTATTCTGTACATTTGCTATTGCTCCCCATCATTTCATAATTAAATCACTGTCCTTTAACATGTATCTTACCAGTAGCATTATATGGTGTTTTTCTCTCCTGCACTATTTATATGTCTTTTGGCCATTTTTAATCCTTATGTATACATTCCAGTAAATAATCCATCAAACAATCTGATTTCTCGCAGATATTTTCCCTAAAATGTTTTAGGAACCACTAGTAATATCCAAGTCTTTTTCTATTAGTATTAATGTTTAAAGTATGGAAATGCTTATATTGTTCCCGACATGAATTAAGACTCATGACATTTAATAAAATGATATCACCACAGTGGTATTTCACTCTAGCAACTCTCTTCTTTTTATTCATTTTGATGAGGTTTTATTTTAAATGAGAGCAAGTGATCTTTATTGAGATTATCAATGACTTGCTACTTGCTAAATACAATGCAATATTTTCAGTTCATATCCTTCTTTACCCTCATACAGTATTTGAAAATTTCTTGAATCTTTTCTTCCCTGTGTTTCAAGTCATCATGGTCTATTTATTTTCCTCCATCTTCTGTGATTTCTCTTTCTTTGTCAACTTTTCTGCTGTATACATTTTTAACCCACATTTTTCATGGTAGTGACCCAAAAGTTTCCCTTCTCTATGTCTCAAAGGCACCTCAAATTCCTTACATTGAAAACTGAAGTCAAGATCTCCATCCTGGGCTGTAGCTCAGTGGCAGCATTCTTGCCTAGTCTGTGTGAGGCACTGGGTTTGATCCTCAGCACCACATTAAAAAAATAAAGCAATCCTGTCCATCTACAACTATAAATAAATAAATACCCCCTCAAAAAAGTCCCCATCCCCCTTCTATAAACCTAAACTCCATGTAATACTCTTTAAACCAGAAAGTGTTACTGTTGTTTGGTTTTACAAACCAGAAAATTGAATGACATTCTTTACTGTTTTTATGGTATAGATATGAGATGTCCCCCAAAAGCTCATGTGTGGGACAATTCAAGGAATTTTACAGGAGAAATGATTGTGGTATGAGAGCCTTAACACAATCAGTGGATTAATCCCCTAATGGGATTAACTGAGATGTAAATGAAGATGGACAGGGTATGGTTGGAAGAAGTGGGTCATTGGGGGCATGTCTTTGGTATATATATTTTGTAACTAGTGAGTGGAGTCTCTCTCTGCTTCCTCATCATCATATGAGCTGCTTCATTATTTCACACTCTTCTCTCATGATGTCCTGCCTTACCTCGAGCCCCCAGGAAAGGAGCTGGCTATCTGTGGACTGACACTCCTGAAATCATGATCCCCAAAATAAACTTTTCCTCCTCTACAACTGTAGTGAAAAAGCTGACTAAAACAAATGTTCTCTCTTCTTCACAATGATATGCACTTCACCATCAAAGCCCATTAATTACACATTCTATATATCCATTTGTCTCTGATTTTGACATAACCATTTTAGTTCATTCCAACATAATCTCTTAACTCTAATAGCTTCTTAACTTGCTGTTCTTGAACCTAGTCTTGCCTTTTTCCAATCAACCTAATCTTCATATTGTTGTCATATAAATGCCATTTTACATCCAAGTAAAATCTGATTAATGCTTAAGACCTATCCCCATTCTAAATTACTTCCCTATTCAAGACCCTTCTTAAATGAGTTGTTTCTCATTGTTCTTGAGATAAAGATTGAAATTCTTAGGATCTTCAAAAGTCCTCCACGATCTAGTCTTTATGTAACTGTTCACTTTCTCAGGCACCTTTTTCCTTTGTTTTCAAATATGTTGTTTTTTTCTTTTTTTAATATAAGAATATAGGTCTTCCATCACTTGTGGAAAATTCTTAACCATTATTGATTTGAATATTTCTCTTTCCATATCCATTATTATTTCCAGCTGGAACCTTTCTTCTATTAAATACACATGGGACACTCTGAATGTATCCTAAACCTCTTCTAAGATTGATTAATCCACAATGCTTCTTTAGGCTGCATTGTGGAGTATTTCTTCAGGGTCTGCTGTTTATTAGTTCTGTTAACTTTTGCTGGTGGCAATTTATGTATTGGTGTGCTTTGTAATAATGGTTTATGAGTCTGTGCTTGCTGGGGTTCTTTTATTTTGTTTTGTTTTATTTGTTTTTATTTTGGGTATCTTGTATGCCAATTTTGGGATGAGAGTGTGACCTTCTGGGGACATTTGAAATTTGGGTATGCTTCTGACAAATTCCTTAGAAATATCAACAGAATAGGATCACCTGTTATGTCAATTTATTTGCTTTGGTTTTCCTAGAATACACAGGCAGTATAAAACTCCTGTGAGGAAAGATTTGTAGTAATTGTTTTTTAGAAAGGAAAACATTTTTACTATCTAGGAACCAGGGCAATATGGATAGACTTCAAATTCATATGCCTCACTTATCCAAAATTTACCCTCTGTCACTGTGTGGCCATTAAAATCCAAATCAAATTTATAGAGAAAAGGAAATCTGCTCAGATCAACTAAAGTGCAAATGTATTCATTCGACAGATATTTAGTAAATGACTATAAGGCAAAGCACTATTTAGAAGAATTGGATAAATAGAAGTATATAAAATGAAGTCCCTGCCCTCATGGAATTTATGTTTACTACACTTGTTTTGAAGTTCTTAATTATTTGGGTACTATTAGAAAATATCAAAACTCAAAAATTAGGTGCTAGAATAACTATATGACCATTGAATGTAATACTGGAACATTGTATAATTGTCTACTTGAGAATTATTATTAGGGAAAGGTGCTTTGTTTGAAATGTAATTTACTATTGTATAGAGCTGAACCTATAAAGTCATATGTTAACTTGTTTCTTTCTGTCTAGTAGATGTGCTAATAATTTGTATCTTGTAGGAAACAAACCCCAAAGATAATTATTGTTATTTTTACTGATAGGACATTAACCAATTTTGTGTCCAATCCAAAAATATTATTTCAGTTTGCCTTTCTTGGAGGACTACAACAGTCCTATTCCTCCAACTCTTCTTTGATCCAGCTTTACCATCCTGCTTTTTACCTCATTACTGAATAAAATAAATCTTTGACACATCTTCACTTCACATTTATATTAGAAACTTGTTTATAACACCCTATATATCATAAGTTGACAGTTCCAAAACAATTTCTTTTACTGCAAGTTCTGATATGCATATAAAAGTCTATTTATTATGCATTATCCAGCACCACTAGATGTTTCATAGTAGAAAGTTTTCTCTTTATATAATTCCCAATATTTCTTCACACACACACACACACACAACACACACACACACACACACACACATCTTCTCTTTGTGTTCATTGTAAGCATACTGACCTACTGTTTGTTTTACTAAGTTCTATATTTTTTCTGCCTTCTGGAACTTTGGAGAAATTTTTTTCTCCCTAAAATACTTCCTCTAGTCCCCATTTCCTTTTGCTTTCTTAACTTCTGCTCATACTTCAAATCTCAAAACTTATTTCCTTAGGAACCTTTCCTTGACCCCTCCACCCTCTAAAATCTATTTTGGGTCCTTATTCTATAAGATATTTTTAGCACATGTAAAATTTCTTCACAGGCACTTACTGAAATTGTAATTCATTAATTAAACAATTTGTTGTTTGAAGTCTGTCTCTCTAGAAGATTGCAATAGAGTTTCAAATTAAAAAGGCAAGAGACTAAGTCTCTTATCTCACAATTTTGTTCTTAGTTTCCGTCTCAACACCTAGAATTCAGTACCTGCTTGTTAGGAACATGTTTAATTAATTAACAAATTATCATATTTTCCCCTAGGTGACCCTCATGTCAATGACTTCAACTAACATTTAATGGTTCAAATACTTCTCATCTCTCTTCCTGTTTTCTAAATAGTAATGAGTTAGTTTTTTAGAGTAGAAATTCAATAATTCATTTCCCCAGTTCAGAAACCTTCTTGAAAAAAGAAAAGCCCACAAAACTTCAGTGTGTCCATTACCATTAGAATAAAAGTTGAACTTCTTCACATAATGCAAGAAACTCTTCACATTCTGACTAGATCTGATTTTTTTTTCCTAATTTTTATTTCATCCATCAATTCTGTACCCTAGGAAGAAGGAGGCTATGTGGCTTATTCATTTTTGCAGTGTTGAGGATGAAAACCTCAAACATGGTACAGAAGTCCTCTACCACTGAATTATACCTCCAGCTCCTATTTATCCTTGAATATATCAGTTTTTTTCATTTTATATATATATATATATATATATATATATATATATATATATATATATATATATACATACATACATATGTGTGTGTGTGTGTGTATACAATGACTCAAAGGTCAGAGGTTTGTTTTTTTTTGAAATGTTCCTATTGTCCAACTTTACAACTCTCATGATAATTCCCCAACAAAATTCGATTCTCTGTCCTGTTTTCTTAAAGTATCTTTTTCTATTGTATTTTGTACATAACCTGGCTGAAATTTTAATCCAGATCTTGGTAAGTATATAACCAGGACCATCTAGGGGTTCAGACATGTTTGGACATGTTCTGATGAACTGATGAGACAGGCTGAACTGAAGTCTATTTGCTGAGGAATCTTCTGAAAAATAATTCCAGCTGTGTCCACTGCTGGGGTTCAGACATATCTGGGCATGCCAAGCAACTCTTATGTATAGACAAAAGAAAAGTATTTTTGGAGGAAATAATGAAGAATTTCCATAAGATAATTTATATTTTAAACATAAATACAAAGGCAAGATAAAATATAACTTACTAATATAGGAATAATTCCAAATATATATATAATATTTAATATTGCACAGCTCCTGCTATTCAGATCTGTAGAGGGCTAAATAGCAGTCTAGCATCAGAGGATAAATCTTATACAATTTATGTACTATTAAAGTAAACAAATCTCATGGAGGCAATTTTTTGGTCTAGCCTCCTTCACTGGGGCTCAGCAAACTAGACCAAATGCAAATGGAATTACTTGTGCTACATAATAAAATTCAACTTCGAATGGGCCAGTTTTCCTCAAACTCAAAATTCAAGTCAACCTCAGTCACTTCTGTTTTAACCCTATAAGGAAAGAAACTTTAAAACAACCAATACACTTTTTTGTTCTCTGTTTCTGCTTTCTTCAGCCTCTTTCTACATACAAAACCAAATGACTCTGCTCAGCTAATCCGAATACTCATTCCATTTTACAGAACAAAATGTTGCTTGATTCTTGAATCATAAATAAAAGCCAATTAGATCTTTAAGCTAACTTTGTTGTAATTTTATCTTATGGCACATGTTATCTGCATCTAATGTCCTCCCACAGCTGGTAAGTCCTGGGAAACTTTATATATATATATATATATATATATATATATATATATATATATATATATATATATATAATAAGTAGTAACATTTTGTGTGTGCTATTCTCATCTCTCTAAACTTTAAACATGTAGTTATCCAAGTCTAAATCCCAAAACCTCTTCTTTTCTTTTCTATGTATTTTCACATCTTGCTTAATCTCATCCAGACTTATGGCTTTGAAATACCACCTGTACATGGATAACTCTTAAAGCATTATCTTTTTAACTAGTCTATGGGCTTCCACTCTTGGCACCCAATCTTGAATTGTCAACTCTCCACACAACAGCAAGAATTAGATTTTTAATATGTGAATTAGATTATGTTGCTCTTCTACTCCAAGCACTTCAGTGGTTTATCATCTTATTCAGAATAAAATCCAAACACTTGGCATAGTCTCCACGGCACACATGATCACGCTTATAGATTCCTTTTTGATCTCTATGTACTGTCTTCTCTCAGTACCAGCCTCACTAGGCTCATTCTGTCCCTCAAGTTGGTCAAGCAAGTTCTGGCTTCAGGGCCTCTCTCAGAAATCTTGGATTTATCTTCATCCAGAAAGTGTGTATCTTACTCTACCATTTCATTCAGGTTTTGTTAAAATATTAGCTTCTCATAAATAACTGCCTGGACCACCCAACTTAAGTAAGCTACCTTCCCCTAAGTCATCACTACCTATTCCACGACTCTGCTTTATTTTCTTAAATTACCTTTTAACTTATTCTTGTTTTAAATCATTCTTGTCTGTCTCTCCCACTATAATGTGAACTCCAGAGCAGCAGGGATTCTGTATTTGTCTTTAATACTAATTTCTCAGCATCCAGAATAGTGCCAGGCATATAGGAAAGATAAAACAAATGTTGTTGAATACATCAACAAGGGAATAATGTTAAATGTTAGTAATAGGACTAAAAATATGCAATTAGGGTCAAGGCTTCAAGAAAGTTGGAAAATATATGGAGATATATATATATATATATATATATATATATATATATATATATATATATATATATATTTAAATAATTTGGGTACATGTCCTTTCTGTTTCATAAAATGAAGATAAGGAAATTACTTAATTATTCCCCACAAAATGAAGTAATTTAAAGGCATCCCATGGCATGTTGTGTTAATACATAAAAGAATTGGTAGATATCTGAAAAGTATTTTCACAGCTCTACTTATTGAGTTTGGAAGAGCTGTGGTAATTTTGAATACTATCAATTTATATTGTTTATATTCTAAGCAATATATCATTTAATTTACATCAATAGCATATATATAGTAAAGCAGAAAGTTTATTTGCTTTTTTCTCCTTGCCTTATGGATATTCTATTTCATTTCAACTCACACTTCCTTCTTTTTAATATTTCTATCATAATGGACATAAAGTACATCTATTACTGTATCAGTAATAATTGATAGGTGCTCAATATGTTGAATAAATGAATGAATCAATAAAAGCATAAATATGATAATAATTTTATACATTTGTCTCAGTATGATTTCAACTTGATATGGAAGTAACTAAAATTAAAGCTTCTGTGCTATAGAGGCAAAAATGAGATCAGTAGTTACCTGTGGATTGGGATGGGATTAGGGGGTGGCTGCAAATTGACATGAAAAAACCTTTTTGAGATGATGAAAATGCTCTAAACCTTAATTGTGGTAAGACTACAAAACCCTATACATTTACTAAAACTTATTAAATTGGACACTTCCAACAGATATATTTTATGGAATTAAAATAAAAACTTAAAACTTTTTAAGAATTGTATGTATTAACTCAAGTTATGGTAATATTTGAGCTACTATGAATAATTTTCATTGATATGAAAAAGAAAATTTAAGGACAAACATATGTCCTATGTTCTCTTAATATTATTTGGAATGAATATTTGTATAGAGTAACATTATATCTTTTATAGACTAGTGTTTACAATGCAAATCTTTTCCCATGGAATGGGGAGACAAGAAATAGGAGAAAGATGGGGAAATGTTGATCAATGGGTACATTTACATAGAAACAAAGAGTTCTTGTGTGTTAATGCACAGTAAGATAACCATAGATAGTAATTATATAGTGTAAATTTCAAAAAGATAGAAGAAAGGATTTTGAAAGTTTTTAACATAAAGAAATGCTACAGATATAAGGAGATAAATGTGTTTAACCTGATTTAAATATTATGGCATGTATACATGTATTAAAACATAACACGGTGTCCAATTAATATGTACAATTTTATGTTTTTGTGTATCAGTAATAAATACATTTTCAAAAAATGCAAACCTTTGAGTATTATCATACTGTCAGGGATGTAATCATAAAAGCCCAACTATTTCATTTCTTATTAGCAAAACAACAGTTATTAATGTGGACTCATAAAAATATTTTTGTCTATTTGATTCTGAAGTTAACATTTACATTTACATTCAATTTACATTTTAATATATTTACTTCTTAAAATATACATGCCATTTATTTGTTAGCAAATCATAGTTTGTCTTCGTATAATTAATTAAAATTGAATAGCATTTAAAATTAAAAATATAGATGTATATTTATGGATATTTAATATATAATGAATTTCTTTAAAATTAACTTTATAATTTGATACTTGATAATATAGTGATTTGAATAAAATTTTACTTAAAATTATTTCTATATACTATAATTGTATTAGTCAGAATTCTCCAGCAAAAACAACTCTTAGGATACACACACATGTATACACACACATGCTTGTCCCTCTGTATCCATGGAGGATTGTTCCCAGGACTCCCAACAGATATGAAAATTTGCAGATGTTCAAGTTCCTCATATAAAATGGCATAGTATTTGCATATAACCTAAGCACATCCTCCTGTATCCTTTAAATCACCTCTACACTACTTTTAATACTTAATACAATGTAAATTCTATGTAAATAGTTGTTATACTGTATTGTTTGGGGAATGATCAAAAAAGTCTGTACATGTTCAGAACAGATGTGATTCTTTTCCAAATATTTTCCATCAGCAGTAGGTTGAATCCACCATATGGAACCAGCAAATACAAAGGGTTGTGTGTGTGTTGGGGGGGATACATATTTGTAAAAATCTAGCTACTATCTTTATGGGGCTTGGAGACACATAGGAGTTAAAGTGCAGTCTCGAGGCAGAATTATTTTCTTCTCTGGGAAACTTCATGTTTTGCTCTTAAATTCTTTAATGGGTTGGATTGGCCTATCCCCTTTATCAAGTGATTGTAGATATTAACCACATCTACAAAATACATTCACAACAACTACATTAGTATTTATTAAAGAACAAAATACTACAGCCTAGTCCTAGTTGGCCTATAAAACTTTGGTGGTCAGCTTTCCAACACTGTGACAAGATACCTGAGATAATCAACTTACAAAGAAGGAAGGTTTATTTTTGTTCAGAGTTTCAGGGTTTTCAATCCATGGTAGCTAAGCCCACTTGCTTTTGGGTCTGTTGCAAGTTAGCACAACAAGACAGGGAGAGCATAGCAGAAAACATAGCAGAAGACATTGCTCACCTCATGGTGGCCAAAAAGAGAAAGAGGAGGGGCAAAGTTCCCCTTATCCCCTTCAGGGGCATACCCCATATTCCAGGTAGACTTCCACCTAGGGCCCACCTGTTACAGGTTCCATCACCTTCCAATAGTGCTATGGGATGGAAACAAAGCCATTGTTATCAAAGGGGTTCAATTTTATAAATGAATAAAACGTGTTGGAAGCTACTGATCAAGAGAAATGGCTTTTCAAATTATCTTTTTATATTCACAGGAGCATTTTTAAAATCATGAATAGAAACTCTATTACATAAAAGTTGTTAAAAATACATATTTTTTGGAAAAGGTGTGGAGCTTCCCAGAGTCTACCCTTTCAGCTACCTGTCAATCTTGGCAACAAACATTACCACTAGGATTTCACTATATATTTTTAAAAATTGTTGATATGCTCTAACTATAAACTTATTGCCTCCCGAGGCAAGGCAAACAATGAATGAGTAAAGACTGTCAGGAATTGGCAACTGGTTTCACTATCATGGAGCAATGAAGAGTGGTGGGATCTGTGGTACATGCAATCTGGAATAAAAAGCTGCTCCTTGGCTTTTGATCATTATTACCCTAAAGGAATAAAGGCTCCATGTTGATTTATTTCCTAAGTTTTCAACTTTTCAATCAAGATTTTTTATGTAAGAACTCTTGGTTAATTTGTCATTAATTCTGAGAAGATCAACACTTTATATAACAAACAAAACATGTTGCATACCATATTTAACTACCTTTCTGTAATACCTGGGTTACAACATCAATGCCAAACCAGTTTTAGATTAGTCAACTGTGAGCAACATTCTTGTTCCTAATATTTTCCATTTTGTGGAAAAAAATATATTTTTATCATAAAACACATAAAATTTAGATTTGTTTTTAAATTAAAAGGCAGAGGCAAAGAATAAATACTCCATTACTGGTTGTATGTTTGTATTTTGTAGTTGAAACTCTTTTCCTGTGTTAATAGCTACTATCTCCATTACCAAACTCAATTATACCATATGCTTTTTCTAACAGAGAAAAAAATAATTATTTAAGTAACACTTAAATAGTTGAAAGATAAAGTTCAAATTTTGTAGTTCTAATTAGCAACTAGATTTAATATATTGAAATTTTCAGATAATTAAATAAGGCATAAGGTACAATTTCTTAGAAATGAATTAGAGATGGATATTCCCCTTACATCCCTCTATACATGCGCTCGCGCACACACACACACACACATAGTAGCAGTCATATTCCATTAAATAATTTTAGTTTTCACAATAATAAAAATTATCTTCCCTTTCAAATTGAACTAGGGAATAAAATTATATTTTGGTAATTTATAGAGAACACAAAAAACTTATTTATAAGGAAGATATGAAAAATTATCATTGAACATTTATAGAGAAAAGATTATTCATACTTCAACAGGCTTTTTTTTCCTAGTAGGGTGGTTGTTGTTAGTTTCCTTTCTTTATTTACTCTAACAAGGCATATTCAATTTTCTCTCCTACTCAAAAGAAAATACACAGCATTGTGATTACTTGAAACATAATAGAGTAATTAGATAGAAAAGGTGCACAGAATTTTTATAAAGCTTTCACTTGGTCATGTGAACATGTTCAAGGTTGCTTTGCATTGGCCAAATTCCAATCACTGCAGCAGCATCTGTTACTAACCAGGTTTATCTATCCTTTGAATTCAAATTGCATGACAGAGAACAATTATGTAGGATTTTTGGCAAATATTTTATATTTTTCTACTGGACAGGAAACAGTACTAAACATGTCAAAATATCAATTTTGGAAAGAAAGATAAAATCTGAAACAGAATGAAAAGCTTTTGATCTATATTCTTTGCAATTTTGTGTTAAGTTAAAAGGATGGAAATGATGAAATTTTGCACAGTTCTCAGCATGTCATAGCCAGTACGGCATGCTTGAAATATCATGGCATGCTTGAAATGTGATCTTTGTTTCAGCTTGGCCACCCAGAGAAGTAGACATGAATAAGAGATGTCTTTATACAGTGTGTGCTATTTAACAGAGACACCTCCAGACAAAAGCTTTTGCAAACACATCCATGAAAGGGTTTGTATTCCAAAGGTTTTGCTTTGCTTTGCATTTGAGTTTGGGGTAAGGAAAATAGGGTACAAGTACATAGGTCCTGTCAGAGGCTTGAGGGAATTGAAGAAATTGGTTTGCTTGCACCTAACACCTATGGTTTTCTCTACTTCCCAAACAGGAACACAAGTAACAAAATTATGTTTTTTAAAAAAGAAAATAATATTTGGATTTGCAGTTGTAATGGCAACCTCCAAATTGTCTGATTAGGAAGTAACTTAGATTTTTCATCCTCATTTAGAACTCTGTTTCTGCAATTATTGTCTGTAAATTTTATCAATATTCCGAGAGCAGAATCAATGTTCCTCATAAAATACACTTTATAATTTTGCAGTAAGAAAAAAAGGAAAACAGTATATATATATATATATATATATATATATATATATATATATATATATATATATATATTTAGACTGCTGTTGTTAGACATTATTGTGTTACCTTTGTTAAGGTAATGGCATATTCTCAAGTCCTAACACATATTTACTTTTGTGAGAACTATCCCCAAACCAAAATATTAACCAGATAAAATGTAAATTTGTCAGAATAACTTATGGTGGTTGATAAACAACAGCAATAAAATTTCTATGACCAGAGCCAATCTTAATCCAAAATACATAAATAAAACATGCCACTTTTGCATGAAATTCAAGGTTGCCTAAATCAAGTGTTTGGTTTAATGCCTTGTTGTCATGCAAATCCACTGGGATGCTGTTGAAAGTACAGATTTTTAGCCTTTATCTCAGAGCTACTGAATGAGAATCTCCAAGGAAGGGATCAAAATTTTAAAGTTTTAAACAAGATATTTGGAAAACACTGTGATAGCACAAATGAGATTTCCAAGAAAAGACTATGATAATGGGGAGAGGCATGCAATTTAGTGTGCAAGCCAGAATATTTTGAGAAAAAAAAAGTGTCACTATTAAATAATTATGCAATAACAATGGGTATAGATGGGGTCATTCTGGGCAAATGTGATCATTTGTCAATCTAATACTACCTCACACTAGCATATTAGTTTTTTGAAAATAAACTTAATTTCTTGAAGCATGTTAGGTTCACAGAAAAAATGAGTGGAAAGAACAGAGTTCCTATGTATTTATTGTGCACATCACCTCCCCTACTATGGACATCTACCATCAGAGTGGTATACATGTTGGCACATCATTATCACTTAAAGTTCATAGTTTTCAGTAGGGCTCACACTTTCTATTGTCTTTGAGTCTGGACAAAAGTATAATGGCATATATCTTCCATTTTAGTACCACATAGAGTACTTTTACTGCCCTAAAAATCCTTTATGCTCCATTTATTCACCCTTACCCTAACCCCTGGCAACTGTTCTTTTTACTGTACAGTTTTGCCTTTTCCAGAATGTCATATAATTGGAATCATATAATATGTTGCAGCTTTGGATTGACTTCTTTCACTTAGGAATATGTATTTAAGTTCCTTCCTTGTCTGTTCATGGCTTGAAATCACATTTTTTGGCATTAAGTAATAAACATCTTTATGTAACACAGTTTAATATATTTTATCTACTGGAGGACACCCTGGTTGCATCCAAGTTTCAGAAACTACAGATAAAGCTTCTATGAACACCAATATGCAGGTTTTTGTGTTCCCATAGATCTCAGTGCATTTGAGTAAATACCAAGGAGAATGATTGCTGAGTTGTATGGAAAGAGTATGTGCAGTTTTGGAAGAAAGTGTCCAAATGTCTTTCAAAGTTTCTATACTATTTTGCATTTCTACCAGTAATGAAAAGGATTCCTTTTGTTGTACATTCTCATCAGTATTTAGTATTGTCAGTACTCTGGATTTTGGCCATTCTAATATGTGTATAGTAGTATCTCCTTACTCTTTTAATTTGCAATTCCCTAATGACATATGATGTTGAATATTTCTTCATATCTCTTTTCATCTCCATAACTACTTTAATAATATGTCTGTTCAGGTCTTTTGCCCATTTTTTAAAATCTGGTTGCTCATTTTCTTATGGTTAAGTTTTAAGGATTCTTTATATGTTTTAGATGACTGTCCTTTCTCAGATGTGGGGTTGTGGGGTTTATTTCCCTCAAATATTTTCTCCTAATCTGTGACATTGACTTTCACAAATCAGAATTTTCAATATGATTTTTTTTTAGTTTTCTAAGATAGAAGCTTGGATTATTGATTTAAAATGGATTGTTTAATATAGGCTTTCAATGCTATTGGTTTCTTTATAAGCACTGCTTTCACTGTATTCTACAAATTTTGATCAGTTTTATTTTCATTTTCATTTAATTCAAACTATTCTCAAATTTCTCTGGATAATTTTATTTACTCCTGTGTTATTTAGAAACATATTGTTTAATCTCCAAGTATTTGGGGACTTTCCTATTATGTTTCTGTAATTTATATTTAACTTAATTCCTTTGTGTGGGGACCCCTTCCATGACTGGATCCATGTGGACGTTTTAACTTATAGACCTGTCCACACTAAACCTCTGGAATTTATCAACTTCAGTTCAGAATTTCCTGTCTTGGCTCTAGTTCTTGAGGCAGTTTTGCTTGTGAGTTTTTGCTCTGGTAAATTGTGATTCCCTGTATCTGCTTGTCTGCCTTTCCAGATTGGGGGAGAGTGTTTTTCCCTGTGACCTCACCTCTATGATGGTCTAAGCAGAGTTACTGGCTTACCAGTTTCTTCAGAGTTTTGCTTAGTTTTAGGATGGAGCATCAACTTCTGAGCTCCTTCTACCAGACCAGAAACTAGAAGTCTAGATATTTCCTCTTCTTTCCATTTTTGAAGCAAGTCTATGTGGAATCTTTGGTTGAATGCATTATTCTATGCTACACATTGAGGAAAATATTGTAAACAGTTCTTAGCATCTCAGGAAAGAAATTCACTAAACAGCATGGATTCTCTTTCTACACAGCGAATGTTAATGCTTGAAACTGTAGAATATTCTCAACTCCTGCATTATAGCTTTATGTGGAGAAACCTCTTGCAATCTCCAGAGGTTTTGCAAATAAATGATCCACAGGTGTGGCTGGTTTGACGAAACAGATGTGTTCTTGAAGAGTTGTGTGCAAATTGAATTTTTGTTAATTGAATCTTATTTAGAATTCATTTTCAGAGAGCTAGCTATTTAAAGTAGCCCTTTGGTGAATTCTTTTGTAAAATGAATAATTGGTCCCTAATTTCTCTTTTTTGAAAGTGCAAATTTTCATATGGCACTTTCTTAAAGCTATGTACCACTTCTAGGCCTATATAGGAAGTACAGAATACTTGTGTTTCTTGGTAACAATGCAACTTGTTATTTTTATAATTAAAGTAAATTCTATGTATAAATAACTGAATATATTCTACATGCAGTACTACATTTGAAAAAAGAAGTAGCCTAGAATTATGAGTTTGAAAATCAGCAGCAATATGAAAGAGTCTAAATAAACTCAGTGTTCAGTCAGAATCAAGTAATATGATGTTAATAATATGAATTCAAATGACATTGAGCTAATTGTTCTGATCTTATGGTTTAGGGTACGGCCAGGGATGTATATTTTTCAAAAATACACTCTGCACTATGTAATATCATAGTCACTAAGCTATCTGTGGCTTTTTAAATGTAAGTTAATTAAAATTAAATTATGTTCCTCTGTGGCAATAGTCACATTTCAAGTGCTCAATAGCTACATGTGGTTAGTGGCTACTATACTGGATAGCACAGATTATAAAATGAATCCATCTTCTTGGAATGTTCTATTCAACATCACAACAGTGATTATAATAGCAGGCAATACCAGGAAACACATTATAATTACAAGAAGTGTGTCCTTAGAAAGATTATCTGGGGACAGAAGGTTTTAGGCACCACCAGAGAAGTAACTTTTGGTGGTATTAGTTTATATTTTGTTGGTATAGGTGTCGTCAGGTATCATTGTGCTGAAAATAAAAAAGGTCTTGACTCTTTCTTATCATTAACTTTTATCATATGGATAATTATTTCATGCTTCTGCCTTACAGGTATGACTATGAAATGAATAGAAGGGGTTTCCTGGGTGACAAATAAAAATTAGTTTCATTAATTTAGAGGCATACCTCAAAAACTAAATAAGCAATCTTATATTTTTGGTGCAAATAGAATTGATGAATTCCAAGTCAAGTAATACATTTCAGCTGGTGATATTTTCCTAGGGTAAATTTAGTAGAAGGCAGGAAATGTGTTATTGGATTCATATGTTGTATTAAAAAATATTATAAAACCTTGGAAAGTGCTCAGCATTTATTGCTCAGAAGAACTTTAGAACATTGACAGAACTAGTATCCTTCCCTTCCATAAATAAAATATAAAGGCCTTTAATCTAATTGTTCTATGCCTTAATTTCTCCATCTATAAAATAAAAACAATAATAGTAATCACTTCATTGGTGCATTGTGTCAATTAAATATAATACATGAAAAAAAACTTAGACCAATACTATCTACACATATCAAACATGGCCTTAATAAATTTCAGCCATTACTATTGTTATTCTCATGAACAGTATCACAGTGTTATTCATACACTTGGGAGGAGAACTGGTCTTGGTAACATTCTAGTTCTTTTGTCTGTATTCTGTCATTTTCAAATAACCCTCTGCCACATTCCATTAATGCTAATAAATTGAGAGTGTATGGGATCTGGCCTGCTTCTGGTAAAGCAGAAGATGCAAGGAAAATCCACTTTTGTCCTGTGTGTTTTCTTCTCCAGATCAGTCAACCTAAGTCTTCAGTGAGCATGAGAAACCTGAAGATCCAGAAATGAACCAGGCCTTGAGGCTCTGAAGGAATTTGCAAGTGTTCAAAAAAGTAAAAAAGTAATTATATTTCTATTCATCTATTTGGACAAATACATATTTAAAACACTGCTATTTGTAGTAAACATCTAGATATGAAATTACAAAACTCATACTGTTTTCCTTTTTTAATGCAGTTTGCTGATGACCACTTATGGGTAGACCTATAGACTAAATGTCACTTTCTTGGTTCAAGTGTTTACCAGACATTTCAGTGTTTCTGACAAGGCTTACATTCTTATTATGGTTTTTCTTTAACTTGTTTACTAAGCCTGCAGCTAGTAGTTGGTCTTGCACATATATGCATTAGTCGTCTTTTCTTGGTGAGGTCAGTGATTCTGTCAGGATGTATATTTTTCACTCTATAGTATCTAAATTTACACAGCACAATATTTGACTGGAAAGAAGTATCATGTGCTGTTACAGTTTTTACAGGTAAACCTTGGTGAAGAATCAAGCTCTTTAAAAGCCCAGACTGGCTCACTGTCTACTGAGCTTCCAGGAAGGAAATTAATCATTCTACAGAGTAGATTGTAATTTAGTCTTTTTAAATCAAACTTTCATGCTCGAAATACCCTTAAAGAATAGGTAACTCAAAGCAGTATATTCTGAATAGCTTCATGAGAAACTATTTTATCAGATATATAAAAGACTGCTTTGTTTCCAACATTTCTCATCTCCTATCGAGTAATAACTAAAGATTTTGATTTTGCATGTTCCCAGGGAGCCACCTCCCACTCATCACTTAGCTGATCTCATGGTCCCCTTTCCCACCCACCTCACTCTGCATGGGCTTTCCCTACTGCTTTTTATGCCTTCCCTTCTGTTCTTCACAAAGCCTACATTTCATTGCTTTCTCTACTAAGGGGTTAATGCCTCCTTTTTCCCAGCCAATTACTGAAGAAGAAAGTCAGCTGGGAGGTGAGAGATAGCGGACACAAAGATTTTTTTCCCTTAAGCCTTCCACTAACACCCTGAGTAGTTTTACTGGTAATAACCTAGTTGGATCTCCCTGCTCTCCAGAGTTCCTTCTTTATGACCAAGTTAGAGTAGCACGTGTTTGCCTTTCAAGCACTATCTTGTTGCAGGTTGCAACAAGAGAAAGAATTTCTTAAAAGCCCAATTAGAGACAGTAATCAGAGAAAGATACATTTAAATTCATTCTATCACCTGCACTATTCCCATTCTGGGTTGGGATGAAAATCACATACAAGCTGGTTAATAATACAGAGTTTGGGGACTCCAAAATCAGAATCTATAGAGTAGTACCCTGGGTATCTCATTGTTTTTAGAGTGTCCTAGGTGGACTTGATGGTCCATGGGTTGACATTTGGGATCTCCCTGATGCCTATCTTTTAGATCCCCTTTCAATAATGTGGTGGTAAGAGAGAAAGTATGGGGCTGATTAGCAACGCTTCAGTGTGCTAATATTCCCCTAGGTCTGCTCAGATAATTGAGAATTCATTTATTAATTTTAGAAATAACCATATTTAAACACATTGGTCCCAAGTAAGAAAGAAAGATGGGATTCCTAATGGATTTGTTTTTCAGCTTAGCAATGAAAAAGGAAAGAAAACACCATTCAATGCAATAGCACAAAGGTCATAGCAACCAGACTGCTGAAGAAAACAGGTTGGTATTGTTCTTAACCAAATTTAGATTGCTTTTACCCTAGAACTCCTTATATAATTTTATCTTTTTAAGTGTTCAGTGTGCCTTCCCTTTAAGTCATCAGACAGCACACATAGGGGAAGTTTTCCCATATGTTACAGCTGCATTGCTCTCTGCCTGTACACTTACCCAATATTACAAGATAATTTTTGAAAATTAAAAGGCAAACCAAGACCTTAGATAAAAACTTACCATGTGTTCAAGATTATGAGTGCTTTTTAATTGAAGAATCTGGTAGTTTTTATAATGGATCCAAACAATGGACACATTTAAAGATCTGAAGTATTGAAATGCAGGTAAACTGACTCTGTCTCCAACACCTCCACCATAGGATTCATTTCCATGTACATAGATAAGAATCATTTGCATTATTGCCAGCAGTTCCTTACAATTTAGAGTTATAAAATCCTTACAGGCAATGAAAGTTAGAACTAGATAACCTGGAAGGGTATGCTCTAAACAATGTGAAGTTGGCCCTTGAAGCACATTTGTGGCAACTACTGAAGAATATATAATAACTCAAAATTGCTATTAAATCCTAACTTATCTGCATGAATTTTAATTATGTCCTGAACCTTGTTTACTTCATGTTTTTCCTTTGGTTTATCATGTTCTCTTTTTTGACTTCTAATTTTTTTAAAAAAACAATCCCACATTTAGATAACATTAATTTGATTATAAAATGAATAATTTAAGTACATTTATTTTGGAGATTTTGTAAAATGCAGAAAAAATATGAATAGAATGACACTGTTCAATAACCCTATGAGATGTGGAGGTGGAGAACCTCCCAAAACAACTGTTAAATAAAATGTGTGGGAGACCATTGATGTAGACTGACTTCCTGCACTATACCCCAAGGGACCAAACCAAAATGGAGTCACTCATGCTTAACTTCCACCTTGCCAAACAGAAAATAAGTTTACCGATCTTCCTAAGAATATCAGGAAACATAATATCCAAATCCCCAAATAGGCCAGTTTTACCTAATGTAAATAAGAAAGACCCCTCTGCTTTAAGTTAACCCTTACAAAGAAAGTAACCCAAAATAACCTGAAATTAATCAATCTGTTTTTTTTTTTTAATGGTGTTTTGTTGTTGTTGTTGTTACTAGGGATTTATCTCAGAGGCACTTTACCACTGAGCTACATCCCCAGCCCTTTTCATCTTTTAAAAATTTTAAGTTGGTCTCTCTAAATTGCTTATGGCCTCACTAAGTGGCTGAGGCCCTAAGCAATCCTTCTGCCTCAGCTTCCCAAATCACTGGGATTACAGGCATGCAACACCATGCCCAGCTTCCTGTTTTTTTTCCAGATACCTTGTCAAAACAAACTGTTCTGCCATAACCACAATAGCACCTCTCTATTTTTAGAAGGAAAATTATAAGCTTTGTTTACAGAATCAGAAGTTGAATAGTCCTACAATTGTTGTTTACCGACTAGATGGCTGGAGGAACCAGGAACTGTTCAGTCCAAGAAGCTGGAGCTTCAGAAGAAAGACCAATGATGCAGCACCTGTCAGAGGTATAAGGCCTAGAAACACCCTGGAGAACTGCTGGTCAGAGTGTACTTTGGAAGAGTGAATGAACTGGGATCCATTGTCCTTAGGCCATCTCAGCAGCAATCTAAACACCCATTCAAGAAGAATAGAGCTGGCTTCCTCCTTCTACTTTTTGTTCCATTGAGGCCCCTAGCCTTTGGACTATGCTTCTCACATCCAGAGTGAGTCTCTTCCATCAGTTTTCTGTCCCAGATGACAATCATTTCTGGGAAAAACCCTCATCAACATACCAAGAAGTCTCTTAATTGAGGCAGCCCTTAATTCAATCAAATTGACAACCCAATGGTTCCATCTACCTACAGATATTCTGCCTTTGGCCTTGATTTTAGAAACTCAGCACCTGGCAATTTTCTCACTCCCATCAATATTTATGCAGTGCAAACTCAGTCCTTGTACTCCATCCTAACAAAAAAGAATACTCTCTTATCCTACAGCCATTCATCAGTGGCATTCCCACATGTCTTTTCAAAAAACCACAGCTGTGCTTCCACATAGAGGCTGTCAAAGGCATTCCGGAAATTAAGACCATTGAACCAGTTTTTCTCCATTTGCTTTGGTTTCAGAACAGTAAGTAAATGGAGGATGAGATGTTGCCGGGATTTTCTATCAAGTTGTTGCTGATGCTCAAAATCTTGCAGTATGTCCAGTGTCTTTCTTAACCTAGGGTGTAGGCTGCTAATCAATGCCATGTTCTTTAATGTTCAGATCCAGAATCTTAAAAATTGGGTCAACAGCCTTCCTACACCCACTTCTTCAAGACTTTAAATGAAACAACCCACAGCCACCAGCTGAAGAGACCCCCTACCTCAAATGTGGGAGCCAATGGCACACTGTCAACATATTAGTACATATGTGAAACACATTCATGTCCCCTGTTATTTGTTCAGTGTTTAACAAATGACTCTATCAAAACAAAAGCCTCACTTTGTAGATACTGCCACTTTCCATGGGGTAAATATTCCCACCACAATTGATTTTAGACTACTACTAGGATGTTATTAAACATGGAATTGAGGAGAGATTTTACTAACTAGGCTATTGGAAGACAGTAGATGCCCACTTTAGCATAATGCTGCTTCCTGCCTACCACATGCTGCCTAGAGGCCTATACATATATGGAGCATACTTAGCCAGAGTCAACTTGAGAAACAGCCATACTAACAACAGCTACCTTGGTATGATCTCACCAAGTGACCTACAAGCCTTTTCTTCTAGCCAAGCCTTAAGTCATCACATCCTGTTTCCTTTCTCCTATCATTTGAGCTGGGTCCAATTCACCTTCTACAGGTATCCGGCCAAACTATGACAGAAGCAGAACAAAGCCAATCTCTCTCTGCACCATTCATAAAATATAACAGATTATTGCTTTATAGTAAAAACAGGTTGGATGTGGAAAGCCCACTCCAAGGGAACCCTTGTGATCTGAAGCCCTCTGGAACTCAGAAGATTATCTATTCCACTAGGTATAAAAGTGTAGTATCAGATTTGAAATTTTCTTTGTTGAAGGCCAGGAGGCCATATAGCTTTGAGCTTATCCTGCAGACTGAGGGAGAGTTCTGAATAAGATGTGTATATTTTTTATAACTTTATAAAGGTATAAGTTACATAACAAATAATTTGCTTTTTTAAGTATATAATTTAATGATTGTTAATAAATTTAGCATTATGAAATAATTATTACCATGTCATACTAGGACATTTCATTACCTCAAACAGAAACTTCATACCTATAAATAGGCATTCCCCACTCTTGTAGCACCCCATCACTATAACCCCATATGAAGTTCTAAGTAACCACTTTCTCTTTCAATGGATTGGCCTACTATGCACTTTTCATATACAAGGAATCATACAATATGTGGCCTTTTACTTTTGGATTTTTAAATTTATCGTGTTTTAAAAATTCTATCCATGTTAAATCATGCATCACAATTTCTTTTTATTGCTGAATAATGTTCCATTTTATAGTTATATCACATTTTGTTTATTCAAAAGTTCATGAAAATTTGTTTTCCTACTGGCTGGCTATTATGAATAATGCCATTTGGAATATTGCTGTAAAAGTTTTTTGTGTGGACTTAGTTTTTTTCTTTGTGGGATAGATGTCTAGGAATGAAATTGTTGATCTTTTAAAAAATTTTAATTCTAACTTTATACTATACCTTTATTTACTTATTTTTATGTGGTCCTGAGGATCAAACCCAGTGCCTGACACATGCTAGGCAAGCACTCTACCACTGAGCTAAAACCACAGCTGCAAAATTGTTGGTTTAACCTGCTTTAAGACTTACCTGAGCCTGGACCAAGGCATCTCAGAACATCATTTATGTAGTACATTGATGACAATGCCTCATCCCATCAGGCTATCAGTCACCTTCCTCTCTACCTTTTTCCTTCCCATCTACAAACTCCATCTCCCACAATGTTTCCCCTGGTCATCCAAACAAGAGTTATTATGGCTATAGAATCTCACCTGGCACTCATTTTAGCATCTAGTGCATTTTCACCTTTTGGATATTTTCCCTGCTTTACCTCATATTATCCTAGATAAGTTGAGCTTGCCACCCTTTTGTGTGGGTAGTGGCAAGACTCTTTTCTAAAGTAAATTCTTACAGGGTTTCTTAGATTTAAGAAGTCCTAAGGAGAAGCTGGCATAGCCATCAGTAACTGAACTTGCTTCCTCAGGGCAGAG
Organism: Marmota monax; assembly: GCF_021218885.2. Taxonomy (NCBI): domain Eukaryota; kingdom Metazoa; phylum Chordata; class Mammalia; order Rodentia; family Sciuridae; genus Marmota; species Marmota monax. The sequence goes on along the minus strand of NW_026695065.1, from coordinate 9,374,254 downwards.
GACAACTTCTGTTGTGATTCTATTTCTTTTCTATGTCTCTCTCTCTCTGGCTCAGTATTGGGGTTGAACTCTGAGATGCTTTACCACCAATCTACACTCCCATCCCTTTTTATATTTTATTTTTGAGACAGGGTCTTGCTAAGTTACTGAGGCTGACCTTGAACTTGCAATCCTCTTTGAGATTCTTCCACCTTAGCCTCCTAAGGTGATTACAGGTGTGGCCACTGCACCAAGTAGCTTTTCTGGTCTCTGAGGCAACTTTCTACCTTACTCTTTTCCTAATAGAAAAACAATTAATTTTATTGACTTTTAAAGATGATTCTGTGTTAAAATAATAAATCTTAATGAATACAGCATAAATAGTTTTGTATTATTTTTATTGGCTTAACAATATAGCAAACATTTTTCAATTCTTCAAGATCATAATTTCAAAAGTCATATATTATTCCCATATATTCCTCTACTATAATTTATTCAACATTTTCCTTATTTAGGAGGCATTTAGGATTTTTCACTGCTAAAAGCTTCAATAATATGTATTTTGTTGCATTTTTAATTCCTCTGACTAAATTTTTATTAGTGGATTTACTAGGTCAAGGAGTGTCAATGTTTTTGAAGCTTATATTACTGATTCAAAGGCTAGATTTAGCTCTACCATGGAGCTTTCTCTGGACACTGTAGCCCAATGATCCTCCTCTTTCTCTAAACCAATTGTACACATAGCCATTAGCATACAGGAATTTTATTTAATTTTCCCTAATTTTTCATTTTCTTTTGTTTTTGGGTTAGTGGTTAGACAGCAAACTACAAAATAGTGACCACATTCTCTATTTTACTTGAATTATTCACAGAATTTTCTATCAATTGTATGAAAATAGCTAAAGTATTCTCAGTTTTTCAGAAAAACAAGCATTTCAAAGGACAAGTGGCACTCTTCTAAACTCAGGAATTCTGAATTTGTTGACATTATACCTAATTTGAGTCTACTCCTTCAACCCTCTAAGTTTGATAACCATTTCTTCAATTACTGGATTTGCATATTCTAATAACCCTAGACAAGCTCAGATTTTATATTATAACCACTTCTTCTCTAGCCTATGACCTTTTGTACTTGAATAAGTAGAATGGATCTAGCTAATCCTTCCTGCAGCTAAACATACAGCCTTCCTAACATCCTAAATTCTTTTCATTAACCCTAAGAAAGGTCAAAATAGTATACAATAGCCTAAGTCCCATGTTGACTGCAGTCCTCAATTTACTAAACAGTCAAATGTGAGATAATTTTTTCAATCAAACATGCTAGAAAAAGCAGAGACCTTTGCATTCATCCTAACTACACATTAAAATTTCATCCTAACTATGCACTAAATTTTTTACTATTAGAGTGTTGATTATCTACCCTGAGCCTCAATTTCCTTATTCATTGTTTTTGACAAAATAAATATCCCCCAAGGATTTTTATATGCTAATTTTCTAAGCCTGTGAGTATTAGACTTTATGGCAAGGGGACTTTTCAGGTGTGATTAAGTTGAAGATCTTAAAATGGATTATCTGAGGGGGTTAATACAATCACAAAGGTTCTTAAAAGTGGAAGAGGGAAAAGAAGAGTCAGAGGGAGATATGACTGACAATGGGGGCAGAAGTAATGAGCCAAGAAATGTATACAGTGTCTATGGAAAAGATATGAAAATAGATTCTCCCCTGTATCCTTTTGAAAGAAATACAATCCTGCCAGCTTCCTGATTTTAGCTCAGTGAAATCAATTTTAGATGTCTGATTTGCAGAACTTAATAAAGTTTGTGTTTTTTGAAGTCACTAAGTTTGTGGCAATTTGTAAAAGAAGCAACAGAAAACGAATATACCTGTAAGGGGATGGGATATATAATGTAATTTGTAACAGACCCATCAATGTGAATTATGTAATTTCACATCTCTAATAATAGTACTTCGATATTTGTTAGAAAGTTTGAGGCAATCATTTTAGAAATGCTTCCTCTTTTCCCCAATTGTATGAAATAGGTTGTTAGTATCCAAGTGTATTAAAGGAAAATTATTAAAACACTATAAAACTGCTTATTTTGTGGTGATTACTTGGTCTTGGTATTTACAATCCTCATTTTGCAGATAAGGAAATTGAAGCCTAGGGTAGGTCGATGACTTGCCTAAGCTTATAAAGGTGAATATAGGATTCAAACTAACGAGTAAGACTCCAAAACCCAAGCTCTGAAGCACCTCCTTATACTGACTACCTCCCAGGTTAGTTTAACTGTGGATGACAGGAAAGTTCTTTCCTGTTTGTTAGTTTTTGTTTCTTACTGGGAATTGATCCCAGGGGCACTCCACAATGGAGCTACATCTCCAGCCCTTTTTATTTTTGAGACAGGGTCTTGATAAGTTGCTGAGGGTCTTGATAAATTGTTGAGGATGACCTCAGTCTTGTGATGCTCCTGCCCCACCCAGCCTCCCAACTCTCTGGGATTACAGGCATGTAACACTGTCCCTAGATTGACAGGAAAACTTTTTGTGAGAAACAAAGACTGAAAGATTATTGGAGCCCCTGGCATCTATCTTCTTAGAAGACTTTCATGGTTTCCAAAGTCAACGATCCTACTGATCTCCTTTTTTATTTTTTATTTTATTTTTTTAATTGGTTGTTCAAAACATTACAAAGCTCTTGACATATCATATTTCATACATTTGATTCAAGTGGGTTGTGAACTCCCATTTTTACCCCGTATACAGATTGCAGAATCACATCGGTTACACATCCACGTTTTTACATATTGCCATACTAGTGACTGTTGTATTCTGCTATCTTTCCTATCCTCTACCCTACTGATCTCCTTTTTGAACCAATTGAAAAATGCACACAGGAGTCAGATAGGAATCCAAATATGGTCTGTAGTGCTTGTAAATATGATTGCACACAACCTACAGTAACAATTGGTGTTTCTTGCACCAGCCCAAAGTTGAACTGACCTTTCCACTCAGCAGCAGAACCAAAGAGTCAGACATTCCTTTGAATTTCGCTAATCACATGAGGTACTCCTCAATCCACAGAAAGGGGAAGAGAAAGAGGAAGAGGAAGCATAAGCATGTTCATTCTTATTAGAAAAGTACATTTCTGGTACCCAACAAACTTGTTCTAGCAAAGTGCTATAATTCTCCAACAGTTCTCTTCTATTTCAACATCTGAATTTTTCTGAGCCTGGTAATTTTTTTTGGCCCAAATATGTTTTAGAGATAGATGTTCTAATTATCAGTTCAGGGGTATAAACTTTACTTATTTATCACTATAACATTACATTCCTTGTCTCTCCTCTTCCCTTGGGAAATTTATATCAAAATGACTGAGATGTTACCTTCTTTCCTGAATACTGAAAGGAAATAATTCTTTTCAAAACTCAGCAGTTTCAATCAGCACTATGTTTTATGGCCAATAATAACATTTGTTATTGTGTATATTAAGATAAGGATAATCAAACTTATGCCTCAAGTCATAAATTGATTGGCTTAAGAGTTAGGGTTTTTTTTTTTAACCTCATGCTCAGGAAGCATGTATTTAAAGCTGTAATTCTCTTTGACTTTTACTTCTATAGAATTGTGAAAGTTAGAAAGAGAGCCATTATTAATAACAAAATTCACCTGCTGCAGGAAACATGGAACTTTTCCCAAACACATCCACGTAGACATTGGGTTGGCTAAGGCTATTCTTTTTCTGTTTCTAGACTCTATAGAATATTTTTCACATATTAAAATCCATCAGTCTAAGGCAATAATTGGTTGTTTACTTTACACAGAACACTAATACCTGGAGTTCTCTGAAACCAAAACCTGCATTTGACTTATCAGTTTTCTTACATGTCAGAAAACCTGCTATTGCCTATTACAAGCTAAATTTCCTCCCAATTTTTTACCTGTAATACTTGCACAGTTGCTGATTGTTATCATTTTTAAAAACAATAATAACAATAATAAAGAAAAGATTTCTATATGAATGGTTGGTCTGTGTGTAGGAACAGATTTAACTTTGTTAATTATGTGTTTCAGTTCTCAATGACAGCTCTTTTCTGTCTTCAATTTCAGGTTAACCTTATAGCTAAAGCTAACTTTATGCAAGTTTTTCTCAATTAAAGGAACTTTACTGTGTTCATAGGATCATATAAACCCCCTACTGGTTCTCTACATAAAATCTTAGACTTACTGAATATGAAAGTTTACTGGAAGTCAAGAAAATAGATTCTTGTTCCTATTAAATGTAGTACTGTGTCTGATTTTAGCTGTAATATAGACAGAAACAATCTTCCAAGTAATATACCCCATATGGCTTGGATCTCCTCCATTGAAAAGCACTGCAGTATATAAGTACAAAGCATTTATGAATGCAAAGTAACTCTTTTCATTACCAGATTATCTGAATAATTGTTCTGCATAAATTATCAGATGCTATATTTGCTAAATATAGCATATAACACAGATGATGAAAATGCAAATTTTAATTATTTAGCCAATATCCATACTCACACTAGTGCATTGGTTGTATTTTTTTAACTTAATCCTTCTGTAATTAAACAAAAGGAATGAATTATATCAAGTTCTTTATTGTGCAGTGTTTCTGTATGGGCTTGTTGGATTTGTCTTTTCTTATTTCAGTATTTAACACACTTTGAATCTGCAAATATTTATTTCTGTGTTCTGTTGCCTTCCCTTTAAATCATGTTTTATTTTAGAAAAAAAGAACAATTAAATATTTTTAAAATGGGAAATGCACACTTTATATTGTGAAGAGACCTGCAAGTATAGTTTGAAGGTATATGAACCCTTTGAACCTTCTACTTTTGTATCATTTGTAATTCAAACATCAGTTTCTGACTTCAATGTCCTCCAAAGGACTGAAACCTGAATGCTACTAGTGAGGCAAAGTCAGGCACGGATTTCTAATTTCATTTCTTTGACAGGTGAAATCACATGTATCCAAAAATTGCTAGTACTTATTCAGCTGTAACTACAGATGAGATCAGGAAGATTTTCTTGCCAACACTGGCACTTATTTGCTTCAAGGATTTTTTTCTCATTTCTCTTTTTTTCTCGGCTTGCAATAGATGGCCTACTTGTTTTAGATGGATTACACCTGTTCCTGAGCAAATCAAATACATTTAGAATCTTCCCAACATACATGTGGAATTTGTAAGCTGCCAAGAAATTTACTGTTTTCCAGGAAGTGTAAATCTGTAACGCATGCTGGACAGTCCCTGTCTTATGCTTGGCCATGCTCAGAGTTCCTCTGTTTGTTTCGATTTGTCTGTGGCTTGATGGATTGATCTCTTCATTAGGCCTAACCACCTGGAGGCTAGGGAACATGGTCTCTCCAATCCCTCTGCGTTCTAGCTCTCAGCCAGTGAGCCCCAGAAGTTTGCCCTTTCTCATTCAGTCCAGATATGATAGTCCTGCTTTTTATCCTGATTAAATGCAGTTATTCCCCTGTCCACACCTATGCACACCCCACTTCTTTACAAATCTGAGACCAAAGAATCAGTAAGGCAACTTGGTACTCTGTAATCATCATTTGCCTGTCCTTCTGATATTTTTACCTTTAAAACATTGCATATTTATTTTAATGCTAGTTTCCTTTTTAGTCACAGTTGCTATAGTACATTTTCTCATTAATTCTGTATGCTTCTATGTTTCTTTCTCTAATGTTCTATCTATAAACACTTATGTATCCTTTTTAGTGCTACATATATCCAAAGCTGGGCACTTGTTTGGTATCTGACCTTTCTAAAGGTAACTTTCTAAACCCTTCTGCTAATAATCTTTTTTTTTTAATAAGACAGGTATTATACTCTTTTCCTATTCACCACTAGAATCGTTGTCACCAAAACACAACATCCTTCAGTGTATTTGTAGGTGTTCAGCCATATGTTATTATTTTTTTTCTTTTTTATTGATTTAAAGAAAATCACAGCAGAGTGCATTACAATTCTTATTACACATATGCAGCACAGTTTTTCATATCTCTGGTTGTATACAAATCATGTTGACACCATTTTGTGTCTTTATACATGTACTTTGGATAATGATGTCTATCACATTCCACCATCCTTGCCAATCCCCTGCCCCCTCCTTTTCCCTCCCACCCCTCTTCCCTATCTAGAATTCATCTATTCCTCCCATGCTCACCTTCCTTAACCCAATATGAGTCAGCCTCCTTATATCAGAGAAGAAATTTGACCTTTGTTTTTGGGGGATTGGCTAACTTCACTTTGCATTATCTTCTCCAAGGCTATCCATTTACCTGCAACTGCCATGATTTTATTCTCTTTTATTGATGAATACAATTCCATTGTGTATATATGCCACTTTTTTATCCATTCATCCAATGAAGGGCATCTAGGTTGGCTCCACAGTTTAGCTATTGTGAATTGTGCTGCTATAAACATTGATATGGCTATGTCCCTGTAGTATGCTGTTTTTAAGTCATTTGGGTATAGTCTGAGGAGAGGAATAGCTGGGTCAAATGTTGGTTCCATTCCCAGATTTCCAAGGAATCTCCATACTTCTTTCCATATTGGCTGCACCAATTTGCAGTTCCACCAGCAGTGTATGAGTATACCTTTTTCCTCCACATCTTCACCAGCACTTGTTATTTGTCTTCATCATGGCTGCCATTCTTATTGGAGTGAGATGGTATCTTAGAGTAGTTTTAATTTGCGTTTCTCTAATTGCTAGAGATGATGAGCATTTTTCATATATTTGTTGATTGATTATATATCCTCTTCTGAGAAGTGTCTGTTCAGGTGCTTGGCATATTTGTTGATTTGGTTATTTGTTTTTTTGGTGCTTAGCTTTTTGAGTTCTTTATATACCCTAGAGATTAGTGCTCTATCTGGTGTGTGAGGGGTAAAAATTTTCTCCCAGGATGTAAGCTCTCTGTTTACCTCACAGATTGTTATTTAACATCATTTTAATCTTAGTGGGTGATACAGATTGAATCAAAAAGTAATAAAGTTTCAAACCCATAAAAATGTTTCAGTCTTGTCTCTCCTACATAATGCTACCAATCTATCTCTGGATAATTAAAATTCTCTTATTACTACTTCCATTTTGGCCTCTTTACAAGCCTTTTATATGCCTTCATATCATTTACAGTCTACTTGTTCCTTTTTGTCTGGTGGCCTACAGTATACAGTATTTCAATAGCTACTTTACTTAAACATGTTGCAATACATCAAACTTTAAGTTCTAATAGTTCTACATTATTACTAGGCTCTTTATGATTTTCTGTCATTATATTAATCAATCTTTGAGGTATACAGTTCCTACTTTACATTGCTTCATATGCCTTAGAAACATGAGGGAACTGTTGAGGGCCACAACCAAGTCAAGATGGCGCCTGGCAGTTTGCCAGGAGGAGTGGTTTGTGAGGCAATGCCACCGAGCCACTAAGATGGTGGAAATTCCTTATTGGCTGATTGCCATATCTGGATGATGCTAATTGAGTCAAGCTGTGTGTAATCAGTTGGTTATATATACCTCTCTTGTTCCGTAATAAAGGAGTTCCCATTTCAACCTTCAAGTTGCTTGTCACCTCCCGGTTACTTTGCCTAGCCAGACTGCGGCAAGAACAACAAGGGTAATTGTTGCAGATCCTGTCTGCTATCCACAAAAATCATGAACATATTAACTGGTTAGCTCACTTGGTGTCACCAAAAGATATTAACAGTAATGATGCGTGTACATGTAAATTCATTATATAAGAAAAATGTTGTAGTCCTCTTTAAAATTCCTGAAGTCAATTTGATAAGATATGTACAGCTATGTCTATGGTAATCATGACAATTCCATTACCTTTCCATTCTATTCAATGAGCCTTTAATAACCATGATTACCCTGGCAGACAATGATATGTCTTCTCCTTAGACCAATAAAAATGTTTCCCACACTTAAAGGCCCACTTCAATTCTCACACTTTCCACTAATATCATTTACAGAATTGAGAAAGCCAAAAGTAAAGATCCGTATATCACTACCTAGATTCTATAACCAATTAACATTTTGCTCTATTTGTTTTATTCCATCTCCCCCTCCTTCTATCTATCCATTAATCCATCTTATTTTTTGATATATTCCAAAACAAATTTTAAGACATCGTTTTTTTTTTTTTCATCTCCAAATCTTTAGGATGTATGTCATTAACTAGAGTTCAATATTTTTTACATTCCTTTTGGTTAGGGGAAATTTTTATTTAATGGAATATACAAATGGTAACTATTATTTAATGAGTTTTAACAAATGCACATGCATGTGGAAGCCAAAGGCCTATCAAGATGTAGAACTTCACCATCACTCAATAATTTCTTCGGTCCCTTCTGAGTCAATTCCTTGTTCCACAGAGGGAAACATTAATCTGATAATTTCCATCATAAATTAGTTTTTCCCTTTTAGAATTTCATATAGATGAGGTCAGACAGTCAATACTGTTTTATTTACATAAATACTGTAGATACTGTTTTATTTACATAAATACTATCTTATTTCCTTCAGTATGATGTATTTGACATTAATCCATGTTGCTCTATGAATAATACTAATATATTGTATGCCTACACCACAGTTTGTTCATATATTTTCCTGTCAGTGAATACCTTGATATGTTTACAGGATTTTATTTTAGTATAAATAACTCTACTTTCTTGTAAAATATTTTTGTAGGTTGTTTTGTACATATTTTTATTTCTTTTACTAAATTTGGAGCTGCTGAATAATTGGGATGGTTTATATATAGGTTTTTGAGTTTTGGCTTGTAATATGCTCTAAATTTTTCACTTCACTCTGTGTGATTGTTTAATTATTGTAAAATATATACAATATAAAACTTACCATTTTAAGTATACAATTAAGTTGTGTTAAATACATTCACAGTGTTGTACCAGCATTACTACTGTCCATTTCCAGAACCATCTCATCATCTTAAACAGTAGCTGAGTACCCACTTAAAAATAATTTCACATCCCTTCAAACCTCAGCCTTTGGTAATAGTAACCTCTGTTCTATTTTTTGTCTCTTTGATTTTGCATACTCTGCGTCCCTCATACAAGTAGAATGTTTTAATGTTTGGCCTTTCTGTATGGTTTATTTCATTTATCATAAGGTTTTCAAGGTATGAGGTGAGAAGATGTGATACCTTTCCTCACCCACCTTATGGGTCATATTTGACACTCTTAATAAATGACAGGATAAGAAGAATAAAGTATAACAAATTTATTGGATCAAAGTTTTACATGACTTAGGAGCCTTCAGAAATGAAGACCCAAAGACATAGAGAAAATTGAATATATTTATGCTTAGTTCCAATAAATATCTTCAGCAGTGTAGAAATATGATTGGGCAAAAGATATGATCTAATGGTAGTAGACTGAAGGTAAAAATCAAGCAAGGTTTATATGTTCACTTTCTTCTTGGCTTTCTTGTGTAGCATTTCTACCTCTCAGCTATGGATCACTTCTAAATGAGAATTTTATGATCTAATACCAAACATAGTAGGTAAGATTTTTTTTTATGGCCAAGTCAGAAAGGCAGGGGAACATTGGAACAATATTTCCAGGTTTTATGTCTTACATTGAGCAGAGGGTTTCTAATTTCTATGACACTGTGTTAGTCAGATTTTTATCATTGTGACCAAAATACCTAACAAGAACAACTCAAAGGAGGACAAATTTATTTTGGCTCCCAGTTTCAGTCCATTATTGGCTAATTCCAGTGCTCTGGGCCTTAGGTAAGGCAGAACATCATTGTGGAAGGGCCCAGAGGAGAAAAGCTATTCATCTCATGGCAACCAGAAAGCAGAGAGTGCAAGAGGGAGGAGTCAGGAGACAAGATATAGTCACCAAGGGCATACCTCCAGTCACCCACTTCCTCCAGTCATGCCCCACCTGCCCACAGTTAACCACCCAGTAGTCCAAGTTATTAATCTTTCAAATTGATTTATTTAATGATGAGGTTACAGCTCTCAGAATCTATTAATTTCATCTCTGAACATTCTTGCATTAATGTAGGAGTTTTTAGGGGATACTTCATATCCAAACTACAAAAGACACACATTAGGGAAGAGGAATTGTGGTTTTTATGATTCATTTCAGGGGGGAAAAGATGGGCTACATATAGGATACATTCATAGAGTCTTTGGTTCTGAGTCTACTTCTGAGATCTTCTAATCTTTAGTTCAAATTTTTAGGCATGCACAAGGCTGATACTTTGGAGTATGGTTTTCTAAGCCCCCCCCCCCAAAGGTGCATCCATTATGTTTAGTTTTTTAAGAAACTCTCAGATGTTTCTCTAAAGTCTTTGTGTAATTTTATGCTCTTGCCAACAATGAGTGAAAGTTCCTGCTGCTTCATATCCTTGCCAACATCTGATGTTTTCAGTCATCTTGATACTCAGCCATTCTGGCTACTTAACTCAGGCCAACTATATGCCTTTCAGAACTCTTCATGCTTTGATATTCTGAACTGGAAACTTTAATTTAATTTAATGGTTCTCCATGTAGTCTGTGCATATGAAATCCTTTCCCAAATAAACTTCAATCTACTTGAGAACAAGAACTGTGCCTTATCTGCTTTTATTTACTTTGTGGTACCTAGCTATGGATTAGGCTCATAGTAATTGCCTAAAGTTTTTTTTTAATTAACCGTCTGAAAAAAAAAAAAAAAAAAAAACAGAACACAAACTAAGTCAGAGGAGGGTTTATCTTAGCATATTAGTTACTGTTCTGTTGGCATATTTTCTTATTTCAAGTTGAAGTGGCAAAATTTCTATTTGTCTTTACTTCATTCTTGACTTTATAGATTTAAAAATATATTAAAAAATAAAATGTCAATAATTTCTAAGACTAAACTTTGAAGCATTTATGGTTGCTAAGGGACTATTAATTCAGGCACAGATTTTATTGTGTACATTGGTTAAATTCCTTCATGAACATAGATTCAGAATAATAACTAATAAAGTAGGAAAAGAATATAAAATACACAGAAACAAAATCAGCATATTGACTGTTTCTTTGTAAAAAGAAATTTGCTTTTTTAAAATTGGCCTACATAAATTTAAATGTCAAAATCATTACAAATTACAGAACAGGTCACTAATGCATATTATTATTATTTCTGAATAGCTTACTATTTTATATTAAGAGATTAAGATTTTAAACAAATATTCCTATATTCTATAACATTTATCACCTACTGATATGGAATGAACTATATCCCTTCCAAATTCATATGTGGAAACCTTAACACCAAATGTATTAGGAGATGGAGTTTTAAGGAGACAGTTAAGGAGGTTATGAGTGTAGGACCTTCCCAATGAGACTAGTATACTTGTAAAGGACACCAGAACACTTGCTTTCTCTTACTCTCTACCCTTGTCCCTATCCTATGTGGGAACACAGCAAGAAGGTTGCAGTCTGCAAGACAGTAAGAGAGCCTTCATCAGGAACCAAATATACTACACCTTGATATTGAACTTCTAACCTCTAGAACCATGAGGAAACAAATTCCTGGTGTGTAAATGACCTAGTCTATAATATTTTGTTATGATTGCAGGATCTGACTACCATTCTTTTAACCAAAGTTTCCCCTCTCCACAAAAAGGCATTTTCCTCAAAGAAAACCAAGTTAAAGTTTTCAAGTTTTTTTTTTTTTAAAAGTTTATTAGCACATAGTAGAGTTTTAATAAATAAATGTGTTTTGGATTGAATTGAGCTCAGTTCACAATTGTAAGATTAGCCTGGAGCATGGCAGGCTTAATATATTGGCAGAGCCAACCACCTTATATTTGTTATGATTTGAAAGAACCCACAGTAACCCTTTCTTTAAAACAACTCTTCATCCTAATAGCCAGCCACCATTAGATATCAAACCCTTCCTAAGGAAAGCATTATCCCCAGTTTAAATGCAAACTAGCTTTGAAGGCACACTAAAACACTGTCAATCCTTGTCCTTAACAAGGATTAGTGAATGATATTACCCAGTAGAATCTAAAAAAAATACAGAATAGGTAGATTTTTATTTATCTCTGGGTGGGTATGGAAGGGGGTGGGGCATTGTGGTAGAAAAGAAGCTAACATTTCCATGAGGGGATAATTCACAAGACAATCTGGATTTCTAGTTTCTTTTGAAAAATCAGATCTAGAAACAGTAGGTCAGCATTCCTGCATAGCAATAACTGGCATGGTAGCTGCCACTTTTGAAAGGGCACATACCCTCTTCTGGCACAGTCCCAATCACCCACCATGTCTCTCACACCAGGTGTAACACTTCATATTGTCTGCCAATTCCTAAGAGTATTTTCATTTTGCCACTCCTGGCCTAAGGCCAAGGAGGATAAAGCTAAGTGTGACAATGATTGAGGAGGGGGAACCTCTATGCAGCAAAGGGTGAGAGAAATTTTGGACACAAAAAGAAGTGATGACAGGGAGTGAGAATGCTTAGGAAAGTGACATGTCTTGCCTATGTACAGTAAGTACAGTTGATGTGCACAGAACTTTATACTCTAAGCCTTCATTCTTTGAAATGTCTCCTACTTATTTTCCATAGTCCTCTAAAAAATAATTAGCTGAACTTATGAAACAATTATTGCCATAAGTTACTTCCAACTGAGCAAGACATTTTTCCATTTATTCTAGCAATTTGAAAATAATTTGTAATTACTATTGGGGATGTTTGTATTGTTTAGAATTATGAAGGTTTATCAATGTTTTTTTGTTTTTAATGTTCCACATTTGTAGTGTCATTTTGAATAACACATTTTATCAGAAATTCCCATTTTCAAATAGATTCCATATTTCCAAAGTACATGTTTTAGACAGCTTTTTTTGCCGCTATGCCCAAAAGACTTGACAAGAATAATTAGAGGAGGAAAAGTGGTTATTTGGGAGCTTATCATTTCAGAGGTTTCAATTCATAGGTAGCTGACTGTATTGCTCAGTACCCGAGGTAAAACAGAACATTATGGCAAAAAGAGTAGCTAGGAATATGGGATCCAGGAAGCAGATAGAGCATAAGGTCAGAGCGCAAAATGTATACTCCAAATACATGCCCTCAATAATCTACCTCCTCTAGACTCAGCCTAGCTGCCTATAGTTACCACCCAGTTAATACATTCAGGTGGATTAATGAATGCACTTATTAAGTTAAGGTTCTTATAACCTGATCATTTCACCTCTAAACTTTCTTGTACTATCTCACAGTGAACTTTTGTGGGACATCTAATATTGAAACCATAACAATATATAAACCTGGAAAATACAAAGGAATGTAAGTTTCCAAAGATACATTAATGTTATCAAAATGTGATGACACATGCACCCAAATTTGTTTTAAGAAGTGTTGGGCCACGGTTGTGTCTCAGTGCTAGGGTGCTTGCTAAGCATGCATGAGGCACTGGGTTCGATCTTGGCAACACATAAAAAAAATAAACAAAATAAAGGTAATTTTTTTAAAAAAAGAAGTGTCTTGTTCTTGTTGCCTTGAACCCAGAAAAAAAGTGGTTTCCAATTTTTGAGCCTGACCATCTCTTTGTGATGAATAAAAATTATTACTAGCTGACATAAACACTTAGCATAGTGTCTGAACAAAGAAAATACTCAGTAAATATTACCTTTCTTCCCAGACCCACTCACTTCTTTCCTATAGTTTTCTTACTATTATTTAAGTTTGAAAACTGAATTAGAATGAGTCTAAGAACCCTCTATAGATACAGCCCATTACCAACCCACAGAAAATTTTGCCAAGAAGCTAAGAATATTAGGACTGTCAAACAGAAGAACAACTATCCTTTCAAATTAACCACCAATTTAAGCTCCCGAAAGAAATATAAGAAACTGGCAGTAAAATACATTTCCTTTATCCTTATGCAAGCATTTCAATTCCTTGCAGGGCATGTTTGGGGTCAAGACCTTCATTCATTGGCATGCACATTGTGGAAGGCATTGTGGCAAATATAAAGGGTGACAATTTTTGTCTTTTTCATTCACTACTGTGACCTAGGACCTAGTAAAATGCCTGTCAGATAGTAGACAATCAATGTTAGCAGAATGAATGAATGCAGTAGTGAACTAGAAGGCATAGTTCTTGCTCTTTAAGATTTGAAGTTGAAACAAAGAACTAAAGAATCATAACAGAATACAACTAATCAAAATTGTATGGGTATGAATGAATGTGCCCCATTTGTCTCCCAAGCCTCCATTATCACCTCCCTGAAATTTTTTTCCACTAAAATGCACGTAAAGAAGTGGGATTAAGAAAACAATAAGGAGTGTGCCATTTTCATTGATATTTTTGTCATTTCTCACCTCAACTCACACCAATTTGCTAAGCTAGTTTTGGCCCAAATATACAAAGCCATAGTTTGCAAAGATTTTTTTAATCTAGATTTTAATAGTTCTCCTTTACTTTCTCCTTAAATCCAGATGAATCCCAACATAGAGTTGCTTCACTTATGATATTTTATTTTAACTTTAAGATGATGGAAAAGCTATACACATTCAGTAGAAACCATTCTTCATTTTTTAATTTTTTTCCTGGGCTAGTGATATGTGATACAATACTGTCTCTCTATTGAGAGCCACAGCCGAAGGGGCCCCAGCAAACTTCCAGCTGCCAGCAAACTTCCAGCTGCCGGCTGATGATTGGCTCACAGCGGCCCCAGCAACATCTAGCTGATTGGCTCCTCGGCCCCAGCAACATCTAGCTGATTGGCTCCTCTGCGGTGATGCTCATTGGGCTGTTTCCCTGCCCTTTCAGACCACGGAGCTGCTCATTGGGGGACTTTTTTGGCTCCGCCCACGTGACCTAGCCAATCGGCCTCAAGAGCAGGAGGATTGTGGGAGGTGGAGAGAAGCTTGTGTGGGAGAGAGAGGCTTGTGGAAAGCCGGTGGTGGCAGTTGAGGCTCTGAGGGTTTTTCCTGAGAGGCTGTTTTGTTTGGCGTGTGTGGTTCTAAAAATAAAGTTAGTTTCTTTTGACAAGTGACTCCTGATTGTGCCCAGCCAGACTGCGGCATCTCTCCATGCTGAGCAGTGGCAGCAAGCTGCAGCTTCCTGTCATACATGTGATCATGATGGTAAACAACTAATAGTCTACAGTGTTCTGTGTTGCTAGCAATTTTAGGATATTGTGTTTTGCATTTTTACATCCTGTCATGTCTAAAAAATGCCCATCTGTTTATTCTGTTTCTAAATGCATTTGCAACATACAATGTTTTTGACTTATGATGGTTTATCAGGACATAATCCTTTAGTAAGTTGAGGAACATTTGCACTTTATGCTCTTAAAGAATGAGAAAGGTGTATGTGTACTTAGTAGTGATTTGGAACATAAAGATGTGAGTGGTGGTAACATGATGTTAAGGGGATAATTCTATAAACTCAGCTTACTGTGCTGACCCCACATGCTTTCTTTTTCTTTTTTTAAGAGGGAGAGAGAGATTTTTAAAAATATTTATTGTTTTTTAGTTTTTCGGTGGATACAACATCTTTATTTTATTTTTATGTGGTGTCAAGGATCGAACCCAGCGCCCTGCGCATGCCAGGTAAGTGCGCTACCACTTGAGCCACATCCCCAGCCCAACACATGTTTTCTTTTAAAAAGCAATTTACCTGCAGCTCTGCCTCATTTAGTCAATAGGACAAGCTACTTTCCTAAACAAACAGCCTATTATCTGTAGGAGGAATGCTGGCCTGAAGAAAGTCTCCTCCCTGTTTGTAAGAGGGACCCAAGTTACCCTGAAGGGGAGCAAATTTTGTGACCCTTACGTAGACCAGATCCAAGAACTCAGAGGGATAGGTTAATTCCCCCTAACCACAAAATCTGTAAGAACAAGATCCAATTAGACCTAATCAATGTGGGTCCAAGTGACCTAGAGTTGCCTTGGACCTTTACCATGTACAGATTTGAAAGGCTGAGAAAATCCTGCTGTCAGTCAAAAGAAAAGAGGTGGACCTAGACAGGACTCTCTGGACACTTCCCTGAAACTCCAATATAAAACTGGAAGGCAAAAGAGATGTGCCATCCCTCTTCTCTCTGAAAAGAGCCACTATCTCCCTTGAGAATGTCCCTTTATGGTTTATATGTGAGGTGCTCCCCAAAAGCTCTTGTGTAAGGTAACGCAAGAAGGTTAAGAGGATAAATGATTGCATTTTGAAAGTCTTAACCCTATCAGTGAATTAATACCCTGATAGGGATTAACTGAGTGATAACTGAAGTCTGATAGGGCTAGAAAAGGTGGGTGGAGGAGGTGGGTCATTTGGGGCATGTCTTTGGGATATATATTTTGTCATTCAGTCTCTCTTATCCTTTGACCTTGATGTTCTGCCTCACCCTGATCGCCAAGGAATGGAGCCAGCTATGTATAGACTGAAAGCTCAGAAACCATGAGCCTCCAAATAAACTTTATCTGTTCTTGTCAGGTCTTTTGATCATAGCAGTGAAAACAGCTGACTAAAATAGTCCCTGGTTTCCCTCTTTCTTTCCCTTCTAATTAATGTATGCCTACTACTCTTAGTGACATGTCTGGAATCTTTCTGGAGTGATTGTAAGAACTAGTGAGAGGACATACATGACTGCCTGGGCTCTGTGGTGGAACTCTGCTCTGTAAGAGTGATAGGGTTTAGACATGATGACTAATTAAGTTTATAAAGTTTCAAAGCATGATGTTTTTGACAATCATGTATATGTTGTTTCCTTTGAACTCCACAAAGAGGATTTTGTTTCTATAGTATAAGCCTAAGGATACAGACCCCCACTGTTATGTTACAAACAGCCTGGAACTCCCCATTGAGACTCTCTCATTGGCATACTAGAGAATACTTTCAAATCACTACTGTTGCCAGATCTTGTCTATATATGGTAAGGGGGGATGTGGACATGGGAAGAATCATATTTTCACTTATCTTCATTATTTTTCAAAATGGTGGGATATTAGAGAGAAGACAATGAGAAAAGAGAGTAAATCCACATGAGCAAATACAAATATAGTAGTACTTGCTCCATTTCCAAGTGCTAAAGGACTTCTTGGAATAGGAGCTCCATGAAAGCAGAGACCTTGTCTGTTCGGCTCTAACTCCAACACTTAGAACAGTACCACATAATAGGTGTGCACAAAATATTTGTTGAAAGAATGAATGCATTCATTCTTGTAAAGAGATGACTGGAATTGAAGCAGAAAGTATATGAAGGCAGAGTAGAATTACATGATATCAGTTTTTACATAGGACACTTAGTGAATTATCTTGAAGGATGCAGAGTAATTGTGGCTCAAAGATATGAGGTGAAGTAACTGAAAAAATGGGTTACATGAGGAAAAAGGCATATATATAAAATTTATGATCCAAACTTGGGTACTTTTAAGAATGAAAGTACATAATTCCTATTTTAGGATGACATGTATATATTGAAACCATCCAAGGCAAACTAGAGTATATGGTCACCATCTTTGTATAACAGCAAATAATCTGAGTAAGGGGTTGGACTAACAAAACAAAAGTTAGAGAAGGACATTAATTTCTGTAATAGACCCAGACTTTAATTCTGAGAAATAGAATAAGGAGGAGACTAGAAGCCAGAATACCTGCTAGAATTGTATCATAATATAGGAATGAGGAGATATATATCTTTGAGAACAGAAGGAAGTAGTAGATATGAACTACTGAAGAATCAAGCTGAATCAATTATCCAAGGAATGTAAATGTTCAGGCATAATATTGCCTGCAGTGTTATTCCAAAAATACATAAAATGCAAGCTCTGATAAATTCTATACTCAACTGAAGTTGTCTCCTCACCTTCTAGCTCTTCAATATTGGAATGATTACTTAAATTTTCTGACCTTCTGTAACCATAACTGAATGTAAATTATTCAAATAACCCTCATATTTTCAGACCATATTGGAAATCCAAATTCAGTTCCTTCAAATTAGTATTTTTTCTAATTATTATTAATCCGGATTTTTCTTAGTATTCTAAGACATATTGAAAGTGTCTTAAAACAAAAAAAATAGTTATAACTATAAAATCAGGATATAAAAAATCTTTCATGAATACACAGTGACTCAATTTTTGCCTAGAGTTTGTTTTCAAGGGGCATTTCTGTCTATTGCATCTTGTATTTTTCCTACTTCAAAAAGAATTTCTGCTGGAAATCACAATAAAAATTATTAGCATTGAAAGATTTTGAGTTTCTCCTAGCAACTATTGACTTTCAGAAAGACAGATATATCTGGGGCAAAGTCTTTGAGCACTAGAAACCCCAGTTCTATGAGATAATTTATTGTTCCTTTTTTCAACTCTGAGAACTCCTCCTCCCTTACCTCCCAGAAAACTGCTTTAAGCTTTGCAATCTTGGTTACCACTCATCTGTGCAAACACTGCATCATCCTGAAGGGTCTAGCACCTCTGATTTTCTACCCTATTTCTCATCCAGAGCCCTGGTTTCAACTGCAATCCAGTTGGCAGGTCAAAACTCTATCTACTTCCCTCTCTTTACAGATAAATATTTTCCAAAACTTTGGGAGAGGAGAAATTGGCTTTTAATCTCTTCCTCTCAATTTTGTTCTTCCATACTTAAAGAAGAATTTGCTACATTATTCACCTTAGTGAATCTTTCTCTGCCATAATTGTAGTTCAGCATCACCAACAGTACAGGGATCAATGAAGAGAGTAGTGGAAATTCTTGATAGCACCTAAATGTCATGAGACTCATATTTCCCACTGTAGAAATTGAACCACTTCTGAGTTATAGAAATTATTGCTAAATATATTTACAGTCTTTTTTACAATAAAAAGCTTTATTACTCTTATTATGGGCCAGAGAAAATGCTTTAAATCTTGAGTTCTGAAGTAATATCTCCTGTCCTAAAAGCAATGAAGCTTTTCAAGAGAAGGGAAAAGAAAGTGCATTCTGCAAAGGTAGTTTATGGTTTTGGAATTTTGTTACAATTTTGGTTCATATATTTTTACTAAGTACAACCTTTATATGTAAATTAAATGATTACATAAGAGAGAGTACTGTTTTTATAAAGTAAGAAATGATTTTATATCCTAAAAGACAGAGGTATATAAACCAGTAAGGCAGCTCTGCATGTGTTTGATGGCTGTGAAATGACCTGTTTGATTTTCTATTACAGACCAGCAGACTGCACTGCCCTGGCCCACCAGACCCAAACTGTGGGGTAGCCAGCTTCCCATTAGGGAGTCCTGTGGTACAGAGTACATTCATGGCCTGTAATAAATAAAGTGCATTTAAAACCTCATGTATAGAAACAGAGCTCCATTGTGAAAGCAGTACCATAAAAAGATGTTTATTCTTTGAAACACTATTGAAAAAGGGAAAACATTTTTTTTTTTTTTTTTTTTGCTGGCTAAACCCTGACAAATGAGTTTGTCATTTGACCATATGGGATAGTGTATTCACACATGTCCAAATAGTCAAATCCATTCAAATTGGTCCAGATAGACTAATTCATCAGTTCTTTGGAGGGAAAGCCCAAGCTGAGTTAAATAAAATGTTAAAATAAAAGCAGTTTAATTACCTCAGGGGAGAAGTAGACAGAACTTGGCCTCAAGTCTTAACAGAATTCCATCATGGCTTTAGTGAGTAGATAATCATTTGTAATTAGCATGTTCATTCTATACAAAAGCATCAGCAGAAGTGGGGATCCTTCTCAATCTTATTTATTTGGTGAGTAGACATGTGTGTGTGTGTGTGTGTGTGTGTCCATAGTACACACAAAAATTAGGTTGTGCATGTTAAGATTATTACAGATTCCAAACTAATGGAGTTTGGGTTAATAAGGCTTTACTGTCTATGTGCACAAGATATACAAAGGTAGTAAAGAACAAACTATGCCACCTGTACCTCAGGTTTTAAGTCATTCTACTTTGTTTTTCTCACTATCAGTACAATAAATTCTACCTCTCATGTGAGTATCAACCTATTACTCTCTGTTTCTCATATTGTTCTCTCTGATAAAAACTTTGTAATCAGAATTTATCAGGGAATTTAGAGATATGTTAAGCAAGATATAGCATGTTATAATATTCTTTCATGGGATGGCCATCTACTGTAATTATTTCTCCATTGAACACCAATAACTCAGCAGGTGTAGCACAAATTATATTTAAAATATTACACATGCAATTGCATTAAAAAATACATAAAGCAAACATTCATATAAGTAAAAGGATAAATAATTTCACAATAATAGAGAATTCAATTCCTCACTTTACTGAATAGAACAAACAGAATATAAGTAAGTATTTAAGCAATATAATGAATAAACCAACATATCTAACAAACATGTATAGAACACTTAACAACAGAATACACATTTTTCTCAGTGAATATGAGACAGTCTTCAAAATAGACCATATGTTAGACCACAAATTAAGTCTCAATAGATTTTAAAAGATTATATCTCACTAATTATTTTCTCTGACTCAAACTAGATGATGTTAGAAATAAATTACAAAAGGAAAGCTAGACAATTCACAGATTTGTAAAAATTAAGATTATATTGAAACAATCAAGATCATGGATCAATTAGAAAATTAGAAAATATATGGAGATGAATAAAAATAAAAGCACAATGTGCCAAATCTTATGAGATGCAGCAAAAACAATGCTAAGTCAAAAATTATAAGAAATAAAGACATTAAATCAACAACTTAACTCCACAATTTAAGGAAGTAGGAATAAAAAACCTAATCTGAAAGCTAGCAGAAGGAAGGCATTAATGAAGACTAAAGAAGAGATAAGTGAAGCCAAGACTAAAAAAAATGTAGATAAAACCAATTCAACCAAAGTTGGTTCTTCAAAAACGAGCAAAATTAACAAACCTTTAGTTAGATTGACTACAAAACAATGAGCAAAGACCCAAATTATTAAATGAGAAATGAGAATAAGCCAGTTGTGGTGGCACATATCCGTAATCCCAGCAGCTTGAGATACTGCCTCAGGAGAATCGCAAATTCAATGCCAGCTGCATCAATTTATCGAGGCTTTCAGCAACTGACCAAGACACTGTCTCAAAATAAAAAAAATAGAAAGTTCTGGTGATGGGGCTTAGTGGTCAAGTGCCCCTATATTCAATCCTTCTCGATACCATTAAATAAATAAATAAACTGATTAATTTTAAAAACTTACTACAAAACTACAAAATCAAAACAGCATGGTACTGGCATATAAACAGACAAATAGATCAGTGAAATATAATAGAAAACTGATAAATAAACTCTTACATATGTGATAGATGATTTTTATTAAGGGTACCAAAAGTATTCAAGGGATAAAGAAGAGTCATTCACAAATGGTGCTGGGAAAACTGGATATCCACATGCAAAAGAAAGAAGAGGAAGCCTTACTTAACACCATATATAAAAATTAACTCGAAATGATCAATGCCTAAGTAGGAGAGCTAAAGATATAATACTCATAGAGGAAAAAAAATAAGGCAAAAGCTTCACAATATTGGATTTGGCAGTAATTTCTTGTATATGACATGACAGGCACAGCAAGCAAAAGAAAAAAACAGATAAATTTGACTTCATGAAGATTAAGATCTTCCATGCATCAAAGAACACTATCATGAGGTGAAAATTAAATCCACACAATGGGGGAAAATATTTAAAAATCACATATCAGGGCTAGGGTTGTGGCTCAGTGGTAAAGCGCTTGCCTAGCATGTGTGAGGCACAGGGTTTGGTTCTCAGCACTGCATATAAATAAATAAAGATCCATTAACAACTAAAAAATATTTTAAAAATAAAAAATCACATATCTGATAATAATTAATATGTAGAATACATAAAGAACTCCTCGAATTCATCAAAGAAAAATAGCTCAATTAAAAAACAGGTGAATGTAATGCACTCCACTATAGTCATGTATGTAAGAAATAATAAAAAAAGAAAAGAAAAGAAAACACTTGAAGGACTTGAATAGACAGTTCTGCAATGGTACACACATAGCCACTAGCATCTAGAAATATTATTAACATTACTAATCATTAGAAAAATGAGAATTAAATCCACAATGAGGTGGGCATGATGGCACATGTCATAATCTTCATGACTGAAAAGGCTAAGGCAGGAGGATTGCAAGTTCAAAGCCAACATTAGCAACTTAGGGATGCCCTAAGCAACTCAGGGAAAATCTGTCTCAAAATTTAACAAAATAAATAGAAAATGTTGGGGATGTGGCTCAGTAATTATGCACCCCTGGGTTCAGTACCCAGTACCAAAAAAATATGATGAAATACTACTTCATACCTATTAGGATGACAACTATTAGAGAGAGAGAGAGAGAGAGAGAGAGAGAGAGAGAGAGAGAGAGAGAGAGAGAGAGAATTATATAACCAGATTTTATGAGTATAGAAAAATGGGAAACCTGTATACTATTTGTGGAAATGTAAAATTGTATGGTTACTGTGGAATTTAATCATGGTGGTTCCTCAAAGAATTGAGAATAGATTTTACCATATGTTCCAGCAGCAATTCATTTTTTAATGTTTCATAACTTTTACTTGTTTATTTTTATGTGGTACTAAGGATTAAACCCAGTGCCTCACATGTACTAGGCAAGCACTTTGCCACTGAGCTACAGCCCCTGCCCCTCCAGCAGCAATTCTATTTCTGGGTACACTCCCATAAGAATCGAGTCTTGATGGGTGTGTTAGATTTCTGGTTTTGTGACCAAAATATCTGACATGGACAACTTAAAGAAGGAAAGATTTATTTTGCTTCATGGTTTCAGAGGTTTGATTCCACAGTCAACTGACTCCACTGCTCTGGGGCTGAGGTGAGGCAGAAAAACATCATGGTAGAAAGACGTGAAAGAAGAAAGCTGCTCAACCCATAGGACCCAGAAAGCAGAGAGCAGGAGAAGATGGAGCCAAGAACAAAATATACTCCCTAAGAGCAAGACCCCAAGGACCACTTTGCTTTCTACTAGGTCCTACCTCTTATACTTTCTATCATCTCCTAACAGTCCATTCAAATGATGAATCTCTCAATGAACAACCCACTGATGAGGTCAGAGATCTCATGATCCAATAACATCCCAAGGACCACACCTTCTGAACATTGTTGCACTGGGGACCAAATGTTCATTACATGAGTCTTTGGGGGACACTTCATATCTAAAACCTCACAAAAGGATATTTGTAAACCTATGTTCACAGTAACGTTATTCACAACAGTTAAAATGTATAAACCACACAAATGTTCATTGACAGATGAATGGATAAATAAAATGTGGAATAGTATATAATGAAATGTTATTCAGCTTTCATAATAAAATCTGATATAAGTTACAACATGGATGAACTCTGAAGACATTATACTGAGTAAAATAAGCCAGTCACAAAAAGACAAATATTGCATTATTCCACTCATATAAAGAACCTAGAGTAATCAAATCATAAGGGCAGAAAGTAGACTGATGGTTGCCAGAGTTTTTAGGAGGTGGGGAATTTTTCTTTGATGTGCAAAGTCTCATTTCTGCAAGAGTTTTGAAGATAGATGATAATGATTATTGTATAGTAATATGAAGGTGCTCAACATTACTGAAATATACACTTAAAATTGTTATGATGGTAAATCTTGTGTATATTTTCTTACAATAAAAAATTGGGGGAAAAGCTTAATGGATTGATCTCTATTATTACAGACTCGTAAAACTGTGAAAATATGATAAAGGAGATTATCTAGTGAAATCCAACTACCTCCTTTTTTAGATGAGGAAACCAGAGAGAATGTGAATGTCTCTTAGAAGTTTATGCAATTTATTAAGGGCAAAACTAAGATTTCTGATTTATACCTAGTTGTTTCTAATATGTTGTTATTTTTATTTTAACCTCAGATTCAGAGGTTACAATTGATCATGTTCATCTTAGTTTTCTGTTGCTAATGACATAGTATTCCCAACTAGATAAATTTTAAAGAACAAAGGTTTATTTTGGCTCATAGTTTTGTTCTAAGAGTCATGAAGTAGATCAGAGCATCACGTGGTAAGGGACAAGGTAGGGGAGACTATCCTCTGGTCTCTTACTCTCATAAAGCCACCAGTATTTAACCACAGGGGCTCTACCCTGATGACCCTTTTTAATCCAAACCACCTCCCAAGGACTCTACCTCTAAATACAAAGTTGGATTTAGTTGGATTAAGTTTCTACCATTTTAATACCTCACAATGGGGATTACTTTTCAACATTAAAACCATAGCAGTAGTATATTTTCATAATTAGTCTTCATAATCTTCCTCTCATTAATTAATTAATTTCCCTCTGAATTCGTCAGCTGTCACTATTATGATATACCTGAGATAATTAACTTATAAAAATTTATTTAGCTCATGGCTCTGGAGGTTGCAATCCAAGATCCAATCTGGCAGCCCCAGTAATTTGGGCCTCTGGTGAGGGTGACAGATGGCAATGATGGGGAGTGCATGGTAAAGCCAACTACTTACAACAGAAGCCAAAAAGCAAGGAGACACTGAGATAGAGGGATCCTACAATCCTTTCTGAGGGTATACCTTTAATGACCTAAGAACCCCTCACTAGGACCCATCTCCTAATAGTTCCATCAATTCCAATCATGCCACCCTGCAGATCATGCTTTTAACACATGAAACTTTGGAGTACTCTATCCATATGCAAGCCGTAGTACCCTCAATCCACATTCCACACATCTATTCAAAACCTTCCATCAACAACTTCTCTATTGCATTTACTCTTGCAAACTGTGAATGTTTTACTCCTTTAAAATTATTTGATAGTAATGTGTTTTATACCACTATTTCCAACTGTTTTTTACCAAGTGCTATTTTAGGATCTATTCATATTGCTATAGGTACACTAATTCACTGCTTCTGACTGCTCCACAGTTCTCCACGTTCTGTACCCACAAGTGAGCAGTAACTGATGCACCCATCTCTCTTCCATTCCAAATAATGTAATAAACAGTCTTGTGCATGGTTCTTCTTCTTCTTTTCCTATTTTAGTTGTAGATGGACCTAATATCTCCATTTATATTTATGTGTTACTGAGCTAAACCCAGTGCCTCATACATGCAAGGCAAACACTCCACCATTCAGCCACAACCTCAACCCTTATGCTTAGTTCTTAAAGACCTGACTTAGAATTTATATTAGATATAAATTTATAAATATATAACTTTATAAATGTACTGTATTTATATGTAATTGAGTATATTTAACTTAAATACTTATTGCCAGATTAGTTGTTTCAATATATAATACTACTGGAAGAGGAAATTTTTCATGCTCATATCATCAGTTGACATTATCTAGCTTTTAATTTTTTTCTAAACTAGTAGATATAAAGGTTATTTTCTGTTCATTTCTCGTATTATGAATTATGTTTTGAATCCTTTCATATGCTTATTAGGGTTTTGAAATTTATCATCTCAACATTTCCTGTTCTCAACCTCTGCCCACATTTTTTGTGAGTTTGTTGTTTTAGTATTTTTGGTTTATGAGCTCCCTCTATAATTTAGATATTATTCCCTTGTCGATTTTAGACATTCTAATACTTTCTCTAATTCTATCACATGCCTATAAATTTTTATGTTGTATCTTCATTAAATACATAACCTTAATTTGTATGTAATCCACTTAGTAAAATTTTAGGTTATGATTTCTGTTTTTTTAAAATTTTATCATGTTTATTGCCTACCTCTATGTCACTGAGACATTCTCGTTCATTTTTTGAATGACCTTGTAGTTTTACTTTTTATATTTCCATTTGATATACCTGAAGTCAATCTTTGTATAAAATGTTAGGTGAGGATCTAGAGTTGTTTATTTTGTTTTGATTTTAAGATGAAAAAATTACAGATTTTTCAGGTAGTTGCAAAAGTAGTGAAGAGGGATTCTATATACCTTCACTCAGTTTTCCTCAAAAAAACATTATGCATAACTATGCTACAATAGCAAAACCAAGAAATTGACATCAATACAGTCCATAAAATTTATTCATACCAGTTTTATATGCATATATTTGTGTGTATATATGTATGCATATATATTTTGTGCAATTTTAGCACATATATTTGTTGATATAACCAACATCACAAAATATAGAATTTTTCAACTACCACAAAGAATTCCTCATGCTATTTCTTTATAAGTTACATGGGTGTATGCGACTAAAAGATATGACCAAAACAATTTTAGGGGTGGAAGAGTTTATTTTGGGGCTCATGGTTTCAGAGGTTTCAGTCCCTTGACAGTGGCTCCATTCATCAGGGCTCAAGGTGAGGCTGAATAACATGGTGGAAGAATGTGGTGGAGGGAAGCAGATCACATGATGATTAGAAAGCAGAGAGAAAGACTCCAATAACCAGGTACAAAATATATACCCCAAAGCCACATCCCCAATGACCTACCTCCTCCAGCCACACCCCACCTGCTTTCAGTTACCACTCAATTAACCCCATCAGGGGATTAATTCACTGATTGGTTTAAGACTTTCAGAATCCAATCACTTCTCTGTAACTTCTTGTATTGTCTCACATGTGAGGTTTTGGGGGACACCTCACTTCCAAACTAGAACATCTTCTATTTTCCATCTCTATAATTTTATTATTTTAGTTGTCAATCCATTATATAATTAGAATAATAGGTATGTAATCCTTTGAGATTGACATGTTTCATGAAGAATGGTACCCTTGAAATCCACACAAGTTGTGTATATAAATAGCTTGTTCTTTTTTTGTTGTTGGGTATTATTACATAGTATAGATATAAACCAGTTCATTCGACTGTCTGTTTAATGTCATTTTGAATTTGTTCCTAGTTTTTATTATTATGAATAAAATATTCTATGAATCTTTTTATAATATATCCATGTGGTCATAAATTTTGGATTTCCTTGGGAATATATGTAGAAGTGAAAATGCTCAGTAATGTTTAAAATATTTTAAAATGTTTTAAAATATTTTTTAATTATAGATGAACCTTTATTTTATTTATTTATATGCAGTGCTGAGGATCAAACCCAGTGCCTCACATATGCACTGGGTTTGATTTTCAATCTACCACTGAGTTACAACCCCAGCCCTGTGTTTAACTTTTTGAAGAATTGTCAGAACATTCTACAGAGCAATTGCCACAATTTACTGTCTTACAAATAATGTATACAAGATCTAATTTTTCCTATAATTTCCAATATTTGGTATTATTATTATTATTATTATTATTATTATTATTATTATTATTATAGCTATCCTAGTAGGTGTATAATGATATCTCATCTTGGTCTTAATTTGAATCCCAAGGATTCATAAAAGTGCTAGGAAGTCAATGTTTGCATTTACTCAAAATTCAGATGTTAATGTACTGCCCCCCCAATGGGATGGCATTAGGATGTGAGGTCTTTGGGAGGTTATTAGGTTATGAATGCGAAGCCCTTATGAATGGGATTGGTGTCCTCATAAGAAACATAGGAGAGATGATTTTCCTCTCTGCCATGTGAGGATACAATGAGAAGACAGCCACCTGCAAATGAGAAAGAAGACCCTCATCAGACACTGACTACTTCCACCTTGATCTTAAACTTCTCAGCCTCCAGCACTGTGAAAATAAATAGTATTTAAGCCACCCAGTTTATGGGATTCTGTTCAGTCAGAGTGGACTAAGATAGAGAGTGATGTTGAACATGTTTTTTATGTGTTTATTTCCCATCTGTGAAGATTTTTCAGTGACTTTCTTCATGTCTTCTGTTCATTTTCTGAATAGAATGTTTTATTTTTGTTTTGAGTTTTGAAAGTTAATTATATAATATACATAATGGTTCTCTGTTTATATATCTGCTTATAAATATTTCATCTTAGTCTGTAACTGTCTTTTCATTCCCTTTAACACTGTTATACAGTGAAATTTTTTTTAAATTTTGAAGAAGTTCAAATAATTGATATTTTTATAGATTATGATTTTTGTGTCTGTTAAAGGTTTATTTTCTTCCTGTGGGAATTTTTGTATTTTATAATGTTTTTACAAATAGAATATTTCATCTGGGTTTTTAACATTTTGAGTAAATATATTTGTTATATTTTTAAATACATTTATCTATAATTAACTGGGATTTTAAGGTATTTTGTTTATAATTTCTTCTTGATCATTTTACCAAAGCTATATCTAATTCATCTGAAAGACTTAGCTTTTTTAAATATTTATTTTTTATTGTAGTTGGATACAATACCTTTATTTTATTTATTTATTGTTTTATGTGGTGCTGAGGAATAAACCCAGGGCCTCGCATGTGCTAGGTGAGCACTCTACCACTGAGCCATAATCCCAGCCCCAACACTTAGCTTTTAATTACAATAGTTTCTCTATTTTTTCTTGTTTTTGATGTGTCTATTTTATTTACTACCATCATCTTCTCAATATTATTCCTTCTCCTTTGTTTTGTAGTTTTTCTTTGGTTCTTTTTAAAACTGCTTGATTTGAATAGTTCATTTTTTTTTTACTTTCTACTATAATTTTAGTACACATAAATTATAACCATAACATATACATATATTATGAAAAATATGTATACTGTACATATTGATGAAATTATTGCTGATTATCATATTGAAAAGTCTACTTTTGTTTCAGTCTTATCATTCTAATATGTCACTTTTGAGAATTGTAGGTTTACTTTATCTTTGAAATGAGTATATTTGTTATAATCACTATGATGAAAGTTTAAACACTCCTGCAAAAAATTCTTGGAGGGAATTTGCTCTTGGAAAAGGCATCCATAGTTCTCATAAAGGTTTTGTTCGAGTTATTTTCCCTAACTCTAATCACAACCTTAATAATGTTTATTACTTAATATCTGCAACATTAATAATTGTGAGGAAGCTATTCTTCAGAGTTTTTAAATATTCCTTACTTAGCCACTTCACTTGTTTTTTATTTGAAAATAAATAGTTTTCACTAAATAATATATGCAAAGTATGCCACACTTAATGACATGATTCTTTTCAATATTCAGCATGTCCCACAGTCCTCTCAACCACACCTTACACACTATAAATTCTTTTCTTATCAGTGAGAAATTATAATTGTGTTAGTATATGCATTATTTCTAACAATTCAATTCAATCAATAAATCCTTATTGAGTTTCTATTATGTATGATTCAGTTTGCTTACAAGAGTGAATATTATATTAAAATGCTTATAGGATTGCCCCTGTGGATTTTTTCATCTACAAATGAATATTATCAGCAACTCTCTCTTCATTGTTCATTCTTATATTCTGGTTATAAAATTATAAATATGAAATATATTTTAAAATACTAAATTTTAATAGACTACGAGCAAAGTACTACAGTCATATTTTCTGGATTGTCTTCAGCTCAGTCATATGGGTTGCGTATAATAAAATGGAACTTCAATCTGCATATATTGGAGATATATGTTACTTTAAGTGGCTATAGCAATTTTAACAAAAGGTAATCTAAATCCTTTTGAACCTTTTGACAATATTTTCAACATATTGCACTAACTGGGAAATGAATTTTTATGCATTTACTATCTACTAATTTAGTATATTTTTGTAAAATCACTGAATTTTACACTCTTCTAATAATACCATTACTTGTCTCGTTACTTCTTCTTTTACTGATGGGCAAATCATTCTGTATTTTTAAAACATTGTATTGTGTACTTTATTCCAATGCTCAAAAATCTTTGATAGCTCCATATTGTCCATGGAATGGAAATGAATATTAATTTTCATATTAATATTAACACTGTACTAATTTTCTTAAGAGAACTCATACACTTGCAGTCATACATAGTATATTATCTTCATTAGGAAAACTGTTATACATTTACTTAGCCTGCAAATTCCTTCAAGAAATAAACATGTCTCTTCATCTTGTATCTATCCTCCAAAACACTTAGAATCATGGCTGTGTCCAGGAGACACTTTATAAATGTTTATCAAATTATCAATCTAGCCCATTTGAACCTGCCTAAATTTTTGGTTTCTTTACTTTCTGACTCAACAAATTTTTCACCACTAATTTGCAAATAGTAAAGAAAAAGTGATGAAACACAGTAATGTTTATTGGCCTCTCAACACATGGAATCTGTTTATCTGGACTTGTCCAAATTCTGTATCCCCAAACCATTCAGGCTTTCCAAAACAGAACCTTCTTTCCAAACTCCTCTAAACATTTGTTGTCTCCATTACCTCAGAATAATAAGATGGCTGCCTCTACCCTGTGATTTTTTGTTGAATCCTGGTTTGCCTTGAAACTTCCAAAATGAAACTTTAAAGCTTTGACCATAATTCTCCCATTCTAAACACTGAAAGACATGTAGAATATTATCCATAACTCATCCTTTATACTTCTAAATTGAAAAAAGAAAAAACAATCATGCATATGTATTGATGTAGATACATACATATATTAATTTATGGCTATCTGATCTAACCTATCTTCTTATGGGTGACTCATAGACTCTTAGAATCTGAGTGAAAACTATTCTCAACCATTCATCCATTACTTGAATCTTTTCTTAGTCAGTTCAGGCTGGTAAAATATCAAAGACTAGGTGGCTTAAAAATATGTTTCCCAAAGTTCTAGACACTGGATAGACTAAGATCAAGGTGCTGGCTGATTCATTTCCTCATGAGGGCTCTCTTCCTGGTTTGTCATCTTCTTTGTATGTCTTCATATGATGGAAAGAGAGACCATGTTTCTAATGTCTCTTTTTATGAAGGCAATCATCCCATTTGTGAGAGCTTCATCTTCATGTGCTAGTTACCTCTCAAAGCTCCCACTTCAAAATGCCTTTACACTGAGGGATTAAACATATGAATTTTGGTGAAGACACAAACCTTCCATTCATAGAAAATCTTAATGCTATTTCTCAGATTTACTATCTTCATTTGGGATGATCCAAACTACATACAATAATTGAGACATGCTTATATGATGCTTTTATTCAACAAATGCTGTTGTAATTTTGGTCAGTGCTTTCTGGTAATAATTGATAATATTTCCAGTTCTTTTTCCTGAAACATGACCACTTAGTGATGATAGCTCAATTTATGTAACACTAATGAAGGTATGACTCATGTAGTTTAGTTTTAAGTGGTGTCTTATCCAAGAATGCACATCAGAATCCAAAACTTAAGTCATAAACTCAAATGGTGCTTCACATGTTTCCTTTCTACCTTCCCCAACTTATAACACACCACACTTTTAGGAAACCAAATATTCTTTCTACTCCAACTCTCCCTCTCTAGCCTGCAAAGACTGTATTTTTTCTATCTGCTTGTTATTGTTTGAATGTGAAATGTCCCCCAAAAGCTTATGTGTGAGACAATTCAAAAAGGTTGAAGAGAAATGATTGGGTTGTGAGAGTCTTAACTTAATCAGTGAATTAATCCCCTAATAGGGAGTAACTGAATAGTAATTTAAGTGGTAGGGTGTAGGTGGAGGAGGTGGGAATTGGGGCATGATTTGGGGGTATATATTTGTATCTGGTAAGTGGAGTCTCTCTCTGCTTTCTGATCATCATGTGAGTGCTTCCCTTCACCATACTCTCCCGCCATGGTATTCTGCCTCACCTGGAGCCCCAAGGAATGCAGCCTGCCTTCTGTGGTCTAAGTCCTCTGAAACCACGAGGCCTAAAATAATTTTCCTCCTCTACAATTCTTCTGGTCAGGTCTTTAAGTCACAGCAGTGAAAAAGCTAACTAAAACACTGCTCTACTAACTTTTTACTTTATAGATTCAGTTAACCATTTCCCCTTACTATCTCCCTCTTTCTCCATCTTCTCTTGTCCTGTCCCTCATCATTTCCTATTATTTAGTTGCATGTCATGTAATTCTAAAACCTGATCTGAGAGATGCTTTCTGTGAATAGTTGGAGGAGTAGGAGTAGTGGGAGGAGAATTTGGTATGCAAGAGTAGGTTCTCTTTTATGACAAAAGGCTTCAAAAACTTTCCTGTTGATAATTTCACTTCTTTGTATATAATTATGTTTTTATAAGAATTATGTTTTTATAAGCATATTACTTCATATATATTAGATTAGATATAGAAGGTAAAGGAGTAAAAGTAATTTTCAGCTTTCAATATTGGAAAAATGGGGAAATGAAGTGTTTTTACTGAAACAAGGCAGTCAGGGGGAAGAACAGACTTATTCTGAATGGTTTAGGGTTACTCAAGTGTCTACTGTTTGATCTGTTAGGCTTGTGATACCTATGGGACATACAAATGGCATCAAGTAAATTAGAAGGGGGACCTAGTTTGAGGCATACATCGAGGAGTTATTTGTCTCTATATGGAAGAGGACAAATAAAAGTGAACCAGAGTGGCTCACTTATCATCTGTTCCTAGGTTTTTTTTTCTTTTTCCTTAAGCTTTGTTTCTTTGTTTTGAACTGGGGATTGAACCTATGGCATAGTTCATGCTAGGCGAGTGAGTCTTTTACTATTTAACTACATCCCCATCCCTAAGCCTTTTTCTT
This sequence comes from Marmota monax, assembly GCF_021218885.2. Classification (NCBI taxonomy): domain Eukaryota; kingdom Metazoa; phylum Chordata; class Mammalia; order Rodentia; family Sciuridae; genus Marmota; species Marmota monax. Next base: position 9,341,708 of record NW_026695065.1, on the reverse strand, counting down.
CATCTTTCTGATGCACTTGCAGTTATTAACCATTCCCTTTTCCTTGAATTTTTGTTCTCCTTGGAGGCTGTGAAATTGAACTTTTCTCTCCAGTCTTTGTTGGTTCCTCTTCCTATTTTTGACATAAATATAGTCCCAAAGATTTCCTCTAATCATCCCCTCTCCAGCCTCTCCTCTCCACCACATACATATTTCCTCTTTCAAGGAAATGATTTAGGGTTATGCAAGCTACCATAACATAAAGATTCCAAAATACAATGGATCAACAAGATGCAAGTTTAATTCTCTCTCATATGACAGTCCAAGTTTAAGATTAGAGAGAGGTTTACCTACACAATCTAATTTAGGAATTCAGTCTCCTTCCATTTTGTTTCTATACTGTCTCCTAAAGTATTGCTATATCTTCATATTCAAAAGGTGTTTGCATGGCTCAGGATGTGGTTCATGGTTGGAGTGCATAACTAGCATGTATTAGACCCTGGATTTGATCCCTAAGAGCACACAAAATAATGTGGTTGCAATCACATCTACATTCCATTTCAATGTATGTTGAAAGAGATTGTCAATGAAGCAATCTATTATCTTAAAGGATCTGACCTGGATATCATGATCATCAATATCTCCATTTCATTGGTGAAAATGTAAGCACATGGTCATATTTGCATAAGAGCAGATGGGCCAATGGTATTAGTTTTCTATTACTGCTGAAACAAATTATCACAAGCTTGATGACTTAGAATAATACAAATGTATCTTACAGTTGTGGGGGTCAGAAGTCCAAAAGGGTCTCACTGGACTAAATTCAATGTTTTGGAGGGCTACATTCCTACTGTAAGTGACTAGGGGGAATCCTATTCTCTCTTTCCTTACCCCTTTCAGCTTTTAGAGGCTGCTTACATTCCTTGAGTGCATCCTTCCTCTGTGTTTAAAGTTGAAAACATAGCAATTTGAAATCTCTATTACTGACCTCATCTTCTGCTGCCTCTTCTGCTTTAAAGAATTCTTGGGTTACAGTGGGCTCAACCAGACAGTACAGGATAATCTCCATATTTTAAAGTCAGTGGATAAACCATCTTAATTCTGTTTAAAACCTTAATTAGCTCTTGCCATGTAACCTACATACAAGCTCTGGAGATTAGAATGTAGATATCTTTGGGGATCATTGTTCTTCTTACTACATTAGCCATATATATGCCAGGCTACAGTTCCATTTCTATGGAAAAAATGGTAAATGGAACCTAGCAGTCTTTACCACGTGGACTTTCATGGTCCTTTTATTCAGGTAAAAGCTTTTTTGATATCTGGGTTAGAACAGTGTTCATGGAAGTGTCCTGTTTCAATCAATTCTCTACTGATGCCTCCCCAAAGTCCCTGTCAAATATTGTCCCACCTGTAGTTCAATCCTATGCATCAATTAACTCATCACATATTATCCCAGTGGTAATATTATTTCAAGTCAAAAAGACTTGAAGTCCTCTTTAACTCTTCCTGTTCCTTTGGCCCCTATACCCAAACTGTTAGAAAAGACATAAAAGAGTTTGATATTTCTCTTTATTTGATATCTCTTTTTGCTCTGCTCTTCCTTGTTCATTTTCACTTCCATTTCCTTTGTTCAGTTGTACATCTCTTCACTTTTCCCTTACTAAAATACCCTTCAAGACTCTCACTCTGCTCTTGGATGCTGTATTTTGTCTTAATTTTGAAACTGTTTCTTCTGTTTTTTTCCTCTATTGTGTTTTTTAAAAATGGTTTAATTCTGTCATAGGAACATTCTTTTTGTTTTTCTACCTCATTATATCCTAGCCCCTTTTTGAAGCTTATGAAATCTTTAATAACCTTACTCAATTCAACTGCTGTATACATGATCATTTCTGTTCTTAGTTTGATCATTTTTCCCCTGCACAGGCACATTTCTGTATCTTAACTAAAGCCTACCCTGGTAGGGATGGAATTTCTTCTTTACCACTCCATATTATAAAAATCCCTCAAAGACTCTAGGTTACATACAATGGTGAAGCCTTTTACTATCACTCCAGCTTAGTGGCTTACTCATTTGTTGGTTATTGCCCTTCTCACCTGGATAATATTTTATAGTTAGCATTTAGTTTATCTGTAATCAAATATAAATGATAATTTTGATACTCCAAATATCTATAAATTTTTAAGGTTAGGGGTCATATGTGGCATTTATTTATTTGTCTATTTATTCTTTTATTTTTGCTTCCTTTACAGTGCCCAGCATGGTGCTGGAAATACAGAACCTCAATAGATACTTGCTTATTAATTCAGTCACCTTAATTTCTTCTCTCTCTTTTTCTGATGCTGATGGCCTTAGGTTGTATTTGAGGGGTAAATACTTGAAAGCAGAACAGAGGGCAAGTGATTAAATATAAAGGGTAAAGTAGAGCCCCCAAAGAGAAATACAGGCAAACCATTGTATTATGCGTTTTTTACACAAGGTGATTAAATTCTCACTGACATTAACATATGACAACCTGTTGAAATGATTTGTGAGTCTTTTAGGGTTTTACAAACAGTTTTATCTCTCAATTCTACATGATGAAATGGCAAAGAATTATTTATTATGTCTCTCTACCACTGGCATATGGAATTTTTAAAAGATTTATTTTAACTTTGGGGTTCTCTTGAGATTATAGAACTGGCAGAAAAAGAATGAAATCTTCTTTGTCTCCTCAGGCCCACAGCATTATAAGCTCTATCAAGCTATTTCGTCAAGGATCTTCCTCTTATCCATGCAAAAGAAGTGCTTTCTTTTTATTGTAATGTAGTTGTAAAACTCAAACAGCCATCATAATTTCATTAAATCATGCTGAACTTCATAGAATTGCTGAAAAGGATCCATAATATGCAATATTTGTTCTGCAAACTGACGGAATATTTATAATATTTAGTCTATACCACGCTATTTATTCGAAAAAATGACATATTTGTTTTTGTTTTCTTAGTAGAGCATAAGGCAAATTATATTAATTAGGCTATTTTCATGATTTCCTAAGTTAGAGCAGTGAAACTTGCCTTTAGCTAGCAAATAATTGGAATTACAATTGCTAGAGATATCACAAGTTTGTTAATTATATCAGGCTTCATCAAGCTCTGATAGGTCGCTGAATGGTCTGTTCTTTCTCATCTCCACTTCTTTCCATTTCTCTTCTACCTCAACCCTGCACCTTTGTTTCTTATGTTGAGTGAAGTTGCCATAGGTATATACACAATATCTGATCAGCTGAGCTACAATTTTCACTTCAAGTTTGAGAGTCTATAATGTTTTTGAGATGGAGAAATTATAGTTTGGCATTGTTTCTTTTGAAACCAGTTAGACCTAAAAGTTGAGGAAGCACAGGCTTTAGCCTCTCTGCTTTTCAGAGGTGATGGATATTATTAAAAGAAACACTTAAATCAGAAACAAAGACAATGAAATCTAACAATTTAGTACTAGTGCAGGGCCTCTGTAAAACCGCCTTAGTGTCTTTATTATTAAGATGTATTTAGATGTTTTCTTGACTTTTTACAATTTGGTGATAGATACCAATGAGAGGGGTTTAAGTCAATAAGAGAAAACATTATTCAAATTGAATTACTGGTGACTGAAAAAATATAATTATAGCATTTTCTGATCATGTCACTGTTGCTTAAAATCTTCCAATGCCAATGCCTTCCAATGCCACCTACCTGTTGTTCTCAGAAGAGTCCTTTTCAGATTGTGTTCCATGCACACAGGTTTCCTAGCACATTACTCCAGAGATACAATCCTACATATAAGTAGGGGGGTATTTTACCATCAAATAATTCCAGGGAGTATTTTATGTTATATCTCACTGTGGAAGTACTGCACTCTATCAATTAACTAAAGGTTTGGAGAAATCCTACAGTGAAGACAACCACTTAACACTGATTAACCTAGTTGTTACAAAGCATGTTTTAAAAATGTTTTTCTTTTCACATAATACCTATTGGCATATTATGGACTTACTGAAAGAAATGTTGGCTTAGGCTGAAGTCCAACAATATAATGTGTTCTATGAAGCCAGTCAAATTCTATCCCAGCCTATCTCTCCCCCTCACCTCTTGCTAATTTTCCTCCTGTTTCTACTCATTTCAGTTCCCTAAAATAAGCTGTCTCTCTCACCCCCAAGCCTTCTTTTCATTAATGAACTCCTTATGCTTTCGTTCTCCAAGGAAATGTCATTTCTTTGGAAGCCTGCCTGCTCCCACACCTTTAAGTTTGGGTTGAAGTTCCTTTTGGGGCACCTTTCTCTTCTTATCTATTTTCCCAGGAATTCTCTATTTGCTTGTGTCATTGTTTGTCAGTAAGCCAAGTTCACTGTTACATCCTCAGGCAATGAAATGGTGAAGCAGGTTTTTCCTGGAGCAGCCTAGTATTGGCTCACAAGAGCCAATTGTTGCAATTTCAGGAATTTTGCAAGCCAACTGATGTTCCCTTGTCATTGCTTGAAGTCAGCTTGGTGGAATATTTCCACCACAGTAACTGGCAAGCATCATAAAGCAGGTTTATTTTGGGATGATTATTAAGTACCAACCAGCATACCACTGACTCAGTGCCTAGCATAGTAACTGGTACCTGGTGTATAGTGGGCATTTAAAGTATTTTATATTGCCTCAATTTTCTACTCCTTAGGCTCTGGGAATAGCCCTCTTTATATTGCAAAAGTCTTTCTTCTGTCATTTTTAAAAATAAATTTTGCCTGAAGGAAGGAATGGTGTCACTTATTTCTACATATCCTACAGTGCCTTGGAGAGAGTAAGCTCCTCGTAGTTTTTAAATGACAGCTATATATATGAATTGAGCTTGTGCTACCTCACTTCCTTTAGTCAGTCAATCATACCTTCTAACTTACTCCAATGGTAGTAGAAGTCATTGAGTCAGGTTTTATTTTTCTAAAATATATCAAGTATAGAGTCACCACTGTGCACAGATGTAAACTTAGTTGTTATTACCCAAGTTATTACCCAGTTTTTCACATCAGGTTTTCTAGGTGAGAAAGGGAAGGGAATCTACACAAATACTGCTCTCTCAAAACTTTACGAATTGCCTTAAAAATTGAATAATTAGTTTACCACCTGAGGTCAGGTTCCACAGAAGCCAACCTAGAGATGAGGATTTGTGTACAAGGAATTTATCAATAAAGTGTCCCCAGAAAAAAATGGTAAACAGATGAGGATGCAGAATAGGGAAGAGAAGCCAAGAAATGGCATGATTTGGGCCAAAGTCCTGGGGATCATAGGCTTCAGCTGATTCCACCAAGGAATGCTAAGGTGTTATATCTCAGAACATCTGTACCTGAGGCAAAGATTCTGGGCTTCCATACTCCTGAGTCTGAAGATCATAATTCTTGGAAACAAAAATACTCATGGAAAGGGATATATATATATATATATATATATATATATATATATATATATATATATAGAGAGAGAGAGAGAGAGAGAGAGAGAGAGAGAGAGAGAGCAGGGAAATAAGAGGAGTTCTGACAGGAGCACCAAGTCTAAAATGGGATTATAAACAAATTCAGAGTTAAGTTATTGCCTTTTGAATACACTTTTATTACCTGTAGTCTTGGTTCTGTCTTAATCACTTCATTGACCTTGGGGAGCAAAATTACATTTGGGATCTCAATTTCCTTATTTATAAAACAAAGGTGAGTAGGAATATAGACCAGCTTTACAGGACACATTAAGCAGTTGGAAATTTAGCCAAACTCCCACAAAATGCCAATAGTGTTATGTGAAAAGAAAACCTTTGGAGAAACTAGGTTAATTGGTGTTAAACAGCTGTCCCCACTGTAGGATTTCTCAGAGCCTTTAATCTATTGATTTGTTAGATTACATGTCTTTTTAAAAATTATTTATTTATTCTAATTTGTTATACATGACAACAGAATGCATTTCAATTCATAGTACACATATAGAACACAATTTTTCATGTCTCTGGTTGTACACAAATTAGAGTCACACCATTCATATCCTCATACATGTATATAGGGTAATGATGTCCATCTCATTCTACCATATTTCCTACCCCATTCCCCCTCCCTATTTCTCCCTCCCCTTTCCCCTGTCTAAGTTCCTCCATTCCTCCCATGCCCCCCGCATCTGCATTACAGATCAGTATCCTCAAATCAGAGGAAACATTCGGCATTTAGTTTTTTGGGGATTGGCTTATTTTGCTTAGCATGCTATTCTCCATCCATTTACTTGCAAATGCCATGATTTTATTCTCTTTTATTGCTGAATAGTATTCCATTGTGTGTGTGTGTGTGTGTGTGTGTATGTATGTATATATATATATATATATATATATATATATATATATATATATATATATATATATATATATATTTGTGTGTGTATACCATATTTTCTTTATCTGTTCATCGATTGAAGGGCATCCACAGTTTAGCTATTGTGAATTGAGCTGCTATTAACATTGATGTGGCTGTGTCATTGTAGTATGTTGTTTTTAAGTCCTTTGGGTATAAACAAGGAATGGGATAGCTGGGTCAAATGATGGTTCCATTCCAAGTTTTCCAAGGAATCTCCATACTGCTTCCCATATTGGTTGCAGCAATTTGCAGCCCCACTAGCAATGTACAAGTGTACCTTTTCTCCACATCCTCGCCAACACTTATTGTTGTATATATTCTTAATAGCTCCCATTCTGACTGGAGTGAGATAAAAATCTTGGAGTAGTTTTGATTTGCATTTCTTTAATTGCTAGAGATGTTGAACATTTTTTCATGTATTTGTTGATAGATTGAATATCATCTTCCGAGAAGTGTCTTTTCATTTCTTTGGCCCATTTATTAACTGGGTTATTTGTTTTTTTGGTGTTAAGATTTTTGAGTTCTTTATATATCCTAGAGATTAGTGCTCTATCTGACATGTGTGTGGTGCAAATTTGCTCCCATTCTGTAGGCTCTTTATTGTAAGAAAAATAAAAAGAGACACAGAGGCAAGATGTAGGGGCAGGAAAGATGGCAGAATGGCCAAGCTTCCAGCTTTATTTATATCAATAGGTCACTTTAGGTAATTGGCATCATTAGTACATATTGTTTATTGTATTACCAGGCAGGTTACAAATTTAACAGCATTTGCAGCTTATTCCTCAGTTACATACTAAATTGCAATGTGCAATGTTAGGAGTTTTGTGTAGCTGTCTGGAAATTCTATTGTATAAAGTTACTGTTATGTGGACAGGTTTAGACTCAGTGAACCATTGTGGTTGTCTAACAAGGAGTATTTTTATTCCCAGAAGCTGTGTGCCTGAGATCAAGGTCAAGGCTGATGAGACTCTAGCTGCATTGCTACAGCAGCTAGACATTGCACATATATTAGTTGTCTTACTAGATCCTAGGAGAAACTGTAGGGCATTGTAAGGGTGGGAAACAGAGTGCTAGTTACCACCCAGGAGTTTGCTCATATGAGGAATATTTACCTGGTCAGTATCCCTATACTCTATTCACATCACTGATTATTTCTTTTGCTGAGAAGAAGCTTTTTAGTTTGAATCCATCCCATTTATTGATACCTGATTTTGTTTCTTGCTCTATAGGAGTCTTATTAACGAAGTTGGGGCCTAATCCAACATGCTAAAAACTTGGGCCTACTTTTTCTTCTTTTAGCCACAGGGTCTCTGGTTTAATTTCTTAGGTCCTTGATTCACCTTGAATTGAGTTTTGTGCATGGTGAAAGATATGGGCTTAATTTCATTTTATTGCATATGGATTTCCAGTTTTCCCAGCACCATTTGTTGAAGAAGCTATCTTCTCCAATATATGTTTTTGGCACATTTTCTAGTATGGGATAACTGTATTCATGTGGGTGTTGAGAGCCACAGCCGAAGGGGCCCCAGCAAACTTCCAGCTGCCAGCAAACTTCCAGCTGCCGGCTGATGATTGGCTCACAGCGGCCCCAGCAACATCTAGCTGATTGGCTCCTCTGCGGTGATGCTCATTGGGCTGTTTCCCTGCCCTTTCAGACCACGGAGCTGCTCATTGGGGGACTTTTTTGGCTCCGCCCACGTGACCCAGCCAATCAGCCTCAAGAGCAGGAGGATTGTGGGAGGTGGGGAGAAGCTTGAGTGGGAGAGAGAGGCTTGTGGAAAGCCGGTGGTTGAAGTTGAGGCTCTGAGGGTTTTTCCTGAGAGGCTGTTTTGTTTGGCGTGTGTGGTTCTAAAAATAAAGTTAGTTTCTTTTGACAAGTGGCTCCTGATTGTGCCCAGCCAGACTGCGGCATGTGGGTTTATCTCTGCTTCCTCTATTCTGTACCATTGATCTACAAGTCTATTTTGGTGCCAATGCAATGCCATTTTATACTATTGCTCTGTAGTATAGTTTAAGGTCTGGTATAGTGATTCTACCTGCTTCACTCTTCTTGCTAAGGATTGCTTTGGCTCTTCTGGGTCTCTTATTTTTCCAGACGAATTTCATGGTTGCTTTTTTTTTATTTCTATGAGGAATGTCATTGGGATTTTGATTGGAATTGCATTAAAACTATATACCACTGTAGGTATTATGGTCTTTTGTCAATATTAATTCTACCTATTCAAGAACAAAGGAGATCTTTCCATCTTCTAAGGTCTTCTTTAACTTCTTTCTTTAGCATTCTATAATTTTCATTGTAGAGGTCTTTCATTCCTTTGGTTAAGTTGAGCCCCAATTTTTTTTGAGGCTATTGTAAATGGGATAGTTTTCCTAGTTTCTCTTTCAGAGGATTTGTCACTGATGTACAGAAATGCCTTACATTCATGGGTGTTGATTTTATATCCTGATAATTTGCTGAATTCATTTATTAGTTTTAGAAGTTTTCTGGTGGAATTTTTAGGATCCTCTAGGTATGGAATTATGCATTGGAAAATACTGGTAGTTTGAGTTCTTCTTTTCCTATTCATATCCCTTTATTTTTTTTTTTCATCTAATTGCTCTAGTGTTTCATTAACTATGTTAAATAGCAGTGGTGAAAGAGGGCATCCTGTCTTGTTTGAGTTTTTAGAGGGAATGCTTTCAATTATTCTCCACTGAGAATAACATTGGCCTGGGGCTTATGATAGACAGCTTTTACAGTGTTGGAATATGTTCCTGTTATCCCTAGTTTTTCAAGCATTTTGAACATGAATCGGTGCTGTATTTTGTTGAATGATTTTTATGCATCTATTGAGATGATCATATGATTCATATCTTTAAGTTTATTGATGTGATGAATTACATTTATTGATTTCCATATATTGAACCAACCTTGCATCCCTGTGATGATCCCCACTTGATCATGGTGTACTGTCTTTTTGGTATGTTTCTATATTCGATTTGCCAGAATTTTATTTAGAATTTTTGCTTCTATTTTCATTAGAGATATTGGTCTAAAGTTTTCTTTCTTTGATATGTCTTTTCCTGGTTTTGGAATCAGGGTGACATTGGCCTCATACAATGAGTGTGGAAGTGTTTCCTCTTTTTCTATTTTATGAAATAAATTGGAGAGTATTGGTATTAGGTCTTCTTGAAAAGGTCCTGTAGAACTCAGCTGTGTATCCATCTGGTACTGGGCCTTTTTTTGGTTGGTAGGTTTCTGTTGATGTCTTCTATTTCGTTGCTTGAAATTGTTCTGCTTAACTTGTATATATCATGTCCTGATTCAGTTGGGGAAAATCATATGACTCTAAAAATTTGTCAATGCTTTTGATATTTTCTATTTCATTGGAGTACAAATTTTCAAAATAATTTCTAATTATTTTCTGTATTTCTATAGTATCCTGTTGTGATATTTTCTTTTCATCACAGATATTACTAATTTGAGTTTCTGCTCTCCTTCTCTTTGTTATCATGGCTAAGGGTTTATCAATTTTATTTTTTTTCAAAGAACCAAATTTTTGTTTTGTCATTGTTTCAATTATTTCTTGTGTTTGTTTCAATTTCTTTGATTTCAATTAATTTCTTCTATTTCTTCTGGTGTTGATCTGTTCTTTTTTTCCTAAGGCTTTGAGATGTAATGTTATGTCATTTATTTATTGACTTTTTCTTCTTTAAGGAATGCATATCATGCAATGAAATTTCCTCTTTGTACTGCATTCATAGTGTCCCAGAGATACTGGTATGTTTTATCAGTGTTCTCATTTTCCTCTAAGAATTTCTTTTTCAAAAAAAAAATTATTTTTTGGTGTAGATGGATACAACAGAATGCCTTTATTTTTGTGGTTCTGAGGATCAAACCCAGGTCCTGCCCATGCTAGGCAAGCACTCTACCACTGAGCCACAATCCCAGACCCTCTAAGAATTTCTTAATCTCCTCTTTGATGTATTATGTAACCCCCTGTTCATTCAATAGCATATTATTTAGTCTCCAGGGGTTGGAGTAGCTTCTATTTTTTTTTTTAATTTTTTCATTGATTTCTAATTTCATTCCATTATGATCTGATAGAATGCAGTGTAGTATCTCTGCTTTTTTGCATTTGTAAGAGTTGCTTTGTGGCATAATATATGGTCTATTTTAAAGAAGGATCCATGTGTGCTGAGAAGAAAGTATATGCACTCATTGATGGATGAAATGTTCTATATATGTCTGTTAAGTCTAAGTTATTTATTGTATTATTGAGTTCTATAGCTTCTTTTTTCAGCTTTTGTTTGGAAGATCTATCCAGTGTGAAAGAGTTGTGTTAAAGTCACTCAGAATTATTGTGTTGTGGTCTATTTGACTCTTGAACTTGAGAAGAGTTTGTTTGATGATAGTAGATACTCCATTGTTTGGGGAATATATATATATCTTATGTCTTGCTGATGTATGGTTCCCTTAAGCAATATGGAATGTCCGTTTTTATTTATTTGGTTAAATTGGGCTTGAAGTCTACTTTATTTGATATGAGAATGGAAACCCTTTCTTGTTTCTGCAGTCCATGTGAGTGGTCTCTTTTTCCCCAACTTTTCACCTTCAGTCTTTGGATGCCTTTTCCTATGAGATGAGTCTCTTGAAAGCAACATATTGTTGGGTCTTTTTTTAAATACAATCTGTCAGTCTATGTCTTTTGTTTGGTGAGTTTAGGCCATTAACATTCCGGGTTATTATTGATATATGAATTGTATTCCCAGTCATTTTTGTTTATTTTTGGTATTTAACTTGACTTGTTTTCTTCTTTGATTGGTTTTTCATTTAGTGTAATAATTCTCTTTGCTGATTTTCATTGTTATTTTTCATTTCGCCTCATGGAATATTTTGCTGAGGATGTTGTGTAGTGCAGGCTTTCTGGTTGTAAATTCTTTCAACTTTTTTTTATCATGGTATGTTTTTATTTCATCATCAAATCTAAAGCTTAATTTTGCTATATCTAAGATTCTTGGTTGACATCCATTTTCTTTCAGAGTTTGGTATATGTTGTTCCAGGATCTTCTAGCTTTCAGGTTTTGGATTAGAAAAATCTGCATATACCCAATTTGTTTTCCCCCTATATGTAATGTGATTCCTTTCTCTTGTGGCTTTTAAAATTATCTCCTTATTCTGTATGCCAGGCATTTTCATTATAATGTGTGGATATTTGTGATTTTTTACATTTGGTGTCCTTTAAGCCTCTTATATTTGATTTTCCAATTCATTCTTCATGTTTGGAAATTTTTCTGTTATTAAATCGTTGAATATATTGTTCATTCCTTTGGTTTGTAACTCTATGCCTTCCTCTGTTCCAATAATTCTTAAATTTCATATTTTTATGGTATCACATAATTCTTAAGTGTTCTGTTCATGGTTTGTTTCCATCTTATCTGTGTGGTCAACATTTTTTCAAGATTATATATTTTGTCTTCATTGTGTGAGACTCTGTCTTCCAAGTGATCTAATCTGTTGGTGGTGCTTTCTATTGATTTTTTAAATTTGGTTTATTGTTTCTTTCATTTCAAGGGTTCCTGTTTGGTCTTTTTTAGAACTTATATCTCTTTATTGAAGTAATCTTTTGCTTCCTGTATTTGTTTATGTAGCTCTTTATTGAAATGATCTTTTGATGCCTATATTTACTTTCTTATATCATCTTTTAATTTACAGAACATTTTAATTATGTACATCCTGAACTCCTTCTCTGTAATTTCTTCTGTTGTGCTGGTCATGGATTTTAATAATGTAGTATCATGATTTGTTTGGGGCACTTTTTCCCATATCTTTTCATGTTGTTCATGTGTCTTCCCTTTAGCACTGTGGATCTGATGCATTAGACTTTTTACACTATAGGTTTATAGTGTCCCTGAATGGTTTCAATACCTCTATTTTAAGGGTGAGAACAATATTAATAGATCCCAATACAAACAATATACAGTCTTAAACCAAATAGCTGCTATTAAGATGTTTTCAATTTTGTCACAATATACAGAAATGGTAAGTTCAATTATTATATACAATATAAACAGTAGGTTTGCAAAAGGCTCTACAGTTTCTGATGGTGGACAAAGAGAGAACCAGGTTTGAGGTGTAGGATGAGATGTTAAGGAGGTAGGAGGTGAGGATATAGAGTTATTAGATCTTAGGAAGCATGAAAGGGGAATCTAAAGAAGCTGGTTAGTAGCAGAAGAGAGAGAAAGTGATTTGGGGGAGACAAGTAAGTGGAAGCCAATAGAGAGTACAAAAAACAAACATAAATATTAAGAAAAATAAAAACTGTAAAAATAGGAGATAAAAGAATATACAACACAACTATAATATACTATACAGACATCCCATTCCTTATTAGCCTAACTCATTGAAAGTACTTGGTTTCACAAATGTTGGGGATGTGAGTGCAGGAGAAGAGAGAGAAAGGAGAAAAAAAATCTCAAAGGAATACATAAGGATTGTTTTTGTTGGAATTCAGTATCTTTCCTGCTTCCCTTCTCATCCAATAGGTGGGGTTGCCTATTGTTTGCTGATATCTCCACCCTCAGAATGGTGAGGTTGCGGGGGTTGGTGTTGGGGTGGAGCTTCTGGAGGTGGTATAGAGCATTTGCAGATTGCCAATGGGAGACTGCACCCCAAGGATCTCCTTTTGGGCCTACTCATGTGATCTGAACACCTGGTCTTATCTCCTTATATCACCTGTAGACCTCATAATTCCTGGTCTCTTCTTTAGCCTCTAAACTCTATGTCACTCACCCCCTCCCTTTCTACTTCCCAATTAGGAACCTCTCTCTCCAGAGGTCTTGTGGGCTGCACTCTGGAGGCTGTGCATCTTTGGGTTGGCTGCTGACAGGAAGACAGAGGAGTTGGGGACTAAAAGTACCTTGCTATTGCTTCTAAGCCCCAGCCAGTGTCCTGAGCTCGGAGTTGCCACAATTAAAGATGGTGACAAAGGTATCCCAAGAGAGAAGTGGCTGCTTTCAGAGATGGGGTGTCAGGTCGGGTGGGACCAGGTGGTGACGTTGGGTGGCTTGTTCAAAGCTCAGTGGCATGCAGTGTTGTGGCTGGCAGGCATCTCCAGACCCTGTGTAGTGTCCCCAGGAGCAAGCTATTGTGTGTAGGGAAGTATAGCAATGGTTGCAGCCCAACATGGAGGTGACTGGGGGAGTCCCACTTTGGTAGATGGGGTCCACACATCATTGGCAGCTAGAGGTTCTTTACAGGGGGGTGGCCAGGAGTCTTCCATGGGTGCTGATGCCAGTGATCCTGATGGCAACCAGAGGTCCTACATGGGTGAGTGGCCAGGAGTCCTGTGTGGGAATGGGGCCATGATTCCTGCACAGGAGCAGCTGTCATGGGTCCTCTAATTACTTGCAGACAAACAATATTCCCAATACTTGAATACCAGGTCAAGTAGCGACACAGAATGCAACCTCCCTCTAGCCTACTATCTTGGATCCTAGACTACATGTCTTTACTGTCCCTTTTCAATGTGATATTCTGCTGTTTGTTTATAACTGAAAGTCAGAAATTTTATCCTACTTTCAGGCTAAAAAGTCAGTTTATCAGAAGACATGAGACTCCTATTTCAGAAGCATAGGGAAGTTTATAATTCATAGCAGTAGCTGTATTTAGAGTATCAGTATTTGTATATATCCCCTGAGTCCCAATTCCCAATGGTGATATGAAGAGGGTCAGGTGATATCTGCATAGATAGTGAGTTGCATTTGAGGAGTAAAACTCTGAGCTTAAGGAACCTAAATACTTTATAATGGACTATAAGCATGCCTAATTATGTTCCTGGGGGGAGATATTATTTTTATTATTCTCACAGAAAGAAATTTGCTCTTTATTCTATCAGCAGATATTCCTTCTACATAGCAAGTCTGTTCATTATGCACATATTTTTAAAAAGGCCACCAAAAGTGCTGTCAGTGTCTCTGCTCTCTCAATGCATGGAAATGCTGATCCCTGGGGAGAACTCTCTTTACATTGTTCTCAAGTCTATTTTGCCAATTACTTCTTTGAAGACAATAGCTGAGATGTGTGGACAAGAAAGGGGTAAACATTCTCCTAAAACTTGAGTCATTCTAATTCTTTCTAATTAGATCATTTCTATGAAAACAGTGAGAGATGGTGAACTTCATAGGCAGGTTCTCACATTCAGTATATTTATTCACTAAAGCTTGTCTTCATCCCTCCCCCTTTCCTTCCTTCTTCCTTCTTCCCTGTTTCTCTGAACATCTCTCCTTTTCCATCTTCTTGACAATACTAGTTGCATAGTACTTATTCATATTAGACACACCATTTCCAATCTGTACTGTTACCATCCTATTTGCTTTAAGAATATAGTAAATTCGAGAATAACTATAGATATTATTCACCAACTTCCTAGCAAATCCATCCAAGTTATTTCTTCATCTATGGAAAGTTTCTCACCTTGGACCACCTTCAGAGAGAATATAATCAAGCCAGGCAGATAAGCATACCCTCACAGGCACAGGGCAAATCATAATTTTAATAAAAATTGGAAATATGACCCATAGTATAGGGACTGTGCCTCTCTAGACTGTTCGCATGCATCATTTTCAATGCATAGGTATGGAGCTGGCAATAGATATCCTAGAGTGTTAGCAACATGCACTAAGTTTTCCTTAATCTATTTTTCTTATCTAACAAGGTAAGCACTTTGGACAGTTTCTGAAAGCAGAAAATGTATACATTATAAATACATGAAATAAAATATTTGCAAAATTGATTTCTACTCCAAGTAAAAATATAATAATGCCCAACAGAATACTAAAAATTATCAATTGAATTGATTAGTGTGGGAATCTGTACCAAATATCAATTTTATCTGAATTTTAATATCATGGAAAATTTCCATGCATTAGGAAAAGTTAAGGTTCATAAAACTTTCAGACTATCTTAGTCTTTCCCCAGCTTAAACATTCTACCTAAGTTATCCTGGCACTTTTCACATGGATGTAGCCCAGATTCATCAACCCATTTCATTAAAGTCAAACAGACATATATTAGGTAAATTTTTAGGAGATTATGTCACACAGTTCAAATTTGGTCTTTATTTTCAAAGAAGAAAAGTTATAAATGTGTAATTTATCATCCATGAGCATAAGGAAGTGAGAATGATTACTGTATGCAAGCTGTGGAATATGTCTCATTTCTTTTTTCACACATCTCAGCAATAGACACACATATTGGCACAATTAACCTCAGCCCAGAGGACAAAATCAATAACATTCATAAATTCTATGAATGATAGGTGAAGAAAATCTTCTGCAGCACAATGTATTCCTCTGGGGTGGGTTGATAACTGAAATTTGAGAACCACATTCTTGAAATCATAGGGTTTAGTCCCACCTGTGTGTTATGTGTTATACTTATCAGAATAATAGAAAATAATTTTTCAATATGGTTTATTTTCTATCCTTCTGAGTAAGTCTCCCTAGGAATCAGTTTTATTAATGAGACCAAATTACAGGCAGCCTTGCTTGCTTGTCCTTTCAATAATGAATTTAAACAAATATCCAAAAATAGTCCCTGGTAATTATGTTTTATAGGTATGTATTCCATGTCATTTTTCAAGTTGCTAGCAGGTGTTATGAACCCAGTAGGTGCTCAATAAATATTAATTGATGTTGATGTAACAGTTTCCTTCTGGAAGAAGTCAATTTCTCATGTTTGTGCATCCTTTGTTTTCTTCTATGCTTTCCTGAATACAAGGCCCTGTTCAAATAATTTCCCACCTCCTCATACTTAGAAAATCAGGTTCTTAAAAAAATGCTAAATCTTTTTCTCCTAACAAAAGCAACTGCTGTCAAGATGCTTTCTTCACCACATTTAGCATTTTTTCTCTTTAAAAAAAAAAAACTCACAGAATAACATATAATATCTTGGAAAGTATTTATGATGAAAATAATGTGTCATTTATAATGAAATCAACCACAAAAAGGAGTCCTTCCTTAAGCAAGGTCAGTTATTGGGGCAGGTGGCTGTTGATTTGTGGCATAAATATATTATTCCAAACAGTCATGCTTGAAATTCGCAACTTCAGAAGAGTCTTAAAGTTTATTAAAACTGGGTTAATGGAGTATGTTACCAAAGAAGGAAAAGCACATTAATTTACACATGATCTGTGATTGATTTTTCTGATAAACCTGTTTCTACTCATCAACAGGAAAAAAAAAATTGTTCCATAGGACACAGGGCAGAGGTTTTCTCCTGATGAAGGGAGGAAGTCAGGAGCCCAGACACATGGATCACCTTGAAAGGAAATCTTGGATAGAAGAAAGGATGCAGGGTAATGTGTACTCTAAACACAGGGCAGTGGGTACTCTGTGAAGGAAATGTGTAGGAAAAGGGCTAGGAAAGGAGAGATGACAAAGAAAAACTCTATTAACTCCACAAGGTATTTTTTGATCAACCTTATCCCTAAGTTTAAATATAAAGGAAATTTGCTCCCTCACAGTCGTTCTCAGCCTTTTCTGTACGTTAGAATTACCTGAGGAGCTTTTTTAAAAAATACACATGCCGGAGTCCCACCCCCAGAGATCCCTGTTTAATTGGTTTGGGATAGGACCAGAACACTGGTATTTTTTATGTCTCCCTGGGAGATTCTAATGTGTTACCAGTTGGAGAACCACTGACCTATAGTAAATTAAGGAGTTGAAGCTCACTTCACACATGTGAATGATTTCTAGTCACTGTTTTTCTTCAAGCAGCGGTTTTCAAACTTTAGTGTGCATTGGTATCACCTGTGGGCATCTGCATATTTAAATAACACCTTCAGACAATCCTGATTCCTGTTCACACACTTTGATGAAAGAAGCCTGAGATGAATAAGAATGATCAGTTTGATGTGTAAGTAGGAGATTGGGAAGTGCAATATGTAATATTGCTTTGTAACTTAAGGTGAGGTCCTCAGGCCATAGCAAAGGCATTACCTAGAAGCTTGTTTAAAATGCAGAATCTCCATCACTTCTCCAGACTTACTGAATCAGGCTCTGCATTTTAACAATATTCCCCCATTAATACAAATGCATATAAAAGTTTGAGAAGCATTGGCTATAGGATCCTCAAACACACATTATAACATGATCATTCCTTAATCACTTCATTAAACCACTGATAAGTGGCTCTCATCAACCTTGTTTTGTTATATGGTAAGAACTTGAATGAATGATTGAATCAATGCACTAATCACCTTAAAGTATCAAATATTGGAGAGAACATGTCCTAAATGACACTTTTTTCCCTCAAATTTTGGACCTAGACCCTTTTTAAACTTGCACGAGGTGGGTAGGCAGCTTTCCAAGGTTAACTCTGGAAGGAGAAAAATTTGTCTCTTGTTTCTGACCACATCCCTTTCATGTAGGGTTTATTGGCAGGACTCAAGGCATTCTACTCTGGCCTGTGCATTTCAGAAGGGTCCCTGAGGAAATATTTGTACTTTACTTGTTCTTTTCTCTGCCTGTCTACAGTCATTTGCATACAAGTGTCTGTATGTGAATTCTAACTCTCATGCAGGTGCTTATGTACCTAGCATTTGTGGTACTTCCCCAAAAGCATGACAAGTAGAGTTGACTCCTTTATTTTAATAGTTTTGCTAATCTTAGGTATTTTCTGGAAGTAGAAAAAGGATGCATAATAAATATATGAAATGAAATATCTAAAAAAAATGGATGGAATAATGATGTAAGATTCAGTCAGATTGATGTATTTGGAATGTTTTTAATTGAGATGGCCACAAAGCTACATCTGTTCAGAATTCAAAGGGCATTTAGTATTTTTTTATTGCTACTTGCTAGAAAATGTCATTAAAGTTTTACTTTGCTTATTTAAGTATAACAAACCTTCCAGCTATGAATTGAATATCCTTGAGCATAAGAAATGCTGGCATTGCAATTTTATTAAGCACACCAGGTGATTCTGATAAAGGTGCTCTCTTGATCACAAATTGAGAAATCCTGGTGCAGGGCAGCAACCAGAAAGGAAGAGGTGGAGTAAATATTTATTGAACCTTTGCTATGGGCTGGGCACTGTACTGCTAGTTGCTTTGCTATACATCATTTCATGAAATCCACAGGAAAGCCCTCTGTTTTCATATATAAGGAGGATGAGGCTCGGGGACAAAAATAGTGTGCTCCTCATCTCCATAATGAATATCAGAATTGCACCCACAAGTAATTGAGAGCATATATTTTGGAACCAGACTGCCTGGGATGGAAGCCTAATTCCCTATTTTCTATGTGACCTCAGAAAATTGTTTAACCTTTCTTTACCTCAGTTTCCACATATATAAAATTGACATAATTGTAGTGCATACTTCACAAGGTTGGTGAAAGATAATTTGAGATAGTGTATAGAAAATGTTCCCAAGAGCCGCTGATACTGAGCAGGTGCCCAGTAAATGATAGCTGTTGATGCTGCAGTTATTGTTGTTATAATCACCATTATCATTATTATCGTTAATATCATCATCAGACTGCAAAAAAATTTGCTGTTTCCCACACTGAATTACCTCCCTACCATTGTGATTGTAATATATTCTGCAAAACACAAAATTACCCTCTGAAGAGAACAAATATTGTGTCATAGTATATTCAGCATCTTTGAATCAGTTCATCCACCCTCTCCTCTCTTCAGTCACTTTCTTTTTATTTGCTCCTTTCCCTCTGCCTTCAGAACTCACATGTCTCTGTAGACTTCAATACGGGAATCATTGAAGATGGCTGTGAATGTGAAATTTTCCAGAATTGTAAGGGGAGAAAAAGCCATAGCCAATAAAAGCCTTGGGAAAGTATTTGCACACTATGAGGCAAATGAACATTTCTTTCAAAGACTAACTCACCTGTCAAACAATTTAGAGCAGCAAAAGGAGCCTCAGTTAATGGTGGCATCAGGTAGAGCCTAGTTTGGATGAGTTAGTCTAATATTTAACTGTATTAGAAATATATTTAGGCCACAAATATTATTTTGGAGTCACAAAATTGCACCTTAATCTCATCTACTTAGTGTCCATACTTCTAGTTCTTCCCCAAGCAGGAGGACAATTACAACATATAGGATAGGTATATGGATTTTAGTGGTTGATAAAGATAGACCTAAGGCTTCAGTCACCTGCAAGCACAGAATCTTTGGGAAAATATTTCACTTCTCTGAGCCTCAGCTTCCTCAAGGGCAAAAAAAGATAGAATTCTGAACTGAAAAGGTTGTTAGGAATATTAGTTAAAATGTTATCAATGAGATAACATTTAGCCTTTTTTGGAGGGGAAGCTTGGCTTATTTCATTTAGCATGATAGTCTCCAGTTCCATCCATTTACTGGAAAATGCCTTAATTTTATCCTTCTTTATGGCTCAGTAATATTCCATCTTCTCATTGATATGTAAATACTAACACATAATAAGGATGGGGGAGGGAAAATAGAAGTCACTGGATTAGAGAAAGGGGAATGAAGGGAAGGTAGGAGGAATAGGGATAGGAAAGACAGTAGAATGAATCTCACAAAACTTTCCTATATTTATATATGAATAAATAACTAGTGAAACTCCACATCATGTAAAACCTCAAGAATGGGATCCGAATTAGAATAAGTTATACTCCATATATGTATAATATGTCTAAATACACTCTACTATCATGAATCTCTAAAAATAAATTTCAAAATAAAAAGAAAAAATCTTAAAATAGGGGCTGGGTCTGGTGTCTGGTTCCAAATGCTAAAATATTTGCTAATATAGTAGCAATTAGTCTGTCACCCTATTTACTTTCTCCTATGTTCTTAATAAACTTTAGAAGCCTTTCCACTACATCTGGACACTAACTATGATACCTTACAAAAATTCAGAACTTTTTTATTAAGTACCCCAAAGCTCAAACTGAGCTTTCTCAAGTCTCAGAAGAGCGTTCTTCAATAGGGCCCAAGGATATTAGATATTGAAATAGAAATCTAAAGTAATTTTTACCAATACATGTTGCTTTACATTCCTTAGAATGTAAAATAGGATTCTAATGCACTTCTTAAGATTTAATAGATTTTAACAGGTTTTAAATAATTATATTACTTGATATTCTTTCTATTGGAAAATGAAAGCCAAAAATGATACAGTTGTTCAACTACCCACACATTTGATTCTCATTAAATAGAGAATGCAGTATCCCAAGCATGAATATTTCTGGAATGAGACTTTTTGGAAGCTGTGACCTTTCCTTCTGTTATCATTGCAAGAAAAATCAATGTATTTCTACCTTAATGCATGCATGCTGGGAAGAAATCAGCCACTCGGATATTCCGGTGTAATTATTTCATTATTAGAAATAAAACCTAAATATAGGGTCTTGCTAGTTTAAATAATTAAAACTTTAGAAATCCACTACTGAAAAATTCCACTGAGACATATTCATATGTGATTAATGCAAATTTAATGTTTCTGTTATTTTAGGAGTTTTATTAAAAACAAATTCCCAAGTTACAACACTTAACACAGGACATCTTTCTGAACCCCTCAGCACAGAGAGAGTCTCCAAACTCTGTGTTCTACTTTCTTTATTCTTTGGGGAAGACGAAAGAAGAATCTATCTGGGACAAAAAAATAAAATCATAGACAAACATAAAATGTGTTCTGGTGAATCTGGAAACTAAAATGGACCTTTTTCTAATTAAATATGTACATGCATATGTATGTATATACACATACATGTATATGTATGTACCCAAAGATATAACTAAACTGACTCAAAGAGAAATAGAAAACTTGAACAAATCTTTAAATGTGAAAAAAAGTTGAATTAGTATTTTAAAATCTACATGCATGCAAACATACATCAGGCTTCAAATATTATACAAGCTTTTTTTCTGGCAGTTTTCAAGGAACAGATAGTCTCCATGAGAATATTCCAGAGAATAAAGGATGCTTCTCTTAGGGATGTGTACATGGGTGTAGTAAAATTATTCTCTTGCCTTTCTGAATATTTGAAATGTGTCTTAATTTAAAGAGAATTTTTAATTTAAACTTCTGTTAGTTATTTTTAAATTTACATTTCTGAATTTAAAGAAAAATTTTTATAAAGAAATAAATGGCAAAGAGCTTCTCAAGGAAGGGATTAAATATGCAAAGCAAGAGGAAGAAGCAAGAGAGTGGGGAGGACAGGAGAATAAGTAAATGCTGGGTGAGTTTGGAGTCAGATAAAGGAGCTGAGGACAGATTTTTGAATAATTGCCATAGACATAGAAGGAATCATTTAAGTTGTTATTGCAAGGTTCAATAAAAAAAAAGCTATGTATGTTTTTTGAGTCAGAGTTTTTCTTTTGGAAATGACATCACGTTGAAATTGTCCTGAACACAAGCCACATGGGGGCTAATCTTAATTTAGATTACATATGTATATTACCTGTAAGGTCAGGAACCATTGACCTAAAGGAGGCAGATTAAAAGCTGCTGAACAAGGCTTTGAGATTTGCTCCCAGGCAAGACCCTCCAGTCCAACAGAGTGGTCCAGGGGAGTCATGCCTGAGCTCAGACGGATTGGAAGTTTTCCTGGGCTTAATAGGAAGGGAGGGCTTAGGACAGGAAAGGAAGGTTTTAGGGTCCCTTGTCCTCCTTGGGTTGGTCAGGGGATCTTGCTGAGATCCATGCCCTTCCAGGATTATTCAGGAGACCCTACTGATTGACATGTGGTTATCACTGCTTGTCTGTCAGCTCCTGATTAGTTGTTCATTCATACATGGGTTGCCTGGTGCTTTGTTCCCTTAGCACCTCAAACTGACCTAACATTACCCAGTTAGGTTTCTAATCCTCAAAATTTTGTTACCACTCAGAGAAAAGCACCATTGGTACACAAGAGGCCATATTTCATTGAAAGCTTATGAAAGCTTTTGTCTTTTGGCCACAGCCAAAATCACGAAAGCCTACCTGCTCTTGTAGATATATAAAGGAAGACATAAACTCACAAAAAAACATAAATCACCAAGCCATTTCCATTCTCTCAAGGCCTGAAGAAACTGGATGATGCACCTTCTTCAAATGTTATGATTTGGATTTTCCTTCTACAAGTAATAAGGGCTTCAGCTCTACCAATGTCAGCCTCTAAATAGAAGAGAGAAGAAAGAATACGCTAAAGGTAATATTTCTGTTGAATTTCCCTAAAGACAGGAATTCTGTAACTATTTAGCGTCATAAATCCCTAATGAATGAAATAAAATCAGTGCAAATCTACTTCTCATTATGGCCACTACTCTTTTCACTCAGTGTGGCTACCACACTAGGCTATGGCAACGAAACCATGCCTGAAAGATAATGGGTTGGGTTCAAGAAGACATAGAGTTTTGGTCACGTTACACCTTGACATCAAAGATCAACTTTCAGAAAATACAACTTTAGAAACTTGTGTTCTCTTTATGTTAACTAAAGTGAGCCTGTTCTAGAGTGTTAGAGATTCATTAGAGAGGAGGAGTAAAAGGTAGACCATTCCAGAAAAATAGCAACTTCAGATTTAAAAAAAAAAAAAAAAAAACAAGATACAGTATAACTTAGTGATATTTAAAACCCAAAGAGACTAGCTTAGCTCTTTTCAAATAGCAAGTAAAAATGGCATGCATGCAAAGCATATCTAAAGTGCTGTAACTACAACAAAAGTAATTCTCTGGGCAGCTATTACATAACTTACCTAGACGTGTCTTGAACTGGTGCAGTGGAAATTGCATAAACAACAACAACAACAAAAAGGCTGCATGAGCATCAGCTATTATGTTATGACTTTACCTCACTAATTTATTCTCCCTGGCCCTGACCTGGATGTTAGCAACCAATAATAGCACTTAAAAAATTTACCTTTTTATGTATTTCCTATCTTTCAGTTTTCACTCTTATACATTCATAAGCAGCTGTTTTGGTCATGAATTGCTTGCATTTTATTATACCTATGAAGATTTTTAAACAGAAAAGTAATCTGCTCACAGGAACTTTAATCCTTCCATTATAGAAACAATTATATTTGTAAGAGGAAACTCTTTTGGGAATGTAGGAAAACTATTAAATGGAAATAAAAGAAGATGAAGAAAAGGTAGAAGACAGGAAGACAAGATAGAAACCATGTAACTGACCCTGGGCATTAAAATCGCAGTTAGTGTTGCCTATTGAAAACTGCAAAGGAACATGTTACAATCAACATATGGAAGATTTGTCCTCCATTTTTGTAACAAATTTTCAGCATAATTAGTAATTTAAAAATTCCTAGAAACACAAATATGGAACCACAGAAGTATATACATCTTTTTCAGCTGTAAATACATATAAGATAATGTGAACGCCAAATCTTTTTATGGCTTTTTTTCACTACCACCATCCCACAGTCCATAAGAGGGAGAAGAATGACTTCCAGAATTCCTTTTCAACTGCAGGGCTATCTGTTTCACTATCAAACACAATGACTAAAAGTTGGTCATTTTCTGAAATGTTTGGCTAATTAGAATCTTTGTAGGAGTGAAATCTGCTTGTCCCTTTGTAAAAACTGCAGTGTCAACAGGACCAGACTAAAATCTTAAAAAAAATGGATTTGGGGGTAATTCAAAATTAATTTTTTGGTTTGAAATAATATACATATGTGTATATAAATGAAAATAGCTTCTCCATATAGTCACTGATTGCAAAATTCTAGATAAGTTTGTTACAGCTGTGTAGTTTTTTAAATCTTTTTTTGGTTGCTTTTGATGTGCTCCTGCCTTAGGCAGGCACTTAGCATACCTATTAGGTGTACCATCACTGTAAGTTGTCATACTGACTATATGGTTTTATCTAGGGTTTGTTTTGTCTTTCCCCCACTTCAGCAATAATTATTTTGGAATTTTACCTTAGGGTCTCTCTAAGCTCTCCAACTTGACCAATATGATTCTATGTTGATTCCAAAATTGACAACCTAGAAACAAAAGCTCACAGTGGAAATTCTCAAATATAATTGTGGATTCTTCCTTAAGAAAGATTCTTTTCAAAACACAAATATGAGTACCATAGGAAAAGCATACACCTTTAATTTATTCATCCATCTACGAATTCATTCATTAATTTATTCATTCAACAAATGAAGTGCTTATTGTGTGCTATGTATTCTATCAGGCAATAAAAAACAAATAAAGAGGAACAAGATACATTTCTATTTTGAAGGAGTTTTCAATCCACCATAACAAAAGTAATGACATTTGGCCTCAGATTTCATTTAACCACACAGAAAAGAAATTCCATGTAGAAAAAAAAGATATAGTAGAAAGGCTCTTACATTGCCTTATCAAATGTGACTACTAGGTAGTCTTGGCCAATAAATATAATCATATTGTAAATTCTACATGCCAGGGTATGTCTTTGCCTTCTTTTGAATTGGCCCACAGTGCCTGTAAATGTAGAACACTAGCACGTGTTACTTTTGAGGTACTTGTATATATTAACTACTAAGTTTTACAAAGTAACTGTGTGAACATTAATGCATTGGTTCTTTTGGTACAGTTTTGAGATAATTAGCATCATTTCATCTAGTAAAACTACTTTCTTTAGTTTTTGCTTATGATAGAATAAGTAGAATGAAAAAATAATATATGATTGAATAATTAAAATAATTAAAATCAATGTAAGACTAATACATGAATATAATCAAATGTTTGTCTGGTTTTCAAACTTAAAAGTCATATTTTTAGGAGCCAAAGATCCAAATAGGCTTTTTTCTATTTGGAATCAGTTTTCAAAAAGAGGAGACATGGATAGCATGACAAAAACAGAAGTTTTTGATTTAAGTTAGCTAACAAAAGGGAATATAGCTTAGTCATCTTTTATTCCCTAGATTCTTGCATACAACTAGGTTAGTAGGTACTCTTGCAACTGTCTGATAAAAAAGGAAAGGGGTGGCACTTGCCTGTAATCCCAATGTCTTAGCAGGCTGAGACAGGAGGATTGCCAAGGTCAAAGTCAGCCTCAGCAACTTAGTAAGGCACTAAACAACTTTTTTGAGATCCTATCTCACTATAAATAAATCTAAAAATTGATAAATAAAAGCTAAGTGGTTAAGTACCACTAGGCTCAATCCCTGTTACAAAAAAAAAAAGTGAAGGGGCACTGGATACCGTATAGAAAGGTATGGAAATGTGAAAAAGCAAGGTGTATTTAGTGGTAGGATAGGAATTCTACAGATCTTGGGAATCTGATGTGAAGAATGAAAAGGTAGTTATAGTGCTAAGCAGATGGATAAAAAACAGACAAATATAGTTTATTTTTTAAATTTGAACACAATGAGAAGTCATTATCAAGACGTTTCATGTTTCAGAAGGATCAATTGATGGCAGTGGGGAAGATGAGTCGGAATGGGGGGATAATTGAATGAAATCAGGTAAACCATTTCAGAAAGCTGTGGCTACAATCCTGCCAACCCTCAGTTATAATTACAATTGTCCTTCCATATCATGGATTCCATATCTGTGGATTCCACACCCATGAGTTCAACCAACCATGGGTGGAAGATACTTGAAAAAAAGTTGCACCTGCACTGAACATATATAATCTCTTTCTTATCATAATTCCCTAAATAACACTGTATAACAACTACTTACACAGTATTTATAATGCATTAGACTTTTTAAGTAATTTAGTGGAGATGTAAAGTACAGGGGAGAGTGTTCAAGTATGAAACCATTTTAAATAAGAGTTGTGCTTCCATGAGTTTTCATATCTATGGTGGGTTTTGGAACCATTGTCCCATGGATATTACAGAGGGGATGACTATATTTTCTAATCTTTTCCTTGCTCTTCCAATTATAAATTGAAGAATTTCTCACTTTGTGTTACAAAGCTTGTTTCTCTTATCCATATACAGTACACTTTCTATTCTATCACTATACTAATCCCTACCTGATATCATTAGTCTATCTGCTTTCATTCCTATATAGCTAGTTTTTTCACCTGTATCTCCAAATTCCAAACTTTGAACCAAAGTATAAAAAAGGAAGAAATGCATATATAAAGAAGAAAAGAAGGATTCAAACCTAAGTCTGTCCACACTCTCACTATGTCATATTGCCTCTCTAACCAGGAAGAGTATTGGTTTTATATATAAATTAATCCAAAGTCTAGGAAATATTCACATTGTTTAATCTATTTCAAAAACTGCATATTTTAATTATTTTTCTCCAACAGAAATGATATATTTTACCCTTGGCTTTCCTTGAGGTTATAATTTAATGGGAGTGGCAAGAGAAGAAGTTATAATCTTCTATTTAATTTAGTGCTTTGCATTTTTCCTGGAAGCACTTTGTCTCAGAGAAGAGCCTACAAGTCCTAAGTACCCACAAGACCCTCAGCCCCATTATGATAAAAGTGGCCCCAACTTGAGTTTTTCTTTTTGCATAAAAATGCCAAAGCTCATGCCCAGGGAGTGTACCCATGCACTGACTTCATAGAGGAGGCCATTTTCCTCTAAATTGACTTTGTATGAAACTTTGCCCAGGAAGAATGCTCCATATTGGATAACTGCAGACTAATTTCAGAGGAAAAGGAGCATTCAGAAGATAGGTGCAAGGAATATATCCCAAATGATGATAACTATTTGGCCAATTTTTGATAAGATCTATAGTATGTGCTGGGCTAATAAATTGCTGAGAGCCAGTGTTTGGTGCAATCAAAAAAATGATTGGAGAGATGGTCATTTATTCAATATCATTTCCCTTCTCTTGTGTATAGCTAGAAAAACCTTCACTGAAACTGCTCTTTATCCGTCTATTCTTTACTATCCTAATTTTTATATACTTCATATATTACTACATACTTCTATATACTGTCACATCCTACTATGAAGATCACATAGGTCTAATGTTAGTTTCACATATAAATGGTGATTGAGAAACATTTGTGGTCAATTGTAACTAGTCTTTGGATGGGAGGTTTCTAAGAAAATTGCAGGTTTTAACTTTGGAAAGATTGCTTAATTTCTCTTAGTCTCGGTGTCTTCATCTTTGGAATCAGAATATTAATGTTACCTTGTTCATAACATTATTGTGAAAAATAAATATGAAAATACATGTAAACTTCTGGGAGTATTGTTTACTGACCCATGATAAGTGCCTAATAAATGTCAACTATTATTTTGGAAGTTTGAAGTATATAAATACTTCTATGATTTAGATGTGTGGTGTCCCCGCTAAGAGCTCATGTGTGAAATAATGCAAGAAAGTTCCTAGATGAAATGATTGGGTTATGACAGCCTTAACCTAATCAGTGTTTTAATACCCTGTTAAGGATTAACTGGGTGGTAACTTAGGGAGGTAGGGTATGACTGGAAGAGGCAGGTAATTGGAGGTGTAATTTCAGGGTATATATTTTTTTCATTGGTGAGGGGAGTCTCTTTCTGCTTCCTTGTGACATGTTCTAAGTTGTTTTCCTTTGCCACAGCCTTCCACCATGGTGTTCTGCCTTACTGTGGGCCCAGAGCAATGGAGTTGGCCATCTATGGATTGAAATCTTTGAAACTATGAGCACCATAATAAGGTTTTCCTCCTCTAAAATTGTTCTTGTCAGGTCTTTTGGTCAGAACAGTGAAACAATGATTAAAGCAAATACCCACCCTCAAAAACCTAGTAAGAAATAGAGCCAGAATTATTCCTATTATTTCTAATTGATTACCTTTACCCCAAAATGCCATAATATTAATATCATGGTGAGCCTTTTTCATGGGGGTACTGAAAAGCATTTGTGGTATTTGTGATAATATTAAAATAAAGAATAATTCAACTATCTAAATTTCCTCAACAATTTAACTAAATCTGATACAAGCTATAGTATAACAATAAAACTTCATGGCAAAAGGGTTAACTAAATCATGTATTCATTAATGACAAAATATTAAGTTATTTAGGAAAAGACTGAGATGCTCAACATAATGGCTAACTTCTGAACATAATGTCTTAGAAAATAAGCTAGTCTCTTTCTCTTTGTCTCTCTCTTTCCTCTCTCAGTAATATCATGGAAACAATACTGGATTGACTAGAACCTGTGTCTGTCATAAGCAGGCACTAAAATTGTTTATTATTATGATGTATAGTACAATCTTTTACTAGTATATATGTTTCTGGGTAAATTACATTCAGTAGAGGTAGTTAAATTTAAGATATGAATAAAAATGTTATATATATATATATATATATATATATATATATATATATATATATATATATATATAATGGAATATTATTTGGCCTTTAAAAGGCCTTTAAAAGTTATTATTTATATATGCTGCAACAAAAATAAACTTTGAATTCATTGCAATAAGTGATAGAAGGCAGTCATGAAAGACTTCCTATTATATAACTCCATTTATATTAACATCCATAAAGAGGAGAATTTATAGAAATTGAAAGAATAATGATTGCCTAAAGCCTGGGATGAGGGTGAGGAGGAATGATGATGGGTTTAAGGCCTCTTTTGGGGTTGATGAAAATGTCCAATACTTAAATTGTGATTATAGCCCCACAACTCTGTGAATATACAAAAAACACTGAATCATATACTTCAAAGGGGTGCATGATATGTGAATTATATCTCCAAAAATGGTGGAATGTGATAGACATCATTATCCAAAGTACATGGATGAAGACATGAATTGGTATCAACATACTTTACATACAACCAGAGGTATGAAAAATTGTGTTGTATATGTGTAATAAGAATTTTAATGCATTCTGCTGTCATTTTTTAAAAAAATCAATAAAATAAAAAAATAAAAATTATAGATGACACTTGTATTCATCAGTTATTATCATATAATGCTGCATAACAAACTATTTAAAGCTCCATAATTTATAACAACTTGCATTTATTTGTTGCTAGTGGGTGGGCACTTTGGAATGGCTTTGTTTTAGGCTCTGTGTCACATTTAAGTATGTGCCACATTTATTGGGCTTGATGGTCAGCAGCCATCTGGAGTATGTTTGCTTGTTTTTTCCTTGAAGAAGTTAGAAGTTCCCAGGAGACCAAATAGAAACATGATACTTTCTAAGACTAGTCCCAGAACTAGCACACTGTCACTTCCAGTCACATTCCATTAGCCAAAGCAAGTTACACTAATGGAATGTCTGACATTAATGTAATGGAATGTGGAAATATTCTTCTTTCAGAAATGTATGGAAAAGAAAATGAATATTTGTTGAAAATTAATCAAATCTATCACATGGTTTAACATTATTTTTACAATAAAACTCAAAGTAGCTACTACATGATACACACACACACACACACACACACACACTCACACCACAGTGCCTGCCTATTTGGCTTCCTACAGGAAAACTAAGATTAAAAAAAAATCATTAAAAGCAACAATATCAAGGACAACAAATTCACTCTCCTTTGCTTTATTGGTAAAGAAACTGCATTGCCAAAAAACTGTCCAGAAAATGTTCTCTCATCATTGCAATATTGTGCAGTTGAACTATGGATCATCATCAAGTAAAACAGCAAAATTGAGCCAATACGCCTTGCAGTGTTGCAGGTGGTGCTGGGTGTTGGAACTTTGTAGAGTTATCCACAGTGGTGGAACCCTAAGGCCTAACAGAGGGACAGGTGGTATGTGGGGGCTGGCTGAGCGAGAAGCCAAAGAGGATATTGTTCTGATTTACAAAACAGAAAAAAAAATGATTCAAAAATCATTCATTGAGGTCAGAAGAAGCCAGAGCTTTGAGCCAATTTCTATCTTCCCCAAACTAAGTGGTTAATCAAAATTCAAGCCTCATGTCAACTTCAGAATTATCATTTGTAACTAAATGAGGCTTCCATATTCTCAGGTAAAAACCCACCTATGTTTGTGCCAAAAGCAATCTAGTGCTCAAAATCTCATAGTTTTAAGTGCTTCAACTTAGTTTGAACAAGACACACCCATGAAAAATATTGGGGAAGCTTCAATTGATGAATTCCAAACTTCCCTGCAAAGGTGTGAATTCAGCTAATGTAACTTTACATTGAGAGCAAAAGTTGCCTGCTTTTAATAGCAGAGACTTCACACAGATGGCCCTAAAACTAGCAAATCCGAAAGCTGAACAACAACAACAACGAAAAAGCAAAAGCTAAAAAACCTCTTCAGCTATGTGACACTGGACAGGATATAGATTTTTGAACAGTTGTTGTCCAAATACTAAGTGGTGATCTGTTGTCCAATCCTACAGCTGGGTGGCTTACAAAATAAGGAATTGTCCTTTGTGTTCTAATACTGTAGTAGAAATCCATCTCTCTTTGCCTCTGCTGTGTCCCAAAAGAACAATTGTCTACATATAATTACACACAACTGGGCCCATTAAGTGGCTTCATTCGGACGACACCTAGCTCTGATCTTTGCTAGCTCTTCAATGACTCCTGAACCATGAAGGAGGTGGTCATGGCAGGTCAGGGTTTATTATGGAAACACAGAGTTTGAAGGGACTGACATTGGAGCTGACAGCAAGGTGGTTGACTTGTGGAGGAAGGACTTTATCCATGGAAGCCTGCATGTCTGGAATGCTGAGAATCTACCCAAATGGTTTCTCTTACTACTCAAAGGTAAAGAGAACAAAAAAAAATTGTTGACATTGCCAACAATTTTCCTTTCCTTTGATATTCAGTATAAGCCATTCAAAAATTCTATTCTATTCCTTAGAGGGCTACACTAAGGAAAAGATTATGAATTCTAATAAAATCAACAGTAAGATACTTGAAATTTTACAAAGTGGCATTACATTCCTAAGCTGAATGTTTATACAATTCACAATAGGCCTAGGCAATTTAGCCTGCTAATATATTGTTCTGCCAAGTTACGTTCAGCCATAAAGATAAATTCTGTGGTACCCCTTACCCATTGTAAGAAACATTATATGCCAAGACACCAAGATAATATAACAGGAAACCATGGAGTTTTTCATACAATTGAAAAGAAGAATAATTACATGCAATGTGATAAATAATGAGCATGTAAACTGGAAAAATATTAATACATTCATGTTATCACCTTTTTATGCCCCATACAATGAGTTGAAAAATGATGTTCATAAAGGAAATTAAAATTCTTAAGTGCAGTCCTGGGAGGGAAGTACTTTTTAAAAGTTGTTTTTAACTAGAAATTGGAAACATAAAAAGAATACATTAAAAAAAAAAACTCTGCTTTGTAAAATGACAAGAAAACAAGACAGACTGAGAGAAAAAATATTTGCAAAGACATATCTGATAAAGGACTATTATCCAAAATGTACAGAGGACTTTAAAAATTCAACAATAAGAAAATAAAGGACCCAATTAAAAAATAGTCAAAAAATATGAAGAGACATATCACTAAAGATATCAGATAGATATTAGGTAAGTATATGATGAGATGTTCAACATCATATGTCATTAGGGAAGCACAAATTAAAACAACCATTGCTTCCCTATTAGCACAAACACAACACTAAATGTTGGTGAGAATGTGGAACAACAGGAAATCCCATTAGTTGGTGGTAAAAATGCAAAATGGTAAGGCCACTTTGAAAGACAGCTTGTCAGTTTTTATAAAACTAAAATCCTCTTAGCATACAAGCCAGAAATCATGCTCTTTGGTATTTATTCAAATGAACTGAAAATGTATGCTCACACAAACCTGCACTTGAATTTTTCTAACAACTTTATTCATAATTGCCAAAACTTAGAAATTCATTATTATGTCTTTTAGTAGATTAATGGTTAAATAAATTGTGGTATATTCAAACAATGCAATATTACTCAGCTTGAAAAAAAAATGATCTTTCCAAGCCATGCAAAAACATGGAAGAAACTTAAATGCACTTTCCTAAGTGAAAAAAGCTGTCCTGAAAATGCTATATACTATATGAGTCTAATCACATGACATTCTGGGAAAGGCAAAAATATGGAGACAGTAAAGATTAATGTTTTCCAGCGTTTAGGGGAAAAAGTTTGTATAAGTGGAACACAGAAAATTTTTAGGGCAATGGTCTATTCTGTAGGATACTGTAATGGTGGATATATGATATTATCCATTTGCTCAAACTCATAAAATGAACAACAGCAAGAATGAACCCTAATGTAAACTCCAGACTTTACGTAATAATGATGTGTCTGTGTAGGTTCATTGATTATAAAATATACTCCACTGCAGCTAGGCACAATTCATGAGCCACTTATCAAGCAGAAACGAACTTTATTTTTAGAACACACATGCAGCACCACATGAGCTCTTCAGTAATTCCCTCAGAGCCCAACTGCTACCACTGGCTTCCCACGAGCCTCTCTACCCCCGACTCCTCCTGCTCTTGAGGCCGATTGGCTGGGTCATGTGGGCGGAGCCAAAAGAGTCCCCCAATGAGCATCCCCGTGGTCTGAAAGGGCAGGGAAACAGCCCAATGAGCATCACCACAGAGGAGCCAATCAGCTGGCAGCTGGAAGTTTGCTGGGGCCATGGTGAGCCAATCAGCTAGAAATTTGCTGGGGCCCCTTCTGCTGTGGCTCTCAACATCTCCTCCTCTCTGTTTAAACAACAAGCATGTGGCTTAGGGACCAAGCCTGCCTTAGGTTGTCCAATACTATATATGGTCCTTACCCGTCATCGGATGAGCTGACCTCAAGGCATCAGCCTCCTGTCTTAGGTTGGTACCATTGCAATTGGATCTTACCCGTCATTGACTACTGGTCCAGCATACAGCCACACCTGTGGATAGGCCTTTGTACCAGCGGGGGGGGGGGGGGTGAGGTTCTTTGCCTCACCTCTGTTGGCCCCCAAATTTTAGCTGAACGAACATCACAAGCAGAAGGGAGGAAGATACACCAAGTCAATTGATGGCTCCTTTGGAAAAATTGTACCACTGATGACACCATCAGCAAAAATACCCCAACGCTACCACAAGTCACTGCACCAACAGACAGTTCACAATGCATACAAGTGAGTTCACAATGCATGCAAGTGATACATAGTCCAGGCAAGTTCTGCCAGCTGTTCAGTGATGGCTATTGCAGAAGGTGTAGACTGGTTTTATCTTTGTCTTCACTGGCACTGGGATGAAGATAGGAATTCTGGCAATAATGGCTAAAAAAAAAATTATGTAACATTCCAGCAGGCACTAAAAGAAAATAATTTTCTGAACAATTTATATTATCCTGAACAGAATTATTAAATATAATGAAAAGGAAAGGTGAAAGTAAACAAACAGATCTGTTAACCTCCTTTTTTGTTCACATATTAAAACAATCCTCAACAGCTGTTTACCCAATTTAAATTAAACCATTTAAACCACATGAATAAGAAAAAAAAAATATTTGGATCCATTTTTTCATGAGCGCTCATCATATATTATATATGGACATACGTACATACAAAAATGAATTTTAATGCCTTTCTTGCTTCAGGCGTTAACATTCGGGGTGAATTTGGATCTGATGGACCTTTTAGGATATCAAATAAAGGTGCCAACTCTCCTGTTGGTATACCTAAATAAGGCCTTATCCAATTTATGTCTCCTAATAACTTTTGAAAGTCATTAAGTGATTTGAGTTGATCTACTCGTATTTGAATTTTTGGTGGAGGGACCATGGTTGAGGATAATAGAACTCCTAAATAATTAATTGGAAAATTTAATTGTACTTTATCTATTGCTATCTCTAGATTATAATTTTTTAATAAGTTTGTAAGTGTGGCATAACATTCTAGCAATGTGTTTTTATCTTTGTGTGCTAATAATACATCATCCATATAGTGAAATATTTGTAGTTCAGGATTTTGATTTCTAAGTGGCTGGATTACTTTGTTAACATAAATTTGACACATAGTTGGGCTGTTAGCCATCCCTTGAGGGAGTACTTTCCATTCATATCTCTGATCAGGACCTTCATGATTCAGTGCAGGGATAGTAAATGCAAAACGTGGACTATCCTCAGGATGAATTGGAATTGAAAAAAAACAATCTTTAATATCTGTAACTAAAACATACCAGGTTTTTGGCAAAGCAGACAACTGAGGAATCCCTGATTGAGCAGGTCCCATAATAACCATCTCATTATTAATGGCTCTTAAATCTTGCAATAATCTCCATTTACCAGATTTCTTTTTGATGACAAAAATGGTAGTATTATGGGGAGATACAGAAGGTTGTATATGTCCTTCTGCTAATTGTTGTTTGACCAGGTCATGGGCTGCTTGTATCTTTTCTTTAGTCAGGGGCCACTGAGGAACCCATACTGGTCTTTCTGATTTCCAAGTAATTTTTATTGTCTCAGTGGTCCTTTCTGAAAATCCAACCCATGTCTTTCTGTTTCTTGATCTATTTGTATTGGTGCTGCTATACCTTGTTCTTGTTTTTCTAATCTTTTCCTTTCCTAAAACCTTGTCTAGTCATAATAATGGGTGCATTTTGGTTGATGTTATTTGTTAATGTCAAACCTAATTGATCTAGGACATCTCGTCCCCATAAATTTACGGGAAGATGATCCAATACATATGGCTGTATAGTTCCTTCACATCCTTCAGGATCCTTCCAATCTAATACCATTGCACTTCTATGGGGATTAGTAGCCACTCCTAGGCCTCGAAGCGTTTGAGTGGCTTGTTGTAATGGCCAATGTTTTGGCCATTCTTGACGAGAGATGATGCTAAGGTCTGCACCTGTATCCAGTAGCCCATTAAATTCATGTCCTTGAATATTTAGTTTTAGCATGGGGCGAGAATCTAAATTTAAAGAAAGCATAGCCCAATCTACACCTGTGGAGCCTAATCCCTTGGAACCTCTTTCTACAGTACGACTGGAAAATTTATCATGTAGGCTGGGTATTATTAGTAACTGTGCTATTCTATCTCCTGGTGAAATTACTGATATACCCTTTGGAGAACTGGCTATAATTTTTATTTCACCTTCATAATCAGGATCAATTATGCCAGGACTTATCATAAGTCCTTTTAGAGTAGAAGAACTGCGGCCCAATAATAAGCTTACTGTTCCTTTGGGAAGAGGTCCTTTTACCCCTGTGGGAATGATTTGAACTCCCATCTCTGGAGTTAGTACTGTTCTGGCGGAGGCACAGATGTCCAGTCCTGAACTTGCTTTGGTTTGCCTAGTGAGGGATCTAATGGATAATGTGTCCTGGGCACTACCCTGATGGGGTTGCTGGGTTTTCCAGTGCCCCGTATATTTGTGGTCATGGGTCCCGGAGCATTGGGCCCCCCTGTCTGTTTTTTGGCAATGGAGCCCGATGCCTTTCTCCACAATATCATGGATAGACACCTGGTCCTTGTTCGTTTTTTGATAATGGAGTACCCTCTATGGTGGTTTGAGAACAGCATTCATTAGCCCAATGTCTCCCTCTACGGCATCGTGCTATGGGGCAATTCCTTTTAAAATGTCCTGTTTGTTCACAATTGTAGCATGTTTTTTGCCTGGCATCTAAAACCTGTTGCACTGCAGCTGCCAAGACTTGCCCTTGTTCATTAATGTCTCTACATAATTTAATATATGTGTTTAAATCTTCATGTTTCCATGGTCTAATGACCTCTCTGCACCAACGATTTGCTTGCTCATAAGGCAGTTGTTTTATTAATGGCATTGCTTGTTCTGTATTCCCAAAAACTCTGGTAGCTGTTTGAATAAGCCTATCTACAAGTTCACCATAAGTTTCATTAGCTCCTTGTATTACCTTAGATAATTGACCTTGTAAACCTCCATGTCCTTGTTAAGTCTTCCATGCTCTAACCACATCTACAGCAATTTGTAAGTATATGGCAGGATCATATGCAATTTTTTGCTGCTGATCCTCATAAGGACCCTTTCCTAACAACATATCTAGATTTTTCTGAGGATAACCGGATAACCGGCTGCTGTATTTCGCCTAGCCGTCTCCTTGCAAAATTCCTCATTGGCAACCTTCCATAACAGGTATTGTCCTCCACTTAGCACAGATTTAAACATATTAGTCCAATCTGCTGGCATCATGTTCAAGTTGGTAAAGGATTCGACCATGCTTACAGTGAAGGGTGCTTGAGGACCATAGGTTGTTACAGCCTCTTTTAGCTGCTTCACTGTTTTGAAATCTAAAGCATGGTGAATTCGCTGCCCTTCTGCCTGCTCAAATACAGGGCATGCTAATATTTGAGATCCTGTCTCAGGATCCCATCTATCAACTACGGGGGTTGGGGGCCTCCCAGCATATGGAGGTGGTGCTGTTGGTTGGATACTTATGCCCTCTGGTGATAGAAAGGTGTTAGTAGCAGTCTCCTGTTGTTACTTTTCCCCTGATGGCTTTTTGTGCTCTAAACTTTCTTCCTCTGTCTGACTAGCTCGAGAGAACTTCTCTTTTACTTGAATTTTTTCCTCTGTCTGACTAGCTCGAGAGACCTTCTCTTTTACTTGAATCAATATGTCTTCTCCTTCCTCTATCATTGTCTGAACTGAAGGCTTTGGACTAAGCAAACAAGAGACGAACGTCCACAATGGCAATGTGCCAACTGGCAGAGTTCCTGGGCTTTTCTTTTCTATTCTTTTTAAATCTTCACCATGATGGTTCCATTGTGATATATTTAACAACTCCTCCTTAAAAAGCCATGGGCTACATTTTTGTATTGTATCAACGTATGCCCTGACTGATCTTGATTTTACTGGGATGCTTCCTTCCTCTAACTATTTATTAACACTCTTTCAGTTTGTTTTTTTACTAATTTCTGATCCCATATTTCTACTATAACTATAATACAACTCAACAAGATAACGCCAAACAAAACCGAAACAGAATGAAACAAAAATGGAACAACAATAAATCATTATATCAGCCTTTCTATCCTCCTGAAATGTCCAACCATCCTTTCCTATCTGTTCCTCAGACTCAAATAGTTTTTCCTCAGATGTGAATGGTTTTTCTTCCATCTCACCCATCTCCAGGGACAGGCAACTTAAAACAAAAGCGAAACAAAATGAAAGAAGAATCTTAAAATGGCTACCCATCCTCTCGCCCTGCCCTCAGAGGTGAGCAGTTTACCTTATCACTTACCATCAGTCATTCCACGTACGGGCCACCAAATGCCACAGTCTGGCTGGGCACAATTCATGAGCCGCTTGTCAAGCAGAAATGAACTTTATTTTTAGAACACACACACTGCACCACAGGAGCTCTTCAGGAATTCCCTCAGAGCCCAACTGCCACCACGGGCTTCCCACAAGCCTCTCCACCCCCACTCCTCCTGCTCTTGAGGCCAATTGGCTGGGTCACGTGGGTGGAGCCAAAAGAGTCCCCCAATGAGCAGCTCTGTGGTCTGAAAGGGCGGGGAAACAGCCCAATGAGTATCACCACAGAGGAGCCAATCAGCTGGAAGCTGGAAGTTTGCTGGGGCCATGGTGAGCCAATCAGCTGGAAGTTTGCTGGGGTCACTTTGGCTGTCGTTCTCAACAGTAGATATTATAGGATATTGTTCGTGTGTGAGAACAGGGAGTATTTGGGAACTCTGTATTTTCCACCCTCTTTTTCTGTGAACCTAAAACTGCTCTAAAAATCAACTTTATTAATTAGAAAATAAGAGAGAATGAGGGGAACGGAGGGGGATGGGAATAGGAAAGACAATAGAATGAATTGTACATAACTTTCCTAAGTTCACATATGATCAGTGTAACTCCACATCATGTGCAACCACAAGAATAGGATCCTAATCGGAACAAGTTATACTCCATGTATGTATAATACATCAAAATGTACTCTACTGTCATGTATGTCTAAGGGGAACAAGTAAAGATAATAAAAAGAAAAAAAATGTATACACATACACACAAACACACACATATAACAATTAGTGCAACCTCTGTTTACTTACTGCCTAGCTTATGAAATTAACATTGACTGAATATGAAAATTCCCTGCTGTGTGCACTGTCCAACTGCACTCTTCTCAAACTACATTCTTCTTCCTGAGGCAACTATCACACTTGTTTTTGTTTTTCAATCTTTTTTTTTGTTTTCATTCTTTCTTTTTGTTTTCATTCATTTGTACCATAATTAATGTGCTAATTTTTTGAGCTTTTCAACTTAATATAAATGAAATCATGCTTTGGGTAATGTTTTTGTTTCATTTTGTTTTGTTTGCCTTGGTGTTGTTGTCATTATTTTTACTTGATCTTATGCTTCTTCTTAACTATATGAGTCTTGACCATATGCTTTTTCCATGTTGTTGCCTATAGCTCTGCATCATTCTTTTACAGCTACATGTAATTCCACTCTTGATATGCTGCACTATAATTTTTCTTCCCTCCTTCTGTTTTTGGATATTTATTGTTTCCTGATACTTTTGTACCCCTCACTTCTTATTTTACTATTGCAGACATTAGTGTACCTATCTTCTTGTGAATAAATATATAAGATTTTCTCAAAGGAGAATTCATGAAAGCAGAATTGCCTGGTCCTCTGGTATGTATCACTTTTTTTTCATATTGTTATTTCATGTAACTATTTTATGAATAATTATTCATTTGCTCTTTTTTTATTTCCTTTGGTAGCAGGGATTGAACCCAGGGGTGCTCAAACACTGAGCCACATCTCCAGCCATTTTTATATCATATTTTTAGAGAGGGTCCCAATAAGTAACTTAGGGTATTGTTAGGTTGCTGAAGCTGTCTTTGAACTTGTGATCCTCCTGCCTCAGCCTCCTGAGCCTTGGGGATTATAGACATGCACCACCATACCTGGCTTATTTGCTCATATTTATTAATTGTTTATCTTTTTCTTATTGTTGTATCTTCTCTCAATATGTTATTTATCATTTCACTTTAGTT
Organism: Marmota monax; assembly: GCF_021218885.2. Lineage (NCBI taxonomy): Eukaryota > Metazoa > Chordata > Mammalia > Rodentia > Sciuridae > Marmota > Marmota monax. The sequence goes on along the minus strand of NW_026695065.1, from coordinate 9,302,529 downwards.
ATGGTATCTTAAAATTTTAAGTAGTCAAATTGATGCATTTTTCCTTGTCATTTTGTTCTTTTGGTGTCTTATTTATAAAATACTTTTGTTGGGCTGGGGATGTGGCTCAAGTGGTAGCGTGCTCACTTGGCATGCGTGCGGCCCAGGTTCAATCCTCAGCACCACATACAAACAAAGATGTTGTGTCTGCTGGAAAAAATAAATAAATACTAAAAATTCTCTCTCTCTCTCTCTCTCTCTCTCTCTCTCTCTCTCTCTCTCTCTCTTTAAAAAATAAATAAAATACTTTTATTAACAGAGTTATAAAGATATTGTTTTACTCAGATTTTTCACTGCTGTGACTAAAAGAGCTGATAAAAACAATTGTAGAGGAGGTAAGTTTATTTAGGGGCTCATGGTTTCAGAGGTCTCAATCCACAAACAGTTGGTTCCAGGTGAGGCAGAACATCATGGCAGAAGAATGTGGTGGAGGGAAGCAGATAACATGACATTCAGAAAAGCAGACAGAGAAAGACTCCATTCCACTCACCAGGTACAAAATATATACCCCAAAGGCACACCCCCAGGGATCTGCTTCCTCCAGCCAGACTGCACCTGCCTTCAGCTAACACTCAGTTAATCTAATCAGAGAATTAATTCATAACCCAATCATTTCTCCTCTAAACCTCCTTGCATCACCTTATATATGAGCTTTTGGGGACACCTAATATCTAAACCATAACATATATACTAGTTTTTACTTGTTTAATATTTGCCCGATATATCTTTTTTCACTTATTAATTTTGATATTTATGTAGAGCTAAGTTTCTCATGTATTTTTAAGTAGCACACACATTCATTTTGTATTTTCTTTAGAGGAAGGGAAGTTTATTTTGATTCACAATTCCAGAGATTTCATCCATAGTCAACAGAGTCTACTGCTCTGGGCCCATGATATGCAGAACCTCATAGTGGAAGGGTGTAGTGAAGTGGTGCTCCATTCAAGGCAGCCAGGAAGGAGAGAAAGGGAGTAAGAAGGGGCTACAAGGAAGATAAACCCTTATATGGCAAGCCTGAAGTAATCTACCTCCTCCATCCATGATCCATCTGCTTAAGTTACCATCAGTCAGTCCTTTCAAACTAGATGGACTGATTAGTTTATCTCATTATCTAATCATTTAGCCTCTGAATATTTATTTTTTAATTGATTAATTAATTTTAATTAGGTATATGTGACAGCAAAATGTGTTTTGATTCGTTGTACACAATTGCAATTGCACAACCATTGTTTCTTAATCAGATTTTTTTTTTCATTCTGCCACCCTAGAATTCTGGGCCTATGATGGAAGTGGCAGCCTGGAGAATACCTGAGACATCTTCAGGGGCTTTAACAATCGGTCCCTTGGCCACCCTCAGCATTCTCTGCCCAACTCACTTTTTTTTTTCTCTTTACATGGCCAGGCTGTGAATTTTTCAAGTTTCTATGCTCTGCTTCCCTTTAGTTATAAATTCCACACTTGTGTCATCCCTTCCTTCACTCCTTTTATTAGATATGGAAAATGACAAACCCCAAAATAGTGAGGCCTGGGAAAAGGGAGAGAAAAAGAAAGCCATACATTGATAGCATTGATTCTTGTCACTGGGAAAGAATGTATTGGGACGGAATTAATCAGATTTTTTAATCCCTTTAAATTTGTAGTGATCACAGATATAATTAGAATTTATTTCTACCATCTTCTTTATTGGTTTCTACTTTTACTTTTTCAATTTGTGTTTTCCCTCTTTTTCATTGCTTTATTTTGGACTTATTTGGGCTTTAGGTATTTCTTTTCATATTTTTCCAAAATATTAACATGCATATTCAACAAAGTTTAAAGTTCACTTTTTCACACTCATCCAAATAATGCAAGAACTTTAGAACATCATTCTCTGAAAAAGCATATGCTATATTTCCAAATATTAGATTTACCTTGACTTTTAACCCCAAGAACTGGAAATCATTATTGTTTATATTGTCAACATTTATTTAGATATATGGAAACATTTTATAACTTCTTGACTCACTCTTTCTACTGACATCTCAGCACTTTCTTTGCAGAAAAGCTCCTTATGGCCTGATGTACATACTTTAGAATAGCCTTTGGTAGATGTGTATTGCTGGCAAAATGGCTTACTCTTCAATTTTCGGAAGACATCAATTTTGGTAGTCTCATTTTTTATCATGCTCTTAATTTCATTTATTTTCCCAAATACAATAATGTTAAGGATTTTGGATTTTACATTTGGTAATATCTGGAGTCTAGTTCAGGTTTTGTTGTTTTTGCTGACTTGGACTAATAATGACTATCCTAGTTTATGAAGGATCCTCAAAAATATATACATGTTTTCAACATTGAGGTTCTGAGCAGATTGCTGAATAAAAGAAATGAGTGGTCAGTGGAAATTAAACAGCATCTTTATCACTGGTTGGTATAAATTTATATCTGTTAAAAAGGAGAACTTGTTGATCCTGACTCGCAAAATTAAGCAAAATTACCCACCCAGAGTCAGGACATACTGGACCAAAAGCAGCTGCTTCATGTGAGCAAATCACTTCCACAGGAAAGACTCTTTCTGGTATTTTCTCCAACTAGTCCAATAGAATAAGTTATTCCATCATTGTATGTCTCAGTTCAGAATAACTATAGGGATAGAAAGATGTCAGTAGATATTTTTACTTTTCAGAAAACATCAAGGAGTAGGGAAGACACGTTGACTTTTAATGTGTTCTTCGTATCTGTCCTAGTTTGTTTAAAGGCTGCCATAATAAAGTACCAAAGACTGAGTGGCTTAAATAACAGATATTCATTGTCTCACAGTTTTGGAGGCTAAAAGTCTGAGATAAAGGTATCAACAGGGTTAGTTACTTCTGATGCCTTTGAAGTTGAATCTCTCCTATACCTCTCTCCAAGTTTCCAGTGGTTTGCTGGCCATCTTTGTCATTCCTTGTAGATGGTATTCTGTGTCCTTACATTGCTTTCCTTGTATATGTATCTATTTCTCTTCACATGTAGTTCCTTTTACAAGGATGTGAGTCATATTGGATTAGGGGTCCATGGGCTCTTGTATTTCCTCATCTTAAATAATTAAGAAACTGAAATAACCCTGTTTCCAAATAAGGTCACATTCTCAGGTACTAGAAGTTAGCACTTCATCATATGAATTGTGAGAGAAAACAGTTCATTCCAAACAGTAACATTGTCTTTTTTGTGTTTTGGGCTATAAGTACATTGTTCTTTAGAACTTCATCTGTGGAAAACCTTTGAGGCCTAGATGGAAGCTAAGCTACTTCCAGAGGAGATTTGATTTTGAAAGTACATATGTTATGTCCAACCTGAACTCTCAAGAAATAAATTCTCATCAGGAAGTTTCTCAGACCACATAGGTAATGTGAATTCAGACCCCAAACTTGCACAGGTTCCCACCATTTGTTTAAAAATTCTAAAGGTTTTTTTTTCTTCTTATCCCTATGCTGAGACTAAAATAGGCAAGTTCCCTCTCTGCTCTTTTCTGGGGGTTAGGATTTTTTTTCTTTTAAGCACATCTTTATAATGAAGATATTAAACTGTTACAACAACAACTAAGCTTTTTGCCTACTCTTCTACATATTTTCCCTCCTGCCTGGGTATTAAATTTTGTCTCTAGGCCTTTATATCAAGTGATAATTGATAATTATCAACCTTTAATGATAAAAGGTTGACACTGATAATGAGGTAACCAGGGTTTATAGATGTTTCCAGGGTGTACATTAGTTTTTGTACTTATTTACCTTTCTAGTTTTTTATCTTACCTTTGTTTTTTTCCTTTAAGAATTTTCCCCCATTCTTGCTTGCAAAGGTAATCAATAGAGGTAATTAAATATAATTTAGCCAACATTTTCAGTTGTCTTGCCATGAAAGAATTGGTCAAGTTTTCCAGCCTGTTCTGCTACCCAAGAGAGATGTCTAGGTGGGATATTTATGGAAAGAATTGTATCCAAAATCAATATCTAATATTTATGGTATGCTTATTATATACATGATAATATTGTATAAGTGTATCACATGAATTGCCTCGTTTAATACTCAAAAAAAACCTCCTTAAAAGTACCCAGTTTTTAAATGTAGACATATAATTTTGAAACAGACAATATGCTAGCCCAAGACTGCAGAGCTAGAAATTGATAGAGATAGAATTCAAGTCCTTCTCTGATGCTAACTTTAGTGCCCTAAAACTCTCTCCTATACAACTTCTCAAACTAGAAATGTAAGTAAAAAGATCATGCATTGGTTATTTTGCATAGACTTAGTGAAAACACTGTGATGGTAGCTACAGTTAGGGTTTTATAGTTACTGTTTCCACTATTGGGCCATAAGTGCTGATCTTAGTGTGTGAAACCTATAGGAGTTCAATAAACATGTTGAGCAAATGAGAGAATAAAGGCATATAGAGACTTCTATCAATATACATGTAGATATCGAGCCAGATTACCTGCTGGTATTAAGCTGACAATTTGATAACACTAAGCCTTTGGGCAGATTCCAGGGCTCAGTGTTTCTAATGTTTTTATTTCAAAATATCTGGTCTTTGATAATTAAATTGATCCCACCTCTTGAACCCATAGATGTCTATAGTCCTAAAAGCATTTTTTTGTTTCTAGTCCCTGTATTTAGATATTGAGAACTAGTGACTCTTAACCTATTATTTTTTCAAAAAAATTTTATTAGTTGCTCAAAACATTACAATTATCTTGACATATCATACATTTGATTCAAGTGGGGTATGGATTCTTAACCTATTCTTTTTTTTCTTTTACACTATTTAGATGGAAATATCAATCATCATTAGAATGTTGTACTCATACTGCTACTACTGGTAATTGTTGAATGCTACTACTATTTTTATACTTATTGTTCTCAGAATAGTTCAGAAAATTATTCTTGTGGTCTCTACTTAGCAAATGAAGAAACTGAGAGAATCACACAATTGATCCCAGAACAAGTCATGAAATCACCTAAAACCACAAAATTCCTATGCTTTATCTATCCAGATTAATCTACATGCTCCCAATTCCCACAGTGCCCTTTCAGACAGATACTGTCTCCTCTTCCCAAAGTCCCTTTCTTCCTTAATGGGCTAAAGAACTTGCATATACTCTCCAAAGCACAGTTCACAACTCAAATATCATGTCCTCAAACAAAAGAGCCATGAACCCTCCTGGCCTTCCTGTTTATTTGTTTCCCACCATTTGGTGTAATATTGGTCCTATTGTCATATTGTTCTTTTCTTTTTCTTTTTCTTTTTTGTAGGGGGAAGGCACTGGGGATTGAACTCAGGGGCACTCAATCAGTGAACCACATCTCCAGCCCTATTTTGCATTTTATTTAGAGATAGGGTCTCACAGAGTTGCTTGGCACCTTGCTGTTTCTGAGGCTGGCTTTGAAAACATGATCCTCCTGCCTCAGGCTCCTGAGCTGGTTGGATTACAGGTCATATCGTTCTACAATTAATCTCACCCTATGAGCAGTTGTGATCTAAAAGAGAATATCTTCACTGCATTTCTACCAAGTAGTATGGCATCTGGCACATATAGCATGAAAAACTTAATGACTGGATGCTATGGTTCATATATGTTTTTTCCCTCTAAAACTCATATGGGAGTTTAATCCCCATTTTAAGAATTAAGATGGTGGAAACTTAACTATGGTGTCTAGAGATGGAGCTTGGGGAGGTGATTAGGATGAAATAAAGTCATCAGGATGGAACCCCCATGATCCAATAATGGTGGCTTTATAGGAACAAGGAGCCCAGAGGATTCATATAAGCACTCCTATCTCTAACCATGTTATTCCCAGCACTGCCTTAGGACTCTGCCAGCAAGAAAGCCATTTCCAGATGTGGCTCTTCAACCTTGTACCTCCAGACCTATGAAGTGAAATCAACCTCTTTTTTTCTAAAGCTTACACAGTCCACGGTACTAAGACACTGGATTTAATGGAGCTAACTAAAAATCATCTGGGAAAAGATCATGCTAAATAACTTTTTACATTGTCTTAACCTGGTCTAACAAATAGCTTTTTCCTTCTTTTACTAAGCCCTCTCTATTCTCTATGAAGCCGTCTGCAGAAAATAGTCTCAGGTATAATCAAACTAATATGACAAAATTTAAAGGTGTGTATAAGTTGACAGTTTTCAAAATATTTCCCTTAAAATATTTTATCATCAAAGAGATGTATAGCAGAGTCCTCTCTTACAGATGGGGAGACTGAAAATCAGATCACATGCTCAGAAGTTGGTATCTTGTGTCTTACCTCTTCTAATCTGTTATTAGAAGAGAGAAATCTCAGTAACTTGAATCATGTTAAGTTTGAATAAATGATCATTGGATGATATGACACTCCAACCTGAGTATGATTACTAAAGAAGTATGTTTATCGAAATTGACAGACCCCCCACTCCTTAAAGGTTCTAATTTAGTAGGTCTAGGCTGGAATCTGAGAATTAACAAATACCCCAGATGATACTGCTTCAGATATTACTTAGGGCACAGTGTGTGAAACACTAAATAAAGAAAGACTGGACATGACTTTGTTGTTTTGTGTTATATTCAGAGCAAAACATGATCTCATGATTACAATCTATATCTGTTAAGAGGCAAGGTAAATAGTAGGGGTGGGGAACTGGTGGCAGTGGAAAAGTAGCAAAAACAAGCTTGCTGGCTCAAGCACAGAGAAGGAAAAACTGACTTGCACATAATATCAATTAGTCTTTTTAAAATATAAAGAGATAAAATCAGAGAACATATTCTGTTGAGTTTGTAATATTTGCTGTAAGTTTCCAAGGCATTTTGTATTGGAAAAAAGAATTATGTTGATGTAATTCCATATCATCTAGCATTGCCATTTGTTCTTTTTCTTCCACAGAAGGTGTTACTTTCTATTTTTTCTCTCTTTTCTTTCTAAACTAGGTAACCATTTGGTTGTTTTTAATTGTCACATTTGTTCTCATACCAACATGTTAGCAAAAGCCAAACCTGCAAATCCCTTTTGCTTCTTTCAAAATCCACACAAATCTGAAGTTTGAAATCTTTATGTTTCTTTCTTAGTTTGGATTCCTCATTATAATTCTAAAGTTACCAGTTTATTACTGCCCAGAAGTAGGAGAGAAACTGGATTCACTTTCATCTACTCATCATATTCTAAACATTCTAAGGTAAACAATGCAGAAGGGATCCAAAAATGTAGTATTTTAACCACCAAAATTTACCTGTGAAATAGTATTTGTTCTATATATCCTACCTCCTTATTTGATTTTCATATAAAATGGAAAGCTTCTTCTCCAGGGTAGGAGTTTGTTTTCAAGTTCTAATAAAATCATGGGAAAGAATGTAAACCCTTTAAAAAATAACATTTTAAAATAACAAATATTTAATAGGTTAATACAAGTCAAAGTAAGTCAAAAATTGAAGTTCAAAGCAGAGGAGTTACTTTATTTCCCCCTTTTATACAATAAACTTAAAGCTCTAAAGGGAAAAAAATTAACTAAGACTTTAATGGCACAAAACTCACTAAGCCAGAATGTTCAAGAGTTTTAATCAACCTTCCATTCTCATATTCAAGTCCCTCACTCATACTCTGTGCACAAGAATATTCTTTAGGGTAATTCAACATTACTGAGGGACAGGAGAGAAGGTGGACAATACTTCAAGCATACTATATGACAGACATCAAGCTGAGAATATTTTATTTCATTCTAATAAAATTTATAACATCATCTCCAATATACAAATGAGGAAATGAGTCTCAGAGGTTAACAGCTCATCTAGAGTTACATAGCAAGCAAATGACAGATTAAACCCAGATATGTCTGATTCTAAGGTTGTGTTTTTAACTAGATTATTGTGTTCCCAAGATTTTCAGTATAACTTATGTTCTCCTAAATAATAATTATTTTATTACAAAATAAGAACAAAGGAAGTCTAGAATGATGGTCCACCATATCTTTCTATTTTTCAGGCTTATTCTTGAAAATTATTGTAGAGTGTATGAATTCAGTTTCAAAGATAGAAAGAGTATTTGAAATAACTGGCATTTAATACAGCTTTCAGATAATATGGTGTGAGCTAGTGTGTCCTGGAAAATAAAAATCTAACTTACAAAATCATGCTCATTATGTATCAGTATAATGTGGGAAGGCAAAATTCAAATAAAAAAATATAGTGGAAAATATATATTTCTGGTAAGAATATACATTCAAAGGGTACAGTTAAGCTTTATGTGCTTTGGGCACCCCAAGTTGGACACCACAATCAACAGGCAGGTGTATAAATGAATCTGTGGGTGAGAACTGAAGAGTCAGTGCTGGAAATATAAATTTGAGGATTCATCAACATATAGATGATAGTTAAAACCATGAGATAAGATGAATCACTCAAGGAGAAAGTGCTGATAGAGAAATGGACAGAAGACACAGACCTGAACCACAAACATGACAACTCACATTTTTAATTCCACAAATTTATCAGACTGCTTCCCAACGAACACACACACACACACACACACAGAGACACACACACAAAATGATAGTATTTGTACTTCGGCAATCTAGCTGAATTTAGATATTGCACGTAATTATAATATGTAACATCAATGTACTGGTAAAAGTGACACTGTTACTATGCATATAGGCTTGTGAAGGACCCTTTGGAAACATTTAGGGTCATACAGAACCAATGCATGACCTGATTTGAACAGTTCTATAGCATAGTATTTAATAGGCTTTGCAGTTGCACCAAATTATTTGGATTTGAATCCCAAATACACTAACCCTATCAAGTGTCCTTGAGAAATAATTTTATTCCAGTGCTCCTCCATTTCCTTATTTATGTAATAATAGTATCTACTTCCTAAGGTTCTTGTAAGGATAAAATGAGCTAAAATAGGTAAAACATATGGGAGCTCAACAAATGTTCACGATTTTCTCCAAGAATTGTATGAGTTTGAAGGGATCCTAGCAGTTTTCTTTTCTAAGCATCCCACCCTCCAGGAATCCTCTCAAGGAGCTCACTGCATCATGAGGCAGCCATTTCTATATTGATGAGCTCTCAGTGTTGCACAGTCACTTTGTACATGGAAATCAAACCTGCCTCCTGTCACTGCTACACTTGGGTGGTATTTTTGCATTCCAGAGAGCTGTAGAATAAGTTGCCTCTTCTACAGATGAGTCGTCAAATCCTTGAGGCAGCTCTCATGTGGTCTTTCATCTTTTCTATAATAGCAAGGCATACCCTGCTCCTTCAAATATTCCATACACAAAGTGAGTTCCAGACTGCTCACACTTCTGGGCTTCTGCATCTATAGATGTTACCATTTGTCAAAATTCCTCTAAAATTTGCCTGTGAAATGTGTGCATCAAGGCATATAAGGGCTGGTAATAGCACAAACAATGAATCACATCTGATTTGAGCCAAGAGGGAAAGTGCAAAACAATGTCCATTTGGTATTTGTGAGCCTTTTAGGTTTGACAACTTTAAATGGAATATACTAAAATTAGTTTAATTATTATGCTAAGTACAACCCTAAAGTAACTTCTCTAAAGTGTTTTTTCTATCTTGTTTGAAGTCACCTGGTTTTTTGGTGATAGGTATACCTATTTTCAAATGAGTGATTTCAACATTTGGGTCATAACATATATATGAGAAATATTTTTTTTTCAATTTTGGAGTGCCTTTTCATTAAAGGTATCCTAGCTGGACACCTGTGAAGATTCATAATCCATTATTTATCTTGTACATTTCGATAGTGCCTGTTGCCATAGTAACCTACTCAGACTGAGATATGAAACAATAAACAAATAAGCTTGGAAAGACCACTATAGTCACAAATACCTTGAATCATTATTATTGTACTATAATGAATAGGACAGTTGATGATATTTTATTGAAACATATGATGAATTAAAATTATAAAGGCTGCTGGAACAACATACCGTAAGGAAAAACTGCTAAGCTGCATATGTAAAACCCTGCATTCAACCCTTGTCTCCATTGTTCACCAGCTGTTCAACCTTGCCAGATTATTTAAACTGAGATTTAGTTCTCATTTTTGAAAATCTGAGATAATAATATCTTATGAATGCCCAGTGTCTTTATGGAAAGTAAATGAAAGGACCCTGCAAACAGTTTCTTGTATGACTGGGCAAAGTAGAGGTAGTACTCTAAAATGAACTTACCTGCACTATCGTGTTTCATTTGAAGAATTCTTGCATATACATTAAAACAACAAATAGTTGTGGGTTTTGAAAAGGAATGAATTATGACAGGATTATGACTTTTTAACAGTATTTGCCAAGGTAAATAACAATTCTTCTTGTAGTATAATTCTTCTTGTAGAGCTAACTTTGTTTTATGGAAATGTTCATGAAAGTGCTAGTTCCTTCATTTACTTTCTGCATACTTCTGGGACTCTTCTTACAATAAATAACTTTCATCAGTTATTTGGTGCAACAAATGTTTTTTAAGAACTCTTCTCTTTTGGTGGAAGCAGAAATAGCTAAACTGTCTAACAAAGGGAACAAACACATATGGGAAGTGACTTATAATGTCAACCTTGTTTCTATTGCTTGCATATGAACTGCATGATCTTTACACAAATTGATCCAATATTAACATTGGAAATTCCATCATGACAGCATGTAATTGAAAAAGTACAGTATTAGGGGTCAGATCTAAGCTCTGGCACATTAAAAATGTGATCTTGTGTGAGACATTTAATGTATTTGTAGAAGTTCATCTCTAAAATGGAAATAAGAATACTGCCTTTGAAGAGCTCCATGAAGATTAATAATGTGTATAGAGCAACAGCACTCAGTAAGTGGTAGTTGTTATGACTAATCTTGATCTTGGTCCTATTGACATATCTTCTGCTTCCAGTGAACATAAATTTGATTTTAAATTTATTATGGCTACATAAACTAACTTTGATCTTATTGCAAAAATTGAAGTAAAAAGTAGACTAGTAATAATAATTAAGGATATTACCAACCAAAACATATGCTGCTTTTTGACAATGTACAATGAACATCAGATTTTGGACATTATACCACATTTCTGTGTGTTCATCTGCAGCAGGATTCAGATAATAGAGTCTTATCTTCCCCAAAGAAGATTTTGGGACTTATTTTTGACACATGCTTTAGAAATCTACCAGAATCACTTGCTTGCTATATGGCTGGGCAAGTACAGCTGGCAGACTGAAGGAGAAAGTCATGACCTTCAAAATCATGTTTTTTAGTATTCAATAATAAGAATGTTAACTCTTCCATGAAGCCTTCCATTAAGGATTAATCTTTTATTTCCTCTCTCTCTCTCTCTCTCTCTCTCTGCCCATGTACTATATATATTTTATCATAGAACTCACCAAATTCTCTTACCTTTTGTATTTATATGTAAACATAACTTTTATTCACAGGTAATTACCCATTTCTTACACTTCCACCTCCAGGGGGAAAGGGAAGAACTCAGGACACTCCAGGTATACCCCTCTTCTCTGGCTTCCAAATCACCCTTGTCACTCTTAGAGGGAGTGAGGTGGGACAGACCTCTCCTGTACCTAGAAAAACCTTCATCCCTCCCTCCTAGGCCATGCTCAGAGCTTTGCCACTCTGATTTAATGTGACAATATCCAGATAAATTTTATTATTTCTTCACTTCTGTTTATGCCTCAAGAAGCCTGGAACCCCTACATTATCTTTAATTTCTAATGCTAATATTATCAAAATCTATGAGCAGTTATTAAACACTACCACCTTCTTCTATATATCTCACTCCCACTCTGTTACCCTCCTTTCCTGTTTTATTTTTCTATAGCACTTATTAACACCTGGATATTTTACTTATTTCTTCATTTCATTTTACTTTTACCTCCTCTAGATTATAAGCTTCCTGAAGGCAAGAATTATTCATTGTTTTGTTGACTACTTTGTCCTCAATACATAGAACTGTGCCTGTCATACAGAAGGTGTTCAGTACAGATTTTTGAATAAACATTAAACCAATACCAAATTTCTTGAGCTCAGTGATTGTATCATATTTGTAACTATTTCTGTCTCATTGCATTAGATATTAGACTTTGAATAAATGTATACAGAATTGAATTGCATTGATGATCCATATTAACCTAAGCCTGTGGATTCTCTAATTGTGCTGACATTGCAAACTGGAGAAAAGGGAACAACCAAACTCTTGTGGTTTATATAACCAAATGATAGATGATAACTACTGATTTAGACCTCAAATAATTTCATAATGAAAAGTTAGAAAGTATATTCAAGTGTGTAATGTTTATTATTTTTGACTCACTTAGAAATCTATAACAAAATTGACATACCAGAAGAACTTTGCAACAGTAATAAAAATATAATTCAATATACTTCAGACTCATGAATAAATAGGACATGATGAGAAATCAATACCAATAGGACCCTTCATACTATATATTTGCGATATACCAACATGTACTTATAGAGCCCAATGTGTAAAGTCCTAACAAATGTCATCATGCCCCTGCTTAGCCTAAAACCTGAAGGCCTGCCTGTCTGAAAGAGGTGAAAAATGTCTACAGGGAAATACTATTGTAAGTGCTACAGGTTCACATAGAAGATAAACAGTTCCTGTTTCACAGTGGAATAATATTCAAGTTGATAAGAAGGAAATCCTTTTATTTTGACAACATGGATGAACCTAGAGAGCATTTTCTTAAGTAAAATAAGCCAGGGATAGAAAGACAAATACTGTGCAATTTCATTTATATGTGAAATCTAAAAGAGTCAAATGCATAGAAGTAGAGTAGAATGGTAATTACAACAGGTAAGAAAGGAGAGGCATTTTACAAAGCTTAAAATATTTCAGTTAGGAGAAATAAGTTCTGGAGATATATTGTACAATTGTACATACTGGTGACTATAGTTAATAATAATATATTACGTACTTTAAAATTACTAGATTTTCAAGTGACTTTGATGTTCTTACTACATTAAGAAGATACATATATGATGTAATACACTTGTTAAAGAACTTAGTCATTCCTCTTATACACATATATTATGCACAGTGAATATCTACAATTTTTAGTCACCAATTTAAAAAATATAATAAAAAGTTAAAAAAAATGACTGCTTTATTTGGACATTCTTCCCAAAAATATCAGGGCTGCTTGAAGATGAAAACAATAATCAAAAAAGATTAAACTAAAATATAACAAATCACTTATTAAAATAAGAAAATTCTAAGATGTTGACATAAGTATGAATACTTATGGGCCCTTATATATGAATTGGAGAAAAATAGAAAAATATTTATTAAAATGATTTAATAAATTTAAAGATATAGTACATTTTGGTGTCTATAATAACTTCTATTTTGACTAAGTCTTAAGGAAAGGTTTTTGTTTGTTTTTTTCCAACTTAATTCCATTTCCTCTGTTTATTTTAGCCAATTCTTTTATTCAAAAATGTGCATAAAAATATTGTTGTACATGCTAGTATTTCCTAGACTTATTTGCCTTTGGTATCCATGGACATTTAAAGATGAATTACAAAGTTAAAAGGTAGAAATAATTTTAGAATGGTGCTTAATGTGATAGAATTGAAATTTTCTATAGAAAATTGCTCGTATGTAGCAGTCACACTATTATAAGCTAAAATTAATACAAACCCCAAAAGTCATGTGAAGAAGGAATATTGCTCATTGGTCTGAGCCCAGAATTGGGTCTCTTCTCCTGGGCTTTAATCCCAGCACTGACTATGAGCAAGTCATTTCCATTTTAACCCCATGGTGCCTCAGTTTCCGAATTTGTTATATAAAAAAATACTGACCTAACTCACAGAGCCTTGGAGATTTAAAGATGAAATATTTCATCTCTTGGAAAATATGAACCGCAATAATGCTAATTATTATTACAAAAATAAATGCATGTTCATCATATGGTAATTTAGGCAGAATGAGGTTGGGGAAAGGAGACTCTCAGAGCTCTTTTGTGTCAGTTAAATGAGTCCTCTCCATTTAGCTGGCTCCCTAATAGTGTGAGCTAAATGTAGTATTTGCAAACAGTACAATGATGATAGAGTTAGGGGAATGAAAGAAGGTTTAAAATATTCTCAGTTATATGGCTTATCTAGATTATGGGACAGTAGTTCAGCTCACGGCAGCAACTTGGTTACAAGGACCTATCCATTTGAATCCAGAAAACAACTCGCAGAGAGTCATTCCAACCAAATGTATTAGTCTCACAGCCAGTTAGTCACATTGACATGGTCTCCTTCAACTATCCCACAAACTCTAAGATAAATAGGAGGCCAAGGATCTTATTACAATTAAAAAATAATTATTTACTGTATAATATTATTTTGCTAATTAGAATTATTATGCCAATCTTTTAATTATACATTCAGTTTTTTTCTGCGTGACAGTGACCCAAGATAGGCAGAGGAAGCATATTAAACTGGCACTTGAGATTTTCATGGGTTCTGCCTCAGTTATCTTCCTTGCTTCAGCCAAATTCATATTTATATCATCATCATTGTGTTGCATAATACATGTTCATATGATTTCATAGACGTAGGATAGAGATAATAATGTTTTCTATTAGGCTCATAGAACAAGACACTGGATAATTTAACTGGACATCGGTTTCCAAAAGCAGTGAGTGAAGCTGCCAGACCAATTGGGTGCTTGTGAAGCTGACTTGGAAAACAATAACCCAAGAAATAGCCCAAGATTAGTCTAAATGCAAAAAGAAAAAAATCAAGACAGAATTGTATTAAAGAGGCATGGGGACAATAATGAGAAAATGTTTGTCAACTGTACACAATAGGGAAAAACATAGAGAAGACATTTAATTCATCTGTTTCAAAGGGCTGTTTTGAAGTTATTAGTAAAAACTGTCTAATTGGAAAGTTTGGGGCTTTTGCTTGTTTTTGTTAAATCAGAGACTAAAATCCCCTGAGACTGGTATTGCTGCTAGCCTTCCTCTATAATTGTCATCTTTCACTAAGTGGACAGAATGGTCTCCTACCTAAAATACAAATTTATTGTGTGGCTTGCCAGCTTAATGTTCTTCAATGGTTCCTCTTTTTCCAGCTCATGAAGTCCAAATTCTAGCTGTAAATGAAAGACACCACTCTAAGATTTGGTCCCTGCCTCATCCTCCACATTTATTGCTTCAAATGTGATTTTATATTTCATACATTAGATTCAAGTGGGTTATGAACACCCATTTTTACCCCAAATACAGATTGCAGAATCACATCGGTTACACATCCACATTTTTACATAATGCCATATTAGTGACTGTTGTATTCTGCTACCTTTCCTATCCTCTTATTCCCACAGCCTTCAGTCCAAAGTTTTCAGCTAGCATCCATGCCCACTTTCTAGCCCCCTAGATCACCATTCTTCATTCTACTGCAACAGGATTTGTAAATCACTATGTTTTTTTCAAGTGTTACTTTTCTGGTCCTATAAATCCTCAATTCACCAATCCATCCTACAGGATTCCATTTTAAAGCATAATTTCCTCTGTGAAATCTTTATAGTTACCTCTTTTACTAATATCATTCTCCCCATCACCATTGCAAAACCAGGAAAAAATTACTTCCTTCCTTTCTTTTTGTACTTAAAATAACTTTATAGGTGCATATAACACATACATATTAGTTTTGTAAGTATTTACTTACATGTCTGCTTCTTTTGGATCAGTGTTCTCCAAACATTATTTATAGCTCTCACATATCAGTAACAAATTTTAATCATTTACCTCAAATCTGTCTATATTTATTGAGGCATAAATTATATATACACACTACTACCCTAATATTTTGTGCATATATAAGGTACAAAAATATAAATCAGAAAAGATAAAAAATATAACTAGAAGTCCTAATGGTTGTTTTTCTGTAGTCTAATGAGTTTCTTTGCAAAGCCCTAACTGGAGAGTATACATCCCTCTTTCAATTAGCTTATATTGAAAATAATGATAAAATTTCAATTAAAATATATACATAACATCATTCAGTGAATATTAATAAATAACAAATACATGTCATACATTGATCTGAACACTGGAGAGAGAGAAATATGGAAGATGGATTCTTCCTCTTGCACTTAACTTCCTGGATAGGAAGGATTAAACAAGAAACAAGATAATTGCATAATTTGATCATAATCAGCTTGAATGGCTTATGTGTATTAAAGTAAGAAAATATAAATCTTAGAATTAATTCTGACAGACATGGCTCAAATTCATGGTTGACAATATACAAGTTCTGTGACCTTAAACACTCTGAACCTACATTTCCTCCTCTAAAAATTAGGGATAAGTCCCATCTCAACAGCATGCTTGCTAAAGAATTTAAAGGTGAAAATGATTAAAATTTCAGGCATAAGTACATAATTGGTAATACTTTTCTAAAGACTTTACGGCCCCCAAAATTCCCACTTCATTGACAACCACACTCTCCAATAACATGTTGAGCTTTCCACTTGAGAGACCAATCCTTTGTCTGTCTAGACTACATGCATCTTATGACAATTTGGATATGGTTTGAGTGTGTCCCCCAAGGAGTTATGTATTGGAAGCTTGGTCTCCAGTGTGGTAATGTGGAAAAGTGGTGAAATATAAGAGATGGGACCTAATGAGAAGTAATTAGATTATGAGGACAATGCCTTCCAAAAGAATTAATGCCGAGGAGGGAATTAATTCTCATGAGATTCACATTTTACGAAAAAGGCCTCCCCACACACTTTACCTCTTTTTGCACACGTTTGTTTCTCTTTATGATCCTTGGCCATGTTCTGAAGCAGAAAAGAGAGTCCTCAATGGAGGCTGACAAATGTAGCCTTCAATATTGGACTTATACCTTCCAAACCTGTGTGCTAAATAAACCTCTTTTCTTTGTACATTACACAGGATCAAGTATTTTTTATAGCAATAGTAAAAGGACTAATACATATCTCTAGGTCAGAAAATGTACCTTTTGGTATCTCTAGTATGCTTGTTGAATTAATTAATAATTAAATGGTTTTAGTCAATCATGAATATAAAACCAATCCAAACATTTCCCTATCCATCCTCCCAAATATTGGTTTTGTCATATTAGTGCCACTTAAAGTTAGGTTGAAGCATTTTTAAAACAAGAAATTTGAAGTTTTTTAGCTTGGATCTGTCTAAAACATCATCACAAGAGTCATTTTGTAGTTGCTACTCTAAACCAGATGCACCATGAACCACCAAAGTTTAACATATTCATTTTCTCAACATTACTATTAACCTTTCCTTTCTCATTGACCTCAAATTTTATATATCTAATTCTTTCTCTTTGTGAAAAAATGTTTCTCTTCAACAATAAAATGGTTTTCCATAGTTTAATAGGTAATTGCTGATGGAGAACAGATGGCATTGGCCTAGTTAAAGGTTATAGAGAACGTAAAATATATGAGTAGATATTATTTCCTTTTTTCTCCTGATATTTACTTTGTACTTCTGCCTTTTTCTTTCTTGTTATTATTATAGGTAACAGATAACTGGGTATCTTTAAAACTGAAGTGAAAAAGTAAAAATAATAACAGAGGTTTCCAAACACTCACACAGCCAGGACCCTAATTAATAGCCTAATGGCCAAAGTCTTATTAGTTCCTCTTTAGGGTAAGAGTTGTTATTTCTCTGAACACATAGGTAAATTGATTTTTTTCAGAAATCTCATTTCTTTAAGATATGTGCAAATTCATACTTCCAAAATAGCACAAGTCCATAATTACCTAAACACCATGATTTTAACTTTCAAAATTATAATCCAGATCCTGTTTTTAGACATTGAAGACTTCTGATTTTTAATTTGACTTTTTATTTTGAGATAGTAGTGGATGTACACACAATTGCATGAAATAGTACTGAGGAATTCAGTACCCTTTACCTACTTTTTCCCAATGTTACAATTTCTTAAAATTGATACACCTGAAACCAAATCATGGTTCAATACAATTTCAAAGAACATTTTTACACGTGACTGCTTATCTTTGTCCATTTTTGGAGAAAATGAGCCCAATCACGCTCTGGTCTTCTTTTTTTCTATATACTCACATTGATCTGTTTCTTATCTCTGAACCACCTTCATACCTTTGCCTACAATTCTCCCACTCTTATCACACTATCCTCACATCTTTTCCACTGAACATTTTTAAAATTTTTATTTATCTTTCAGGTTTTAAACTAATACATAAAATTGTACACATTAATGGGTACCATATTGTGTTTCTGATGCATTCTTACATTGAATAATATTTGAATCAGGTTAAACATATTTATCTTCTCAAACATTTATAATTTCTTTGTGGTGAAAACCTTCAAAATCCTATTTTCTAGCTTTTTTAAATTTACAGTATATCCTTATCTATAGTCACCCTACTGTGTAGTAGCACACTAGAATGTTTTGCTTCTATCTAAATGTAACTCAGAACCCATTGATCAATATTTATCCAACCCACCCCATCTTCCCTCTGGAGTCTGGTAACCAATGTTCTATTTTCAACTTTTGTGAGATCAGTGTTTTTAGATTACATATCTAAAGTGAGATCATGTGACACTTGTCTGTCTGTATCTGGCTTATTTCACTGCATACAATGATTTCCAGTTCCATCCATGTTGTTACAAATGACAGAATTTTATTCCTGTTTTATGGCCAGTTAGTATTACATTGTATTTATGTAATATGTTTTCTAAAATCAATTTATTCTATTGATGGATATTATGTTGTTTCTGTTTCTTGACTATTTAGAATACTACTACAATAAACATGGGAGTGCAGGTGGCTCTTTGACATACCAATTTCATTTCCTCTGGATATGTGCCCAGTAGGAGGATTGCTGGATCGTATCATAGTTCTCCTTTTAATTTTTTGAGAAATCTCCAATCTTCATATGGTTTTCCATAATGGTTATACTAATTTACAGTATCAGTGGGTTCTCTGGGGGGTTCTGTATATAAGATCATGTCATCTACAAACAGTGACAATTTGATTTCTTTTCTAATTTGGATGCCTTTTATTTCTTTATCTTACCTCATTGTTCTGTCTAGGACTTCCAGAACTATGTGGAATGAAAGTAGTGAAAATGGAAATCCTTGTCTTACTTCAGATCTGAAAAGAGAAAGCTTTCAGCTTTTCCTGCTTTAATATAATGTTAGCTATTAACTTATTGTAAATGGCTTATTATGCTAAGGTATGTACCTTCTATACCTAATTTATTCAGCCTTTTCTGCATTTATTGAGATGATCATATGTTATTTGTGCTTTGTTCTGTTGATGTGGTTATCATTTTCATGAATTTGCATATGTTGAAACATCTTTGCAACTTTGGGATCAATCTCACTTGATCATGTTGAATAAATTTTTAACTGTGCTGTTGGATCTGATTTTCTAATATTTTGTTGGGAATTTTAGTATCTGTGTTCGTCAAGGATATTGGACTTCAATTTTCTTTTTGTTCTTATGACCCTCTCTGATTTTGGTATCAGGGCATTGCTGGCCTTGTAGAATGTATTTGGAAGAATTCCTTCTTCTTCTATTTTTGGAATACTTAAGGAGAATTGACATTAGATCTTCTTTAAATGTTTTGTAGAATTTGGCAGTGATACCATCTGGTCTTGGACTTCTCTTTGATGGGAGCCTTTTTATTACTGATTCAAGTGTCTTATTCATTATGGTTCTATTCAAGTTTTTTCTATTTCTTCATGATTTGGTCTTTATATGGTCCATATTCACATGTCTTCCAAATACAAGATCCTCTTCAGAATCTATACAAAGTTCTTTCACTGGATTTAACAGAACTTACTAATTATAACCTTATTTTAGGGAGAGCAGAGAGGATAAAGTTTATAAATGACTGAAAATATATCTTAGGCTGCTTGAGATGCCATAACAAAATATCACAGAGTGAGCAACATAAACAGCATAAATTTGTTTTTCCAGAGTTCTGGAGACTGGGAAATCCAAGAAGGGGATGGCACTGTGATCAGATGCTAATTCAGTTTGTCTTCCTGGCTTGTAAATAGTCACCTTCTCACTGTGTGCTCATATGAACTTTCATAGTCTATATGCATGGAGAAAAAGACTTATGTCCTTCTCTTTTTTTTTTTAAGAGAGAGAGAGAGAGAGAGAGAGAGAGAGAGAGAGAGAGAGAGAGAGAGAATTTTTTAATATTTATTTTTTTTAGTTTTCAGTGGACACAACATCTTTATTTTATGTTTTTAATGTGGTGCTGAGGATCGAACCCAGCGCCCCGCGCATGCCAGGCAAGCACGCTACCGCTTGAGCCACATCCCCAGCCCTCCTTCTCTTCTTAAGGGCCACCAATTATATCATGTCACCACCAGATCCTTATGAATTCATTTAACTTTGATTGCTTTCTAAATGCCCTCTGTCCATATAAGTTCGTATCAAGGGTTATGGCTTCAACATATGAATTTGAGGGTAGAGGATCACAACTGTAGCAGGCTATCTCTGGTTTGAAAAGAAAACATGTACTGCTTAGCAATGTCTGTTTTCCTTAGATACATTTTTTTCTTCCCAAATTAAAAATAATTCATTTTTCTGGGAGGCTGAGGCAGGAGGATTTTGAGTTCAAAGCCAGCCTCAGCAGCTTACTGATACCCTAAACAACTCAGGAAGACCCTATCTGAAAATTTAAAAAATGAAAAAGGGCTGAGGTTGTAGCTTTGTGGTTACTATGCCCTGGGTTCAATCCCTGGCACCAAAATAATAGAGCAATAGTAACAAAAACAGCATGGTACTGGTACCAAAACAGGCTGGTAAACCAATGGTACAGAACAGAGGACACAGAGACCAATCCACAAAATTACAACTACCTTATATTAGACAAAGGTGCTAAAAGCATGCAATGGAGAAAGGATAGCATCTTCAACAAATGGTGCTGGGAGAACTGGAAATCCATATGCAACAAAATGAAATTGAATCCCTTTCTCTCGCCGTGCACAAAAGTTAACTCAAAATGGATCAAGGAGCTAGGAATCAAACCAGAGACTCTGCATCTAATAGAAGAAAAAGTTGAACCTAATCTCCATCTTGTGGGGTCGGGCTCCAAATTCCTCAATAGGACACCCATAGCACAAAAGTTAATAACTAGAATCAACAAGTGGGACATATTCAAACTAAAAAGTTTTTTCTCAGCAAGAGAAACAATAAGAGAGGTAAATAGTGAGCCTACCTCCTGGGAACAAATTTTTACTCCTCACACTTCAGATAGAGTGCTAATATCCAGAGTATACAAAGAACTCAAAAAGTTAAACAACAAAAAAACAAATAACCCAATCAACAAATGGGCCAAAGATCTAAACAGACACTTCACGGAGGAGGATATACAATCAATCAACAAGTACATGAAAAAATGCTCACCATTTCTAGCAATCAGAGAAATACAAATTAAAACCACTCTAAGATACCATCTCATTCCAGTAAGAATGGCAGCCATTATGAAGTCAAACAATAACAAGTGCTGGCGAGGATGTGGGGAAGAAGGTACACTTGTACATTGCTGGTAGGACTGCAAATTGGTGCAGCCAATTTGGAGGGCAGTATGGAGATTCCTTGGAAAGCTGGGAATAGAACCACCGTTTGAACCATCTATTCCCCTTCTTGGACTATACCCAAAAGACCTAAAAAGAGCATACTACAGGGACACAGCTACATCAATGTTCATAGCAGCACAATTCACAATAGCTAGACTGTGGAACCAACCCAGATGCCCTTCAATAGATGAATGGATAAAAAATGTGGCATTTATACACAATGGAATATTACTCAGCACTAAAAATAACAAAATCATGGCATTTGCAGGGAAATGGATGGCACTAGAGCAGATTGTGCTAAGCGAAGTTAGCCAATCCCTAAAAAACAAATACCGAATGTTTTCTCTGATATAAGGGAGGTGACTCAAAACAGAGTAGGAAGGAAGAGCATGAGAAGAAGATTAACATGAAACAAGGAAAAGAGGTGGGAGGGAAAGGGGGGAGAAGGGGAATTGCATGGAAGATGGAAGGAGACCCTCATGGGTTCACAAAATACATATACGATGGTGTGAGGGGGAAGGGAAAAAAAAGAGAGAGAGAGATAAGTGTCACAGTAGAATGGGTAGAGAATAGTGATGGGAGGGGAGGGGAGGGGGATAGGGAGGGCAGCAGAATACAACTGACACTAGGATTGCTGTATGTATACACATGGATGTCTAACCAATGTGGTCCTGCAATCTGTACATGTGGAAAAATGAGAATTCATGCCCTATTTGAATCAAATGTATGATATGTCAAGATCATTGTATTGTCTTGAGCAACTAATAAAAAAAAGATGTAGAGGAGATTTGAAAAATATGACTCTATTTGCATTTTGAACAAAATAAAAGTTTCCAACATCTAAAAAAATAATTCATTTTTTTCTCACTATAAAAAACTGTTATTTAAAATTATATAAAATGAAGTAAGACAAAAGAAAACAAAAATAATAATAATCCCATTACCCAAATAGATCAATGATTTGTTGTATATATTTCTAGTCATTTTTTCAGTGTAAAAATTCATAGTTTAAACAATTGGAAACTTACTGTTCTTGCTGGGCGTACTTGTTATGATTTTTCTTGATAAAATACTCATATACATTTTAAAGGCTGTGTAGTATTCCATTGTATAAATAAACTGCAACTTATTGAGGAACGCTTTAACTTTTTAACATTAATTTATAATTATAGACATGAACATTCTAGTACTTACTAAGAAAAAGTGAATGAAATATTTTCTAAATTTTTCTTCATAAGGATTGCCAAATTGACCTACTGAAAAGAATCTATCAATATGTACATCTTCCAGTATTATAAGAGATATATATCCAACACTAAAGTGAGTACTTTTAATAATTGACAATACAGTAGGCCAAAAGTATATTCTCATTTTAATTTTCATAGTATTGACTACTAGCATAATTAAATATTTTTATATTCTATTGGGAGTTCTTATTTCTTGTTTTAAACATCCGTGTTCAGTCTTTGTCCAGTTTTTCAAAAAGTCAGCATGTTCATCTTTTCCTTTTTTATTTGTTATACACTGAGTAATTTTGTGGAAAGTGGCACAGGACTAAAACCACCCAGACACACCGAAGCTAAGCAGAAGCAAGTTTATTATCAGGAAATCTGACAAGGATC
This sequence comes from Marmota monax, assembly GCF_021218885.2. Taxonomy (NCBI): domain Eukaryota; kingdom Metazoa; phylum Chordata; class Mammalia; order Rodentia; family Sciuridae; genus Marmota; species Marmota monax. Next base: position 9,279,274 of record NW_026695065.1, on the reverse strand, counting down.
CCTCTGTGCAGAGAGAACAGCATCAGACTTCCTCTGAAGTAAAGTTTTATAAGTCAGAGTCTGGGTTATGCATTGGGGGTGGGCTTAGTCCTTGCTATTGCAGGTGGAGAACAAGCTTCAAAACCTCAAGAACCACAAGGGGATGGGGCAGGAGGAGCAGGCACATTGTCACCCATCTCCTAATATCAGCAGGCCCCTGTACATATTCAGAAAGACTGTGAGTCCTTTGGTCAGGGTGCAGGTGGGTGGAGGTGTCAGCCTCTAGGTGAGCCAGGCTCTTGCAGGAAAGGGGAAGGAGAGGTAGCAGGGTGAGGTGTCTGGGCAGAATGGAGTTAGCTTGTCTTAACTTTCTTAACTGACCCATAGTTATGTTAACAGGCTAATAGTTACTACTACTATTTTATAGAGAATGTGAGGGGAACTCAAGTCTTTTATGACTAAATAATGAAATCACTAATAAAAAGTTTGCACTTCTTTTGTGACATAAAACATCATAACATTGTTTGTTTGTATTTACTGATAATTGAGTTAATTTATGGGGATTCTAGTTTTAAAAAAGTGAATATTGAGTTTCACTGCATCATATCCTTGATTCTAAAAGCTACCTCTTGTGTAAGAAGCCTAATTGTTTAAATGGAAATCTCATTTCCCATCATAAAAACATATTTTCCAGTGAACATTCTAGCATTATTTAGAAAATAATCTATAATGTAATCTCACTGGAAACCTTTAACTATTCTTAGTAGAGAAACATGTAAATTCTTAAAAAGGACACATCATAATATTGCCTGATTTGTATACTAAATGTGAGTTACACAACATTTATTTTATATATAAAGTAATAGACTTTTTAATAAAAGTAAAAATAGCAAGTTAGAGGTAAATTTAAAAGTAACATATTGGCCATTAGTCACTCAGTTTATAAAACAGCTCAACAATGTTTTTCTGTGGTTCAAATATTTTAGTTGAGTTCTTAAGACTTATAAATGCATTGGCCAATTTTTTATGTGTATCTTGTAATTGCATTTAATTGATCCGTGAAATATACTCTTTAATAATACTAATGGTAATAATAATAACAATAATAATAACATTCTCAGGCTAATTATTTAAAGTTAATCACAGGCACAAGAAATTACTCAAACAGCAAACACTTAGAATTTTAATTCTTCCACAGATACAGGGATACACTTAAAAATTTTTGAGGTTTTTTGATTGGTGAGAATTAACTCCAGTGTGCCATAAACTTAATAGCTATATTACTATACATGTATAAAAATAATTGAATTTATTTAGATGATCACTGTAGTAGATAGTTTTATGTGTTAACTTGTTTATGCTGTAGTACCTTCTGATTTATCAAACAGTAGGGGTTGTTATGAAAGTATTTGTGTATTTTGTTAGCATCTATAGTCAGGTAACTTCAAATAACGGTGATGACCATTGAGGATATGAGGGAGCCTTGTTCATCAGTTGAAGGTCTTTTAAAAACAATTGAGGCTTCCCAGAGAAGAAGAAAGTCTGCTTAAACACTATCAACTTCTGCTTGAGTTTCCAGCCTTACAATTGTCCTATAGATTTCAAACTTATTAGTCCTCTTTTTAGTCAGCTTTTTCACCAATGAGACCAAAAGACCTGACAAGAACAATTAGAGGAGGAAAAGTTTATGTTAAGGCTCATGGTTTCAGAAGTCTCAGTCTATACATGGCAAACTTTATTCCTCAGGCCTGAGACTGAGTCAGAACATCATGGCAGAAGTGTGTGATTGAGGAAAGCAGCTCAAGACATGATGATAAGGAAACAGAGAGGCTAAGCTCAGTTCATAAAATATATGCCCCAAAGTCATGTCCCCAGGAATCCAATTCCTCCAGCCACACCCTACCTGCCTTGAGTAACCACTCAGGTTAACCCCTATCAGGAGATTAATTCACTGATTAGCTGAAAGCTCTCATAATCCAATCATTTCATCTATAAATCTTCTTCCATTGTCTCACACATGAGCTTTGGGGGGCACAACTCACATCTAAACCATAACACCCTCAAAATCAGTTTAGCCTATTTCTTTAAAAAAACTGTCAAAGGGCCCCCCTTTCTCTCTCTCTCTCTCTCTCTCTCTCTCTCTCTCTCTCTCTCTCTCTCTCTCTCACACACACACACACACACACACACACACACACAGAGTGTGTTTCTCATATTGGTTCTGTTCCTCTGGAGAAATTCATTGATAAAATCACTAATATCACTTTTAGTTTCAGCATTCTCATTTTTCATCAAAATGAAGTAAGAAGGTCAATACAATTGTTTGCTTATGAGAGGGAAATAATTGAAAGATAACGTCTTAGTAGTCTATTCAAAGAAATACACTAAAAGGTGTTACTTTTCTAAAGAAAAAGGAAGTTATGTATGTTTACACATATGGATAGAGAGAAAGAGACAGAGTTCTGATACATAATCTTTGAAGCATTATTTCCTGCATCTTTGGTGTTGAAAGTAAGTTTAGCTCTGAGGAAAAATGTCAAAGTGACAGGTCTAGACACTAAAACTCTCTATCAATGGCAGTCTACTGAGGTAAAGCAAAGAGTACACATTTCTCATGTGAAACACTGCATAATTATGGATCCCTAATATTTAAACCACTTTTGAAAAATGATGGATTAGTCCACATTAAGTACAGAGTGTCTGACTCGATATTAATATACTAATAATATTATTGAATGTGGTCAAACTCACATTCCCATAAAAGATATATTAACTATGGTAATTTGGATCATGGGCACAAACATATAATGACGAATTTAGGAGCAAGGAAATCAGCACCATAGAATAGTACAATATAGGATTACAAAATACACTTGGATAACATGTATACATTCCTCTCAACAGCCTCTATTCATAATTGGAAAGAAGTGAAGAGAAGAGTGAAGACCCTTTTCTGTTAGAGGACCTCTTAGTCTGTGTTCACAAAGCAATAAAGACAGCTAGCCAGAGACTACCAGGAGCATAACTGTAGTCAAATTTAGGTTTATTAGCCTGCTGCAGCCAGAAAGAATGCACATGGAGGGAACATGTGGTATTTTAAAAGGAAAGAGATCAGACAAGGGACTTAAGGAAATTTGCAAGCTAAAGTTAGTAATCGAATGGTGCTGGCAGGAATTGGATCAAATCTTTAAAACGAAAGAGTAGTTGGAATAGTCAGTGAACTTATCTTTAGAATACATGCATCTGCAGAGTTGTTAATGTTAGACAGTTCGTATGTGGTCTTCTAAGGAAAATATGGATCTGAAGGAGCTGATGTTCGAGACTGTGAGGTTTAACAATCTATGATTATAGTTTGTGTGCAGTTCATTTTAGAGACACAGAACAAAGTTTCAGGTGTGGTTTCTCTTTCACTTTTCAGTTCCCCCTCACAGGCAGGCTGCCAGCAGGACCATTTTTTATTTTAATGGCCTCCCCTTCTGGTCATTCTTCAACCTTAGCTGAAGGATAGACCATTATCTTCTGGGGACTTGATCAATCCAGATATGTAGCACAATTTGATGGGTCATGATCATGTAACATGTTTTTGATGGTAGTTGTTTTGATCTCTATGGGCGTCAGGCCCTCTTATTCTTTGTGTTAGATGATCAATTGTTGTATCATCAGGACTGACAGGAGGAGCACAACAGCATTTAAAATTCTGGAGTTCAGACATTTGGCTACCACAACACAGACAAACACTAAGACAAGGATTATCATTACAGTTTGAAAGGTACTGCAAAGCCACAATCCTAGGCCTCCAAAGGCAGGCCGTGAAAATATGCCCAAAATCTCTTTGTATTTTTGTTAAATAAATAATTAGACATTTTTCCCTTTGATCTGGATATGTATCACTTAACTTTTGTAGTTTAAATCTCCAGTATTACCACATCTGAATAAAATCTGTGATGCTGAATTAAGAAATGTCATATTTGGACAGAGGAGAATCAAGTATAAAACTTAATTTATTTTAATTAAGTATTGTGTAGCACCAAATTTATATTGTTATTTGAGTCCCAGTTATAAAACTTTGCTTTTGTACTTTTCTTTTTTGTCACTGAATGCATATTTATTATGCCAATGTCACTGAATGCATATTTATTAGCAAATCAAAGATATTGGAGTAGCTTAAATGTTGTAAAATGTTTGTAGAAGAAAGCAGTAAGTACAGTTTCTCGGGTTACCTTGATGTGGTTTGCTAGCTGTACAGACTTGAACAAGTTATTCTTCCATTTTTCTCTTTGATAAATTCTATTGTGCAACATAATATTATGAAAAATATATAGATATTAGAAGCTACTATACTGATGGGTATACTACTATACCCATCATTTCACATAGTTACTCATTTGTGTGTGAGTGTGTACACTGGGAAGAACAGCTAAAATCTACATATTTAGCAAAACAAATCCCTAATACAATGCAATATTATCAACTATGATCCTCCTGTTTAACATGTGTCTAGGTCTTTTCATCCCACTTGCTTGTTTCTTTCTACCCCTTGACCAATGACTCATTTCCTCCCCCACACTCCCTGCCCCTTGGTAACCACTGTTTTATACTGTCTCAGTCTATCTGACCATTTGTGTTGTTTTTTTTTTTTTTTTTTAACAAACATTTCTAAGTGTTCTCATCTGTAAACTGGAAATATATTGCCTAGCTCAAAGGGTTCTTATGGAAATGAAATGAGTTTGTACTTTAATTCATGACTAGCACAAAGTAATCATAGTAGGAATTCTTTTTTTTAAATTTTTTATTGTTGGCTGTTCAAAACATTACATAGTTCTTGATATATCATATTTCACACTTTGATTCAAGTGGGTTATGAGCTCCCATCTGTATATGGGGTAAAAAAATGATAGGAATTCTTGATAAATAAAATTTTAAAAAATAAAATTTTTAAAGAGAATACGCCAAATGTGTTTTGTTTTCCCATATGCCTATACTATCAGGTCCTTACGGAAAAAAAAAATGTTGAAAACCAATTACTCCCACCTCAGAAGGTCTTTAAATATTCTTAAACACCAACCCAGACCTACTAAATCAGAATATCTGCAGATGAGGCCTAGTAATCTGCAGTTTAAACAAGTATCATAGGTGGACTTGGAGCCATCTTTGGTAAGCATTATAATACTACTTTGTCTAGCAAAAGGGATTCATATTAAGATAACTATAAATATCTAGATTTCAAGAATTATGATAATTTTCCTCATTAACTATGACACAGAGTATAAACTGATCATACATTTAAAATAAAAATATAGGAGCAAAAGCATTTATAAAATTTAAAAAAATGTGCCTTTAACATAAATGGTGCATCACATCATTTCATAACTACTCTAATTCAGATCTAGACTTTAGCCCAATAACCCATGTGTTAAAATATGTTGCTATTGAGAGAGGACCTTTAGGACATGGGGCCTTGTGAAAGGTTTTAAGTTATTGGAGACATGTTATAGTCTCTTCCTTTCTCTTTCTTGCACTTTCCAAATGATGTGAGCAGATATGCTCTGCTACCTATTGTTGTCATGATGTTCTTGCTTCTCCATCAAAGGCCTAAAAGCAATTGTGTTCATCTGACCATGGAGTAGAACCTCAAAAACTGTGAGCCAAAATAAACCTTTTTTTTCATAAGTTGATTGCCTCAGGTATTTGTTACAATAACAGAAAACTCACCATGGAAGGAAGTTAATATTCATCCATTTGTTAGATAACTCATTCATTCATTCTGTAGAAATTCATTGACTGTTTACTGTGTGCAAAGTGACAAAGACTCTCTCAGTCTCATTTGAACCTTCTTCTCATCTAGACTATTACCTTTAGGCTTCTATATTAGACTTTGTTTCCTTTGTATCACCTAGTTATACCAAAAATTCCATGAAATTGATTTAGCCAGAATCTCCAACCTATATATCTATTCACTCTCAATATCTGATCAAATTCCTCATTTTCCATCATTCCCCAGATAATATCAGATTATCCCAGTTTGTCTTTAGAAAGAATCCTGTTAAAGCATCCTGATCAAAGTCAATTTAGCAAGAATTACCCTGCTTTTTATGGAGTTTTCTAACAGCTGACGGTCCACCCTACTCTTGGCTAAAAATTCCCATTTTTCCTTGTAACATACAGAATTGAGCCCAGTTTGTTACTGAGATCTCTTTTTTTCTTATTGTGATTGTTCTTGAGTAAAATTTGTTTTACCCTTTTAACTGCTGTTTGGCTCTGTTTTATTTGACATAGACACTTGGATAAACCCTAATGAATTCAAAGAAGGTTAAGACATAGTCCAAGCCCTGATAGCACTCACTTATGGTAATAGCTACGAATAAGATGATTCCTACTATATTGCTGATATCTCATGAATGAAGATGATGAAATGTACTAAAAGAAAGCCTTTCAGCTTTTGTTTAAGTTGTATCTTTTATTCATTGGACACATTTTGCATATGCTGGAGCAATCCCCAAAATCTTTTCATAGTCTTCCTATCATTGATTATAGCCACTCCTGAATATGACAGAAAAAAATCACATTTCATACAGGGTATATATTTAAAACAAAACAAAAACCTCTCCTTTACTTAACTGTTCTCTTTTCCATACTTTTCTTGTGTCTTTAAAAAAATATGTGTATGTATAACTTCTTCCCTGCTACAGTAATATACTATACATAATACAGTTCTGTACTCCTTTACTCCCTTTTGGCACTATAACACTATGTCCTGGAGATAACTCTGTTCAGATCTGACACATTTGCTTTATGTTTTATTGACAGGATCATAATATCCCCATATATGGATGCCCAACCATGTATTAAACAATTTTATATCAATAAAAATTTAGGTTGTTTCAAAATTTTAATTATTATGGATAATGGTACGTGAATATCTTAGCATAGATATGTACAATTATGCATAAGGAATAAATTATTCAAAGTCAGATTTTTGGGTCAAAGGATATCTGCATTTGAAATTTGGATATAAATTGTCAAATTGCCTTTTAAAACATCATAACAATTTACCTTCCAATATATGAGTGTAATAGACTGCTGCTATGCCAATCTGAAGATGAAAATTTCTATTTCTTTGAAGTTTGAATTTGCATTTTTTGTAATGAGTGAGATTGAGCATATTTTCACATATTTAAAAGACAGTTTTCTTTTTTTCTTATTGATTTATTTCTTATTATCACAAAAAAGTCCCCTTTTCATATGTCACAAATATTTTATTGCCAGTGTATTATTTGGTTTTTATGTTGTTTATGATGCTTTAACAGGCAGAAACATTTTATTTCATCCATTCAAATTTGCATTTCATTTCCTATTGTTTCTGTATTTTTTGTCATATTTTTAAAGCCTTTCCTTATACCAAGATTATTTTAAAACTATATCATACTTTTTTTAGTATTATGATGTCTTCATCTTTAATGTTTATATTTTTTTCTTATCGATTTGCAATGTCACCTTTATTGTGTACTAAAATTCTGTTTGTACTTGGGTGTATTTCTGGCTTCTCTGTTCTGTTCCAGTACTCTGTTTCTTGATTTATGTGTATATATAAGTCATTCTTTTATTGCCATAGCAATATATGTGCCAGTATCTGGTAGTGCTAGGCTGCCCTCATTCATCCTCTTTTCTATTATTTTCTTAGCTCTTGTTTATTTTCTTATATTTAATTTTAGTGATCATATCTAGTTTTCAAAAATTTTCATGGAATTTTGTGATAATAGCTTTTAATTTATTGATTCATTTTTAAGGCATAGGTATCTTAAAATATTGAGTCTTCTTACCCAATAATATGCTATCCTATCATGTATTCAATTCTTCTATTAAGCCTTTCAGTGTAATAGTGACCAAAACCAAAAACTCACAGAGTTGCAGATGCAGGGCTTCTGAGTAGGCTCATAAGTAAATGACTGATTTCCAAACATACAAATCAGCTCAGCATTATGAGAATTTCATAGTTTCCATTAGCAAAATTTTAAATGACTATAGACCTTAAATATGCTAAACTTGTAAATGCTCATGGCCTACTGCGAAATCAGTTAAACTTCTTTTTAATCCAAGAAAGTAACTGAATCATAAACATACACAGTAAAAAATTCACATTGCTGGTAAAGTGAACATTATTAAAAATTCATTGTCAAATATCATCAATAAGTGCCCCCCAAATTAGTTTTATAGGTGTCTCTGCCTGTTAATTAGTAAATGTTAATGAATTATATCACAGTTAATGAATTATATTCATGCTAAGTAAATGAATATTCTTTTGTCTGGCTTTCTTTTGGGCCTTAATGCTCAAGTTGACATTGTGGTCAATGCAACACATGACTTCCATCTATGGCTATTGTTTTACAGGTGACAGCAGATGAACCATTTGCCATAATCTATTTTACCTTCCTTTCCCATCTGTTAGAGCATACACTATCACAATATGCCCTGGGAGTAAATCTGCCTCAAATGTACTCTTGTCATATTGAGACTGCTTTTCCTATATTTTCTAAATTACTTGATGTCCTTCAACTTGTTCCTGAGAAAGTGCATATGATATTCATCCAGAATATTCTCCATACTATTGTCACATTTTGCATTTAAGTATGAAAACAAAATCAAGAATTTGCTTTTTTAATTTTTTTTATTTCTTCCCCTTAATCCTCCTGACAAAGTCCAAATTCTTTTTCTTTTTTCTTTTTTAATACATTACAATTATGCATAATAGTGGTCTCCCTTCTAAATTAAAAGTTCCCATTTTATTCATTTTTCTCTCTCTCTTGTCTCTTTCTTTAAACTTCAATATAGGAGAGGAAACATTCAACCTTTGACTTTCTGAGTCTGGCTTATTTCATTTAGCATGATGTTCTTCAGTTCCATCCATTTACCAGTAGCTAATAATTTTATTCTTCTTTATGGATGAATAAAATCTCATTGTAGTTTATTCTACACTATAGTATACTACATTGCAATGTAAATTCCATTGTAATTATATACATATATCACATTTTCTTTATCCATTCATCTCTTAACAGACACCTAGGCAGGTTCCATAACTTAGCAAGTGTGAAAGTTCCAAATTCCATATTATCAAGGTCCTCAAGATCTGGGTTCTACTTATTTTTGCAGTCTCAATTTTTATTACTACTCAAAACAGAAAAAAATAACCCTCATACATTCACAGTTGAACAGACTCTAAAAACAGATTAACAAGAAAAACACAGAAGTTTATTAATGTGTATAATATATATATATATATATATATATATATATATATATATATATAATCAAAAGAATGAGAAGTCCTCAAAGAGCTGGCTGTGAAATCTGGCTTACATAGCGTCTTCCACAAAAACAGTAAAATTTTGAAGAAGTGACAAACCAAAATAAAATACAACAACTTGGGGAAAAGCAAATAAATGGCAGATAAAATCTGACTAATAAATATTGCTAATAAATTTCCTGTGATATCAGCTCTAGCTTGTTGAGTGTCTAAAGTTTAGTGATTTACCTTTGTTCCTCCCTGAAAGAGAGAAAAGCAGGATACCTTTTCTCTTTGTAAATCTATCCCTGCTTTTACTCAAATAGAAGAAAGGTAGAGAGTTCTCCTGTTTCTGTTTCTTCTTAATTGCCTTCATTTCGACAATCCTTCATATTTTGAGGAGGCATATTCAGTGGTCTCCCACAAGGGAAAAGCCCTGATTTGGATCATTTGCTGATTTCTGCAGTATAACTACTCCCAATATGGTCTGTTTCAAGCTACAAATGGTTTAATAACTTGCTTGCAAAATTCCTCCAGCATACTATTGTATCTCTGCCTAGAATATTCCTCCCAGCACTAATATCTTTGTTTTTCACTCTTGGGAATTAAACTCAGTGACTTGCTCATGCTAGGAAAGTGCTCTACCCACTGAATTACAACCCCCACCCCTTTTTAAAATTTTATTTTGAGACGGGGTTTTACCAAATTACCCAGGCTGGCTTCAAACGTGTTATCTTCCTGCTTCAGCCTCCTGGGTAGCTGGGTTTATATGAAAGCACTACTGTTCCTGGCTCCCAATACTTTTCTATCGTTTTTAATGCCTTAGTTTGGTATGATTTATATTGATGCAGGAATGTATCTCTGGCCATTCCATAGGTTGGTGGAAAACCTGTCCTATGTATTTTACAGTACCTTTACTCCTCTTCATTGCTTTTACCACTTTATGTCTAAAGAGTCAATTTATTCTTCTTTATCTCTTCATGCCTTAAAATATAATGAAAGCAGGATCACTATATTCCTACAACTTTACTCCCAGAATTCCTGACCCATAGTAGATCAGTAAGTACTTGTTCAATTAATGAGTAAATTCATTGTAAATTACATTACCTTATATTTATTTTTACTGTATGATAGAAATCAGTATCAATAATAAAATGTAATTTAGTATTCTAATTGGTAAAAATATATAAAACCAACATATTTTCAAAGAATCAGTTGTATTTTATTACCAATAAAAATATGGTCATAGATATCCTATTTAAAACTTGTTTTAGAAATCTTCTTGAAATAGTGTATCACAGGTACTACATATACTGATTCATATTAACTTTAACTGTTAACCCTAAGATTTCTGGCCAATGTAAGTACAAGTTGTATAAATTCATAGTTGGTACTGGAGTAATCTGTGGTGAATTCCATTACTGAAACTGTAAAATTGATTCTTCCTTAAAGTGAACAAGGTACCAGTCTGGCTGTATCCTTCTGCTAAGAAAATCCCAATGAATCAGTTTTACTTTATTGTATAAAATCCAGATTTAAGCAATTAGAAAGAGAGTAATTGAAAGAACTAAGAAGTTTCACCTTCTCACAGAGTAACTGGAGAATTAACTCATATGAGGGTGAGCAATAAGCCAGTCCTCTTGTACATGAAATGGCCAATGAATTTATAGGTCCCAGTCAGTGTCTCTTCTGCAACTAAAGCAATACATATGGAAGAAGTGTAACTTAACCAAACTAAGACAAAGTTATGCATTATTGGAAAGATTTGGAAGCTGTTATCATTGGGACCCAGTTAAACCTGGATGATTTGCAATGGAAGTCTCTGGATGACCATGACTACTTGGCAGAGTTGTTAGACTTTGAAAGACTCTCGGGAAAATTTGGTTGGATCAGGGTTGCAGGTAATGCTTTTTGCTAATACTCTACTGAGGACAGAAAATCAAGCCATTCTGAGTTTACTCTTTATATCTTCAGTCATTCCCCTGTGAATTTAGAGTAAAGAGTCATTGATCTACAATCTTTTGTGCTAGCACACGATGTGTAGGTTCACATGGAATGCAGGTTCATATAGTAAACTGGAGATGTATTGCTAAGGCTTTAGGCCTTTACTATGTTTTCTTAGTGCCGGTCAAACACAGAATTTTTTGAATGTGAAACCGTGACATTTGTACCTTTGACTTTTCATCACAGAAATGGTAAAGTCCTTTAGTCTTTTGATTCACAACATTTGCAGAAATAATGCTGAGATATATGTTGGTGGTAATCAGCCTTTGGAAAGTACAAACTATACCCCACATTTCTCCTCCTCCTCCTCCTCCTCCTCCTCCTCCTCCTTTTTTTTTTTTTTGATGCCAGCCTAACTTTCAAATATTGTGCCCTGCTCACTTCTTTGCTATGTGCAAAAATCATGAGGAGTAACAGAAGTTTGGAGAATAAAGATAAGATCACAAGAGTACAGAAGGTCAGGTCCCTGATATCTCCAGGATTATCAGGCCAATGTAAGGTAGACACTGTGGGATAAGATGATGCTGAACCCTCTTTCAGTATGACCAGGGAACACCAGACAGAAATGGTAGTCTTACAGGTGAAGTAGTGGAGATCACAAGCAGGTTTCTACTTTTGTGTGTATTTTAAAGTTCCCTGAGTCAGTATGGGTAACAGTATGGACAAAAGACTTTCTCTAGAATCACTCCCAAGTTCCTAAAGCAGGCATGGCCAGCATAGAAGGTAAATGGGTATGCAGTGCTCTTAAAGTAGCTTATGTTACCTACAATGTGTGGCCCACTGAGGAAGTATAAGGCCACCATCTTTAAAATGATACAGATCATAGAAATTAAACTAAGTCTACTTTTTAGTCCATTTTTTGGTGTCTCATGAAACCTAATAACAGGATGCCAGAAAAAAAAATAGCAGAAGATTCTGAGACCATCCCTGTGTGTGCTATAAACCTGTTGTGTAGTATATTAATAATTAGGTTTTCTTATGCATCAATCTCTACTCCTACTCTGTCCATGTGCCATCTAAAGGCTTTATGAAATACCATATCTTCTGACTTGGTCATAGCTTTAGGTACCTAGTTAAAAGTTAAACTATTTCAGAAATATTAATGGATGCTGCATCTTTCTCCCTGCCCTTCCCTATTCATATCTATATTTTATTCATGAATTAAGTATAGAATCAAACACCAAATAACTACCCATTTGCTATGCATTTGTTTCTATGTAACTAAGAAGATGCACTTTCCTAAGATTGCTTTCTGAATTAGTAAGCCTGTATGATGAAAGGGAGATGTGAGAAAGAATACATGATGTAGCAATGACAAGAAATAATGTGGAGAATAGATGGATTGGATTAAAAAAATCTAGTTCTGCAGAGTTAAACAGTAGATCATGAAAATAATAGTCATTTGCATAAATAGTCTTTATTTTTATGAAAAGTAAAATATTCCCTTTAAGTAGATAGTTTTATTAAATTCAATGAAGGGGGAAAGGACTTATTCAATGTTTTCTAGGCATAAGATAGTATACAATTTTTTTTGTTTTGTTTTGTGTGTGTATATTTGATTCATTGTTGTTTGGTTTGTTTTGGTTTGGTTCTGGGGATTGTACCCAGGGGTATTTAACCACTAAGCCACATCCCCAGGCCTTTTTATTTTTTTTTATTTTGAGACAGGGTCTCACTAAGCTGCTTAGAGCATAGCTAATTTGCTGATATTGGCTTTGAACTTGCAACCCTCCTGCTTCAGCTACACTGTTTTTTTTTGTGTGTGTGTGTGTGTGTTTGTGTGTGTGCTAATCACAAGAAGAAAAATTTTTAGGGCTCATAAAACTGGTCAAGGTTTTTATATCCTAAGAAATGCAAAGTTTAAAACAAAATTAAATGCTATTTTCAGTGTTTTTACCAATCTAAAGGACAGAGTCTTCACTAACTCAAATTAACTTAGAGCTGACAACTGGAAGTGGATGTGGCAGGAGAAAGGGTGTTACCCCTATTCTTGGCCTGCTATCTCTGACTCTTCAGCCCCTAAAATGGAAGAGATGTTTTGATTATTTTATTACCTCTATTAGTGAATATGATGGGAATCTATAATGACATGCACTTCCAATCTCTGCCAAGGGTTTAATCCTATCAAACTAGTGTTTTATAAACTATGAATAACAACCCATATGTGAGTTGGGAAATCAATTTAATGGGTTTGATCAGCCTTTTGTAAAAATTCCAGTAACATATACGTACACCTTTCTAACTTCTGTTTCGGTTGTGTGGGTGTGGGTATGGGTGTGTTGGATCATGGTAAAAATGTATTTCTTATTGTTGGTTATAAAGTAACAAGATGAAAGCTGCTACAGTTGACCTCTGTCCTTTACATATCAATTGTGGCATTCCTTTTCTTGATTTCAGAAGGGCTATTTTTCTCTGGGTAAATTAGGACATTCTACAGATGAGTAGGACTTCTAAATAAAAGGCTTTAAGCAACCACTTTGCTTATATTACTCATTCTTAGCAGTTATATAGGTATGCAGTTATCTTTACATCTTAGTAAAGAGGCACAGCTTGCCTAAGAACAGCAGACCTACTTGATTAATATCCGCTGTTCACATAGAGAAAAATATATTCTAGAAGTTAAGAGATTCAGACTTATGTGTAAGATATTCACCAATACTTATGTTCAAAGCACAACTGAACACTTATTATGTGCAAAGTACAGTGTTGACAAAAAGGGATCAGAAATACAAAACAAATGATACCCAAGCTCAGTTTCCAAAGAAACATGCAGTCTGGGAAAGAGAACTGTAAGCAATAATTCAAGTGAATAAACAATGTGGGGTTGTACAAGTCCTTGGTCTATTGGCTTTACCATCCATTCCTCACATTCCCCTATTCTGTTCTCCACCCAGAGAGGTAGCAGTTCCAAGGTTTATTTGTCAGCTGTTTCCTACAAAGGCTTGAACAATGGAAGCCACTGATAAAATATTGGAGGACAAGAAGGTGAATTCACAGTATTTCTTTCCCTCTTTCTTGGTCTCCATGCCTCTAGCTCTTTGAATAGAAGTTGGCCATGGTTTCAGTCACCCTGATCCCTAAGTACTCATTTCAGTTGCATGCACTTCTTCCTTTGGCTTCATAGTCCAGTATTGCAGCAGATTCCTTCTTTCACTAATTTCTCAATTGCCTCACCATTCCCTATTGGCCTCCTAGATCTTTCATATCTTAGGTAACAATTTTCTGAATCAAATTCACTTTGTCTTAGGCACTCAGAGTTGCTTATATATTCATGGTTAGATTCTGATTAATACAGAAGTTTAGAATGAGATACTTATGAATCATCATCATCATACTTAATAACTGGTTTTATTTAATGCTTACCCGTATCAGGTGTAATCTAAGTGTTTTTCATACATTAATAGCCCTATTTTACATATGAGCAAACTGAAACACAGAGAGTTTACTTCAATCATCCAAGGTCATGAAACTCTTGACTTGCCCTGACTTTTAATATGGATTTTTAAAATAATATCCAGTTATTTGCCTGCAGAACTTTTCTGTCAGATATGCAGTTTCTAAAATTTATCATGCACTTTAAAAACTCCAGCAACTTTGTATACTAATTAATTGTTTGGTTGATATAGATGAACATTTCCTAACCATCTACTATATATTAAACATGATAATAGGAGTGATAGTTGAAAAAGGTATGATGACTATTTTCACAAGTTTGTGAGAAAACAGAACTTCTTAAAAATGTGATTTTTTTGGAACCACTAGAAATTCTGAAATGATACTCAAAAGGAAAAAAGCCCTTGTTTTTCCTATAATATTTTTATGAGTGTGAGGTCACTGCTAAAATGAAGGACTTCTCAAATAGGATAAGCTTCTAAACTTTCTAGTGAAGTGAGATCTAAATGGAATCCCAGAAATAACCAGATTATCTTAGAAATAAAGTTGTGTTTGGAAATATTTCTCTCTAATCCTCAAAGAAATTTACAGCTTTTTTTCTGAAACCAGTAATCCTTAATTTGTCCATTTGAAGAAAACATGCATTTTAGTACCATGGTAAATCAGGTCTGGGAAGTAATCTTTTCTTTGTAGCTAAATAATCATTGATGCACAACGTTATGGTTGTTTCTCATTACTGTAGTTTGGGGAGCTACTTTTCTCAAACTTTCACAATCAATACAATATAAATCTATCAGCTACCATCCAAACAACCCCCTGGGTATGGATTATTCAGTATGCATACAAGGCTACTCATATTATGGACTGAAATGTACATTCAAGCAGAATGATATGCACACAGCTGTTTTATATTTAGTTGGCTTTCTAATGTGAGCTAATTTGTTGTAGGGACTGAGGGCATTACTACGATTTATTTCAACTTTGGGATGAGATAAAATTATTGTTTGAAGGTGAAACTTTAGTCTCCACTCAACTTTAACAGACATTGCTTTTGTATTTTCTTAATGTCAAATGGAGGAAAGTGCTTGATATATTCGCTCATATGAGGATAATAGGCTTCACAATATCTCCTCCCTCCCTGAAACCAACATCTTAAAACCTCTACTTTCCTTTTATAATGATAAATGTGAATAAAAGCAAAGTTGATATGAATATCACTTTAACTTGAAAAAGTCTATGTGAAAATTAGATGGCAATTGCATAACAAGATACAGTTTTCACCTTGATCTTAGATTTATATCTTAGCTAAATGCTCTGACAGAAGGTAGGACTGTTCAATAGATACCTGATGCATAGTGGAAGTAGTTTTCATTTGTGAAAGTTTCCCCTTGGGCAAAAATGAAGCACAGAGGAGGGGAAAAAAGACCTTTGTGGGGAGGGAATAAAATGTCATCCTATGATAGTTTCAGAATAAACTGATATTATCTCCTGAAACTACACCATGGTAAAAAACTTTGGAAGAAATAATCAACACTAAACAATTATGCAGGAGAACACCATACTACTAAAAGGGATGAAGCTAATAATCCCGAATGTAACAGTATTGTACTAGTTATGAAAATGAAATCTACTTTGTCTGGAGATTAACAGGGTATAGAATATAAATTATAGTAACCATGAAAAACAGATGGACCACAACATTTAATTTTATCATGGATATTATTAACTTACTAAGAAATTGAAACTCTAGAAGAATGTCAGTTGTTCTTGTTGGTTCATTATGAAGACCTGGATGTTCTGTTTAATTCAGAATACTAGCAAGGAAAATATATACCTAGTTTCATATTATAAACAAGCAGGAAGTGGTATATTATTGGTTATATAGAAGAAGATTTTATTTGTGGACCCTGCAATTTTTGTGACCCATTAAATGTATGATACAAATGTTATAATTGAACAACTTCAAAGTCAATGTTGCTTGGTAATAGGAAGCCAGCCATACAGTTCAAATATTAGTACAGGGCTTAAAAGAAATCAGAAGGAAAATAAGCCAAAATTATAACCAAAAAATGATATTTTAAATTCCATCGTTATTATTTGATTTCTTTACTCACTTATGTTCACTGCCATCTTTACAAGGATTCTAATGGTTCCTATCTCCTCTCTGTACTTCTCTATATTCTCATAGTCACTGTACTAGATCAAGTCACCTTTTGCTTAGATGATCATAATAAGTTTCTGAACAGTATTGATGCCATTGTAATTGTTTTTCTCTAATCAATTCCAATTTATTCTTCATTTTTCAGTAAATGCAATATTTCTGACAATACATTTTATTGTGTCAATTCTCTGCTCGAATTATTCCAACATTTTCCCTTCCTCTCATGGTAAATTTTAATTTTCTTACCAGTTCCTGTCTTATCTAGCTTTAACTTCTTATCTACAGAGGTTTAGGTAATGATTGAGACAGGTATCTGTGTTAGACTGAAATGGCCAGGTTTTTAGATCCTTCCAATAAGAAATGGACCCGATTTCCCCACCTCTTAAATATGGGCTGGCCTTGTAACTTTCTTTGAACAATAGAATCATGGAAGTAGTAGTTTGTGTGTTCTAAGCCGCAACTACAAGAGGTCTTGCAGCTTCTCTTGCTCCCTGGGAAACTTACCACTGCTATGTGAAAAAACTTGGGCTAGCCATCTTGAGAATGAATGGCCACAAAAGAGAAGCCATATCAATGAGCCAGTCTTGCTAAGTCTAATCTAATTTTCTTTCTCATGGAAGTAAGAGAGTATTCTAAGCCACTGTCTCAGGATAGGTAGATATATAGCAAAGACTTATTGTATTTTCATTGTTTTCTGTTTTGATGAAAAAAAATATGATTTTTATCTCATCACAAAACAAATAGAGTCATGACTCATGTTTCAGAAATTATACATCTCTGTGACAGTTCATATATTTCTGAAAGTTCCATCACGTTTGCTACAGCTTACACACTCCACTTTCTTGAGGACATTTGTGAGAATGACAGTGAGGTACTTGTGAGACAAGTGGAGAGAATACCCTAAGACAGTATATCTAGGAAGTGAAGTTTTATGCATGAAAATCCTTAATTGGGAAAGTCCATCAAGTAGAGACAGAGCAGTGTTGGTTCCTACAGCTATAATGAAATTATGAGTTCAGTCCCATAAGTTCCCATTTAACACTAGATTCAAAAGTAATTGTGGACACAGACATGAAGTGACCTGTATTATCCCTAGCTTCTCAAGCCTTAAAGAACTTTGAATTACATAAGGAAACTTTCCTAAGTAAACGTTAAATCTTGGCATTCTGTTCTTGGTCTGAATTCTACTTGAGACTCAGGGAATTTCTCTGGGAAGGTTCTCAACTTTTAGACTCTCCAAAGGATTTGGTCAAGGCAGAACAGAAGGAAGTAAAAAAGTTTGGGACATAATCTTGAAAGATAATTCTGAATGTTAAAATCCTAAAGATAAAAATCACTAAAGTCTGAAGTCTCTATTGTCTAAAATTCTGAAAGATCAAAATACAGAAAATATAATTCTAGAAAAAAAATTGTTTCAGTTCTTTAAAATACAATTATGTTTTCAAGTGGATTTATTTTAAAAACATAACATGAAGAACACTTCATAGGCCACTGCACAATAAAATAGGCAATGATAACATATATATTTTTGCAAACATAAACAGGTGTACAAGCAGAGTAGATGAACTACATTCATAAATAAATAGGTGAAATGTATACACACATTTTAATATGGTTGTGATTTTATGCACCAAGTTTTGTAACTGCAATCATCTGAAATACCATAATGGACAATCTAACTCTTTCCATTAGATTAATCAAAAACCATGTGCAGTTGCCCAAAGAGACAACACCTCAAGAAATTTTATCTTCACAAATGAAGATTGGAAAAAAGCTGTCTTTTCATTTCTTGAGGAAGTTTCAATATCTTCATGTACACCTAAAATGTGTAAACACAGTCAACATTGCAATAATGTACTTTTTTTCCAAATCAAATTAGAAAAATTCATAAAGCTAATTAGGACTCTCTAAAAGTCTACACATTTTTATCTCCAGTATTGGAAATGATGCTAAGGTGACACAGCATAATGAACTGTAAAAAGTAATACTGAAAATTTAAAGTACTGTGAAAGGAAACTAAAAATAAAAGCATAAAAAAGCTACAAAAAAGAAATTTAACATATGAAAAAGTGTATTATAAGGCTAGATTATGGACATTTGCAATGACGTAATTCCTAAGAGATAGTCAACTTCCATGATCATTAACTATATTCCAAACTCTTGCATCATGATGAATAGGTGCTTTTTTTTTTCTTTTTTCCATTTAGGGCACAGCTCCTCTGGGAGAATATGTTCACAATTTTTCCATGTTGAATCTTTCCCACCTACTTCACTCAGGCTCTCATACTAATCTCCTCTAGAAACACTTTCACAGACACACCCAAAAAAATGGTTCAAAAATTTCTGCCTAATGTGATTCAACCCTTCTGAATACAACAGAATTTACCTTAATTCTATCCTCAGAATTTGAATTTCTCTTTTGTATAGCCTCCCCCACCCCCCAACACACACACACACACACACACACACACACACACACACACAATGGGAGTTGATGTTTTCAGGATTGGGCTTTCAGAATTTTGACATCTGTGATTTTAATATTGCAGGACTGTGACTTGGGGAGTTTCAGACTTTAGACATTTAGATCTTTCAGAATTTGAATATTCATTATTATGGCATTCAGGGTTGTGTCTTTCAGGATTATGATCAGCAATGGAGATAAAGTTCCTATACAAGAATTCCTGAGACAATGCTTCCTCCTGGAATCTCAGGGTTTTTGACCAGTAGCCAGTGAACCTAAATTACTTGGAGAAATAGTCACCACCTTGAAAATCTATCTTTCAGATTTTTTTTTTCCTCTGTGCTGACAGCTATTCCTCTTCCTCTTTCAGAGTATCCTACTTCTAATTAGGTACCAGGTCACATCACCTCCTCAGGGCTGTGCTTACAGATAAACTATCTCACATAATTTTCTTCTAAGACCATTTGACATGCAATATGAATTACTGTCTTACTTACATACATGAAACTGGAAGTTTGTTTTGACATTATCAGCAGTTTGTCTTTGGGCAAGTCATTTAACCTTTCTGGTTACTATATAAACTATATATACCACCCACCTTTCAGGTTTGTTGTGCTCTAGTAACTTCACACTTTCCCAGAAACATCCCTGTGGACATACTACACAAATTTACCATCTCCATCACAAACATATTTTTTTAAATTCATTCAACAAATAACTAACAATATTTGTTGAATGCCTACCCTGTGCTAGACAATGTTTATGATAAGGCAAATAAGGATCACTGTCCTCAGGAAATTTACATTCTAGCATGGGGAACAAACAATATATATATATATATATATATATATATATATATATATATATATATATATGAGTAAGTTATGTAGTACATTAGAATATGATAAACACTATTATGAGGTGAAGAAAGAGTCTACATTTGGGGAGCAAATTTTTTCCACATGCACGTCAGATAGAGCACTAATCTCCAGGATATATAAATGATTAAAAAAACTTAACACACACACACACACAAAATAAAAACAATCATTAAATGGACCTAGGAGCTGAATAGACACTTCTCAGAAGAAGATATACATTTGATCAACAAATATATGAAGAAAATGTTCAACATCTCTAGTAATTAGGGAATTGCCAATCAAAACTACTCTAAGATTTCATCCCACACTAGTCAGAATGGCAGTTATCAAGAATACAGACAACAATAAATGTTGTCCAGGATGTGGGAGAAAAGGCACACTCATTCATTGCTGGTGGGACTGAAAATTGGTGCAACCAATCTGGAAAGCAGTATTGAGATTCCTTAGGACACTTGGAATGGAACCACCATCTGACCCAGCTATGCCATTCCTTGGTCTACACCCAAAGGATTTAAAATCAACATACTATAGTAATGCAGCCACATCAATGTTTATAGCAATTTAATTCACAATAGCTAAACTGTGGAAGGAACCTAGATGCCCTTCAATAGATGAATGGATAAAGAATTACTGTGAGATATATATATATATATATATATATATATATATATATATATATACACACAAAGGAATAATACTTAGCATTAAAAGAGAATAAAATCATGACATTTTCAGATAAATGGATGGATCTGGAGAATATCATGCTAAGCAAAGTAAGCCAATCCCAAAAAACCAAAGACTGAATGTTCTCTCTGAGAAGTGAATGGATCCATAATGGGGGGAAATGGGAAAAATTTAGGAACTTTGATGGGGCAAAGGGGAGGGAGGAGAAGGGAGGGGACATGGTGGTAGGAAAGATGGTGGAATGAGATGAACATTATTACCCTTGGTACACATACCCTAGATACACATATGGTGCAACCATGTATGCATGTTAAGAGAAATGTTAAGTTGTGCTACAATTGTGTACAATGAATCAAAATGCATTCTGTTATCATATATACTTAATTAAAGTAAATTTAAAAAATATTCAGATAGAAAAAAAATTTAAAAAATGAAATTTATTTAAAAAAAGAACATAGGCAGGCTAGGGACAGTGTAGTAATCAAGGTAGGCTTCAGTAAGAAACAAAACTGAGCTAAAAATGACTTGAATAAGGTGAGTGAATTAGACAAATAGATATCTGTGGGGGGACTCAAAGCAGAAGGAATAGTCCCCTAAGAGAATAGTATGTTTGTTGTATGTGAGGGATCACAAGGAAGCAAGTGTGACTGAAGCTGAGATGAGTCCCAGAATAGTGTCAGAAGTGATTAGAGAAATCATGGGGGCTAGATTACACTGGACTTCATTGACTATTGTAAGCATGTGAGCATGGTGGCTTTAACTATAGTTGATATGAACAGGTTTTGCAAGGATTTGAGCAAAAGACTGATGTGGTTTGGTTTTCATTTTTAAGAAATAATTTGGGTTGCTTAGTTGAAAATATACTACAGGGAAAGAAAGAAAGAAGCAAGGATACTTCTAGTTGGAAAGTCATTGCATATGGTGGTGCCAAGGACCAGGCTGGTTGCTGTGGATATAGTAAATGGTGCTCAGATTCCAGATATATTTCATTTTTAAAATTTTTAGTTATACATGACAGTAGAATGTATTTTGACATATCATACATATGTGGAGTATAACTTCCCATTCTTGTTGCCCAGATATATTTTCAATGTGAAACAATGGTATTTCCTGATGAATTATACAAAGAATATGAAAGAAATAGCAGAATCAAAGATGTCTCTAAAGTCTTCAGACCTTATCTTTAGTATATTCTTCTCACATTTCCCCATTAAAGTCTATTGATTTTGAGTTCTATTCCTTCAAAGTCTCTGCATTCCGCAGTCTGGCTGGGCACAATCAGGAGCCACTTGTCAAAAGAAACCAACTTTATTTTTAGAACCACACATGCCAAACAAAACAGCCTCTCAGGAAAAACCCTCAGAGCCTCAACTGCCACCACCGGCTTTCCACAAGCCTCTCTCTCCCACACAAGCTTCTCTCCACCTCCCACAATCCTCCTGCTCTTGAGGCCGATTGGCTGGGTCACGTGGGCGGAGCCAAAAAAGTCCCCCAATGAGCAGCTCCGTGGTCTGAAAGGGCAGGGAAACAGCCCAATGAGCATCACCACAGAGGAGCCAATCAGCTAGATGTTGCTGGGGCCGAGGAGCCAATCAGCTAGATGTTGCTGGGGCCGCTGTGAGCCAATCATCAGCCGGCAGCTGGAAGTTTGCTGGCAGCTGGAAGTTTGCTGGGGCCCCTTCGGCTGTGGCTCTCAACATCTCCCCCTCTCTGTTTAAACAACAAGCATGTGGCTTAGGGACCGTGCCTGCCTTAGGTTGTCCAATAGTACATATGGTCCTTAGGTTGGTACCATTGCAATTGGATCTTACCCGTCACTGACTACCTGTCCAGTATACAGCCACACCTGTGGAGAGGTCTTTGTACCAGCGGGGGGGTGAGGTTCTTTGCCTCACCTCTGTTGGCCCCCAAATTTTAGCTGGACGATCATGACAAGCAGAAGGGAGGAAGATACAACAAGCCAATTGATGGCTCCTTTTGGAAAAATTGTACCACCAATGACATCATCAGCAAAAATACCCCAACACTACCACAAGTCGCTGCACCAACAGATAGTTCACAATGCATACAGGTGAGCTCACAATGTGTCCAGGCAAGTTCTGCAAGCAGTTCAGTGATGGCTATTGTAGAAGCTGTAGATTGGTTTTATCTTTGACTTCACCAGCACTGGGATGAAGATAGGAATTCTGGCAATAATGGCTAAAGAAAAAATTATGTAACATTACAGAAGGCACTAAAAGAAAACAATTTTCTTAACAATTTACATTGTCTTTAAGAGAATTATTAAATATAATGAAAAGGAATGGTGAAAGTAAACAAACAGATCTGTTAACCTTCTTTTTTGTTTACATATTTAAATAATCCTCAACAGTTGTTTACCCAATTTAAATTAAACCATATAAATCACGTGAAAAAAATATTTGGATCCATTTTATCATGAGAGCTCATCATATATGATATATGGACATACATACATTCAAACATATAACACAAAACACAAGTGTGCACACATAATATAATACATACAACACATAACATTATAGTAAAGGCCTTATAACTTTTTACAGGTGAAATCTCCATTGCAATGTTTAAAAACTCTATAGTCAAAAAATAGAAATGATCAGCAAAACATTAACCTAGGTCTGTATGAGCTCAAAAAACAAAATAGAACTTCATGATATGGCAAAGGGCAATAATAAAATAGATATTGAAAAAAGCATCCTGGTTCTGTTGCAGATGTAAGAATAGCCAAACTGGAGTTTTGGATATCAGTTGTTATGGATTTGAGCCAAATCATCTTCTTTTTGGTCTGTAGAAATCGCTTTAGTTAATCTTTCTGGAATCCAAATCGGCTGCTGTTCTCCCTGTGGAAACACATAAACAGACCCCCGACTCCAGACAGTCACTGGGTCAGGACCTTGGTTAATCTCTCTGGAATCCAAATCGGCTGCTGTTCTCCCTGTGGAAACACACAAACAGACCCCCGACTCCAGACAATTACTAGGTCAGGACCTTTCCATTGTCCTGTTAGAATATCCTTCCAAAGTACCTTGGGCTTATGCACATTTTTTGGACACATATGCCTTTCCGCAGCACTAAGTCCTGATGAATCCAAATTTAAAAAGTTTAGAGTAAAAAGGGTTATTTTAAGTTTATCTTTGGGGAATATATACCCCTTCCCAATTCCTTCTTTTTGCTTTAATAAGTACATTTTAATAGTTTGATGAGCTCTTTCAACTATGCCTTGTCCCTGTGGATTGTATGGGATTCCTGTTATATGAGTAATGCCAAATGTTGAGCAAAATTGTTTAAAAGAGGTAGAAGTATAACCAGGGGCATTATCTGTTTTTAACTGTTTTGGAACACCCACAGTGGCAAAATTTTGTAAGCAATGAGCTATAACATCTTTAGTTTTTTCTCCGGCATGAAGGGAGCCCATCAAAAATCCAGAAGAAGTATCAACTGTAACATGCAAATATTTTAATTTTCCAAATTCTGGCAAGTGTGTGACGTCCATCTGCCAAATATGGTTAGGTATCAATCCTCTAGGATTGACTCCAAGATTAACTTGTGGTAAAAAGGTCACACAATTTTGACATTGTTTTATTATTTGTCTAGCTTGTTCCTTAGTTATTTTAAAATGCTTTTGTAAAGTATTAGCATTGACATGGAACTTTTTATGAAAATTTATAGCTTCTTCTAGTGTAGAGAAAATATGTATGTCATGTGTAGTTTTATCTGATAAATCATTGCCCAAACTAAGGGCTCCAGGCAATCCTGTATGTGCCCTGATATGTCCTATAAAGAATGGATCTTTTCTGTCCCAGATTAGACTTTGTATAGTGGAAAGCAAAGAGAAAACAGTAGAAGAAGGGGAAATCCTACCAGCATCTTCAAGAGATACTATAGCATTAACTACATACTGACTATCAGAAAATAAATTAAATACAGAATCTTTAAACATCACAAAAGCTTGTAATACTGCATTAAGCTCTACCTTTTGAGCTGATTGTTTGGGTACTAAAAATGTAAAAGTTTGATCGGGGTAACTACTGCTGCTGTACCATTATTTGACCCATCAGTGAATACATTTGGAGCATTCATGATAGGTGTTTTTTTGTCATTTTTGGAAAAATTACAGGATGCAATGACCAAAAAGACAATAAAGGATTAGATGGTAAGTGGTTATCAAATGGAACATTAGATTTGCACATGATTATTGCCAAGTATTTAACTCATTAGCTAACTCATCAATTTGATTCATAGTATATGGAGTAATAATTTTATTGGGAGAAATTCCAAACACTCCCTTTGCTGCTTTTATTCCTTTGAGTATTAAGTGTCCTACAGCCTCAGGATACCTAGTAAGAATAGTGTTAGGAGAATAAGATAAATGTATCCATAATAATGGACCTTCTTGCCAAAATACTCCTGTAGGAATATTTTTTGTTGGTAGTACAATAAATAATAAAGGCAAACTTATATCAATTCTATCCAAATGCATATTTTCCATATATGTTTCAATGATTTTTAATGCCTTTCTTGCTTCAGGCGTTAACATTCGGGGTGAATTTGGATCTGATGGACCTTTTAGGATATCAAATAAAGGTCCCAACTCTCCTGTTGGTATACCTAGATAAGGCCTTATCCAATTTATGTCTCCTAATAGCTTTTGAAATTCATTAAGTGATTTGAGTTGATCTACTCGTATTTGAATTTTAGGTGGACGGACCATGGTTGAGGATAATAGAACTCCTAAATAATTAATTGGAAAATTTAATTGTACTTTATCTATTGCTATCTCTAGATTATAATTTTTTAATAAGTTTGTAAGTGTGGCATAACATTCTAGCAATGTGTTTTTATCTTTGTGTGCTAATAATACATCATCCATATAGTGAAATATTTGTAGTTCAGGATTTTGATTTCTAAGTGGCCGGATTACTTTGTTAACATAAATTTGACACATAATTGGGCTGTTAGCCATCCCTTGAGGGAGTACTTTCCATTCATATCTCTGATCAGGACCTTCATGATTCAGTGCAGGGATAGTAAATGCAAAACGTGGACTATCCTCAGGATGAATTGGAATTGAAAAAAAAAACAATCTTTAATATCTATAACTAAAACATACCAGGTTTTTGGCAAAGCAGACAACTGAGGAATCCCTGATTGAGCAGGTCCCATAATAACCATCTCATTATTAATGGCTCTTAAATCTTGCAATAATCTCCATTTACCAGATTTCTTTTTGATGACAAAAATGGTAGTATTATGGGGAGATACAGAAGGTTGTATATGTCCTTCTGCTAATTGTTGTTTGACCAGGTCATGGGCTGCTTGTATCTTTTCTTTAGTCAGGGGCCACTGAGGAACCCATACTGGTCTTTCTGATTTCCAAGTAATTTTTATTGTCTCAGTGGCCCTTTCTGAAAATCCAAACCATGTCTTTCTGTTCCCTGATCTATTTGTATTGGTGCTGCTATACCTTGTTCTTGTTTTTCTAATGTGTTTCCTTTCCTAAAACCTTGTCTAGTCATAATAGTGGGTGCATTTTGGTTGATGTTATTTGTTAATGTCAAACCTAATTGATCTAGGACATCTCGTCCCCATAAATTTACGGGAAGATGATCCAATACATATGGCTGTATAGTTCCTTCACATCCTTCAGGATCCTTCCAATCTAATACCATTGCACTTCTATGGGGATTAGTCGCCACTCCTAGGCCTCGAAGCGTTTGAGTGGCTTGTTGTAATGGCCAATGTTTTGGCCATTCTTGATGAGAGATGATGCTAAGGTCTGCACCTGTATCCAGTAGCCCATTAAATTCATGTCCTTGAATATTTAGTTTTAGCATGGGGCGAGAATCTAAATTTAAAGAAAGCATAGCCCAATCTACACCTGTGGAGCCTAATCCCTTGGAACCTCTTTCTACAGTACGACTGGAAAATTTATCATGTAGGCTGGGTATTATTAGTAACTGTGCTATTCTATCTCCTGGTGAAATTACTGATATACCCTTTGGAGAACTGGCTATAATTTTTATTTCACCTTCATAATCAGGATCAATTACCCCAGGACTTATCATAAGTCCTTTTAGAGTAGAAGAGCTGCGTCCCAATAATAAGCCTACTGTTCCTTTGGGAAGAGGTCCTTTCACCCTTGTGGGAATGATTTGAACTCCCATCTCTGGAATTAGTACTGCTCTGGCGGAGGCGCAGATGTCCAACCCTGCGCTCCCTCTGGTTTGTCTGATGAGGGATCTGATGGACAATGTGTCCTGGGCACTACCCTGATGGGGTTGCTGGGTTCCTCCAGTGCTCCGTATATTTGTGGTTTTGGGCCCCGGAGCATTGGGCCCCCCTGTCCATTTTTTGGCAATGGAGCCTGATGCCTTTCTCCACGATATTGTGGATAAACACCTGGTCCTTGTTCGTTTTTTGATAATGGAGTACCCTCTATGGTGGTTTGAGAACGGCATTCATTAGCCCAATGTCTCCCTCTACGGCATTGTGGGCAAATACCTGGTATTCTACTCCTTTGATACCTAGTTTTGTTAAACCCTCCTCCAATGGGGCAATTCCTTTTAAAATGTCCTGTTTGTTCACAATTGTAGCATGTTCTTGGCCTGGCATCTAAAGCCTGTTTTACTGCAGCTGCCACGACTTGCTCTTGTTCATTAATGTCTCTACATAATTTAATATATGTGTTTAAATCTTCATGTTTCCATGGTCTAATGATATCTCTGCACCAACGATTCGCTTGCTCATAAGCCAGTTGTTTTAGTAATGGCATTGCTTGTTCTGTATTCCCAAAAACTCTGGTAGCTGTTTGAATAAGCCTATCTACAAATTCAGCATAAGGTTCATTAGCTCCTTGTATTACCTTAGATAATTGACCTTGTAAACCTCCATGTCCTTGTAAAGTCTTCCATGCCTTAATTGCATCTGCAGCAATTTGTGCATATACGCCAGGATCATATGCAATTTGTTGCTGCTGATCCTCATAAGGTCCCTTTCCTAACAACATATCTAGATTTCTCTGAGGATAACCAGCTGCTGCATTTCGCCTAGCTGTCTCCTTGCAAAATTCCTCATTGGCAACCTTCCATAACAGGTATTGTCCTCCATTTAGCACAGCTTTACACATATTAGCCCAATCTGCTGGCGTCATGTTCAAGTTGTTAATGGATTCGACCATGCTTACAGTGAAGGGTGCTTGAGAACCATAGGTTGTTATAGCCTCTTTTAGCTGCTTCACTGTTTTGAAATTTAAAACTTGGTAAAATCGCTGCCCTCCTGCCTCAAATACAGGGCACGTTAATATTTGAGATCTTTTCTCAGGATCCCAACTATCAACTGCGGGGGTTGGGGACCTCCCAGCATATGGAGGTGGCCTTGTTAGTTGGACACTTTTGCCCTCTGGTGATAGAAAGGTGTTATTAGCAGTCTCCTGTAGAGGTGGTGCTGTTGGTTGGACACTTACACCCTCTGGTGATAGAAAGGTGTTTGTAGCAGTCTCCTTTTGTAACTTTCCCCCTGATGGCTTTTTCTGTTTTACACTTTCTTTCTCTGTCTGACTAGCTTGAGAGGCCTTCTCTTTTACTTGAATCTTTTCCTCTGACTAACTTGAGAGACCTTCTCTTTTACTTGAATCATTATGTCTTCTTCTTCCTCTACCATTGTCTGAACTGAAGGCTTTGGACTAAGCAAACAAGATATGAACGTCCACAATGGCAATGTGCCAACTGGCAGAGTCCCTGGGCTTTTCTTTTCTATTCTTTTTAAATCTTCACCATGATGGTTCCATTGTGATATATTTAACAACTCCTCCTTAAAAAGCCATGGGCTACATTTTTGTATTGTATCAACGTATGCCCTGATTGTTCTTGATTTTACTGAGATGCCTCCTTCCTCTAACAATTTACTTAACACTCTTTCAGTTTGTTTTTTACTAATTTCTGATCCCGTATTTCTACTATAATACAACCCAACAAGATAACGCCTAACAAAAGTGAAACTGAGTGAAACAAAATTGGAACAACACAAAATCATTATAATAGCCTCCTGAAATGTCCATCCGTCCTTTCTCCCTATCTGTTCCTCAGATGTGAGCGGTTTTTCTTCCATCTTACACATCTCCAGGGACAGGCAACTTAAAACAAAAGTGAAACAAAATAACAAAAGAAGAATCTTAAAATGGCTACCCATCCTCTCGCCCTGCCCTCAGGGGCGAGCAGTTCACTTACCCTCAGTCGCTCCCCGTGCGAGCCACCAAATGCCGCAGTCTGCCTGGGCACAATCAGGAGCCACTTGTCAAAAGAAACTAACTTTATTTTTAGAACCACACACGCCAAACAAAACAGCCTCTCAGGAAAAACCCTCAGAGCCTCAACTGCCACCACCGGCTTTCCACAAGCCTCTCTCTCCCACACAAGCTTCTCTCCACCTCCCACAATCCTCCTGCTCTTGAGGCCGATTGGCTGGGTCACGTGGGTGGAGCCAAAAAAGTCCCCCAATGAGCAGCTCCGTGGTCTGAAAGGGCAGGGAAACAGCCCAATGAGCATCACCGCAGAGGAGCCAATCAGCTAGATGTTGCTGGGGCCGCTGTGAGCCAATCATCAGCCGGCAGCTGGAAGTTTGCTGGCAGCTGGAAGTTTGCTGGGGCCCCTTCGGCTGTGGCTCTCAACACTATTCCTTCAAAGTCTCTGCATTCCCAACTAACAAGATGATTAATAAAGCAATGTTATTTTTGTATAGTTGGGTCTTTAGTTATTGTTCTAGATTGAACATAAATCAGGGAAAGGGTGAGGAAAAGCTCATTTTACTGGACTGAGGTTTAGTTTTGGATTAGGGCCTATTAAATCACTTCCCAGGAAATCTTTTTTTTGTTGTTGTTATAAACCTTAGCACAAGACTGGTTCCATGCCCTAGCGTAGCAACTTGCTTTTGTTTGGACGCAGAATTACTTTGGCTCTGCACTCTCCTTGGTATATGATTAGGGATTGAATCTAGGTTTTTAAAGAGCTCACCAGGAAGACTCAATTGTTACAAGCCATAGGAACAGTTTATACTCAATTGCCTTAACCCATGCTATTGGCTGTTCAAATTAAACAATTTAAATCTGGCTCTTAAAACAAAAGTTTTCTAATTACTTTCACAACCCTCTGCCCAAGGGGTTTATGCTGGAAATTCCAAAGCCTTTAAGTTCTCCAATGAAGAAAACAAAATACTTTATTCATCAATTGTGAGAGCAAATGATTATTTATTGGATCAGTCCTTGAAGTTTAGCTATGGATTATCCTCAATGTCCTTACTTAAAGAAATGCATAGAAGGGTATCATCCAAATCAATCATCATAATATCATCACCACTTGAGTTAACAGAGAATTTTCTTTTAAGGCTTTGCATCTTGACTTAAGAAAAGAAAGATCTGAATTTTCTTTAGCTCCTTGATAGAGAATATCTTAGAACTAGAGAAAGGAATGAGCCATTGACCACTTCCAATATTTTTTATAAATATTAAAGGGTTAAACAATTCAAAACAGTTCAGCAGTGTTTTGTAATTTCCTGTTTCAATATTTTCAATTTCAGAGAACCTTAAAAAGATTATAGAAGGATTTAAAAATTGTTTCTAAAATTTAGGGAAGATGTTGGGTAACAGACACACTCTCCATCTTTTACATGAATCAAGACAAGACATATTACCTATTTCATTATCTAACTACTCTTTACTTTCAAGAATCCATTTATTCTTTGTCTAGAAACTCCTCCTGAATTTCATATTTTATCAACATAAAGCCTTTGGAAAGTTTTCATGCTTTCTATAAAAACAAACTTAAAGCACAAAGAAATCTAATAAATAAGTGTTACTTTATGATGTGAAATTATAGGATAGTTAAGTTAGTATAAATTTAGAGTATATTTTTCTATAATTGACATTTTTGATCTTAAAAGCCTCCAACTTCATCCTCAACTAATTTGGCAAAAATTAGAAAATGAAAATAAAGTTTCTTGGTTTCAACTATATGTATAAATCAGGAAAGTTTGAAGTTTTCTTTCATTATAAATGAGCTTATAACTCCTGATTTATTATCTACTTACCATATATACTAGAGTAGCACAATTATATAACTTTTTTGGTTTTTGTAATTCAGTAACAAATACCCTGGAGATCCAAAATAGATCCACCTAATTCCTTAAAATCAGAATATACTAGAGTGAGTTTACAGTATATTAGCCATCTGCTAGATTAATTATTGCAGATATGACTCCATGGGAATAAACAACTTAATAGACATGTTTTGGTTGAGAAGAAATAAATTGATCATTTCTTGTAGAAATATTAACTCTTCCAGACCTTGTAGTCCTTATTAAGAAACTATAGACCCCAAAACAACAAAGAACAACTACAAAAGACACTGTAGGAAATGTTCCCTGATACCTATGTTAAATATGTCTGTTTGTCAACACTCATGAATATAATTTATACTGGTACCTTGTACTCATTCATTGCTTTCTTATCTTTCCATTAAACTTTGTGGTCATTAAAAAATAGTAAATGTACTTACAAAGAAATATAATTTAAGACATTGTATATATTGTTCATTTGTCATACACTGTACTTCATCTTGTTTGTTATATGGTGTTAGGGAGTTAATTATGCCTTCCCCTATTTAAAGTTGATGTCCTAATCTGCATAGTCTCTGAATATGACTGTATTTGGAGATAGTATCTTAAAAAAACAAGTTAAAAGGAAGTCATTAAGGATGACCTAATGAAAATAACTGGTCTCTTTATAAGAAGAGGAGATTGGGACATGGAAACACAGGGAGGAGGTCCTGTGAAAACGCAAAAAGATGCCCATCTATAAACCAAGGAGAGAGGCTTTAGAAGAGAACAATCCTGCTAATGTCTTGATCTTGGTCTTCTAGTTTCCAGAACTGAAAGAAAATAAATTTCCATTGTTTAAACCACCCAGTCTATGGAATTTTGCTAGAAGGCCTAGCAAATTAATTTACACAGATAATCATCTTCTTAGTGGCTTGTGTAGAAAGCATAAGTATCATAAATATGGGATTAGAAATATAATTCTTCCTGAAGTGTCTATAAACTGTGAAGCTTTTCATTCAATGTCATTTTAGTGTCATTCAGAGTGTTTCCTTTTACACTGACTCACTTTGGAATTGGGTCATAAGGTGCCATTTTTCATTTAATTCAGTTGTCAATTTTAGATATATGTCTTTATTCAACACATGTTGGCTGTGTGCCTATTATGTGCCAGGCACTCATCAAAGTGTTGGAGATAGAGTAGGGAGTACCAAAAAGTCCCCTTATTCGTGGAGGCTGCATCTGAGCAGTGGTGATAGTCAGCAGATAGCAATGGTTCATTTCTTATTTTTACAAGAGTAGATTTTCTACCTTAATGGTTTCAAGATAATAGTCAACTGTTTTATAATTGGTTTCTATTGTTACTTTAATGTATTTTTAAAGTTGGGAGTTTTGCAAAGGCCCAAATATTTTGAACTGCTACATTTTAATGACATTTAACAGTGCATAGCATATTGTATATAGAAGTTCAGCAAATGCTTGATAAATTGTTATAATTGCTCCTTAAATTTGCTGTGGTAGAAAGTGTTAGGTAGCTCTATATACTCAATTTTCCACAATGTTAGCTATAATAATTGCCACTGTTTTCCTTTACCATGTTGAGTTGCTACTTTATTTGGATATTAATTGCCATCCTTATAATTTCTGCCTTGTATTTTAATATTTATTTTTATAAGATGGAAGA
This sequence comes from Marmota monax, assembly GCF_021218885.2. NCBI lineage: Eukaryota > Metazoa > Chordata > Mammalia > Rodentia > Sciuridae > Marmota > Marmota monax. The sequence goes on along the minus strand of NW_026695065.1, from coordinate 9,246,631 downwards.
ATATAGAGTTACTTTTGGAACTTTGCCTGAAAATAATTTCAGATTTCTTGTTAGCCTTCCTTCTATACATTATAAGCACCATTTGCAAAATATAGTCTGATAGCATATTGTTGAAAAGAATATTTACTGATGAAATAACAATGTTTAGGAAACTAACTTCTGAATTTTTCCCAAAGCATGATAAATCTCCTAGATTCATAATGTATCTTGGCCATTCTAATGGGGAAAACATGACCTCCTAAGGAGCTGATGTTATTTTTATAACTTATCTACTACATCTCTTTTTTGGCCACTGTGTAAAAATCCTTGCAGTATTCCTATGTTTGTTTTAATTTTTTGTTTCTGTTTGTTTATTTTGGAGAAGGGTATAGAAAGAGTTTTATCTTTGCTAGATTGATTTCTATATGATGATGACAGCACTAAATTATATTAGTTTATTATATGCATTAATTTTAACCATAATGGTTCTGAAGTGGTTCTGAATATATTGCAATGTATACATTTCTACAGAAAGTTGTTGAGGAGTAAATATTCACTGCTTTACAACAGTGTTTTAGTGCTAGGGATTTTTGAAGATGATACAGATACACACTAAAAATTCAACAGATGACCTTAAAGTGCACTAACATTTCAACTGACATTTTCCTACATGATTTATACTTTGCCCAGTGGTCAGACAGTGAATCAGTCAAACTGACTTATCCTGATTCATGAAAAGGTGAAAAGGTGCGTTCTCTGTGACTCAACGCCTTCCCTGAGGTGATTTTGGAAACAGTTTTGAAAGACTTACTCTAACTTTTTAGGCTGCTCTAAACTTCAAAGCCCTGAAAACAAAGAAATCAAAACAACAAAATGATAAATAATATTTTGGTTATTGTATTTGTAAAACATGACTCCTTCAAGACTTGATGGTATTTTTAAAATTCATTACCTTTTTCTCTCCAAAAAATATTAGCATGTTTTATTTATTGTGAGAACTAGTCCAATGACATTTTTCCTTCATATTTTGCGTATGGGCTGGGGAATTATGCACATATTTGAGAATCAGAAGATATTTAGAATTCTACAAAGATTGCTCAAAAAAATGGGTCTAGAAAAGTTTGACATCAGAAAACAAAGCAATTTATTCCCAGGAAGAGGTAGAGAACACTGGGAAGATGACAACTCAAATATTTTTAACTGTAAAGGACACTTTTTATTTTTTTACTTTTACTAAAAGAATTGAATCCTGACAGCAGCTATAAATAACAAGGTCATTTGCTTAGGTGAGAGGAGCCGATTTGTTTCCTCCAAATAAGCACATACGTGCAGCTACTCTTGCCAAATGCCAAAGTTTTGGTAAATGTATGCAGAGAAAAGACAAAGGCTGCCCATAAAAACCATCAGAGTTGAAAGTTCCACGAATTTTAAGAGTGATAGAAAATGTATTTGCTTTCTTAAGGAGTATGTAGTTTCAGCCCAGGAGTTCAATATTGCAGAGCATAAATAGTACTCCTAAATTGATGGAAAGAATACTGTACATTTAATGATTGTCAAAGACCAATGGAAGAGCAAGCAAAAAAACAAATATTTCATTAACCTCTTATATCAAAGCAAAACTAGAAGTGGAAGGAAAAGGTAAACTTGAGAAAGCGGAAGAAAAGCTCTAATTCTACAAACAACCCACCTACCAGAAATGCTGAAAATATTTTTAAAAATCCACATCATCTGTATGAGCCTAGGGCTGAAAAGGTAAAGCAAGATATAGCCCTTGCTTCCTGCCACACACACACACACAAAAAAAAAAAAAAAAAACAGCAGCAATCTATACCCCCTTTGAAATCAGAAAGCAGGTTTCTTCTTATCAAGGGACTTCACAAAACAGATGTGTAGATTTTAGTGCCTGCAGAGTGTAAGTTTTTCTGAGTTTAATTGATTACATCTATTTAATTGGGCAGCTTGTTTGGGCTTAAAACACAGTGCCAATTCAACCAACTCCTTATATTTTTAGGGGTCCTCAATTTCATTATATATGTTAAAATGTTTTCAGAGAAAAATATTAATAAGAGTTCAAATAACAGTGAAATTATATTGCAAGCAATCTTTGACAGTCTTTAAGGCCTATAATTTTGCATCCTAGTGATAAAATCAATCATGTATTTACAACAGAAATGGAGGCCACAGGAGTACTATATAAAAGAAGAAAATTGAGTGGCCTTCTTCACTCCTCAGTAGGGTCATAATTTCAAAGTGTAGAGTTTATTTCTGGTTGTTGATACAAGTCTTTGCTGCATAATTGCTTTGAGCTCTGAGAAATTCAGGATAGGGAAGAAATTGAAAAAAAGAGCAATTAAATTTCTGAATAATCAAACATTATACAAGTAACTATAGAAACTTACAAGAGATATTGTCACTAACCATAATATCGATACCCATCTAATAACCACATCCCAGAGATGATAATTCTGGGTTAATTACATGTGAAACTCTACTTTAGATTTGGCAAGGGAAAAAACAGTTCTATTTTTTAAAATGGTATTTTTGAAAACACAAATTTTAGGACATGACATAACTGCAAAAGTCATAAATATTTCTATTCATTATTTCATTTGCACCTTCAGGTTTTCTATGTACTGAATGTTTGTGTCTCTCCAAAAATTTATATGTTGAAGCCCTAACCTCCAATGTTTTCATATTTGGAAATGGTGTGCTGGGAGGTAATTAGGATTAGGAGAATGAAGTCTTCATAATGGGATTAGTGCTCTCATAAGAAGAAGAAAGAGAGTTTTCTGTGTCAATACACCTACAAGCACCTTGATCTTGAGCTATCCACTCTCTGTAACTATGATAAATAAATTTCTATTATTTCAAACACCCATTTTTTTTTTGCATTTTGTTATGGCAACTCAAGCTAAGTTTGAAAACAAACTTTGAAATAATTTCTTCTGAGTTTAGTAATAACAGAGCTAAAAGCAGTAATAATTAAAATAAACTTCAGACTTAGGAATCATGAAAGACAGAATTTTTGCATTTTCAAAGCTATTATCTATGATAATTGACATGCTTAATACATAAAATGGTAGATGCAACAAAAAACAGAGAAGATCAAAGGGATACAAAGAATAAAACACAATCCTGGGAAAGAAAAAATTTAAAAAACTGAATAAAATATTGTACATCAGAAGATGAAGGTTAATTTTTAATGTAACATTGTTCTTTATATGTCACATAAAGTCTAAATTGCAAGAGTATATCTCAAGGCTGGGCCAGATGAAACAGCCTACAATTCCAGCAGCTTGGGAGGCTGAGGCAGGAAGATTGTGAGCTCAAAGCCAGCCTCATCAGTGGTGAGGCACTGACCAACTCAGTGAGACCATGTCTCTAAATAAAATACAAAATAGGGCTGGGGATGTGGTTCAGTGGTTGAGTGCCCCTGAGTTCAATCCCTGGTACCAAAAAAAGAAAAAGAAGGAATAAAGAGAATTTGATGATATGATCAGTACAGTAGAATGTGGGAAAGAAGAAGAAATAAAGCAAAGCAACATTACAAAATAATATAATAGAAATTTAATTTCAACTATGTTAGTAAGCACCAAAATCATAAGTTGTCAAATTTGAATGTTAAAAATCAAAGTCTCTGAGAGTTATTCCAAACAACAAAATCTAGTTATGGGGATTATTTTAAAAGATACTCCCAAGATGGAAGAACAAAAGAAAGGATGGGAAAAGACATCTCAAGCAAATATTAATGAAAACCAAAACAAAACTAAACAGAGCCTAATGCTATTTTATCTTTATCACATGAAATATACCTTAATCTAAAAGAAGTATTTGAGATTCAGGGAAATATTACATAATAATAAAATGTAGAAACTTAACAGTGAAAAAATAACTCTGAATCTGTGAGAACCTAATGACACTGATTCAAAATATGTGAAGTCATAGTTGAAAGAATTAAAATGAAAAAATAAACATATCTACTACAAACAAAGTGGGAGATTTTAAAATAACTCATTCAGTAAGGACATAGAAGATTTGAAGTTCATAATTACCAAGCTTGGTTAATAGATATAAATAGAAATGTGCATCTCCACAATCTCACTTTCAGAGAACATATATTTTAAGTGTATATAAGATATTTTAAAAAATTGATCAAAAAAGACGTTGCAAATACAGTTTCAACAAATAACACAGTATCAATAATATGATTAAGGGTCCCTAGCTAAAATTGAATGAAATTGAAAATTAATAACAAAGAAATATCAATGAACCAAAGAAAATTGAAACAAAAATTATAAACAAATTTTTGGATCAAAGAAGACAGATGGAAATAGAAAAATATTTTCATTGAATGACTACAAAATAATTCTTGTGAGATGAAGTTCAGGCTATATGTACAGGAAAATATGTAACTTTAAATGAACACTTTTTAAACATGGATAAATTTAGAAACAATAGACTAATTTCAAAGAAGTTAGGAAGGAAATGTTTTCCCCAAACATCAAAGATCACTGTAATATCCAAAATCTCCCAGGAGTTTTAAATGAGTACAATTGCTTCAACTCAGATTTTAAAACTATTGTAAACAAAGACCATTCAAGGAATGAAAATTACAGGAAATTTTATTTATAACTTTATTTAATATAATTTTATTTTACTTGGATTGCAAAACTCCAAATAAAATTGCAGCAAACAGAAATAAGCAACAAATAGTAAAGATAAGTAAATGGGCAAGTAAAGAAGTAAATGACCAATAACAGTTTTACTGTAATTTGCTAGCATTTCATTATTTTATTTTTAATATGCCTACCTTTCCCCTTATGGATTTTTTTCATTATATTTAGCTATAAGCATTGTTTTTTCAAATAGAAAATATAGTGATGGTGATATTTTGTGCCCAGACACAAGAATAGTTGTGGGATAGAAACTACCTAGAAATGTTCCATTCTAATGATTGGCTTAATAAGAAATATCTTTCTAGAAGCCCACATTCCTTTAATAAATTAACTAATAGGTTGTCAATATTTTTTTAGTAGAAGAAAAGGAATTGCACTTTAGAATCAATAAAATGTTTCCCTATAAAAAGACATTTCTTCATCTAGTTGTGAGATAACTTTTTGCACTTAAAAATGGTCAAATTAAAAGTCTCAGAAAAGTGTCTATGAGTATATGCATGTAAATTCCTATTATACAAAAACACATATAGTTATGATAGAGGTAGGCTACAATGTTCTCTTGATTTTATATTCATATGTAAACTACATTTTATATTTGTAAAAGTACCTTCACATGTTGCAAATGGATTCCTGATTTAACATCATAAGTTACAGTCTCCACATCTTCATTCTATCCATTGCATTTTGTTTCCATTTTGAAGGAAAAACCATTTACTTTCGTGAAAGAAAATAGTTCTCTTTGCTTCCTTGACCACTTCAAAAATATGTGAAATGATGTTTCATGTTTTCAAAAATGATGCCTACTTGTTAAAGTGGAGAGGCTACGGATGTGATTGATGCACTGTCTTCAGATTATATTGCAGGGCTCCATTTATCTTAAGAGAAAGAGATCATCTTGTACTCTGTCTTTTGAAAATAAAATTTGTAGTGGTATTATTTTAGAGAGGATGAATGGTTATTAGTAAGCATTGGTCAGTGAAAACATATTTAGTAAGCATCTACTCTGTAACAGGTATTACTTTAGTCCATTTGGGTTGCTAAAATAAAATGCCTTAGACTAGATAATTTATTAACAACAGAAATTTACTGATCACATACCTGGAACTGAAAAGTCCAAGATCAAGGTGCTGGCAGATTCAGGGTCTACTAATGAGTCACTCTGTGTTCCATATACAGTGACTTGTTGCTATATCTTCACATAGTGGAAGGAATAAAGCAGCAACTTTTAATCTCCTTTATAAGGGCACTTCTTGACAGATCTGCCCTCATGACTTAATACTCACTTCTTAATGATATTGCTTTGGGAAGTAGATTTCAATATATAAGTTTTGTGGGAATAACAACATTAAGACCACAGTAGACATGGTGCTAGGTTTGGGTCTATAACAATAAATCAGACCTCACCCTTCTTCTCGGGGACTTTATGGACTGAAACAGCTCTTGTCTCCAAACTGCCAAGACCCACCCTGCCATCCAGTAAAGCCAATAATATGTTTTACTGTTTTACTTCGCTCCCAAGGGCCTGCTTCTGACCACTTGGTACGAATCATTTTAAAGTCGCTTTAGCCAAATAAGTTTCCATAGTCCTTTTGTCTTATCTTGGCAGAAAATATCATTGCCATTATATTTGTCATAATGGCCACTGACCACTCAAAGAAAACATTGTACCTGAGGTAAGAATCACTTGTAATTTATCTTAAACCTTCATTAGTTATCCACTTCCAATGCATTTTCATGTAGAAACTTATTTTTAGAAAAGAAGAAGAACAGAGTTTGAGATGCCTAAAGGAAACATTTCTTAAGACTGAGGAAAGGAATCCAAAAGTGTGTCGATAAGGAGTGGATGATTAAAACTTTAAAGACTTTTAAACTCAAGGCCTCACGACCAAGTAAAGTATAGCACAAGTGCTAAATGAATGAGTGCATAGAAATAACATTCTTACTTTTAATTGACAGTTTTGAAAGTATCAGGATTGGATTCTGGGAATAATATAAACAAAATGTAGGAGAATTTATCAAGTTATTAAAAATTGAAGTAAATTCAGAATTTGGGAGAACCAGAAGTCAACCCTACTTCTTCTGTTTTAATTGGGGTACATTGCAAACAAACAAAAAAACATACAGAATGAGGAAGCCATAACATTTTTAAAAAACATTGTAGCCATATACAAGCATCCTACACCTTTTATTATACTAATAAAGATGAGAACACATTGTGTGGATAAATATAAAACTTTGCTGTTTCTTAAAAGTTGCCTTCTTGTCCATTTGTTCATAGTCTACCCTACTTGAACTCTAAAGTAAGACCACAGAATCAGAGTAACCTATTTTATTGCCTTTCTAGCATGATTTGCCACTGACTCTAAGCCTGTGCTTTCCTGTAAAATATATCCCTACTGTATGTATTTGGGTGCAATGTAATGGATTCATTTGTAATGTTATTATCAGAAGATATAAATGCCATAACAATAGCGGGAGTACTTCTGAGTGTAAATTATATATTTTTCTTAGGGTCAGAAATAGTCTCAAATAATGCCTAGATATGAAGTGAAATGTAGAAATTGCCCTGTGTCTTAGGAGAAAATGTGTGTTAAAAAGCACAGCAATGAATTAGACCATTCTTAAAACTGTGTAATGAAGGAAATATTGAAGAGTATGCAGGGTATTATGAGCTCTGTTAAAATAAACTTGTTGCTAAGAAAATGCTATTCACAATAATATGTTAGATAAGCATCTGGGATTGCAGGATTTCACATTTTAGAGTACATGTATGCTATTTCTTTTCCTTAATACCTAGTGATCTGGTCTCCATACTCCATTTCTTGAATCAGCTTTTGTACTTTGTGATGTAGAAGGTGAGAGTGGTAAACTAAAATAAATGTGTACTTCTCATCAGAGCTAAAATCATCCAACTTTTGCTAATTCCTATTCACCTAGAAGTGATAAATATGGCATTATTCAGGAGTGCTTAGGGTTTCCCAAGTGGATTTCCAAAGAACTTTTGTTTAATCTTGTAAGGATCAATGTTTTTGTTTAAACATTTTTCCCAAATGAATGTATTTCCAGAATACATTAAATTCTATCAGATTATAAGAAACATGATTTAATCTTTTCTTTAATCCTCTTCTTAATTATTCAGTTATTCTCATCAAAAATATGGTCATAGATATATACTTAGCTGTTAAATAAAAATACTTAAGCACTGAGCCAGGAAATCTTTCTTTTTGGAAAAACTATTATTAATGGACTGAGGCTTGCCTATTTCTCATGGAAGCAGAAAAAAGAATGTGCAGCAGTTTGATCTCCTGTGGGGTGTGGCATGACTGCTTTTCTGCAAAATTGGTTCATGAGTCAAAATCTAAAGCTTTTTCTATATCACTGTTTTACCTTCCAGAAATCTTTACTGTTGCTATAAGTTTCTCTTCAACTTATCAATATTCTGAACATCATGGTTATTTCTTACACCTATCCATAGTTTGCTCTTTCATTAAAACTGAAAAAAAGGAAAAAGAAAGCATCATCTGGCTTATATTCTTAGAAGGGGACTCAGTGATGTACCTAGGGACTACTGAGATGTAGATGGCTTTCCACAGCACACACACACAGCAGCAAACACATACACACACACACACACACACACACACACACATTTCTACCTCTGCTAAAAAGGCCTTTAGTGTTTACAAGTCTCCTGAGAACTGTTGAAAATGAATTGGCTGTTAGACTCAGAAGACTGCGAAGCATGCAACAATACAGTATCAATTACCTTATTGCTACTGACCTTCTTTTATGTCAGTTTCCTACTCAGTCTCTGCCTTTTGTTTTCCCCCCTTGATTATTCTCTGTCCTTTCCATATGACCTCTGCATTTTCAGCATTTTCTTTTAGCACTATTTTGGATATGTGAGATTTATGTATGCCTGTGAAGCATTCTTCTAATTTCAAACTTTTTCTTGACATTGCTTATTCATTTCAAACTACCAAGTATCTGTCCTGTGACATGCACCATGCCTAGCACTGAAGATAAAATTAAGAGCAACTTAACCATGAGGCTTTCAGAAAGTTTCTAGTCTTATGCAAAAATAGAAAACAAATATTGGCATTAAATTATGATACTACATGTATATCTCTTCCTCTCTAGTGATATCAATAAATGTGATACCCAGAGAACTGACAAGGAATTGCCATGTCTTTTGAAAAAAAGAGCTCAGAACTAATTCCTATAATAGTTTACAGGAGATTTTTGTTCTGTTTTGTTTCCATTTCAGCAGAAGTGCTAGATATGACATTTTTGAAGCCACAATTTCAATTGAATTCTCTAATGTTAACATACTATTTTGAGACATTTTGACCTTATTCCATATAATAACCATAAATTCAATAGCTATATATCCAAACATGGCATGGCATAAGAACCACTATGTCCCATTTTGAGATTGCTCCTTCAAAATCAGTGGGGGGTTTCGTTTGTTTGTTTTGGTACCAGGGATTAAACTCAGGGGCACTTTACAATTGAACTAAGTCCCCAGCCCTTTTTATTTTATTTTTTTACTTTGAAACAAGTTCTCACTAAGTCACTGATGCTGGCTTTGAACTTGAGATCCTCCTGCCTCAGCCTCCAGAGCTGCTAGGATTACAGGTTATGTACCAACAAACCCTGCTAAAATCAGTGTTTTATATTTCAGATTAAATATTCTGATTTTGGCTAATACTACATTTCAAGAAAAACTAATTATATTTCTAAGTGCCCCTACTTAAAATAAAAAAAAGAAGGCTGGAGCTGTGGCTCAATGGTAGTGTGCTTGCCTAGTGTGAGGTCCTGAGTTTGATCCTCAGCACCACATAAAAATAAATAAATAAAGGTATTTTGTCCTTCTACAACTAAAATATTAAAAAATCAAAAAGGAAAACAAATAGAAAATGAATAGTCCTGAATCTGAGTTCATTGGGCCTTTATGCATTTATTAGAGTTAAATGAATAAGTTCTTACATATACCTATCTCTTTCTTCTTACCCTACATGTATTATAGATATATGTCATAGAAATACTTATTTATAAATGTAATTTAATAATTTCCATTTTATGGTCAAAAATCAGCTAATAGTTTTTGAAGTAATATATTGAGCACCTTATACTCATATTCTTGAATGCATGAGAAGCTTGCTGAATTTAAGAGCAAAAAAAAGTTTATAGGACATCTTGGTAGAAAAGCATATCAATAAAATTGATTCATCTTTATAGGTGGTTTTAATACCACATATACCTTAGATCTATAGTCTGTCCATCAATTCAAAAGGTAAAATGGAAACACTAACAACATATAGATTGATACTTATATTTATGTCTTTTGAGTAGTAATTGAACCAAATATGTATTTATCAAATACCTATTTTATACGGGGGGCAGATTATTGCTAGCATCTGTGAATGAACAAGGATAAGATGTCCAGAATATGGTGCATTCAGAAACATAGTGGCCATAGTAGGGAAACTAAGATTTACCTAAACTGTTGGAGTAGTTTCTAGAATGTGTTCTAAACCTTCAGCTAAGATTTATAGATGACCACATTCAATCCAATCTAATTAAATGTGATTCCCATGATTTTAGGAGCTGTGTAGTTGATGGAAAAAGTATTAGACTTGAAGTCTGGAGATTTGAGTTTCTATATATTGGAGACTTGAGTTTCTATATACAACTTTCTATACTTTAATCTCGAACAAGTCACTTCAACTCTCTGAACTTCAGTTTGTTCATCTTCAGACAACAGAAAATAGACCTTGTTCTGCAAACCTCATGGGATGATTTGAAAATCATATAAAAGAATGTGCTTTTTTTTCTAAAGTTTTATCTACAAATGTAACATTATCAACTTATCTGCATACTTATTTATTAATAGATAGATTTTGTTTGCTTTGGGTAGTTTACTTAGGGTAAAAGGAATGTGGGAATCTATCCATTCCTTTTGCAAATTTGATCAAGCTCTACATATTCTAGCCTTCATGGTGAGATGTACAATGATATGTAATATGCAATTTTAAGAAAAATATCTTCACATTTGAATCATAGTTTTAAGTTTTCATTTTCATCTAATGCCCAGAGAGACTGATGTTTCAATGCGCTAAACACATGCAAGTCTTTTAAACACACAAAGTAAATGTGTCTTATTATTCCAAAAGTAGCCAAAATGCTGTAGTCTGAAAGATTAGGCCTAGTGGTGTTCTCTGTCTACCACAATATATATTGCTATCTAATGGCTAAAAAATTGTCAATTTCTCTGTGTCTTCATTTTTAATCCTGAAACATGATATGCATAATTTACTTTCAGTATTTAGTGGAAGTTATAACACTGAGCAGAATTTTGATGCAGGAGTATGATTTACCCTTCTTCAACTCAGAGGAAGAAATATCCCTTGACATCTGTGGTCTTCCTTTCATTCCCTCTGTCCTTTTTCCTTGTGCCCCCTTTCTTCCAGTTCTTATTGAAGTTTATCTTTCCTGTATCCATACATTCTCTCCACCATCCTTTGTGTTTTTCAGATTCATATTTTAATATTTGGTAAGATTCTCGTCTCACTTCAGTACTTTCTGTAGCAGGCTTTTCTTTTTGAAATAAGATCATAATTAAAATGAGGTTATCTTCTGGGCAGTGAGATTTGGTTTGTTCTACTTGGTTTTGTTGTACAACCTTTCAATATGGTGAGTCAAGAACACATGTTGGGAAAATGAAGCTAAATAGTTTCCTCTATCACCATTATCTACATTTAAGGTTTTCTAATTCAAATACTTCCAAATATTTCTGGTTTCTTCCCTTTTTTACCAGGAAGAGGGAAGGAAAAGAAAGAAGAAGCAAGGAGGATCAAGAAGGCATGAGCCCAAGAAATGGAATAGAATACTGTAGTGGGATGTTGGCCACCCTTTACATTCCGGAAAAGAAGGATCAAGATACCACCACTGACCACAGAATTGTGCATCTAGGATCTTTCCATTTTATTTCTAATATAATTTCCATACTTCCAAGAAGAATGAAGCAAAATAGTTCCCCAGAACCTCAATGTGATATTGACAATAGTTACATAATTGTATATTATCAGATTATGCCACTATGGATATCCTCACTCATGTAGGGCTCAGCTGACTCCACATAATGACTTTGCAGAGCTCTTCCTTTACATGCATGCTAGCAAACGATGGTAGAGACTGAAATCGACAGTTGCTTTCTAAATATATTTTTGCTATGTATTTCACTAACCATGTATGATCCTTCACAGTAGGAAAAAATTTTAAATACTATTTTGAAAAATGATGCACAACTCATTTGCAAGTTTGTATTCACAAGAACATGTTCTTGGAATAGATATCTGGAAGAATATGAATGGACATTTAAAAGCATTTGAGGTTCAAGTATTTGGTGAGGGCATTCAGAGAAAGAAAGAGGTTGAAAAATCATAAAGACACAAGCACATTTAAGAGAGTCAAAAGATGAACCGGCATCTTTTAAATTTCCTTCAGAAAAACAAAGAGAAGACATCTCATTAATATTTCTGCTAAGTAACGAAAGGCTCTGGCACCTGAGTTCTCAAAGCACAGACTATTGTATGTTTTCTTTTAAAATGAATTCTAGTTCAATCTGTCTCACTAGCATTTTTCCTTTTCTTTCTTTGAAAAATACACACACACACACACACAGACATACACACACACATTTATCTTAAAGATATGCTTTATTCCTCCCATGTGGCAGAGTAAATCTCTGGTTTGAACGAATAGTTAAGTACTGAATTTAGGTCTCACCATCCCCACTAGTCCTGCTGCTCTGCCCAGTGCTAGATAATGCAACAATGATATGAAAGTTCCAAAACCCATAGAAACTTCTCCTGACTGTGACTTACTGTCTCTGACATTTTGATGCTGATATACTGTAGATGAAATCCATAAATGCAATCCTAAATTTTAGGCATTTGGATTTGTCAGTTTAATTCAAACATCACCTTAGTTAAAGCTCAACTTACTGTATTTATGCAAAAAGAAAGGGGGAGGATAAGGGCAAGAGACATTTTCATTCTGCAATAAATATTATCAGAGCTGTGCGGTGTTATAATCACTGCATGCAGAATAGTACAACGCCAAAGAGTAAGCTGGAGTTGCAGTCTGGCAAAATAAGTCCTTCAAAGCTCATGAGCTTACTGCTATTCACCTGGTGGATTCTCTCCATCAAGAAGCTGAGTGAGTCCATTAAGCTTATGTAACACAAGCTTAAAGGTGAAATGGAAAGCTCCTAGAAAATAAACTATTTAAGTTTCTAAATCAAGAGTGTGCATTATGTGCTGAAACTTAAATATTCAGTAATGCCAAATACATTTGTACAATAATGCTAATCACATTCACATTTTAAAGGAAAACATTTAAAAGTTCATTTCCTTCACAGACATGAAAAAAAAATCTAAATCAGTATCCTGGCTTTGCTCTGAAAGAAGTGAAGGGAGCCATAGCAGTCAGGGAGTGCTCTATGCTTTGCAAGTGCTGTCATCAATTCTTATAAATCCTTAATCCAGCCCTTGATAGGCAGGTGAAGAAGAAATTGATTTTTTCAGATGTTTTGGTATAATAAAATACAGAATATAAGAAATGTAAGCATGTACACATATTTTCATAGATATAGGACCTTATTTATTTTAGTATCCAATTTAGTGCCAAGAAAACAGTTACAGTACATCCATTGAAAATAGTAAAGGGTGTTAAAAACATATGTAGACTGATGACATCATCAAACTCAACAACTAGTGCTGGAGTTTATTATATGCTCAAGCACTTTAAAAAGGATTTCAGGTATACTCCTAACCCTGGAATAGCATGGTGAGTTTGGTCCTTTTACTCAGAGGCTGTGTTTTTTGATGGACATTCAAACCAAAACATAACCTGATTCTACCAAACTCTCAAACTCCTGGTGCCATGACTGTAGCAAGAACATCAGAATCTGCAGCCATATGTTAACGAACCTTTCTTCCAAGTATCCTCAGACCTTTGCCCGATTATAATCAAAATGCTGGTAAAAGCTGGGTGCAGTGGCCCATTCCTATAATCCCTGCTGCAGCAGCACAGCAGGATAGCAAATCTGAGGCAAGCCATGGCAACTCACTGAGGTCCTAAGCAATTTACTGAGACACTTTCTAAAAAAGAAAGAAAGAAATTCTGGTAAAGCAACAGAGGTAAATACTATTTTTCCAGGTTAATCATAGTTTTTATAAGAAATTTTGCCACAAATAAATTAACCTTTCATTTCTACCATGGGTTGCTACATTCTTCCTTTTTGAAAGAGGCATCTTCTGAATTTTCATCTGTTAAAGATGATTTCCTTATGGAGACTAGACCACCAGTCTGCTCATTGTGAGTGTTTAGGGAAATGAATAATATCCTTCAGGGGAAATTTTTTTTCTTACCCTGCTATAAAATGAATGTGAGCTTTGTTCCCCGTGACCCAGATTCCCATGACAAATAGCAACAGTGACCTTGCCATAAGGTCTAGGAGCAGATGAAGCCATGGAACAGAATGAACCGAATTCTGGTGTTGATTTTTTGAGGTACATTTTAATGTTTCCACCTCAAATTTCTCTCTTACAAAAATGACGATTATAATCTTGACAAAAAGATTTCTATAGATAGTATTGCTTTTATCAGATTCACACAAATAAAAAGACAGATTTTCCCATTGAGACAGGCAGCCAGAAGAGTGATGAAAAAAATCGGTTTGAGGGGGCTTTGGCACCAAACATAGGCCAGGAAATCACTCCAAACCTCACTTTTGTAATGGACTCTAAATTTTCAGCAACTGAAAACCACATTGTCCCAGCCAATTGGTAATAAATTTAAAATACCAGATGATTTCAGAGAAAGAAATTGCAGCCATGGAACAACATATTTCTAAGATCAATGGGACATATCTGTCTTACCGGAATAGGATTCACTTCTGGAAAATAAAGTAATGATCTTAGAAGGCAGAACAGAGACTCTTTTTAATATCTTCCTCCTACTTGATCTTAGAGGAATGGGATGAGAGTTAAATGTTGTAGATCTCCTGGAGGTTTTAAGATGGGAGCTGAAAAATAGCATTTATAATTCAAATCTTCCTGACTCTCAAATCTTCTGAATTGATGAAAAATGCATAGCATTTGTGTCTGCTTAATGTACTATATTTATAGCTTATGTATTTGAGAACCTCCTGTTACAAAGTTTGTGTTTCTTTCTATAATACATGTGCAATAGATAAGTATTAATACATGAAAAGAAAATAATTTCTGGTTACCCAGCATAAGTAAAATTAACATTGCTAGAGCCTGTAACAGGTCAATAAACCAAAGCTTTGGCAGTAAGGAAAGCAAGGATATTTCAGAGTAAAGAGTCTGTGGGGAAAATAGCATGCTTTTCCATAAAATTTCAATCCAAGAAGACAAGAGAATTTTCCTTTGTGCCATCTCTTTTACAAAAGAAATTTGAAGGAAAGATGACATTTGGAAAAAAATAAAAAATAAAAGACTATCTGTGTCTTCACACATCAAAGTTTTTCTCCAAAGTTTATAAGTGATTGTGTAGATTACTTAGTTTAACCTAATTCTACACAGCAACAAATGTGCTAGTGGCCTCTTATGCACTAGCCATATTCTTTAGTACTCTGTGCTGTTTGTTCAATCCTTCATTTATTCTACAATCATTTATTCAATATTTATTTATAATATTGGGCACCGTGTTAGAGAAGAGGGATGCAAGGGGAAAAGAAGCGATATTCCTGTCCCAGAAAACTCCTGATCTACTAAAGACTAGAAGCAAAATTGACATCATTCATCCCCAAATGGTGAAATTAAGGTTTATGAGATTCAGATTTGACCCCAGAGAATACAAAGTAGAATCGTGGATCAAAGACCACCTTGAGAAATTCGTTAATAAGTAAAATGTTCTCAATACTTGATTTTGAAATTTGAAGAAAAACAGAATGAGCCCCATACAACCTGAGCAAATTCTCTGAGCAAAGAGCAACCACTACCAGTACTGATCCATCTAATCCTAGGATTACAGGAGATCCCATGAGAAAGGGGAGGTTTGTTTTAAGTGGGATTTTGCTACAACAGAATTGCCTGCAGCCCTGTGGGCTCCCTTGCAGAGCTCTTTTCTCCATACAGAAGTTTTGTTATACCTCTGCTCAAATAGATTTATTACCTATTTGAACCCTCCAGGTGGTGATATCAGTTGCAAAGAATATAAAAATTCAACTGCAGATTTTGTTAACTGCAGTTTCAGTTCTTCCAACCTGTTGTGCACTGCATGTAGATATATCAGTTGCAAAGAATATAGAATTTTCTTAATGCAGTTTCAGTTTTCCCAACCTGTTGTGCACTGCGTGTAGTTACACATTTGGGGAAATACTGCCACTGAATGAGTGTTGTAGGGCATGTACAGAGTGCTTATCTGATATTATTAAAAAAATGGAAACTCTGCTCAGTTCTATAAGATAAGTGTAATCTAACCCTACCTGTGCTGGCCATATCTTATTTAGAAAATGTACCCATGTACCCTTTTTTGTGAGGAATTATAAAACGTGGATTTTTGTTAAAATGCTCTTACCATTCAAATTTCCATTTGTCAAAGCAATTTTGGTGCATGGGGAGTTGTATTATGGTATGTAAACCAAATATATACTATATAAAATGTAAAATGAAAGCTTAATATTCCTTTCAAGATAGCACAAGGGCTTAAAAAACATTAAAAGGTTAGACATAGAGAGGTGTTGCCTGCTCTAGCAAGGCAGATATTACCAATTAATAGCTAAAAAGCTATTATATTCATTTTGTCTAGAAAATAGTGTATAATTCATTTATCACTTAAACACAAATTATAATACAGGGATTAATATATTCTGATGATTTTATTCTGTTACTGAAATGGTGGTTGTTTCCCACTGCTGTTTTTTCCTGGTCCTTCCTTTTGTCTTTCTCATGTAGTCTCAAGGCCAGGAATGATATTCTGCTGAAATCTATGATGTCATGCAAGTTATAAAAATACTGAACTATTTCATATGTTTTGATAAATGACTGCTGTTCTGTACCCTACAAGCATCACCCACTGTTACTAGGTCCCCTCATACATTTTTTCCCAAACCTCCTGTCTTTCCTACTACTCTGTAACTAAAAGAGTAGGGTCTGGCAAAATTGGCAGGAGTATTAATCCAGGATCCTTTTCCAGTGCTCTGCCTGCCTTCTGTTCTAATGGGTTGGTTTCTGTGTTTCCTCTATTGCTGAGTATTTTTGAGCATCTATTTTTTTTAGCTGTGAGGATTTAAAAGCCATTGAACAGAGATGGCCCCAAGCAATATTTTCAATGGTTCCCATCTGACCATTCAGTAACATCCACTGCTTCCCAGCCGCTCTGTCCTAGCTCCACTATTCCACCTAGCAAAACATAATTGTCCTATGCTCAGAAATCTGACTCATTTACTTAGATTACAGTAATAACTGTGGATAATGACACTCAAAAGACTATTTGAATTTTAGCATGGAAAAACAATATTTTAAATCAAAGAAATAATAATAACCATCTTTTATTTTGCACCTACTAAAGTCCAAGAAATATAGTAGCCGTTCTAACTTCAATCCTTTTAATCCACAGTTGGTAGATGAGTAAATTGAATCTCAAGGAGCCTAAGCAAGTTGGCTGAAATTACAAAGAGAGGGTAAAACAAAGATGGGATTCAAAATTAGGCCTGTGTCTCTGAAATATACGTTATGCACCACATGAGAACTAATAGCAGAATTTGAGGCTAAATGACAAGATAGAATGAAAGGTATTCTTGGTGATGGGGTTGGAGGGGGAAGAACAGTAATTCTACTATTCATGAAGTTTGAAAAGGAGATGCTTCCTCTATTTACATGCACACATCAGGTTGAATTGAAATCTGAAAATTTGGGGCTGGGAATATAGTTCTTCCAAAATGTTTTCTTTATTCAAGTGGAATTTAGGAAAGAATCTCACTTTCAAATGCATGGGGTTCTGTGCACTGCCAAACCTCAATATTTTTTGCCAATTTCCTGACTCATCTGACATTCTATTAACAAACTTCATCCTCTAACAAACAAAACTTGGGACATACCACAAAGATTTAGCTATTTGTGATTGATTGTATAATTGTGCTTCTAAGGTCTTGGACTTTTATTTCTCTATCACTATAATTTTAATGGAATTGAGGGTTTATATCCATATGTTTTGATAAAAGACTTGGGGTGTCCTTGAATTATATACTTAATCAGTATTATCCTCAAACTATCCAATATCATACTATAGATCTGATGTCTGCATACTACTTAATAACCTAATATTTTTTATTTCTACTTTTCAGGCTAGCTGGACTTATTTAGGGGAAAGTTTCAGTTGCCCGTGGAATGAAATTTAAGAAGCATCATGCAAGGCTTTCTGCCCTCTCTTTTTAAAATTAACCAATCTGAAATTCCATGTGTATAATTCATTCTGTTAGAAATAAATCACTCTCATCTTAAGGCCTTTTGTGAATGTGAATATCTATATGTACATTTTAATTTTTTAAATCATCAGTAGTTTACCATGACTTGATTCATCATTTTTTTCCACAGGCAATAGCTTTGCATATATTATAAACCAGATGAAGAATAGACTATTTTTTAAGGAGTAAAAGCAGTTGAATTAAGATATGTATATGTATATCTATAAAGAAAAGTTGAAATCCATAAATACTTTAAGAAGGTTATAAGTGTGACACTAAAACTGAAGAGGATAGAATTCAACTAGTAGGATGATTCAATCTTCCATTTAGTCATTTTTTTAACATTTATTAAACACTTGCTATAATCCAGGTATCATGCAGGGTTCTTAAAGATTTGCAGGTGAAAATTGTGGTTCCTGCATTTCAGAGGCTCAGTTTAAAGGGTAGGTAAAGGCATAAAAAATGAAGCAGTAAAATAAAGAATAAACAACAAATGTAAGAATAGAACAGTGCAGAAAGCTTTGGGAACCCAAAGAAAAGTCATACATCTAGTCCAAGATTGGGTGAAGCTGGACATTGTGGTAGGAGAAACTTTAAGAGGAAGAAACTCTAGGGCTGAGAACTAAAGCTGAGAGGGAAATAAAGGTCATGGCAGGAAGAGATGGCAATTTTTTTTCAAAGGAAAAGAGCCTGGCACATCAAAGAACTGAAAGAATTCTGCATGTCCAGAGTCAAGAATACAAGCAGGGCTAAGAGAGAACAGGATACAATGGAGATGGTCAGGCTTAAAGTCATGAAAAGCCTTCTACTTCCACATGAAAATACAAAAGAGTCAACGAGGAATTTTATGACAAGGGAGAAACCCAGTTATTAAAGACATCATTGCAGCTGGAGATTGGGAGAAAGAAAGAGGGAAAGTATTTGGGGGGGCAGGGGAGATAGCAAGACGAGAAGAGAAAGCAAGAAAAAGATTGAGGAAAAAGACAAAGGCTTAAAACATGAGACATTAGGAGAGAAAGCTTGGTGGCATGAGCTGGTGGGGACTTCTATTCTGGAAAACAATAGAAATCAAGGGGAACCTGAAATGTCATTTCTTTATTCATTAAATAGAATAAATTTTTATTTAGTCATTCAATTTCTAAACACTGTTCTAAGACCTGAGGATATAATTTGGCTTCTCTGGAGCTTACAGCCCTGTGAATGTGATCAACATTAATCACATAATCAACCAAAATATATATTTACTAAATAAAATAAGTTCTATTAAGGAGAGGTGCATTTCCCATGAGTCCATATAACATGGATGCATGATTAGAATTTTTCATTACAAGCTACCTAAATTATTTGGGTTAACATAAGCAAAAACTGAAAAGTATTGGAAGGATGTGGGGCATCTCCCTATAAAGAAGGAATCATTGATAAACCAGAGTTCTGAGAAACAAGGAAGAGGGCCCCTCCAGGAGTAGGGAATAATGAGCAGGGCCGTCAGATGAACTGGCTTGATTTTCCACCTCTACAATGCTGCTCAAGGTACAAATGCCTTTGGGGGAGTCAGAGTGGCCAAGAGCTGGTCAGTGTTCCCATTACTTGGATAAAGAAGAGGAAATGACTTTCCTTAACAGCCCTATTAAAACTACAGTCGTGGGAAAATAAGTCCTCTCAAAGAAAACCAAGCTGTATTTCCCAGAAGCAGTATCATTGCTATGCTGTTTGGGAGAAAGAAAAAAAAAAGATTTCCACTAAGGACAACTCTTGTAAACCTTAGAAAAGGTTTCCTGAAGGAATGTCATTGCTAACTGAGATGTAAAGGATGGATGGGGAATTAACTAGGGAAAGATTGGGTGCACATGTCATCAGGGGGTGGCTTCCTAGGCACAGAGAATGCACAATATGTGTTCAGATGAAAAGCTAATTAAAGACAAAATTCAACTTCTCAAGAAGTTTGCCTTGTGGGTAGCAATTCAATGTCATTTCTGGATTATTCATTAGCATTCACCTCCATTATTAGCATCATCACCATCACTTCTAAGTGTGGAAATAAAGTACTCAGTCCATGAACATCAACAAAATTATGTAAAAGTCACCCCTTTCAGACACTTGTATTCGGCCCTTAGGAAAATGTTGGTGAGAACCACTGTTCTATAGACAAATTGTAATACTCCATCATCCTTGTCATCACTTAGCAGTAGATTTCCTAGCATGGGGATTATTGCAAATTGTGAGGCAGTAGGGAATTTCTCCTATTTACCTGTTATTATATTGAAGAAATAGATTTCAGTTTGCATCAGAGCACTTTAGAAATATATTCATTTATTTCTTTACTCTTTTGAACTCTGTAGATAATTACCCCTTGCTAAGCCAAAGTTGCATCATTCTGGCAATGGAAGCAGCTTCTCTCTACCACTTACTGTGAGATGTTGAGCAAAGTATTTTTGCTTTTCTCTGCTTAAGTTCCTTCGTTTATGGAAATGGTAATGAAGCATATTTTGAAGAAGCCTTGCAAAAATTAATCACTTCTTCCATTTTATGAACAAGAAAAAGAAGGTCCAGAGAAGCAATGCAACTTGCTGAATATAACACAGCTTCTTGGTGAGGAAGCTGGACTTAGAACCCAGGTCTGTTTTCCATTCATCATGTGTCTTAGAGAACTTGGATATGCTTTCCTACCTGCTTGGCTAGATTCTTCTCAGGATTATTAAAATGAAAAAGGAGATCACTTCTACTCTTCTTCAAGTAATGCAAAGAGAACTTTTACATAAAATAGAAACCAGGGTTTTGAGTCTTAAATATAAGACTTCTTAGCTAATTGACCTTGGGCATCCATTTTACCTTTCTGAACTTCAGTTGCTTCACTTGCTATGTAAGTGTAATGCCTGCCAAACTGCTTTCATGGTCATTGTAGGGATCAAAATAAGAGAGCATATACAGGGGTGCTTTGTACATCATAAACCAAAATGCAGATATGCAATATTGCTAGCACATTTTGAAAATTAGGAGATTCAAGTTCTGAGATTCTAAATAACTTCCAAGTTCACTGAGTCATTTTCTGTCTGAGAAGACCTCTGCACTTCAAGTTTTCTCCCTTTCCTCTAAACCTTGTACCCTCTCTTTGTTTGGAAACACAAAATTTAATCTTTAATTAAGCACTACCTCAAGTATTATAAATGGCAATAATTGTGTATTCTGTATAATTTAACTCCACTTTCAAATTCCTGCCTTGCTAAAACTGAGTGAGAAAAAAGGTGGTCAAAATATGTAAATTAGTATATTGGAAAAAATTATTAGCTTTTTTTCAGTTCAATGTTGGCCTTCATTTGAAAGGAGAGAAAACATTTCCCAAAGTCATCTTGAAGCTTAGAAGCATAGTAATATCCTTTTCTTATTTTATCTGGCATTGAAAGCATTGACCTGGGGTATTTCTTCTAATGGAAATACCATAACTTCCCCACACGGATAGAAGAATCAAATGACAAATCAATTGATCCCTTGCCTCAGGCTAGAGTCCCTAGATTCTCAGGATGTTCTGGTCTCATCCTATCCTTTCACTGTTACCCCTTCCTTACCACATGCCAATGTTTATATCATTTTCACCATTAATAAATTATCATTGTCATCATCCTCATCCTCATTAATATAACTGAAAAGATTCATTTAGCATTTACTGTGTCCTTGGTATGATACTGAATACATTATATGCACTCTCTTAAACCTCATGGCAACCCCAAGAGGTAGCTATGTAAATATCTCTGTGTTTTAAGGGCAAGTGATATTCATTCAACAAACCTTTGTATTCTTTATAGTGCTTGCAAATAAAGACCACTTCTATTTCCTTTTAGAAAATAGAGACAACAATAAGATCTTCCAAATATTGCTAAGAGATTATAGAAAATATCATAAAGTATCTAGTATCATGCCTGGCATATAGTGTGTTTTCAATAACTGGCATGTTTAAATTAAAATGCATTTGCGGGGGGAAAGCTTATGATAGGCAGAAACCACCAAAATCTGAGGATGAAGAATTAAAAAGAACTTTTAACCAGTCTCATCTCCCCCCAATAATCTTGAGATGCATCTGACTCTCAGAAAATGTTACTTTGTGGGGTGTCTATATCTTTTTAGAGACTCCCTTTGAACTCAGGCTGAAATCTATACCCTTCATTTTCTATAATGCATTTCCATGAAAACAACTTCAATTACAAAATAGTTACTTGTTACAGAATTATATTTAAAACAGAAAAAGATTCTTCAGTGAAATAAATTAAAAATATGCACAATGTGTTCCAATTTTAGTATATGTATATATATATATATATATATATATATATATATATATATATATATTTATGTATATTAACCAAAGGGTCTGAGATACATATATATGTGTATATACATAATCATAGAAAAAAGACTGGTTAAAATACATACTAAGAATGAGCCAGGTGCAGTGGCACAGGTCTGTAATCCCAGCAGGTCCGGAGGCTGAGGCAGGAGGATCACGAGTTCAAAGCCAGCCTCAGTAATGGCGAGGTACTAAGCAAGTCAGTCAGATCCTGTCTCTAAATAAAATACAAAAAATGGCTGGGGATGTGGTTCAGTGTTTGAGTCTCCCTGAGTTCAATCCCCGTTTTATATATATATATATATATATATATATATATATATATATATATATATATATATACACACACATATAAATATAATGAGTGAATTGTAGATGAATTTTATTCTTCACATTTTTAAGAAATTTCTTAGTTTTATATATTTTTAAGAATGTATTTGATGGATAGGGGAAAGAACAGAGAAGGAGAATGTTAAATTATAGGCAGCCTGCAGGGCCATTGCAGTAGACTCTAGATTTTTGAGGCCCTGCCCTGTGTCTTTCTAAACCCTGCAATCATGACAAGACCACAGTTGAGCAAGTACCTGAGCTTCCTGACATTTCCCTGTAAAATCATGATTTTTTTTTATATCTAGTTCCCAAATTTAGCAGGTGGGTAAGCCTGACCATTTATATTCAAGCTTGAGACTATAATAATTATGATAATGGTACCTTAATATTTATTGTGGGTTTACAATATGCCAGGCCCTATGACTCTCCCTGTATTCATTTATTTCATCCTCAAAAGAACCCCAGGAGATAGGTTTTCTTTGTTTAACAGATATTAAGCACTTCTCCTGTAATAGGACTGTTCAAAACATTTGGAAAACAGTAAAAAAAAAAAACAAAGATTTGTTGTGAAGCTTACACTTCAATAGTATAAGACAAATAATGTCTCTAATTGACAAATATAGAAACTGAGACACAAAGAAATTAAGCAATTTACTCAAAGCCACAGTTAACAAGTATAGGAACTAAGATTTGAAAGGCCCCTTCCTAATATTTATGCTCTCAGCCATTATACTGCAAGTGATTAAAAAAGAAGTCCCATTGGAAGGATTATCTAAAAGCCCTTGTAATATGTAATTAGTGAGATGAACCCTGAACCTGAGTATAAATTCACATGCTGACTTTGCATGTTAGGTATAAAGGGAATGACTTCAAATCCCTTCTGTTGAAAATGTTGGCTTTGAGATCAAATGCCATTTGGTTTAAATAAGAAGAGACTGGGTAATCCCCAAATTCTAAATATTCCTAACATATGTAAATTTTTATATACCAGAAGTCCTAGCTAGGGAGTATGAGAGGTTTGAAAACACGCTTGGCCTGATTTCCTTTGCAAGTGGATTGGAGAGCAGGTCCTCATAAAAATAAGTCTGATCAAAGTTTACAGCAGGAAAAGAAAAACAGGAAAATTTCTCCTCTTGGAATTGAACCTGGTTATTATTCTCTATAATACCTAATAGTGCCATTGTCACTCTCCATACTTCAAGAAACAAAGAGATGATGTTCTGCCTCCAAGATGACATGTGTCTCCCACAAATGTATAGGGAAGTGTGGAGATGTGTCATGATGTATTGGCCACTGATCACAGCCCAGCTATTCAACAAGAATTGAGTCTGGGCTGGGCTCCAGGGCAGACTCTGGGACTGTACCCAAAGAAAGTTCCTCTAGTTTTCTGCACACAAGAGAGATAAGGCTCAATGTCTGAAAAGGTTAGACTGAGCCAGATTGTGCCAGAGCACATTTCTTTTATGCTTCCGCTAATTAGTCTGTATGCTTCTGGTTATGTTTAATTGAAAAGAAAAAAATATCCTGAAATAATACATGAAAAATTAGGAGAACAAACCGAGACATTAAATTTCTAGCTGGGGTTATTATTTGAATTTACCTCGAGCTTTGGAATGCTCCCCCACTGTCCTGGAGTCTTTTCTCTACTTTCTTTCATTAAGGTTTAGACTTAAATTCTAAGCTAATTTATAATGACTCAAAAAACAGTGGAGCCTACTGTCATCCTCACCTAAATGAGCTTTGAACTAGGCCTTCCTGAGTCATGGGCTTGAGTATATGAAATATTTCAAATGAAGTAGCTACAGGAAAAGGAAATGTTACCAACCACTTCCCCCCCACAATCTTTTAAATGGTGAGTTTCTCAAAATCCAGGATGTCTTTTAACACACATATTTAGCAAGTTATCTACTGTATGTAGCATATGTCTGACATATAATAAGCACTTAATAAATGTCTGTCAGATTAATGGCCAAGAATATATTTCTAATTTCTTAAGAATGAACAAAGAGGACATTTTTATTTATTTATTATTTTTCAGTGATTCTGTGATATCTATGCAGAGCTTTTATGTTATTTGAATGATACTGTTGGGGGGGGGAGAAAGGAAAAGAGTGCTTATTGACTCTGTCAGACATAAAGCAACTTTTGCTCAAAAGAATTTGAATTCATTTCAAAGCACAGATGCAACATAACAGCACAGCCTCTGGAAGAAACATAACAGGGACCACAGGAAAGGAAGTTAAAAGAAAGCCATGCTAACATTTCATGTGCATGGTGTTTCTTCAAACATCTTGAAGTAGTTCCCTCCTGAGATACAAGCAACTTCCATCCTCTTCTCCTTTGGCAAAGAGTTACAAAAGCTTTGTAGGAGATGGTTGGTGAAAAGCAGGGAGCTGTAGGCACCTGTTCTTTATTCCTCCTTTACGCCCAGCATCCTGTCTTTCTAACCCTGAGCTTGTGTTTTGTACATTGCTACACAAAATATGCAACAGAATAATGGGGTAGTTTTCTGGTGTTTCAATAGTGCCCTTTCTTACTGTTTTCATTAAAATAATGAATGTCAGTCTTTGATCTGATGTGACTTGAAGGTTAATTGGTGAGCATTTTTGTGGGCGGGGTTGTCAGTATGGCAATTGTCAGGCCCTGCTGTGTACTGCTGATAGCTGCTTTGCATGTAACCAGACCAGCAGAAACAACCTGATTAGCTCTGTGATTATTTCCTATATGATATAATCAGGCTGAGGTACAACAACAATGTGACATCTGTCTCCTTTCTAAACAAAGACTGAGCATAGGCAACAGAAAAGGAGGAATGAGGAGATGGAATGCTTTGTGTGCAATCAAATTGTAGTGATCCTACAAGAGACTGGTGGAATCATAATGCCACAGAGATGGCGATGCTAATTTAAATAAGACACATTAAGAAGAGAATTACGCAAAACCACTTTAAACACTTTTTGGAATAAATTAAAGCAAATAGACAGACAAGGGGCTTAGCATGCTTTGTAAAACAAACAAACAAACATTACAACCCACATAAGAAACAAACTGTTCTCTTTTGAAATCTTGGTCTGATGGATATTAGCCTTCTCTCCTAATGTGTTAATGAAGCTAAACTATGAAAAATCCATCCTATTGAAGAGACTCCTTTTACAACTTTTCTCTGTGGCCATGGTTCCTCTGAAGAGTATACCAAAAATGTTCTGAAGCACATTAACTCTGACATGTCCAGGTGGACATTTGTTGGTACAGTTTTGCTATAGAGCTCACTAAATAGGCACTGGTGTGTCACTTAACAAGTTACTGGTACAATTCAAGAATCAAAGTATGCCATTGGCTTCTGAGGGACAATGTACATTAGAAACTTTAGTCCTATAAGGGCTTGATGCCACCAAGAAAGGAAATATAACTATAAAAACAATAATAATTTCTGCCAAAGTGATAGAGGGCCCTTTAGCCAAGGTATCTTTTGAACTCATTGATCATCTTCTTGTCCCATTCCATGTTGCTTAGTTCTCTGCACTCTCTCCTCAAATTGTGCTTGTTGTGGATTAGATATGAGGTGTCTCCCAAAAGCTCATGTGTGAGACAATGCAAGAAAACTTAGAGGCAAAATAATTGGGTTATAAGAGCCTTAACTCAATTAGTGCATTAATCCCTTGATAGGGATTAATTGGGTGGTAACTGTAGGTGGGTAGGTGTGGCTGGAGGAAGTAGGACCCTGGGAGTATGCCTTTGGGAAATATATTTTGTCCTTGTGGAGCAGATATCTCCCTCCCTCCCACCTCCTCTCTCTCTTTCTCTCTCTCCATCTCCTACCATATTTCCAGCTGCTTTCCTCCACTACACTCTTCTACCCTGATGTTCTGCCTCATCTTGAGCCTGAGGAATGGAGCCAGCTCTCTATGGACTGAGACCTCTGAAACTGTGAGCCCCCAAATAAACTTTGCCTCCTCTAATTGTTCTTCAGTTAGAGGAAGGAGCCCCTTCAACCCTTCCTTCTCTATAAAATCAAACTTATCCTTTGACCAAAACTTTTACTAGTGATCTATCTTCTTCGGCAAGTCTCTTCCACTAGTTTTACCAGGCTATGGACATTTCTACCATACAAATTTTCATTTTCCTTTTTTTTTTTTTTTGATACTGGGGATTGAACCCGGAACACTTTATTATTGAGCTATATCCCCAAGCACTTTTTCAATTTTTTCTTTGAGACAGGTTTTCACTAAGTTGCATAGGGCCTCACTAAATTGCTGAGGCTTATCTCAAAATTGCAATTCTCTCTCAGTCTCCCAAGTCACTGGGATTATAGGTGTGGGCCACCATGCCCAGCCCAAATTTCCATTTTCAACTTTATGTATTATATGGCACAGATAAGTGTTTATCTGAGAAACTACACACAAATCCCAAAAACACACTAATGAATATTTCCAAGTTCATGTGTTTTTAGATTCATCGTTTTTGATGAACTACATTCTAGGTATTTCAGAAGTTACTCTTTGACTAGTAGTGGCTACTATGGGTAAAACTGGCCAAGAGTTTGGAAAATTATTAATTTCTCAAAATAGAAGCCTGAAAAATCAAGATGTTGTGTTTTTCATTCATATCTTTTAATTTTACTTTTCCTGTTTCTCATAGAACAACATTCCTTGAGTCTTTATCACTTCGTACACATTCCCCCCAAACGTCATTATACATAAAAAGCTATTCACTCCCTTTCCTGCCTCAGGATCCTTAGCAGTAATGTCAAAAAACTTCATGTTGAAGGAAGAACCAAACATGGGGAAAAAGCTGATCTCCCATGTGCATATCTAACTCAGCAACTAAAGTAATGCATGTGCACACACACACACACACACACATAGTCATCATTTTACAACTTTGTGGTGGAAAATAAAAACATGTGCTTCGAAACCAACTTTTTATTATACTATTCTGAGACCTGGAAATGTACATAGTTTTCAACACTGATCCTCTATTTTTTTCTGATAAAAATTTGTATGTAGATATAAATATATATTTTTTAATGTAAACAGTCAACTATGGAATCAATACTAGTAGAAGCTAACTAGATGGACTCATTTTTTATTCTTTACTCAAGCCCTATTACTGACGATTTGGTGCTATGCTAGAACTCTTTAAGGCCAATCGCTGCAGAGACAATAACAATTCTGACAAAATGACAGGAGGCCCTTTAGCCATTGTCCTTTTTTGAACTCATCCACTCTTTTTTATGGACCTCTGTAGCAGAATTTGAGGAAAGCAACAACAGTGACATCATTTCCAAAACAAAGAACTTCATGAAAAATTGGAACTCTTAGCAGGTGCAACTGAATATTCACATTTAGGAAGTAATTGTGCATAGTCTTAATGTGATCCAATGTACCATGTATGCTATTTGCTATAAAACACAAATTCTTCTTTGAAAATATGAGTTATATGTTTATCTTTTAATCTCCTCTTCTATTTTAGAAAACAAGATATTTTCATTGAATTCCATTATATAACTTTCTATTAAATCCAGACAAAAGTAGATAGAAATACCTGATTCCCCCAGCTGACAGTATTTGTTGCTGAGTATTTCTCTGGTTATTATCAACCAAAGCAATTTTTTGATCTTTAGAATTTTCAAGAGAATGTATCAAATTCACTTTTTTACTACTGGCCCAACTATATTATGGAAATTTGAACATAAAGGTGGCAATATCACATGCTAAATCAATCTTCTTGGTTTATTCAATATTTATTCATGCTTTGCATCCATTTGTATAGAGTTAGATTTTAATATACTGCATGTATATTTTTTTCTCAGCCTTAAGCAATGAATTTTAGGTCCACTAATTTCTTATATCTTGCCCCACCCCCACCCCCCTGCCGCTGCAAACAGACATTGAGTGATCACTATAGATTGGTATCCTGCCAAACTTCTAAGGGCAGATCCAGAGATTTTATGGTATTGGGTACATCACTAAGTTTGGCCATTTAGGGATAAAGAAATGACAGAAAAGATGTGTGGTTGCCCTTAGCAACTCCTGCATCACTTGTTATTTGTGTTATCTGTGAGCTACAGGGCGTCACTTTCTTTTTAAGAAACACAAACATGCACATACAGTATACTCTATGATAGTTTTTAACTAATGACAGAATCTGCAATAATAACAGCCTGAGAAATGGAGCACGTATTCCTTTAGTTTCACTTTTCTATTTATCATGTCAATATTTTCAAAATGTACTATATTATTTTGCCTTGTTTTTAAAAAACTCCACTGAATCATATTTCTATGGAGAAAATAAGAGGCAGTGGAGCATTTCATTTGATCCACAATAGCAGCCTGTTTAAAACAACAATAATTGCTTTGGTCAATAATTTGAGAGACTCCCCACTATGGAAATCTGACTTTCATATAATTTTCTCTCCAATTTCTTGATGTGCATTTATTAATGTTTTCTTCCTTAAAGGTGACAGCACAGCGTTTATGATAGGGTTACATTGAAACAGAAGCATCATTTTTAACCCCAGGTATTCTGAATTCAACCAAATAATGTCTGAAAATTTTTATAGGCGGAAAAGAAGTTGTTTTGTGTCCATTTAACTAATAAGAATTTGACTTTTAATGATATTACATTTGAAAATTATTTAAGAATTTCTACTTTTGGTTGGCTATCCTACGGTAACAGTGTCCATTTGCTGCTCTGCTACTGAGGCTTATAAAATGTTCTCTTTTTTTCCCCCTCTTCGCCTTCTCCCAAAATAACAAGTGAATCACAATCCCCCTACAGGGAGCACCTGGAATATAGCCTTTGAATCACTTCTTTAAAAATCCTCTGTTTTCCCCGATGGGCAGAACCACAGCCTCTG
Organism: Marmota monax; assembly: GCF_021218885.2. Lineage (NCBI taxonomy): Eukaryota > Metazoa > Chordata > Mammalia > Rodentia > Sciuridae > Marmota > Marmota monax. The sequence continues at coordinate 9,216,947 of NW_026695065.1, read as the reverse complement.
GGACAGGAGTCCCCTGTGATTCTCCTTTGCTAACAAAGCAATGAAACTTCTTTTTCTTTTTTCTCAAAACCTGCATCCTCATTATTGGATTGGCCTCAGGGATGAGAACCAAGCTTTTGGTAACACTACCAGTCCTTTCAGAGAGGCAATTATAAAAATGAATTGATAGGTTTTCTGATATCCCTCAATATATTAGACATTTTTCATTTCAAAATTAAATAATATTACTCAATGTTGTCTTTAAACAAATTAATTGAACTGAGGTACTTTTTAAAAACAGGGATACATTGATGAAGACTTGTAACATTAAGAATTATTCTCTACACTCTGCCCTCAGAAATATTCTGTTGGAGGGGCTGGAAGCAAACTCCATGATTCCTACCACCCCCAACACCTGACCCCACCCCACCCCAGTGCCTTGTCTGAGAGTTCATACCCAGGATGAACAGGATGAACTGTCAGGATTGGATGTATGCACCATATATGAGGACTGCATTTCCCACCATTTTCTCTTCCTGTGTAGGTCCTGAGCCTACCCCAATGCCTGATCCAAAAGCAGGTACTTCAGTTCTCCTACCACTGCAAGGCTGCTAGGATCAGAGGTCCTTGCCAGCAGCAGAGCTCAACTCAGAAGTGCCTGTGGAAATCGACACTGCCTGACTGGTGCCACCAATCCCATTATAAGAGTGGCAACACAATGAGCACAACACACCCACTGCTGGCTGCATTGCAACTGCCTGAGCCACTAGAATGTCCCCATACCTACATGGCCCCCAGAGACTGTGGGTCTCTTGGACTCTGTAATGGTATGCACTGCGCCCTAAGTCATTCATTATAGCCAAAGTAGCCATAGGAATACTATACTACACCTTCCAGCTGGAACCAAAGCCAACATTGCCTACCAAATTGAAACCTCAATATAAATCAGGAGAAAACTGCTTACTACAAAGTACATCCTATTAAACTGATCCACCTGATGTGCAAATTCAACATAGGGAAAAATACAAAAAAAAAAAAAAAACTAAGGTAACAAGACACCTCCAAAATAACACAGTAACTCTCTAAAAACAAATTTTTAAAAATCAGGTATTGAGGAAATGGATGGTAAAGAATTTTTTAAATTATTATAGAAAAATCTGAATAAGATCCAAAAAGAATACAGACAGTTGAATGAAATTAGGAAGACAATGTACAATATGAATTAGAAATTCAGCAAAGAAAGAGATCTTGGAAAGAATCAAGCATAAATATTAGCAATGAAGAACTCAATAAGTCAAAATTGAAAGCCTTAACAATGGATTATATCAGCTGGAGAAGGAATATGTAAATTCAAAGTAGTCTTTTGAAATATCTCAGACCAGAAAGGAGAAAAGGAAAAAAAGAAGAAAGAATGAAGAAGGCCTTCAATACCATTGGAATACCATTAAATGAATAAGAATCTTCATTGCTGGAATACTCAAAGGAGGAAAAAAAGAAAATGTGGTATATATAAACAATGGAATATTAATGAAATCCTGTCATTTGAAGCAAAATGGGTGGAAATGGAGGGCATTATGTTAGGTGAAATAAGCCAGATACAGAAAAACAAGTACCTCATGTTCTCTCTCATATGTATAAGATAAAAAAATGATCCAAATGTAAAATACTGATTTAGTAGAGCCTGGGAGGAGTCAGAAGGGTAGACAAAGGAAGGATGGATTTGATTAATGCATGCTGTATGCATGCATGCATTGAGCTATCACTCTAAGCAACATTAAGATGTACAATTAATACATGTTAATAAAAAGGAAATAAAATATTTAAAATAAATGAATATCCTACAATGCACAAAAGAATCACCCATGGGACAGGGGAGTTAATTTCTGGTGTGAAAGTACATGGTCATTAGGGTTGTTAAAAATACATTTCTCCTCTTTCTGGCACATAGTAGGCTTGGATTGTCTATCCTTGTCCTTTTAGTTGGGGCTATGTGACCTACTTTGGCCAATAAAATATGAACAGAGAGGACATGTGTTCCTTTATGAATAAGTCCTCCTAGCTAGTAATTATTTTGCTTCTTTCCCATTTCCTGCCTCCTTAGTAATTGTGGAAGCAGTGGTTGAGACAGAGCTCAGATCTCTGAAATACTTTTCTGAGATTAGCCCCTCCTGAAGCTAAAATGGTAAGGATTTTACAATTTCATGACTATGTATATGAAAAAGAAACAAAGTCCAGTCCTATGTCTGTTTCATTGCTGTGACAAAAGAAAAGACCTGACAAGAAAAATTTTAGAGGAGGAAAAGGTTATTTTGGGACTCAAGATGTCAGAGGTCTCAGTCCATAGACAGCCAGATCCATTGTTCTGGGCCCAATGTGGCAGAATATTATGACAGAAGACTGTGGCAGAGAAAAGCAGCTCAGGATGTGATACCAGGAAGCAGAGAGAGATAGCTCCCAATACCACAGAAAAATATAAACCCCAAGGGCATGCTCCCATCAACCTAAGTCATGCAGTCACACACTATCTGCCCACAGTCACCACCAGTTAATCCCTATGGAGGGATTAATGTACTGATTAGGTTAAGACTCTCATGACCAATCACTTCACCTCTAAATTTTCTTGCATTTTCTCACACATGAGCTTTTGGAGAACATCTCATATCTAAACCATAGCATTCACCTTTACCATGTTATTTTTGAAGGTTTTCTACTCTGACTCTGAACTTTGCCATATGACCTTATTTGGAATGTTAGCAACAGTAAAACAAAAAAGGTCTTATAAATGACTGTATGAACGGGTATATCCTTTCTCTTCTTTCTCTTCCATTGCCATCAGAATATTTCTGATAAAATGATGAGAGACGTGAAATGATGAGAAACATGTGGAACAGAACCATGTTGCCCAGATCACCCAGATGAATGGACAGCCAACAATATTCTCAAAATTGGAAAGAACTCAACCAAGGTCAACAAACCCTAGAAAACAATCCAAAGCACATGAACAATTAACACTTGCTGAATGCCAATGAGGTTTTGTGATTATTTGGCATAGGACATCATTATGAATTTAGACAACTGATGTACCTTCCTATTCCCACACCCCATCACCATTCTCCACAGGCTCTGCTAAAAATTTAAGCCATACTACCAAAACCTTTATATATATTTAATGCAATTCCTATTAAGATCTTCATAGAAATAGAAATAGAAAAAGCAATCATGAAATTTATTTGGAAAAATAAATAGCCAAAGCAATCCTCAGCAAGAAAAGTAAAGCAGGAAGCATCACAATACCAGAACTTAAACTAAACTACAGTAACAAAAATGGAATGATATTGGCACCAAAATAGACACATAGACCAATGGCACAGAATAGAAGACATAGGAATAAACCCACACAAATACAGTTATCTCACACTAGATAAAGGTGCCAAAAACATTCACTGGACAAAAGATAGCCTATTCAACAAATGGTGCTGGCAAAACTAGAAATCTATATGTAGCAAAATAAAAGTAAATTATCACCCTGCACAAAAATCAACTCAAAGAGGATCAAAGACTTAGGCACTCAAACAGAGACCCTGTGCCTAACAGAAGAAAAAGTAGGCCCAAATCTTCACAATGTCAGTCTAGAATATGACTTCCTTAATAAGAACTCTAAAGCACAAGAAGTAAAATCAAGAATCAATAAATGGCTTATGCAAACAGCATACTATAGGGACACAGCCACATCAATGTTTATAGCAGCACAATTCACAATAGCTAAACTATGGAGTCAACCTAGATGCCCTTCAGTGGATGAATTTTTTAAAAAAAATATGGCATATACACAATGGAATTTTACTCAGCATTAAAAGAGAATAAAATCATGGCATTTGCAGGTAAATGGATGGCATTGGAGAATACAATGCTAAGTGAAGTTAGCCAATCCCAAAAAAACAAATGCGGAATATTTTCTCTGATATAAGGAGGCTGACTCATAGTGGGATAGGGAGGGGGAGCATGAGAGGCTTAGATGAATTCTAGATAGGGAAGAGTGGTGGGAGGGAAAGGAAGGGGACAGGGGGTGAGCAAGGATGGTGGAATGTGATGGACATCATTATACAAAGTACATGTATGAAGACTCAAATTGGGTGTTTGAACTGATTGATTTAAGCCACGAGGGGAATATGTGCTGAACTACATGGTTTCCCAACATGTTATCAACCACCATAAACTACTGGGAGGATGATCTGGTATCCCAGGTATTTTCCCTGTCTCATGCTGATTGGTGGTTGCTAGGGGGTTGCTATGGGTCCTCACTTAGCCTGACTGTGCAGATCTCTCCTGTTATTTGCAGATAAACAACTCAGCAGGGTGGGTATGTGCCTGGAGTGCTCTGTGGGTTTTTCCAAGGACAAGGGCCATGCCCCTTTCCTTGGACAGGCTTTGCTCTGAAGTAGAGGCTGGTTTCTCAAAAATGGAGTTGCATCAGTTTCTCATATATATACTCAATGGAATATTACTCAGCTTTAAAGAAAAATGAAATCATGGCATTTGCCAGTAAATGGATGGAGTTGGAGAATATCACACTAATCAAAATAAGCCAATCCTCAAAAACCAAAGGCTGAATGTTTTCTCTAATATGCAATAAGGGCAGGGCACTAGAGAAGAATAATTTCCTTAGATTAGGTAGAGAGAAGTGTAGGGAGGGGAGGGGAGAGGATGTGGGGATAGGAAGGATAGTAGAATGAAACAGACATTATTACTTTATGTATATATATATATGACTGCATGACCAATGTGATTCTACAACATGTACACTCAGAAAAATGAGAAATTCTATCCCATGTATGTGTGATATATCAAAGTGCATAAATGCATTGTAGTGTTATGTATAACTAATTAAAACAAATTAAAAATTTAAAAAAAAAACTAATTATCCCCTGGGATAATTACATACATACTGTTTCTTCATAATTTTCCCTTCAATTTCTTACATTTAGAAAAGTCAAGTCTTTGAGAGATGTATGGTACCATTAACTTTTGCAAAACTAGGGATACTCAGTCTTCATCTTTCTAGCATTTTTGATCTACTACTAGACTCTTCCGTTTTAGCTGCCCCTCTTCCCTGAACACTGGAGCAAAAAAAGTCTTCTACCAAAATTATGTGTATATCCTTGTGTAAAGTGTCTATAAAACATTATGTATTTTAAGAGATTCCTGAAGTACAAAAAAGTGTTTTCAAGCCAATATAAACTTTGTTAGTCATGTCTTCTTCTTCTCTCTTCTAATCCAGACAATTGATTCAGTGTATGAATTAATCCTGAATATTTTATAGTACAGTTAACACTGAAGTGGCTTTTTCATTTTTCCTTGCCCAACAATTTAAGGTAGGCTATAGGAGGCAAGACACTGTCAGAAAGCAACAGAGTTGTGAAATTTTAGTAACTTATTTTTTTATTTGTTTGTAATTTGTTTTCTCTTCACAGAATTGCACTAAATTTGCTTGACTTCATATATAAGAGGCAAAAAATATATTCCAGACACAGTTATAAGCAAAAATACAGAAAAAGGTTGAAGGTACCTCTAAATAAATTATTATTTTAAAAGATTCTCTGAAGCCATTGTGGATTTTGCTTATCAAAATTGTCTCATCCATGTCCAAAAGATGTCAAATGTTATGTTATGCTCAAATTTGGGATCCCCAATAGACCACCAGAGACCAAGATTGATGTAAGCAGCAAAGAGGTGTTTATTGTGAGCAACTGATGACACTGAGAGACCCCGAGCCCAGGGTTTGCAGCAGTTTTATACACTCTTTGGGGAAGGCAGGGACTTCACATACATCATAGCATCTCTTAGCAAATCATCACACACCTCGGGAAAAACATAAAACAACTCTAAAACATGATTAGCACATTCACTGGCGGGAACAAGTTGGGTAGGGGTGATTGGTTAGTACAAGAGGGGGATTCCTTTGAACTGATTGTTTTAAGCCACGAGGGGAGTATATGCTGAACTACATGGTCTTCCAACATGTTATCAACCACCATAAACTACTGGGAGGGTCATCTGGCATCCCAGGTATTTTCCCTGTCTCATGCTGATTGGTGGCTGCTAGGGGGTTGCCCTGGGTCCTCACCTAGCCTGACTAAGTCAGGGACACCTGGCACCACAGATCTCTCCTGTTATTTGTAGACAAACAACTCAGCAGGGTGGGTATGTGCCTAGGAGTGCTCTGTGAGTCTTTCCAAGGACAAGGGTCATGCCCCCTTCCTTGGACAGGCTTTGCTCTGAGGTAGAGGCTGGTTTCTCAGTTATTTTAAGATGTGCTTTAAACAAGTCTATGTTATGTTGAATCAACATTGTTTCCAACAGTTTGAGATCACCATCACATTATTTTCATATTGTTTTGCAGGTTTTTAATTTACATGTGCTTAAAATGTGCTTTCAAGAACATGAAAATACTATTTCAAGGACATGAAACTACTTTTTCTTTCCTCATCCGTTTTGACTCTCCCCATCTGAAAAGTATTGATTCCTCTATTCAAACTACTATTACAAACTACTGACTACCAGGTTTGAATATTTTACTATTAATTCTCTAGAAGTAGTTTTAGCCATTTTGGAACTCATTTGGGGTAAGGATACAAAAGCCAAATCTTTTTTTTTTAATGTTTATTTTTTAGTTATAGGTGGACACAATATCTTTACTTATTTATTTTTTTAATGTGGTGCTGAGGATCAAACTCAGTGCCCCATGCATGCTAGGTGAGTGTTCTACCTCTGAGCCACAACCCAAGCCCATAAAAGCCCAATCTTAAAAACCAACACCAAACTCTCTAAGGAGACAAACAAGAGATACTAATGTTTTGTTTGGTTTGTTTTCAGTTACCTTATCAAAAAGCAAACAAAGCTGCTTTTAAGAGCCCTTCCTCTGCACACACCTCTGCCTCCATATGTATTTAATAGGATAGGGATAATTTTGACTAATTTATAAAGTGCAATAGTTTGCCTGACAATAAACTATCATTTACTCATTATAAATCCACTATGTCTATCAAAAGTGAATCACAATTTTTGGACTGCTGTTTTATACTTTGCATATTTTTATAGTAAATCAGCACTTGGTTATTTAACACAGGTGTTTCTATAATTGCACTACTTTAGGAAAATTCAATGCTCATGGCCCTCAAGCACTTCCACCTGTCGAGTGTATTGGTCCATTATTAGTATACTGAATGAAATTATAAAATGTGTGAAATGTTTAACTGATTAAAGACATAGTTTTGCTAAATCTGATTCTGAATATGTTTTTCTCACCATTTCATTCATATTAAGCATATTTTCACACCCCATACCCCTACAAAAAGGTAACATTGCTAATAATCTGCTTAGCAAGAATTACAAATGTTATATTCAAATGAAGACCTTGAATTTAAAGAACAAATAGCATTCTACGTTACAAAACTGGCTTTGGAAAATAAAGAAGCAGACAGAAAGGCAGTGGACTATTGCAGCAGTACTGTTCCATGATATAATATTGTAAACTGCTGGAATGATAGTACATTGCAAAACATTAAATGAGTTTATCAATCATTGAAAAAGCCTTTTTTTGAGTACAAATAGGCACAGAGATGGCAGGGTTATAGTTCTGATGATTGTGCTATGGGAAAATACAAAATATATAAATAAAATAAGGTCAGGTCTCTGCCCCTCAAAAACCTTACAAACTAGTTTAGAATGCAAATAATATGAGAATCAATTAGTGAACAAGCAGATGTTAAATCTTCACAAACAAGGAGAAACTGGAGGTGAACTTCAAAAAATACAAACAGAAAAAAACATCATCTTCTCCAGAGGTTAGCAATTAGCACTCGTGAAGTATAGAGGCAGGGATAAACATGAAGAAGACCTGGAGAATTGTAACATGAGATATTGGATAAATGAGGTGTGACTTTAATAAAACTTTTGATTGTTTTATTTTTATCATCATTATTATTTATTTCTAAGCATTATTCAATTTCCATTATAATTTCTTATTTGGCCAATGAGTAATTTAGAAATGATTTTAATTTCTGAAAGTATCAATGTTGTTTCTTCCTATTTTTGTTACTGATAATCCAACTTAATTGCACTGTCATCAGAAATTCATCTGCATAATATCCACATTTTGAAATTTCTGACAGCTTCCTTTGTAGTTTAATGTGTTCAACTTTTGTGAATACCCTATGTGTTCTTAAAAATAAAAAGTATAACACCTAACTATTGAAATCAATATATATATATATATATATATATATATATATATATATCCATTAGTTAAGTGTAATGGATATATATATATATATATATATATCCATTAGTTAAGTGTAATTAACTATGTTGTTCAAATCATCTATAGTTTTATTAGTCTCTGTCAGCTTAACAACAATTAATAATCTGCTTAGCAAGAATTACAAAATTTTGCATAGTAATGATGGGCTCATATATTTTTATCTGAAATTCCATCAATTTTGTTTCATATCTTGAAGCTATTATTACTTACATGCTCATGATTCTATTATCATCATATAGTGACCCTCTTTAACTCAAATAGTTTTCTCTCTCTCTCTCTCTCTCTCTCTCTCTCTCTCTCTCTCTCTCCCTCTAGGTACTGGGGATTGAACTTAAGGGCACTAAACCACTGAGCCACATCCATAGCCCTATTTTGTATTTTATTTACAGACAAGGTCTCACTTAGTACCTTGCCATTGATAAGGCTGGCTTTGAACTCGTGTTCCTCCTGCCTCAGACTCCTGAGCCCCTGGGATTATCTGCGTGTGCACTGGGCCTGACAGTAATTTTGCTTAAAGTATCTTTTGTCTATTACTAATGCCCAATATTTTTTTTTATTTTTATTTTTTTAAATTGTCAATGGACTTTGTTTATTTATATGCCTTGCTGAGAATCAAACCCTGTGCCTCATATGTGCTAGGCAACAACTCAACCACTGAGCCACAACCCCAGCCCTAATGCCAAATCTTATTTAATATTAGAATTTGTCTGATACATAATTTTCAATCCTTTTAAAATTTTCATGCTCTTTATGTAATAGGATTGTTTGTAAAATAATGTTTGTATTTTTTAAAATAACTTTTTAGTTGTAGATGGACACAATACATTTATTTATTTATTTATTTATTTTTATGTGGTGTTGAGGATCGAACCCAGTGCCTCATATATGCGAGGCAAGCACTCTGCCACTGAGCCACAATCCCAGTCCCATATCTGGATTTTATAACAAATCAGATAATCTAGTCATCTAGTGAGTTAGTTTAATTCAGTAATATATATTATTATTTATTGAAATTTGAACTTGTTTCTTTTTTTATTCTATTTTGTTATACATGATGGCAGAATGTATAACAAAATAGAATATTATTTTATATTACACATATAGAGCACAATTTTTCAAGACAATGAGTGGTGTAAAGTATTTTTACACCATTCATGTCTTATACATGTTTTTAGGGTAATGTCTAACTTATTCCACCATCATTCCTACATCCTTGCCCCCTCCTTTATCCTCCTTCCCCTTTGTCCTATCTAAAGTTCCTCCATTCCTCCCATGCTCCCCCACTGATCACCATTATGCATCTGCATCCTCATAACAAAGAAACCATTTGGCCTTTGTTTTTTTAGGATTGGCTTGCTTCACTTAGCATTATATCATCCAGCTTCATCCATTTACCTCCAAATACCATGATTTTATTCTCTTTTAATGCTGAGTAATGTTCCATTGTATATATACACCAAAGTTTCCCTATCCCTTCATCTACTGAAGGGCATCTATGTGACTCCACAGTTTAGCTATTGTGAATTGTGCTGCTATAAACATTCATGTGGCTGTGTCCCTGTAGTATGCAGTTTTTTAAGTCCTTTGGGTATGAAACCAAGAATCAATGGGACGGATTCACACTAAAAAGCTTCTTCTCAGCAAAAGAAACAATCAGTGAGGAGAATAGAGAGCCTACAGAATGGGAGCAGATCTTTACCACAAGCACATCAGATAGAGCACTAATCTGTAGGATATATAAAGCACTCAAAAACGTTAACACCAAAAAAAAAAAAAAAAAAACAAATAACCCAATCAATAAATGGGCCAAGGAATTAAACAGACACTTCTCAGAAAAGGATGTAAAATCAATCAATCAACAAACATGAAAAGATGTTCAACATCTCTAGCTATCAGAGAAATGCAAATGAAAAATAAGATTTCATCTCACTCCAGTCAGAATGGTGGCTATCAAGAATATAAACAATGATAAGTGTTGGCAGAGATGTGGGGAAAAAAGGTACACTCATACATTGCTAGTGGGACTGCAAATTGGTGCAGCCAATATGGAAAGCAGTATGGAGATTCCTTGGAAAACTATGAATGGAACTACCATTTGACCCAGCTATCCCTCTCACTGGTCTATACCAAAAGGACTTGAACTTGTTTCTATAATGTCTGCACCTTTCTTTCCTTCTGATTAACTTTAATAGAAAGTAAATCAACATCAAATTCTTAAGACTGTTAGTACACTTTAACCCTAATTACCTCCTCCTGAATTACACAATTTTGTTTTTCAATACTTTATTTCTCTTTTCTTTTATGTAACACATGGTATTAATTATTATTTTTCAAAGATATCTGCTTATATACATATGTGTCACTACTTTATATGCCCCCCCATTCACTTTTGCTTGTCAGAAATTTCTTCTGGGGTTATTTTTCTTCTACCCAAGAGACTTCTTTAGAAGTTTATTAATAATTTATTGGTGATAAATCTCATCATTTTTGTTTATTTCAAAATAATGATAATTAGGAATTTTCCCACTCTGTTCTGGATTTCTTTGTTATGTTTAAGGCATCTTCTATTGCCTAGAATGCATAAAGCCCTGCCTTCTTCTTAGGCCCTGGGGGGAAAAAAGTCTCTTATTTTTCTAGTTGTCATTTATTTCTAGGTTCCTGCTTTGCTCTAGATTTGTATAAAATATTTTTATCCTGAATGTTCTTCAGGTGCACTATAATATTCCTAAGTGTGTATTTAAAAATTATGATTGGTATCTGTTCAACTTCTTATATCTGTGGATTTGTCTTTTATGACTTCTGGAATATCATCCATGATATCTTTAGATACAGTTCTTCTCGTATATCTATATTGTTTCCTTATTATATAGTTATTTATATTATACTCTCTCATTTTATCATATATGTTCTAAAATCCCTATGGTTCTTTTCTCAATCTGGAAAATAATTCTGATTTGCTATTTTTTTTATTTAGCAGTTTATAATTTTTTTCTAGAATCCATATAGTATATTTTTAATATAAACAACTATCTTTTCATTTCTAAATGAAATATTTGGTGATTTATCAATATTACTTTTTATCTTAGAGTTTTCTATGCTTTCTCATTTGTATATAATTTTGCATATCATTAAACATTTCACAGTTGTTTACATCTTAAGTTCTTGAGTTTTGAAATCTATTACTCCTAAAGGGCCAAATGAGTTAGGAATTTTTAATTTCAGTCAAACTGCACTTCAAATGTAAATTCTATAGAGAAAAAGTACCAGTTATGAAAAAGTTAAGGAAAAATGCATATATTATTTCTTAAAAAACTTAAAAGTTAATATAACCAAAAGTTGACTAGGGAAACTACAATGAAAGATTGTCAATAAGCAATGGAAACATTTAGAACTATAACTAAGTCCAAAACCATATGGTGGATTAAAAGAAAAAAAAAACAATGAAAAGGATATATTTACTACTACTAATAAAATAACACTGGTGTACCAAAGGGCTGTGGGTGAATTGAAGCTATCCATCTGTTTCTGCAGGCAGGATTTTTTTATCATCAGAATTGTTTAAAATTTCTAATTTATGGTGATAATAAGAAGATATGTTCAGTTAGTTTTGTTGTGATTTTAAATTTCTTTTAAGCAATGTATCTCTTTACCACAATACTTTGTATGAACCACTCTCACTACTCCCCCTTGATATGGCAATGGCATATCAAATACTATATACGTTATCCAAAGAAAAGTGATATTACTAAAACTGGTAAGAGAATGAGGAAAATATGAGAAAGGAATGTCAATTTAGAATACTACATCCAGCAAACTGTCTTTCAACAATGGAGAAGAAATAAAGACAAAAATAAGAAAGTTCATTACCATTTGACCTGCCTTACAGGAAATGCTAAAGGGATTCATCAGTTGAAACAAAGGATTCTCAAGAGCAATTTAATAATATACAAAAGACTCCTTGATAAACATAAACATAGAAACAAATACAGAGTTTTATATTATACTGATGGTAATTGGTAAATCAGTTAATTCTACTATAAAAGTCAAAAGACAAAAGTATAACAAAAATAACAAAACCATGCAAATGCTTACACAATATAAATGGATCTAAATTTTGTCATCATTAGCAATATGTTGAGGGGAGAGTAGTTAATTTGTGGAGTCTCTAAGATTGAGGGCTGGGGATGTGGCTCAAGCGGTAGCGCACTCGCCTGGCATGCTTGCAGCCTGGGTTCGATCCTCAGCACCAGATACAAACAAAGATGTTGTGTCCGCTGAAAAACTAAAAAATAAATATTAAAAAATCCTCTCTCTCTCTCTAAAAAAAAAAAGATTGAAGTTAAGCTGTCATCAGTTTAAAATATACTACTATAACCATAAGACATTTTATGTAAGCTTCCTGGTAACCAGGAAAAAAAATACAGAGAGAAGTTAAATAAGAGAAAAAGAGAATAAAATCAAAGCATATCAATTAAAAAAAAATGAATGTTAACGAGAGAAAAAGTGGGATAAAAGAACTACAAAACAGAGAACAATTAACCAAATTTCAAAAATTAATCCTTCACTATTAATAATTTATTTAAACATAAGTGGATTAAATTTCATAATCCAAGGAAATAAAATGGATGATTGTATAAAAATCTAAAATCCAACTATATGCTATTTACAAAAAATTTTATTAAGAATTTTAAGAATATACAGCCTGAAAGTGAAAGACTAGGAAAAGATAGTGCATGGAAATGGCTATCAAAAGAGCAGGGTGGCTAATCTTATATCATACAAAATAGAGTTTCAGTCAAAACTGTCACAAGAGACAAAGAAGAACATTATATAATAACAAAATGTTCTACTCACCAGCAAGATATAACAATTATAAATTTATATGCGCCTAACATCAGAGCAACTTAATATATGAAACAAACATTGACAAAACTAGAGGGAGAAATATAAAGCATTATAATAATAATAGGAGACTTTAATATCCCACTTTTAATAATAGATGGAACAACCAGACAGAAAGTCAACAAAGAAACAGAAACTTGAACAATACTACAGGAGTTAACAGATCCATACAGAACATTCCACCTGACATCAGCAGTATGTTCATTCTTTTGGAGAGCACACAGAAAATCATCCAGGATAGATCACATATTAGGGCCCAAATAAGTCTTAACAAATTTAAGAAGATGGAAATCATACTAAGTACCTTTTATGGTTTCAATGGAATGAAATCAATAGCAAAAAAAAAACTGGAAATTTTAAAAGTACTTGGAAACTATGTAGTGCATATTTGAATAACCAGTAGGTCAAAGAAGAAATTTTAAAAGGAAATTAAAAAGTACCATGAGACAGGGCTGGGGCTGTAGCTCAGTGGTAGAGAACCTGCCTCACACATCTGAGGCACTGGGTTTGATCCTCAGCACCACATAAAAACAAATAAATAAAAGATATTGTGTCCATCCACAACTAAAAAAAAAAATATTTAAAAAGAAAAGAAAAGAAATTGCCATGAGACAAATGAAAATGTAACAAAACAATGAAAATGTGACAAAACTTGGGGCTATGGCAAAAGCACTTCCAAAAGGGATGTTCATCTTAGTTCATTAAGGCTGCTATAATAAAAATACCATAAGGTGGGCAGTGTATAATAGAAATTATTTCTCATTTCTGGACACTGAATGGCCAAGATTAAGGTGCTGGCAGATTGAGTATTTAGTTAGGTCTTACATTTTAGACTACCGCCTTTTCACTTTACATTCACATAGCAGGGAGAATAAGTTCTCTAGGTTCTCTTTTATAAAAGCTCTAATCACATTCATAGGGTTCTACCTTCATGCCATAACTTGAAAGTTTCCACATTCTAATACCGTCAACTTAGGAGTTAGAATTTGGACTTACAAATTTTTGAGAAATAAAAAATTCAGATCATGAATTTATGTTTATGTTAACCTTGCATGACTAATGCAAAATACCTGAGAAAAACAACTTAAATGAGCAAAGATATACTTTGGATGATGGTTTCAGAGGTTTTAGTCCATGATCGGCTGGCTTGGTTGCTTTTGGTATGAGGTGAGGCAAAACATCATGGCAGAAGGGCATAATGAAGGAAAGCTGCTTACTTCATGGCAGCAGAAGCAAAGAAAGAGGGAGAAAGCTGGTGGTTGGGGACAAACTATACCTTTTAAAGGTACAACCCCAGTTAAGAACTTCCTTCAACTAGACTCCACTTCCTAGAGTTCCACCACCTCATTCAATTATGAACCCACAAATGGATTAATTCATTGATGAGATGAGAGCCCTCATGGTCCAATCACTTCCCAAAAGTCCAACCTATGAAGAACAAGCTTCCAGCACATGAGCCTAAACCACAATGAAGGTATACAATAAACACCTACATTAAAAGAAAAATAAGATCTTAAATAAACAATTTGCATTATACCCCAAAAAGCTAGAAAGAGAAAAAGAAACTAAGCCCAAAGTTAGCAGAAAGAAAGGAATAATAAAGAGTAGAGCAGAAATAAATAAAATAGAAACTATAAAGACAGTAGAAAAACTCAATTAACTTGATTCTTTGAAAAGATAAGCAAAATTGACATATCTTTAGCTAGACTAAGAAAAGAAAGGAGACTCAAAGTAAAAAATAAAGAAGGGACATCACAACTTTTTACATTTAATAAAAAGGATCTTGGGGCTGGGCTTGTAGCTTAGCAGTATTGTACTTGCCTCACGTGTGTGAGGCACTGGATTTGATCCTCAGCACCACATAAAAATAAATAAACAAAAAACAAAGGTATTATGTCCATCTACAACTAAAATTTTTTTTAAAAAATTTAAGAGATGAATATGATCAAGTATGAGCCAACACACTGAATTACCTAAAATAAACAGAAAAATTCCTACCAAGAGTGAATTATTTTTTAAAAAAAAGTTTAAATAGACTTTTAACTAGTAAGGAAATTGGATCAATGCTCAAACATATTCCAACAGTGAAAAATCCAGGACAGATGGCTTCATTGCTGAATTTTACCAAACACTTAAGACAAAAGTAAAATCAATCCTTCCCAACTTCTTTCAAAATTTTTAAAAGATGGGAACACTCAGTCAGACAAAGATACCACAAAAAAGAAAATGAAAGGCATACATACTCATTGAGTATACATGAAAAAAATAATCCTCAGCAAAATATACCCAAATTTATCAACACATTAAAAGCATAACATACCATATTCAACTGGTATTTTTCCCTGAAATGTAAGATTGGTTCAACATACAGAAATCAATTAATGTGATGCACTGCATTAACAGAATGAGAATTTAAATCACATGATGATGTCAATACATGCAGCAAAAGCATTTAATGAAATCTTTCACTCTTCCATGATGAAACCTCTTAACAAACTAATTATAGAAGAATATTACCTCAGCCATGTATAAAAAGCCTAAAGCTAATGTCATACTCAGAAATTAATACTGAAAGTTTTTCCTCTCAGATCAGGAACAAAGCAAGTATCTGCTCTGGCTAATTAAGCTTAACATAGTACTGGAAGTCTTAGCCAGAGCATTTAAGCAAGAAAAACAACAAGAAGCATTAAACAGAAAAGAAAAAAACTTAAGTCTCTTTGTTTGCAGAGGATATCCCATTTATGAAAGCAAAATAAGAATAAAATAGGAATAAACTTAACTAAAGAGATAACACACTCATACATTGAAAGCTATAAAACATTGATAAAGGTAATTTTAAAAGATATAAAAGATGGAAATACATCCTCTGTTCATGTATTGAAATATTTCATATTGTTAAAATGTTCATAATAACCAAAGTTTTCTACAGATTGAATGTCATCTTCATAAAAAGCCAATGAATTTTATACAAATAGTGAAAACAATACTAAAATTTATATAGAATCACAAAAGACCCTGAATAGCCAAAACAATCTTGAAAAAGAAGAACAAAGCTGGAGGCACCATACCTCCTGGTTTCAAAATACTTTGTAATATTATAGTAACTAATAGAGTATAATACTGACATAAACACAGACATCAAATTATATACAAATGGAACAGAATAGAAAGTTCAGATATCAATTCATATTTTACAGTAGTCACCTGATCTTCAACAATGCTGCCAAGAATACACAATGGGAAAAGTACATTCTCTTCAACAAATGGAGTTGTGAAAGCTGTCTGTGTATATGTGAAAGGATGAAATTGGATACTTATGTTATATGGAAATTGTGTTATGTGAAATAACCCAGGACAAATATTTTATTATTCCACTTGTATAAGGTATCTAAAATATTCAAACTCATAAAATCAGAAAACAAAATGATAAAATTATGGTTATCAGGAGTTTGGGTGAGAGGAAAATGAGAGATAGCTAATCAAAATGCATAAAGTCTCAATTATGCAAGACAAACAAATTTTAGAGTTACGATATATACAATTTTGACCTATAGTTAATGATACTTTATTATACATTTAAAAACATACATATAAAAATATTTATAGTAGATCTCATGTTAAGTATTCTTATAAATATAAAAAAATTTAAAAAACATAAATAAAAAATGAAGGAAAACAAGATAAATTTGTGACTTTATTTTCAAAAACAAAACGATAAAAATACAATATCATTTAATGTTATATCAATGAATACAAATTGGCTATATTTATCAATTAATACAGAAGTCTTTCTGATTTTACCTAAAAAATAAGCAAAACAGAATAGATTTTTTATTTTATTTTTAGATATACATGACAGTAGAATGTATTTTGACATATTATACATACTTGGAGTACCACTTATCCTAATTATTATCCCATTCTTGTGTTTGAATATGATGTGGAGTTAAACAGGTTGTGTATTCACACATACACAAAGGAAAATTATGTACAATTAATTCTACTGTCTTTCCTATTCCCATCCCCCCTCCATTCTCTTCATCCCCATTTGTCTAATCCAAAGAACTTCTATTCCACCCACTTATTTTGTGTTAGCATCCACATATCAGAGAGAACATTTGGCCTTTAGTTTTCAGGGATTGGCTTATTTTACTTAGCATGACAGTCTCAAGTTCCATCCATTTACCATAAAATGCCATAATTTCATTCTTCTTTGTGGTTGAGTAATACCCATTGTGTATATATATCACATTTTCTTTATCCAGATGAATATCTGTTGAGGGGCACTTAGGTTAGTTCTGTCACATATCTATTGTGAACTGAGTGGCTATAAACATTGCTTTGGCTGCATCACTGTGGTATGCTGATTTTAAGACCTTTGGGGAAGTACTGAAGAGTGGGATAACTGGGTCAAATGGTGGTTACATTCCAAGTTTTCTGAGAAATCTCATAATGCACTACAGACTGGTTGCACCAATTTGCAGTCAACCAACAATGTACGAGTCTGCCTTTTAAAACTGAAGGTCTTATACAAGAAATACATATTTAAAAAGTGATCAAGAAAGATTGAAAATAAAAGGATAGACAAACTTATATCTGGGAAAAGGCAAACTAAAAGAAAGCATAGATCATGTTATTAATAGATAAAATAGCATTCAATTTTAATTGAGATGTAAGGAAGGAATCTAGATTGTAGGAAGATTATAAGGAAATCACTTGATAGATAAGTAGTAAAGATTATATACATATACTTGAGATGTTTAGACAAAAAGAGAATTTTAGCATTAACTTAATGATATAGCTTGACTAAGTGAAGAGTAATTTTAACAATTTGAGGACCCTTATCAAGTTATCCTTCCTTTCTTTTTTTCTTCCATCTTCCATCTCTCTTTTCTTCCCCTCTTTCCTTCATTTTCCAAGTATCTATTGAGTTTCAAATACATATCAAATATGGTTTTAGCCACTGGAAATGAGCAGTGAATATTCTTTACTAATTTACATTCTATTAGGGAAAGACTTCCACTAAAGATATAAACACATAGAATATATCCCAAGAGTAGATATAAGTGCCAAGGAGGAAAACATACTTAGGCAAGTAGAATAAAAGAATGCAGAGGATGTTGAAATTTTATATAGTGTGTCTAGGAAAGGCCTCATAAAGAAGGTAATATTTGAAACTGTGTGTGGTGGTGCATGCCTGTAATCCCAGGGGCTGGGGACGCTGAGGCAGAAGGATCAAAAATTCAAAGACAGACGCAGTAATGTATGGAGGCCCTAAGGAACTTAGTAACACTCTCTCAAAATTTTAAAAAAATAATAATAATATAAAAAGGACAGGGGATGTGGCTCAGTGGCTAAGTGTCCCTGGGTTTCAATCCCTTGTATTATAAAAAAAATTAAAAGTTAGCTTTTAGTTTGAGTGAAAAGGCAGTTGTTAAAGGATTATAAGGGAGAAGCAACAAAATCTAACATAATTTTCTCTTTTGAGGTAGGTAGAAGAGGAAAGAGAAAAAAAATCAGATTACTAATGAGAAAAGTCATAATTAAATTCCCATATTAATGAAGGACTTAAAGTTGAAGTTTATTTTTCTTTACACCTTTTCAAGCTATTTTACTTTTCTTACAAAATATGGAATATAGCACTTTTAAAATGCTCATTTTATAATGAGTTATTTACAACTGCTGAAAATACAATGGAGCAATTTAGGATATTTTTCAACCTTTAGTGTACATCAGAATTACCTCAAGGACTTGTTAAAACTTAGAGTTTCTGATTCTGTTCTTCTGTGGTAGGACCTGAGAATTTTAATTTCTTGCAACTTCTCTCTGGGCCGGGAGTCTGCTTTGAGATCCCCTGTCAAGATCACATAATGTGCACAGCCATTGCAGAGATGGTCTGAGAATTATTAGCATTTTTAGTAACCCTGTTGAGGCAAGGACCTGATGTTTTGACCCCTAGTATTTATTGCCTCTAAACTCTTACACCTTCATGATTGACATTGGACCTTTTCTTTGTTTATTCATCTACCACAAATTAATTGAAAATAGATAAGTATATTTTGAATACTTACTTCATATTTTTTAAGTCTGAGAGTGATGATTCTGCTTTCCGTGCACTGCGGCGGCGAAGGCGGCCTCGTCTTCCTCCTTCTGCCGTGTTGCCAGATCTCCCGAGGGTATCTATCCCCACTTAAGTCTGGCCAGTTACACCTGTCTCCGCAATGCCCCCCAAGAAACAGGCTGAGGCCGGGGGCAGCAAAAAGGCGGAGCAGAAAAAGAAGGAGAAGATTATTGAGGACAAAACTTTTGGTCTGAAGAATAAGAAAGGCGCAAAGCAACAGAAGTTTATCAAGGCTGTCACTCACCAAGTTAAATTTGGCCAGCAAAATCCACGTCAGGTAGCACAAAGTGAAGCTGAAAAGAAATTGAAGAAAGATGACAAAAAGAAAGAATTGCAGGAGCTGAATGAACTTTTCAAACCTGTAGTTGCTGCTCAAAAAATAAGCAAAGGTGCAGATCCCAAATCTGTGGTGTGTGCATTCTTCAAGCAAGGACAATGTACTAAAGGAGATAAGTGTAAGTTCTCTCATGACTTGACTTTGGAGAGAAAATGTGAGAAACGAAGTGTTTATATTGATGCAAGAGATGAAGAACTTGAAAAAGATACTATGGATAATTGGGATGAGAAAAAGCTGGAAGAAGTAGTGAACAAGAAGCACGGTGAGGCGGAAAAGAAAAAACCAAAAACTCAAATAGTGTGCAAGCATTTCCTTGAAGCTATTGAAAATAACAAGTATGGCTGGTTTTGGGTGTGCCCTGGAGGGGGTGATAATTGCATGTATCGTCATGCGCTACCTCCTGGATTTGTGTTGAAAAAGGATAAAAAGAAAGAAGAGAAAGAAGATGAAATATCATTAGAAGATCTAATTGAAAGAGAGCGTTCTGCCCTGGGTCCAAATGTTACCAAAATCACTCTAGAGTCTTTTCTTGCATGGAAGAAAAGAAAAAGACAAGAAAAGATTGACAAACTCGAACAAGATATGGAAAGAAGGAAAGCTGACTTCAAAGCAGGGAAAGCTCTCGTGATCAGTGGCCTGGAAGTGTTTGAATTTCGTCCTGAATTGGTCAATGATGACGATGAGGAAGCAGATGATACCCGTTACACTCAGGGAACAGGTGGTGATGAGGTTGATGATTCTGTGAGCGTAAATGACATAGATTTAAGCCTGTACGTCCCAAGACAAACTCTTCTCAAGTTCAAGAGTCTAATAGACCACCATACAATAATCATGGGAGACTTCAACACACCTCTATCACCACTGGACAGATCTTCCAAACAAAAGTTGAATAAGGAAACTATAGAACTCAATAACACAATTAATAACCTAGACTTAATTGACATATATAGAATATACCAACCAACATCAAGCAGTTACACTTTTTTCTCAGCAGCACATGGATCCTTCTCAAAAATAGATCATATATTATGTCACAGGGCAACTCTTAGACAATATAAAGGAGTAGAGATAATACCATACATCCTATCTGATCATAATGGAATGGAACTGAAAATCAATGATAAAAGAAGGAAGGAAAAAGCATACATCACTTGGAGAATGAACAATAGGTTACTGAACGATCAATGGGTTATAGAAGACATCAAGGAAGAAATTAAAAAATTCTTAGAGATTAATGAAAACACAGACACAACATATCGGAATCTATGGGACACATTGAAAGCAGTTCTAAGAGGAAAATTCATTGCTTGGAGTTCATTCCTTAAAAAAAGAAAAAATCAACAAATAAATGATCTCATACTTCATCTCAAAATCCTAGAAAAAGAAGAGCAAAACAACAGCAAAAGAAGTAGAAGGCAAGAAATAATTAAAATCAGAGCTGAAATTAATGAAATCGAAACAAAAGAAACAATTGAAAAAATTGACAAAACTAAAAGTTGGTTCTTTGAAAAAATAAACAAAATCGACAGACCCTTAGCCATGCTAGCGAAGAGAAGAAGAGAGAGAACTCAAATTACTAACATACGGGATGAAAGAGGCAATATCACAACAGACACTTCAGAAATACAGAAGATAATCAAAAATTATTTTGAATCCTTATACTCCAATACATTAGAAGATAGTGAAGGCATCGATAAATTTCTTAAGTCATATGATCTGCCCAGATTGAGTCAGGAGGATATAGACAACCTAAACAGACCAATATCAATTGAGGAAATAGAAGAAACCATCAAAAGACTACCAACTAAGAAAAGCCCAGGACCGGATGGGTATACAGCAGAGTTTTACAAAACCTTTAAAGAGGAACTAATACCAATACTTTTCAAGCTACTTCGGGAAATAGAAAAAGAGGGAGAACTTCCAAATTCATTCTACGAGGCCAACATCACCCTGATACCTAAACCAGACAAAGACACTTCAAAGAAAGAAAACTACAGACCAATATCTCTAATGAACCTAGATGCAAAAATCCTCAATAAAATTCTGGCCACTCGGATACAAAAACTTATCAAAAAAAATTGTGCACCATGATCAAGTAGGATTCATCCCTGGGATGCAAGGCTGGTTCAGTATACGGAAATCAATAAATGTTATTCACCACATCAATAGACTTAAAAATAAGAATCATATGATCATCTCGATAGATACGGAAAAAGCATTCGACAAAGTACAGCATCCCTTTATGTTCAAAACTCTAGAAGAACTAGGGATAACAGGAACATACGTCAATATTGTAAAAGCAATCTATGCTAAGCCTCAGGCTAGCATCATTCTGAATGGAGAAAAATTGAAGGCATTCCCTCTAAAATCTGGAACAAGACAGGGATGCCCTCTCTCACCACTTCTGTTCAACATAGTTCTCGAAACACTGGCCAGAGCAATTAGACAGACGAAAGAAATTAAAGGCATCAAAATAGGAAAAGAAGAACTTAAATTATCACTATTTGCAGATGACATGATTCTATACCTAGCAGACCCAAAAGGGTCTACAAAGAAACTATTAGAGCTAATAAATGAATTCAGCAAAGTGGCAGGATATAAAATCAACACGCATAAATCAAAGGCATTCCTGTATATCAGCGACAAAGCCTCTGAAATGGAAATGAGGACAACCACTCCATTCACAATATCTTCAAATAAAATAAAATACTTGGGAATCAACCTAACAAAAGAGGTGAAAGACTTATACAATGAAAACTACAGAACCCTAAAGAGAGAAATAGAAGAAAATCTCAGAAGATGGAAAAATATACCCTGTTCATGGATAGGCAGAACTAACATCATCAAAATGGCGATATTACCAAAAGTTCTCTATAGGTTTAATGCAATGCCAATCAAAATCCCAACGACATTTCTTGTAGAAATAGAGAAAGCAATCATGAAATTCATATGGAAAAACAAAAGACCCAGAATATCAAAAACAATGCTAAGCAGGAAGTGTGAATCAGGCGGTATAGCGATACCAGACTTCAAACTATACTACAGAGCAATAGTAACAAAAACAGCATGGTACTGGTACCAAAACAGGCAGGTGGACCAATGGTACAGAATAGAGGACACAGAAACCAATCCACAAAACTACAACTACCTTATATTTGATAAAGGGGCTAAAAGCATGCAATGCAGGAAGGATAGCATCTTCAACAAATGGTGCTGGGAAAACTGGAAATCCATATTCAACAAAATGAAACTGAATCCCTTTCTCTCGCCATGCACAAAAGTTAATTCAAAATGGATCAAGGAGCTTGATATCAAATCACAGACACGCCGTCTGATAGAAGAAAAAGTTGGCTACGATCTACATACTGTGGGGTCGGGCTCCAAATTCCTCAATAGGACACCCATAGCACAAAAGTTAATAACTAGAATCAACAAATGGGACTTACTCAAACTAAAAAGTTTTTCTCAGCAAAAGATACAATAAGAGAGGTAAATAGAGAGCCTACATCCTGGGAACAAATCTTTACTCCTCACACTTCAGATAGAGCCCTAATATCCAGAGTATACAAAGAACTCAAAAAATTAGACAATAAGAGAACAAACAACCCAATCAACAAATGGGCCAAGGACCTGAACAGACACTTCTCAGAGGAGGACATACAATCAATCAACAAGTACATGAAAAAATGCTCACCATCTCTAGCAGTCAGAGAAATGCAAATCAAAACCACCCTAAGATACCATCTCACTCCAGTTAGATTGGCAGCCATTATGAAGTCAAACAACAACAAGTGCTGGCGAGGATGTGGGGAAAAGGGTACACTTGTACATTGCTGGTGGGACTGCAAATTGGTGCAGCCAATTTGGAAAGCAGTATGGAGATTTCTTGGAAAGCTGGGAATGGAGCCACCATTTGACCCAGCTATTCCCCTTCTCGGTCTATTCCCTAAAGACCTAAAAAGAGCATGCTACAGGGACACTGCTACATGGATGTTCATAGCAGCAAAATTCACAATAGCTACACTGTGGAACCAACCTAGATGCCCTTCAATAGATGAATGGATAAAAAAAATGTGGCATTTATACACAATGGAGTATTACTCTGCATTAAAAAATGACAAAATCATAGAATTTACAGGGAAATGGATGGCATTAGAGCAGATTATGCTAAGTGAAGCTAGCCAATCCCTAAAAAAACAAATGCCAAATGTCTTCTTTGATATAAGGAGAGTAACTAAGAACAGAGTAGGGTCGAAGAGCATGAGAAGAAGATTAACATTAAACAGGGATGAGAGTTGGGAGGGAAAGGGAGAGAGAAGGGAAAATGCATGGAAATGGAAGGAGACCCTCAGAGTTATACAAAAGTACATACAAGAGGAAGTGATGGGAAGGGGAAAAATAATATAAGGGGGACAAACGAATCTCAGTAGAGGGAGCAGAGAGAGAAGAGGGGAGGGGAGGGGAGGGGAGGGGAGGGGAGGGGAGGGGGGATAGTAGAGGATAGGAAAGGCAGCAGAATACAACAGACACTAGTATGGCAATATGTAAATCAATGGATGTGTAACTGATGTGATTCTGCAATCTGTGTATGGGGTGAAGGTGGGAGCTCATAACCCACTTGAATCAAATTGTGAAATATGATATATCAAGAACTATGTAATGTTTTGAACAGCCAACAATAAAAAATTAAAAAAAAAAAGAGAGTGATGATTCTGAATTTTTGAAGAGGTCAAAACATTTTGCTACTAAGCCAAATATATTCATAATACAACATGTTTAAACCAGCTAATTCTTATTATTATTAAATTATAGTTTTCCATTGTTTTTCTGACTTTTTAGAAATTATTTATAGGATTCCACTTTTATCATTATTACAAAAAGGAAACATACAATTCTGAATTCTGAAAAGGAAACATACAATAAAGGCTTACATGAAATGTCATCCTGAGCAGTTATTAATTTGGTTTGTTTTTACTAGTTTCTTTTTTTTAGAATAAAAAGTGTAAGAAAACAAATAAACCTGTCCAAAGGGCATTAGTGTGATTTTAGAAACAATGAGCCAGGAAATAGTGACTATTACTGTAATGCTAACTATAGTGAATGGAAATGATACGCTAAAGTTCTCACAAATTGAGGAATTTTCATAATTTTTTTTTTTGCTATCAGCAAGGTGAATAGTAAATGCATTTGGTATTGCTGAATTTTCAGAATCTATTATTGTTAAGGGACATTTCCTCAGTTTTGTGGCTTTACAGATTTTCAGTCAAGCAGTGGGTTTCACATGTTAATTTGATACTTAGAAGATCTTGGAGCAAGTGAGAAGCAAAGACACAAACAGTAAAAATAAATGTGGAGATGAGGAGGTAACATTTTTTAAAGATAGCATTAAAAAGATTTTGAGTTTCTCAATTTCTTCCTGTAGAAAAAAAGAAACTGTTGGCAATTGACCTGATATGCCCTAAACATGAAAGATAAGTATATGTAGTTATATTACATTTATATTTCCAAATCCCAAAGAAAACATAAGACACAATAGATCATTTAGACTCAGAATAAGTGATTCATTAAATCTGTCGGTTTGGTGAAAGATGGTTTCAGGATATAAGGTGCTTGTGAATCTGTATTTAATATGAAAGGGGATAAATCAGTTGGGCTTAGATTATTCAAAAGTGCTTTATTTTAAAATTATACTTTGGGGAACATTTAGGTTTTCATATCTTGTTTAAGTTTGAGAAGCTTTCATAAAGAAATTGCACAGTTGATTTGTTTATATATTTATTCCTGGTCTCTTTATATATACCTTTATTTGTGCACTTCTAAAAGTATATTGATTACTTTAAATGTGGAATTTTCTCAACACATACAGAGATAATTTTAAACATCAGAGAGAGATTATTTTAAACTGTTTATGTTTTATCTATTCCTCATCAAAATAATTATGGCACATATAAATTCTAAATTTTACTATTACTGATGAGAAATAGTTTGTTTTACAAATTAAAGTGATTTTATAATTAATCAAAAGATCTTTATATTCATTGAGAAATTTGAGATGTTCTTCAATATGAGTATTACTACTAAATTCTGAAATTATTACAAATATCTGGGGTGAAACACTTAAAATTGCCTTTATTCTTTATATTTTCCTCTGTTTTACCCACAGCAAGCACCACTAAAAAACCAATAGTTATTGGATAAAAATTACACCTTACTGAATGCCAACCTAAATTATTTAAATTCATAGTTGATTTTTTCCCTGGTTGAATTTTGTCAAAATAGGAAAGCTCATCATTCCCAAATGAAGGAATACTGGTTAAGAGTAATTTTGTCCTTGTGCTCCCTATTAAGGATTCCAATTTAAGAAAAATTATTTCTCATGATACTTTAAATAGATCACCACAAGTACAATGATCTTAGTTGGTGCCATATGAGTGAGCTCATCTTCTGGAAAAGAGAAGATATACTAAGAAAAATATACTTCATTTGATTAAACATTTTTTCCCTTAAGATATCAAAAATTTTTCAAATCACAAGTGATAGGGGACAGACAGACATGAGTAGTGGGAACATGATGTTGAGAGAATAATTCTATAAAATAGGCCCATCATACTGACTCCCACAGGCTTTCACATTTAAAAATTAATTTACCTGCAGCCCTCTTGTAACAGGACATGTTACATTCCTCTGCAAACAATCTGTTATCTACAGGGAGAAATCTAAGCCTCAAATGTCCAAGAAGATCCTGAAGTGGGGGAATTTTGTAATGCTTACATAGACCAGATCCCAGAACTCAGGGAGATAAAAATAACCCTCCTAACCATAAAATCTTCAAGAACCGGTTCCAATTAGAACTGGTCAGCATGGGACAAAGTGAGCTAGAGAGGTCATGGAAGTAGGGACTTGAAAGTCTGATGTTATCCTGCTGTCAGTCAAAAGTCAAAAGTTGGGCATGAGTGGGAATCTCTGAAAACTTTCCTGGAATCCTCAGTAAAACTGGCAGGCAGGATCCACTCTCTGAAAAGACCCACACTCTCCCTTGAGAGAATTCCTTTTTCTTCTTTTCTATCTTTTCTAATAAACACATGTCTATTACTCTGAGTGACAGGTCTGAATTTTCTGGACTGATAACAAGAATTGGGGTTTGAAGTGGGTTCTCCATGCTGCCTCCATTTCATGGTAAGCCCCAGCCCTACAACAACAAGGAATTACATTATTATTCTAATAATTTACAATGGAAACTTTTGTGTCATGCAAATGTTAAAAATGGTCCTGCTGGGTTTTACTACAGTGCTACATTTATATCCATTGTCACAACCCAAAAGAGTTTATCAAGGATTTTCAATCTGGTCTTTTTCATTAAATAGGCACAGTCACAAAAGCGAAATTAAAATATCAACTGATTATTTTAGGAATGTCAGAGAAGTATTCACAAAAAATCCTTTGTAAATATGAAATGCCTAGGATCTACAATTGCATTGAATATGGAATAAAAAATAGGTAAAATACACATTGAAAAAAAATGAACACATCTTCATTCAGCCACTAACAAATGTGGGTTATTGAATAAGAAAAGAAAATTCTGTTAATGGAGCTGTGCAAATCCATTTCTAAGAATGAGTAGGGGCATCACAAGTCTGCTGGTGGTGAATTAGTAAAGAGTAGCAGCCCTGATAGACATGAGATGGATAAAACATAAAACTATTGTTTTTAAACAAGAACACCAGGATGGAAAATTCCTGTCTGGAAGCCATGCTCACTGATATAGTTTTACTATTAGGGGACAGACATTTGTGAGTGGTGGGAATATGAGATTAAGGGAATAATTCTATAAATGGGCCCGCTGTGATGACCCCCACATGCTTTCTGTTCCAAGAAGAAATTTACCTGAATCCCTGCCTGTCCTAAGTGGGCAGGATGTGTCACATTCCTTAGCAAACTACCTGTTATCTGCAGGAGAAATGCAAGCCCTAGATAACAAGGATGGGAGGAACCCAGGAGACTTTTGTGACCAGATGCTGAAACTCAAAGAGATAAGGATAATTCCTCCTAACAATAAAGTCTATAAGAATGTACAGTTAAGAATTCAATAAACACATTCCTGCTATTCTGAGTGACATGGCATGGAAACTTTCTGACTTGATTGCATGAATTGGGGTTTGAAGGGTGGGTCTTCATGCTGCCTCAGTTTCCCAGAAGGTCCCAGCTCTGTAACATTCCCACTGCTTCTCATCTTCTTCTTTTCTTTATTTTTATGAAGGGGTGGTAGATCAGTCCAAAAGAAGTGTAGGGTCTTAAAAAACATTCATACAGCATATAATATGTGTGCTTTACAAATATTAACTTGTCAAATCCTTGTAACAACACTATAAACTGACTACTATTATTTTTATCATTTTATAGGTGAGGAAACAGAACTAAGAGATTAAAAAAATTGCTGATGCCCGAGTTGAATAAAAACCTGCTGGATTTCAGAGAACATGCTGTTAACCACTAAGGAATATTGGTTTTTTTTTACATTCTAACCTACCCTTCCTCGACTGTATAAGCCAGAGTCAGGGCAAGATAATGCAAAGAACATTTAGTTAAGGGAACCTTAACTAAGAAGAAATAATAATACCAGGAAAATTTAGATGTAACCAATGAAATCATTGACTCTACAACATAGACGTCAAGTTAGGGACTTGATCATTGTTTTGGGAAAGAAGATGTGCCAATAGAATTCTGATCCTCTTAAGCCTTTTACAGAAATCTCACCCAGAAACTTCTGCTTCCATTTCACCATTTAAACATGACCCTCATGACCATTACTAATTGGAAGTTGACTAAAAAATAAAAGAGATCTATATTAGGTTGGACTCAATGAAAACTATTTTAAAATAATAATAATTCACTAGGAAAGCAAAAAAAAAAACATTCACACACAGAGATTTCATTACAGCAACATTTAAAAGGGCAAAATATGGGAAGAAAGCAATAATGAAATATTAATGAGTTAGTACACACTGTAAGTATAAAATATTAGCAGTGGATTTCCCAGGATAATGAAAAAGTGGGTGATTTTCAAGTTTTTGTTTTGTTTTGTTATTGGTACATTATAATTATATAAAATATTGGGATACATTTATACATGCACATAACTTAATTTGGTCCATTTCTTTCCCTCTCCTTTCCACTCCTCCTTCCACTCTCCAATCCCCATCTTCAACTCTACATGACTTCCTCTATTTTCATGAAATCCATTTTTTCTATTTTCTTTCTTCTCATCATATGAAAGAAAGCATTTGTCCCTTGAATTTCTGAGAGTTATTTCACTTAACATTCTGTTTCCTTCAAATGACAAAATTTTATTCTCCTTTACAGCTGAGTAAAATTCCATTGTGCTTATATGCTACATTTTCTTTATATATTCACCTGTTGACAGACACCCAGACTGGTTCCATAACTTGGCTATTGTAAACTGTGCTGAAGTAAACATGGGAATGCATGTATCTCTATAATACATTTACTTTAGTTCCTTTGTATAAATACTAAGGAATGGTATAGATAGGTAATATTGTGGTTCTTTTGCTAGCATTTTGAGGAAACTCCAGCCTACTTTCCAGAGTGGTTGTATTAATTTGTAGTCCCACCAACAATGTATGAATGTTATTTTTCCTCATATCCTCACCAACATTTTATTATTTGTATTCTTGATGATTGCCATTCTTACTGAAGTGAGATGAAATTTCAGTGTAGTGTTGATTTGCATTTCCCTCTTTGCTAAGGATGTTGAACATTTTTTTTTCCACATATGTGACACCCATTTGTATTTCTTCTTTTGAGAAGTATCTGCTTAGGTGACTTTCAATTTTTTTAGGTATAGTAATCTGAATTTATAATGAGTACTATACATTTGCAGACTTTTTCAAACAAAATAAAATTTGAAAGCATAAAAAATACCTTGACCTGGACCAAGAAAGAAAACAAGATTTATTTGATTAAGACAGCATCCCTCTCTAAGGCAGAAAATACATAAAGAAACTAGGCTTCATAAAAATAAAGAACAAGAGCAATTCAAAATATCTCAGTAACTTCTGCACCATTTCTCCAGGGTACTTCCATATGATCCCTTAGTTCTGATTACCCTAGTATTTGCATGTCATTACTCAAAAACCAAATTCTTACCAGGTGCAGTGCCACACTTCTCTAATCCCAGTGACTCAGGAGGCTGAGGCAGGAGGATTATAAGTTTGAAGCCAGCCTCAGCAACTTAGCAAGGCCCTAAGGAAATTAGCAAGATCCTGTCACAAAATAAAAAATAAAAAGGGCTGGGGATATGTCTCAGAGGTTAAGCAACCCATGAGTTCAATTACTGGTATCAAAAAAAAAAAAGAAAAGAAAAGAAAATTCTCTGAAGAAAAATCTGCAAAGCCTAGATTGGATCACATACCCACCCTGTCACCAGGGTAACAGAGACCTAAAAAGAGTCATCCTGTTACAGGGCTGGGTCCTTTTAGGAAACTGAGGCAATGCAAACCCCTCCCATGCCCCAATTCTTGTGATCAAGTCAGAAAGATTTTAGACATTTTACTCAGAGTAAACTCAGGCATGAGTTTATTATAAGGGATACGAAAAGGTAAAAGATACACTCTCAAAAGAGAGAGTGGGTCTTCTCAGAGAGGAGAGGGACAGAGTGCCTCACCTACACTCCAGCTTTATTGGTGGTCCCAGAGAAGTTTCTACAGAATCCCACCCATGTCCACCTCATGACTTTTGACTGATAGCAAGATGACCTCAGATTATCAGGTATCTATTGCCATGACCATTCTAGGTCACTTTGGCCCATGTTGACCAGTTCTAATCGGAACCTGTCCTCACAGATTTTATGGTTCAGAAGAATTGTCTGTATCCCTCTGCATTCTGGGATCTGCCCTTTGTAAGGGTAACAAATTTTCCCCACTTCAGAGTAAATATTCGTCTTCTTATGGAAATTTGAGGCTTGAATTTCCCCTGTAGATAGCAGATTGTTTGTTGAGGAACATACCATGTCCTGAGGACTTTAAGCAAGACTGCAGGTAAATTGCTTCTTTAAATGGGAAAGCACATGGGGGTCAGCACAGTGGACCCACTTTATAGAATTATTCTCCTAACCTTGTTTTCACCATTCACATCTGTCTGTCCCTTTTCAGTGCAAACAGATTATATGGAGTGGTGAAAGGACTATTTATCAAAGTATTCTGATCAAATAAAACAAGTTGTACAATACCTGCAGCAAAATAACTACTTTAAAAATCATACTCATTGTATCGGCAATTATAAAAACACACAAAGAATTGACCAAATTCAGGGAACCTCAGGGATAGCCAGTGAGAAAGGGGAAAAGACCAGAATTTGAGGAAATGCCTTTCACAGGGCACATTTATTGATTTAATATTATAGTGCTTGATGGGTAGTTCCAAATTCACACTTTCAATGGACTAAAATTAGTAGCTAAGGAGGTTTATTCTGGTAGAAACACCCAGTGGCTTTGTTACAGAGCTGGGGACTTCCAAGAAGCTGAGGCAATCCTAAGACACCACTTCAAACTCTGATTCTTGTTATCAAGTCAGAACGCTTTTAGGCATGCCACTCAGAGTAACAGAAATAAGTTTACTGAAGGTATCAGAAAAGAGAAAGGGGACACTCTCAAGGGAGAGAGTAGGTCCTCTCAGCGTGGAGAGGGATGATTTCCTCTCTGGCACTCCAGTTTTATTGAGGATCCCAGAGAAGATTCCAGAGAGGCCTGTCCAGGTCCACCTCTTCACTTTTGACTGTAGCAGGATGACATACTGTGTGGTTCATAAAACATAGACTTTTAAATACCCACTATCATGGAAACTCTAAGTCACCTTGGCCCATGCTGACTAGTTCTAATTCTTAACCATACATTCTTAACAGATTTTATGATTAGATGAAACTATCTTTATTTGGTCACAATAATCTCCCTCTGCAGGGTAGCTTTGGTTCCTCTTATCAACATCATTTTAGGCCTGCATTTCTCCTGCAGTTATCAGGTAGTTTGATAAGGAATATGGCATAGCTTGTTCACTTAGGCCAAGCAAGGCCACAAGTAAATTGCTTCTTAGAAAAGAAAGCACTTGGGGCTCATCACAGTGGACCCATTTTATAGAATTATTCCCTTAACCTCATGTTCCCATCACTCACATCTGTCTGTTCCCTAACAGTTTGAGGGTTTTTTGTTTGTTTGTTTTGGTTTTTATTAGTGGTGCAAAATTTAGAGTCAGATGCTTTCTGCACACCTGTAGTCACCGAGTGGTAGCAACAATGAATTCTGTACTTCCCAAACTGAGACAATCTGGATAAAGCAGAAAGATCAAAAGAGTGACTATATTGTAGATTTGAACAGCATACCTAAGAGTCATTCCCTAGGGAGGCAGACAGCAAAGAAGGAAAATAGATTAGTAATATGTCAATGCCCTTTATGAACCACACAGTTGGCTAAGAACTTCATATATATGACCTTATTTTCTCCTCACAATTCTATAAAGGAAGACCTACATATATTTTCGAGTTCAAAATACAGTTCGGAGAAATTAAGTTGCTTACTAGAATCATATATTAATTAATTGTAGAGCTGAAGATTCACACTCAGGTTTAGGGTCCTGGGACCAGTTAAGCAAATTGGGATCAAGTCAAATTTATTTGAAGAGAATCAAAATTACTCTGTTCCAGTCCATGAACTAATAAAGATTTTAATTCCTAGTCATTTTACTCATGTAAACAAATTAAAATTTAAACATATTAAGATAGTAAGAATTATTGATTAACTGAACAGGACAGTCTATGGACTAAAATATTTGGAGAATGGGACATGATTAGGAGCCATGTGGAGGCAAAGCTAAGCACACTAAGGCACTTCAAGATGTAGAAGTCTATAGCAACATAACACATTTCACACCAAAATTACACCAAAACTTAACAAACTACAATTAAATATACTCAGTTTCTGTAGGTCTGGAACCTAGAAATGCCTGTTTGGGTTTTTTTTTTTTTTTTTTTTTTTTTTTTTTTTTGTTGTTGTTGTTGTTTGTTTGTTTTAATGTCTCTCATGAGGTTGCAGATGTCACTGGGTCTGCAGTCATCTAGAGACCTGCCTTGACCTGGAGTATTCATTTCCAAAGCAATTCACTTGTATACCTGACAAGTTAGTACTAGTTGTTGACAGGAAATCTCAGCTCCTCACCACCTCTCCATCAAGCTGCTAGAGGATTTTCATGACATGACAGCTTCTTTCCCCAAGATGAGTGATTCAAGAAAAAGCACACACTAGATACCACAATGTATTTGAAGAAGTATCATTGCAATTCACATATTATTATTCCCACAATATCCTATTGATTATGTTGGTCAGTTCTATTTGGTTAGCAAGGAAACTACAAAGAGTTGTGAAAAATAGGAGGTGAGAATCATTAAGAACTATCTTGGGGGGAGCTATCACACATAGATCTAGATATGAGTTTTATCTTGATTTTTAAATGGAGCTAAGGGTACATACCTCTACTTGCCTCCTCGGGAAAACTCTAATGAGATAAGAAGTATAAAATAATAAAAACTCATTTTTTTATATTTAATTAAAATTAGACAAATTACATGATTTCTAGTCCAGCATGTAAAAAACTGTGAAGTTTGTGGTCTTGTCCTCACAATAAGGAAAAAGCTAAAAATCTACCACTTTTATTAAATTACATCAGAGAATTCAACTCAAGGAAAATCACTGTTCCTAAAACTGGAAAAACAGACATAAAATACAGAGAATTACAATTTACCAGGGCAGAAACATCCATGGGAACAAGTAGTAGGTTAGAAAATCCAAACTGTAATGAACACTTGCTAAAGTCCCACTTTGGACAAGTTTGAGAGTTAGAAACATCAAGGGGACCCAGTCTTATAAGAGCCTCCAAGCTTTTGTTTTATTTCCAGGATCCCTACTCAGTTTTTACAGTGAGGATTGTAAAGGGGGAAAGAGACACAGTTTCTGATTCTGATAGGAGTCAAAAGACATGAGAGGTGGGAACATGAAGTTAAGGGAATAATTCTATAAAATGGGTCCACTGTGACCTCATGTACTTTCACCTTTGAAAAGCAATTTACCTGCTGCCCAGCAACTCTAAAGTCCACAGGATATGTCACATTCCTCTGCAAACTATTTGCTGTCTGCAGGGGAAAAGCAGGCCTGAAATGCCCATCAGAAGAACACAAGTTACCCTGAAGAGGGAGATTTTTGTGACCCTTATAAAGACCTGATCCCAGAACTCAGAGAGAGAAGGATATTTCCTCCTAACCATAAAATCTGTGAGAACAGGTTCCAATTAGAACTTGTTAGCATGGGCCAAAGTGACTTAGAGTGGTCATGACAGTGAGGAATTGGAAGATTGATGTCATCTTGCTGTCAGTCAAAAGTCAAGTGGTGGACTTGGTTGGGATTCTCTGGAAATTTTTATGGGATCCCCAGTAAAACTGGATTGGGGGAGAGTCATGCTATCCCTTTCCTCTCTGAGAGGAACCATTATCTCCCTGTGAGTGTCCGTTTTCTCCTTTTCCATCTCATCTAATGGCTTAAGGCCTGTTACTCTGAGCAAATGACTGAAATTTTTCTGACTGGATGGCATGAATCACGGTTTGAAGGAGGACCTCCAGGCTGCCTCAGTTTTCCAGAAGTCCCCAGCCCTGTAAGAGTAATATATTATAATATATTAAATAAAAAGCCATCTATAAGTCCAGCCACACTGATACCCAAAAAGAGAGCTGTAAGAAAACCTTTACTTTTCAGATGACTTATAATAATAAGTCCACCAAGGTTAGATTTGAATAAAATTATTAAAATCCATTTTGAATATTTTGGCACCATAAGTATCAAATTTTAAATAAAGTGCCCATTTACACATGTCCCCGTTATTGAGTTTGTAAAATAAAAATGCTACAATATGAATGTATATAAAGATATTAAAATACAATTTTTTTGTAAATTTTAGTATATGCTTCATAAAATGATGTAGAGTTGATCTGAATATTTTAGTTATCATTTGCTTTTGTGAATTTGGTGCATATTTGTTCACAATTATTTATATTTATTCTGAAATGTGTCATACACATAAGGAGTATATACAATGAATTTTTATAGTTTTACAAATAACAAAAGAAATATATATATATATATATATATATATATATATATATATACCACCTAGTTTAATGAATAAATATCACCAATATCTTTAAAACTGCCTGTGTGCTCTCCACATCACATTTCCCCCAGGAGAATCAGTGCCTTAAATTTTGTGATGATTATTATTCCCTTGCTTTCATTCATAATTTATAATTATAAATGTGATCTCTAAACTATGTTGCTTTATTTTATAAAGTGACTTATTAAACTGAAAAGAATTATTTATCAGTTGACACAGTAATCTCATGATAGAATACACAGAATTTATTACCTATACTATGTTCCTGCCAAAAATGTTTAATCTACATTCAACTGTTAAAATTCTACTTTAATCTAAAGTTACATTTTCCCCCTTTGTAAATTAAGTTGTAATCTGCAGAGTAATACTTTGAAACTGTGTGAATATCTATTTCTTAGTAACTTTACATTTTATGGTGATCTTTCCCAGAATCAATTATTATACTGATGGTTGCACAATGGTGGTTTTCTATTTCTCTCATTTTTCCACATTTATTAGCTGTCATTCATCTCTAAAAATAACTTTTCTTTCCCACTTTATTTTTTATATAACTATGGTCTTAGGATTATTTTTTATTTAATATGTTGTGATGGTGAAATTACTCTAGTTATGGTCAGTAGGACTTTCTTTTTATTATAGTTGCTTTCTAGGGCAAAATTAGGCTCTTAATATAGGCTCATCTGTATTTTGTCTGCTCTAGACCTGAAACTGGTTATTCTTCCAAGGATCTCATTTAATTTTATGGAGAATGATATCTAGCAACAAAGATCTGGGAACTAAGGGTATTCATTACTTCTGGAATGGTTTTGCTTCTACAGTTTTCTAACAGACACTGTTAGAATTACATTTTTAACAAAATCATGAGTTCAAACTGGTAGTCTAATCTAAATATAATATCAAGAATTATTCCTCCTTTTTTCCCCTTCCATATTGGTATCTCCCTATGGGAAATAATATAATTGTTGATTTTGTTATTAAAAGTGAGTGGACGGCCTGGGGTTGTGGCTCAGTGGTAGAGTGCTTGCCTAGCACACATGAAGCACTGGGTTTGATCCTCAGCACCACATAAAAATAAAATAAAGGTATTATGTCCACATACAACTAAAAATATATTTTTTAAAAAGTGACTGGAGAACTCTGTTTCAGAAATCAACTTTTTCTGATTTTTTTATTCATAATGTTCTTTCTCTCTATGAATAACTATTATAGGGAAGTAGTATTAAGTTGTTTCTGATTACACATCACAACATTTCAGTTGTTTCTGGTTGCACATTTATTATATGATTACTTGCTATTTCCAAATTATTTTCCATACATATTCCTGGGAGCTTTTATTTTTTTAAGCAGAATCATGATTGTTTTCTTTATTTTGAAATAAGACTCTACTTATAATTTTAAAACATATTGAGAAACAAAGTGAATTTATAATATAATTACTTTTTTTTCATGCCCATACAATGCTTTTTTAAAATTTCTTTTATTTTTTAAATACATGACAGCGGAATGCATCACAATTATTATTACACATATAGAACACATTTTTTTCATATCTCTCTATATAAAGTATGTTCACACCAATTCATGTCTTCATACATGTACTTTGGATAATGATGTCCATCACATTCCACCATCATTGCTAATCCCCTGACCCCTCCCTTTCCCTTCCAATCCTGTGCCCTATCTAGAGTTCGTCTATTTCTTCCATGCTCCCTCTCCTTACCTCACTATGAGTCAGTCATATTATATCAGAGAAAACATTCGCCATTTTTTTGGGGGGGCGGGTGGCTAACTTCACTTAGTATTATCTTCTCCAGCTGCATCCATTTACCTGTAAATGCCATGATTTTTATTCTCTTTTATTGCTGAGTAATATTTAATTGTGTATATATGCCACATTTTTTTTAATCTATTCATCTACTGAAGGGTATCTAGGTTGGTTCCACAGTTTAGCTATTGTGAATTGTGCTACTATAAACATTGATGTGGCTGTGTCTCTGTAGTATGCTGCTTTTAAGTCCTTTGGGTATAGACCAATAGACCAATAGCTGGTTCAAATGGTGGTTCCATTCCAAGTTTTCCAAGGAATCTCCATACTGCTTTCCATATTGACTGCACCAATTTGCAGTTCCACCAGCAATGTATGAGTGTACCTTCTTTATCCTGGGAGCTTTTACTAATATAATTTTACCATTTCATAATAGGAGGGAAATGAAAATGTACTTTCAACATATGAGAGACTCATTTGTAATCACAGTTGTTTAGTTGGCACATAACAGGATATACCTTTCTTGGGATATTAATAAAATAGGGCAATTAATCTACATATTTATTTTTTATGTAATTACACTCTTTTATGATGAGGATAGCAGGGAAGACAGATTAATACATTATTCTGTCAGATATTTTAAAAGAATTTAACCTTTTTTATTTATTTGTTTTTATGTGGTGCTAAGGATCAAAACTAGTGCCTTACCTGTGCTAGGCAAGTGCTGTACCACCAAGCTACATCCCCAGCCCTTATGTTGGGTTTTAAAAGAAAATTCTCTTTAGTTTTAGAATACTGTTCAAGATTTATAATGTCTACCAGAAAATTATAGCAGCTTTCATGAACATTTATGTATTTCATACTACAAAGAAAAAAAGAAAAGAAAAAAAAAACTACATAAGAAAGCTGAATCCTTGTTTAACAATAGTATGAGTTTAACAGAAGATTTAGCTCCCCAACATGAAAAAGGTGGTTATTATATGAACATATTGCATGAAACTTAAAATCTTGGAAACCATAATCTCAAGTATATAATGGTAATCACATGGAAACATATATTATGTTCTTGTGGGTTTTTTTTGTAGTTTCATAGCAAATTACAGCAGGGTTTGTTCATAGTTGAGATATGATTTCACAAAAGAGTATTACTGAGTTTTGAGGGTAATGTTTTTATTAATTTATTATACATAACAACTTGTTTGATTATGTTATGGGGCAATCAGGAAAAATTGTGTACATTTCATTTTTCCAGTCAACTTTAAGAAGTAAATTCAATGATTTGATCGATCATTCAAGTGATTAACTCCTCAAATTCTCAGTTTGTAATCAGAGAAAGGCAGTAAATGTAAGGTGATATAATCATTCTATTGTCACAGTCCAGTAAAATATTCTGCTTCGGAAAGTTTCAAATGGTGGCTGTGTCACTCTTAGCTTTACCCATGAGTCTCTTCCTATGTTAATATTTCCAAATTTCAATTCAAAGAAATAGAATAGCTATGAAAAAAAGCAAAAACAAAACTGGGTAGAATGATTTGTAGGCTGTAGAAGTTAGAAAAATAGATTTTAATATCCCTAAATATATTTATACCATATATTACTATAAGCAATTTAGGGAATACACCTTAAATGATTCTTATATTTTCAATATTAATCTGTTGCTCTTTCCTCCTTTAACCCAAATTGTGCATGAAGTAACAAGCAAAATATCTTGGGAGGTACATTAACATTTTGCTAATAGATATATTAAGGAAAATATTTCTTTCTAACTGCTTAATTATATCTACAGAGAAAAATATATATGGTGAGTAAGTTTACATGGGCCTTCCTTTAGATTATCTATTACCTTATATACATGTATAAATCCCTTTGCTCATTGAAATGGGAATCTACCCCTTTTTGAATTTAACACATAACAATTCAGTGTGAATGCTGAACATGATGCTGTGAACTTAGGTCCATTAGGATAGAGAATTGACTACATTCTCCAAAGGGGGAAATTGTGTAAAAGAACTAAAGTCTATTGTATAAGCAGAAAAAAATATCAAACAGATATGCATCTTTTTAAAGGCTCAAGATTTCTGCAACAGGTTTGGGAGAGTTTTGTTGTTGTTGTTGTTGTTCACTAGATAGGTAATATTGGAGGATAAATGATAATGGAGTATTTCTTAATGTAGAACAAATGATATTTACAGGATCCTGGTTTATGATGATAGTACAGATCCATTGCACTTCTCTTTATTACTTCTATATTCTTGTGATTTATTAATATTGTCATGGAACCAGAGCTAAAACTTGAAGAAGTTAGCCTGTGCTAGTAGTCAATGCTTTCTAAGAAGTTTTCTCTTTGATTTGGGCAAATTTTCTTTGTCATGGAATGTTCAGGGACACTTAAATAGGTATATAAGCATGTTCCCTCATAAGATTTTGCTGAGAGTTTCATTGAAAATAAAAGAGTCCTCTCTATAGTTGGGGTTCATATTTGACTAACAGAACGAGGGTCATATGCTGGAAGGCAGAAGTCAAAGAGGAATAACAGGTCACTATATGCAAATCATCACAAGAAAGGAAGATGTCTGGTAATGTGGGCCAAATTCAAAATGTAACCTCATTTCTTTTTTCAGAATTTTCCTTGGTGTTGTTCTTTGTGTATTTTTTCCATAGAAACTCTATAATAACCTTCTTTGTACTCTAGATTAAAGATATAACTTGTTCAGATTCCTATTGGGACCACATATTTATCAATTTTCTTGGGGAAAAATTGCATATATGTAATGTTGAATCTCTCTACATAGAAGCATGGCCAGCTTATCTGTGTGTTTTCCTATTACATTTTTTTTGGTATTTAAGTTTTCTTCAGCATTTTAAAAACCATTGAAATGGGAAATTTTATGTTAGTTTTGTATTGTTACACTTAAAGTAAAAAAGAATGAAGAAATATTATTGGTAACAAAGAGGAATTGAAAAATTAAACAATCCACTTGAATCAAATGTATGAAATATGATATGTCAAGAGCTTTGTAATGTTTTGAACAACCAATAAAAAAAACAAAAAAAAATATAAAAAAAAAGAAAAATTAAACAATCCTACTCTGGGAAATAAACTAGATTATCTACTAAATTATTTTTCTTCCTGCAGGTGTTGCACATTTGTAAGTTCATTCCTTTATAATACTGTACTTTATAATATTGTTGC
The DNA here is from genome assembly GCF_021218885.2 of Marmota monax. Lineage (NCBI taxonomy): Eukaryota > Metazoa > Chordata > Mammalia > Rodentia > Sciuridae > Marmota > Marmota monax. Next base: position 9,177,106 of record NW_026695065.1, on the reverse strand, counting down.
TATTATAAGTGCTAGACATACATTAATATATATTCCACTACCTTTCTGAACTCTTCTTTATTGATAGTTGTTTTCTCATTTTGTTCTCTTATATTTTTCACTTACACAATTATATCACCTTCCATGAAAGATAGTGGTTTATTACTCTCTCAATTTTTAATATTGGTATGTCTTTTTTCTTCTCTAATTGTGTTAGTTATTTGTATGCAGTAAAATCTTAAATAATAGTGGAGCTTATGGGCATTCCAAACTCTGCGCTGGTTTTAAGGATAATGATTGCTGTGTTTCCCTATGATATTGAATTTTGGACTGAGATAAATATAGTTAATCATGTTAAAGAAGTATTGATTTATTCTTATTGAATATTTTTTTTAAATTGAGACTTGTCATTGAATTTTGTCAAATGCCTTTTCACCATCTGTAGAGATGAGCACATAATTTTCTCCTTGAATCAATTGATATAATCAATTATTTTAATAGATTCTCAAAAAGTGAATCATTCTTGATTCTTACAATAAATCCTACTGATTTGGAAACATATTTCTTAAAATGTATTGTGGAATTCTGTTCACTAGCATTTTATTTTGGGTTTTCTTAGTAGGTTTTTTTAATTAAAACATGATTCGCATACCACATGTCCATTCTTTTAAAGTGTACGATTCAGTGATTTTTTTTAAAATCACAAGGTGAGACAACCATGACTTCTAATCCAGAATATTTTCATCTTGCCAAAAATCAATTTCTTACCTAATAATAATCACTTCTCAACTTCTATCTATAGGCATTGTTATATACTATGTTCCTTTCTCTTCCCATGCATTTGTCTATTCTGCACATTTCATATAAGTGGAATAACACAGTACATGGCCGTTGCTCTAGTTGACTTCATTGAACATGTATTCAGGATTCATCCATATTTTAGCAGTATCAGTACTTCATTTATTGCTGAATAATATGCCACTATGTGGATGTACCACATTTTTATACATTAATTCATTGATAAACATTTGGATTGTTCCCACTTTTTGGCCACTACAAATAAAGCTGCTATGACTTCCATGTACAAGTTTTTGTATAAACATAAATTTTCTATTCCTTTGAATATACATCTAGGTGTAGAATTCCTGGATTGTATGGCAGCTTTCTTGTTTAACATTTTTGGTGGAATTGCCAAAATATTTTCCAGAATGATTGTACCACTTATAGTCCTTCCAGCTATCCTTAAAACATATCCTTAAAAGCACTTGTAATTGTCTCTTCAAATATATCCACCCAAGGGAATGGGAAGTATGGGGTTGATTTGCATTTTCCTAATAGCTCTTGAAAATGTCAAGTATTCACAAGTTTGTTCATCATTTTTGGTATTTTTTAATTGAAAAAATTAAATTCTTTGCCAATTTTTATTTAAATGGTTATTTGCCCTTTTATAGTCCAATGTCAAATTATTTATATGTTCTTGATACTAAACATTTATCAGATACATGATATATATTTTCTCTCATTCTATGGATTGGGCTTTCACTTTCATGACACTATTCTTTGGAACACATTTTTATTTGATAGAATCCAATCTACTTATTTACTTTTATTGCTTTGCTATAAGTATTGTATCTAAGAATCTACTTCCTAATGCATGGTCAGAAAGATTTACTGCTACGTTTTCCTCTAAGAGTTTTATATCTTACTTTTATGTCCTTGATTCATTTGCATTTAATTTTTGTGTATGATGTGAGAAAAAAATCCAATTTCACCTTCTTTGCTAGTAAATATCCAGTTGTCTAAGTACCATTTGTTAAAAACACTCTCCTCCTCATTGAATTATTTTGGCACTCTTGTTGTAAATACATTAAACATTCATGTATAGGTTTCTTAACTCCCATTTCTGTTCTATTGAACTTTAAGTCTACACTTATTCCCAAATCACTCAGTCTTGATTACTATGGTTCTATATATTGTCTTGATTACTGTAGTACTATATATTGTCTTTTGAAATCATAAAGTGTGAGTCCTCTGTTTTCTGCAAGAGTGTTTTGAATGTACATGGTTTTTTTGCATTCCCAAATGAATTTTAGGATTAGTTTATCAATTTCTGCAAGAAAACAAAAAGGAAGCCAGCTAAGATTTTAAGAGTATTGCTTTGGACACATAGATCAATTTAGGGATTATTGTCATCTTAACAATATTATGTTTTGCAACTCATAAACATGGGATATCCTCCCATTTATTTAGGCCATCTTTAATTATTTTGACAATGTTTGTACTTTTGAACATCCAAATATTTACTTCTTTTGTTGCATTCATTGCTCTATTTCTTCTTAATTTTATTTTACATGAACTTATTCACACAATTTCATTTTTAGGATATTCACTGCTAATGCACACAGAACAATTGATGTTTTTATGTTGATCTCATATATGATGAACTTGATGAGCTTATTATTCAGTGTAATTTTTTTGGATATTCCTTGGGATTTTCCTTACATAAGATCATAGTATCTATAAATAAAAACTCTTTCTTCCTTTACAATCTGAATGTCTTTTATGTATTTTTCTTGCCAAATTGCCCTGGCTAGAAATTTCAGTACAATGTTAAATAAAAGTTGTGAGAGCAACCTGTTCCTTATTTGAGGTGGAAAGATTTTAGTCATTCACCTTTAAGTATGATATTTGCTGTGGAATATCCATGCATATTCTTTTTTAAATATATATAATATAAATATTACACACACACATATGCCTTTATTTTATTTATTTATTTTTTCAATGTGGTGCTGAGGATCAAACCAGTGCCTCATATGTGTGAGGCAAGAGTATTGCTTTGAACACATAGATCAATTTGGGGATTATTATCATATTCATAAGAATATGTCATGCATATTCTTTATAAGTTTGAGGAAAGATAATTTCCAGTCTTAGTTTGTTGAATTATTTCTAGCAAGAAAGGATGTTGTGTTTTTTCAGATTCTTTTTCTTTATCTAAGTGATCATGTGTGTTTTATTCTTTACTAATGTGATGTATTAAACTGATTAATTTTAATAGGTTCAATCAACCTTGCATTTCTGAGATAGATATAAGTTAGACATGGTGCATATTTCTATTTGCATGTTGCTAGAATTTATTTATTAGGATTTGTGGAAGACTTTTGAATCCAAATGTATAAGTAATAATGATCTATAGATTTCTTGTTTATGATAATTTTGTCATCAGAATAATACTGGCCTCCTAAAATAAATTTAGAAATATTTCCTCTTCTTCAATTTTATGGAAGAGTTTATGAGGAAACAATTTTTATTCTTAAAATTTTTGATAGATGCTGGGTGAACTGGTATATATAAGTAATCCTAGCCACTAAGGAAGCTAATGCAGGAGGATTACCTGTTCAAGGCCAACCTGGACAATTTAACAAGACCATCTCAAAATAAAGTAAAAATGGCTGGGAATGTAGCTCAGTGGTAGAATACCCCTGGGATCAATTCCCAATATAAAACTAGTAATAGTAGAAGTATACATTTTTAAAAATAATTGGGGCTAATCGGAGGTAATTAGGTGCAGACATCACCCTTGCAAGGGATTAATTTTGGTCTCACAAAGTGAGCTAGTTCTCAAGAAAGTGAATTGTTATAAAAGAGCAAGAGTGACCACTCCTTGATCTTTGGCCTCTTGTCCTACCATGTGATTGCTCTTATATACATTCTCACCATTGCAATGCTTTCCAAGTGTGGTCCTCACTATAACTGAGCAGAGATATGTGCCATGTTCTTGAACCTCCAAAACTGTGACCTAAACAAACCCCATTTCTTCAGACATTATTTAGTCTCAGGTATTTTGTTATTTCAACATTAAATGGGCTAATATGCCATTACTGTGTTCAAGCTTTACAAAACATCTTGTCCGCCAACTTTTCCTTTTAGGTTTCTTGGGCATAGCCTTTTATTTGCTCCAACTGTTGTGTATCCCACCCCCAAATGCCACAAAGTCAAACGCTTATTAGTAATTTTTTTTGGCAAATGACTCAAAAGAAAAGTTTTATCATGGACTGAGCTTTCAGTCAGATCAAATACTGACAACTATACAAGTAGAATATTCCTAGGGTTCATGAAACAGTTCAAATGATGACAATTATCTGAGAATGATGCTTTAAAGGAGCTCAGACCTCATTCTTCACCCTGTAATGGTTTGCACTCTACTGGTTTTCACCATGCTTGTAAGCTGTTCATTTTTGCCATGGAGCTGGAGAGAATGGGATAATAATAAGGCTGCTTAAATCACCACAAAACTTGTATTGCCAACATTCAAAAAAATTCTTTTCTGAAATAAATGCTTCACAATTTGCTGGAAATATCTGGTTAATTTGAAGAGGTCTAAAACTTTGAATATGATAATTTATTTTGCCAATTTTCAAATTAGCTTTATGGAGGAGAAAATTTTCAAAGGTCAAACTTAGCCACTTTGCTGACATAACTCTTTGAGAATTTTTGCATTAATATACATAACATATGGATATACATGATATTTTTTGTAGCATGTTATTTTCTCTGCAATCTTTTCCAAATTTTACTACCAGTATTAAATTCTTCATAAATAGAATTTGAAAGTTTTCCTTTATTGGGCAGTTTTATTATCTTTGTAATTATCTGTCTTTTCAAAGGTTTGGAGAATATCTTGTGAAAACATCTGTATCTCTTGCTGTTTTGGGGGAGTAACACTTTGATAATTTTCTTCATTCACTCTAGATATGCATGCGTTCAGATTTTCTATCTTCTCTCAGTCTAATTTTTCTGAGGTTTATATTCCTAGACTATTACACATTTCATCAACTTTCAACTATATTTTTATGGGTTTGAGGAAACTAGATCTTTGTTCTTTCAAATAATTCTGATTCTGTTGTTATTTCCTCTTATTTTTCCTTACATTTTAGCAGTGATCCTTCCTCCCTCTTTTCATTAATTAGATTAAATGGAGACATATTTTTAGATTTATGCATGACTTTTCATGTTTTTAAATTTAACTCAAATTCTTTAATTCATTAATTCAAAATCACTTTAATTATTTTACTGCTATATTTCTAATTTTAAGCCAGAGCATTAATTCAATTGTTTCCATTCTGCCTTATTACTGATAGACACATTTTAGGCCGTCAATTTTCCTCTGAGAATTTCTTTAGCTATATCTCTTAGGTATTGATGTATAAATCTTTTATCATATTTGTTTAAAAGATGAATACACTTCAATTTTGTATTTTCCCTTTGACTCTCAAGAACGATGAGGGTTTGTTTTTAACTTACAGGTACAATTTGTTTTCATGATTTAAAATTATTTATAAATTTCTAGATTTAAACATATAGTCAAAGATTACTCTTCTACTAGATCAATGTTAGTGAATCTGTAGAGTCTATTAGAAATATTTTCCTTCTCTATTTTTAGGTTATGCCATTTACTATGTATCAAATTTGTCTACAAATTATGTTATCTGCTTTTATATTATGTTTTTGATCATTTCATTTGAATACTTTGAGAGAGAATTAGCATCCAACTATTTAATTTTTATCTACTTCTTCTTTTATTTCCTATGATATCTGATCTATGAATGCTGTTACTGAGTTACTTGGTGCTAGATAGATAATTCTATTTTATCTTTCTTGTGAATTGCATCATGTAGCTCTTTAATGTGTTCCTCTTTGTCCTTTTACATACTTTATGGCTTAATTCCACATGGTTTTGTTTTAAAAACCTAACCTCTGACTTCCTTTTGTTTGCATTTCCATTTATATTTTTATTTACCACCCTTATGAATCATTTTGTTTGGATGAATCTCATATATATAGCATAGACCTTGGTTTGATTTTTTTGATCTAATGTAATAGTCAAGTTTTTTTTTTAAGTTGGTGATAGAAGTATATTAACCTTTGCAATAGTAAGGCTGTACTTTTTCATATTTTATAATAAAATAATCCAATAATACTCTTTCCCTGGATTTGATTTTATATTGTCAAGCATACAACTCTCTCTTACTTGCCTCAACTATTACTATGCTCCATCATATTTAAATGGCTTATTTTTATTCTCAGCTAAAATGAATAAGATAATCAGTACACTTACTTTACCTCAACATTCTTTCTCATACTTTCTCCAATTGGCATTAATTATAAGAATGTTACCTTTTTTAGGCATATGGTATTTACATTCTGTTCTGTCACTCTAGTCCTATTTTTCTCTGACCTTAATTATATGATCAAATGTATTCAAAGTTCATTGCTAGTTTTTTGGTTTCATTTTCTTTGTCATAACTTTTTTGTCTCAAAAATGGTCCTCTTGTAGTTTCCTCAAAAAGTGTCACAGAAATAATAGTTTCTGAAATCTTGCCAATTCAAAACAATTTGTAGTATTTACACATGAAGGAGACTTTGAGTGGATACATATTATTGGCTTATATTTTCTTTATTTGAATACCATTTAGATGCTGCTTCACTGTATTTTTGGTATAGATTTTTCAGTGGAGAAACCTAAAACTACCTTGCTTCTTTTATTATACAATGACTTGATCTTTTTGTCTGACCACTCAAATAATTATTTCTTCATTTTAATAACCTATAACTCTACTAGGGCTTTTATCAGCATTGACTATTCAGGCTCAATTTTATTTTAGACATTGTTTATCTTATATAATCTTATATACGTACAGTTGGCTTTTTATATTTTTCAGTACAGACTCCTTAAATAATATGTTTAATCATTGGTTCTAGCCTACTATTTTAGCTTTCTTCCTCAGTTTCTCCAATCACAAATAGATGCACTTTTTTGGTCTGGCATACAAATCTATCATTTTTTCACCTATCCCTTTTAAACTCTTTATTCATTTTATTATCATCTTCGTTTAATTTCTTTTTCAGAGCTGAGGACTAAACTCAAGGCCTTGTGCATGCTAGGCAAGCACTCTGCCATTAAGCTAAATCTCCAACCCTACTTCATTTAATTTACATTTTCAATATTTTAACTTCTATCTGAAAGAAGAAAACATTTTTTCCTTTCAACTCTCATACTCAATACAGAATACTTTTTTGTTCAAAATTTGTGGGAATTTCTCCCCACCATCATCCAATTCTAGGTAAATTATAGCATATCATATCAGAGTCATAATGTAATTCAATCTGACACTATCTACCTGGAGATAGCATCAAATCCCACAGACTGAAGCCTCAGTACCATAAAACTGTGCTTCACTTCAGATGCCCATGTTAAGTAGCAAGTTGTCACCTATTCTCTTGAGTATAAATAATAGATTCCCAAGACCCCTTTAACCTTCAATTAGCTTGTTAGAGTGGCTCATAGAACTTGGGAAAACAATTTACTTATATTTTCCCATTTATTATAAAGTATTTTACAAAAAACACAGATGAACAGCCAGATAGGAGATTTTTACTTAGAATTAGGTATTTGGAAAGGGACATGGAGCTTCTGTGCCACGTCCAGCCACAATACCTCTAATATCCTCTACATGTTCACCTATCCAGATGTTCTTCAAACCCTATTGGTGGCTTTATGGACTTTTGATCATATAGGCATGATTGGTAACATAACTGGCCATTGATGATCAACTCAACTTCAGTTCCTTTCTTTCCCCTGAAGGAGGTTATTGAGGGTGGTTGGGTCAGAAGCCCCAACTTTCTAATCATGTGGTTGGTTCCCCTTACAATAAGCCCCACTCCCAAGCAGGGGCCACCAAGAGTTAGCCTATTAGAATAAAAGATGATCCTATCACCCAGAAAATTCCAGAGGATTTACAAGCTCTGTATCAGATGCTCCTATTACTCATGAAATTACAAAGGTCTTAGAAGATCTGTGTCAAGAACTAACTCGAAAACAAATACTAGAAAAAAAATTCTTGATAATGACCCTCTCTAGGAGAGTTTTTAGGGTTTTATATCAGAAACCAGGGGTACATTCCAACACATTTATCCCTCATTATTTAATAACATAATACCAATCTTCTATAGTATCTTTTTCTTTTGTGATTTCACCAGTTCTGTGTTTTTCTCAGATTTCTTCTCTTTATCTTCTAAACTTCTTAGTGATTCCTATTCTAATTTCAGTATTTTCTATTGTTTCATACTTTCTTTCTTATGGTACATTTCTGATCTGCCATCTCTCTTTGTAAATGTGACTGATTCATTATTTTTAAGTATTTGTTTTACTGCAACATATTCTAGGGAAACTTCATTTGTTTCTAAATTTTGCTGTTATTGTCTATTTTTATGACATTTTTGTGCCAGTTCATTTCTATATTATTCATCATTGAATGAGTTGCATTTTCCTGGACCAGCTACTTGTATGTTGATTAGAGCAGAGACCAGTGTAACCATCCATGCTTTATATCAAAAGAAGCTTTCCTTCTCTACCTCCACAGAGGCATTTGATTTCTTGCAAATATGGCCTGTGTATGTAGTTCTTCATCTAGCTATTCTTTGAAATATGCTGGATATGATCTTGCTAACTTATTTCTCACACCTAGTTTCAACAAAAAAATATAATTTTTGAGAGACGGGAAGATGGCGGCGAAGGGAGTGCATCACCCCCGTGTACCGCGTCACTGTGCGGGAGGATGACGAGTTAGAATGGCTAAAAGCTACCTTGTTAGGAATTTCCAGCAAAATTGGGGTGCTCCAAAACCTAGAGGAAGGATTTCCATCGCACGAGGATTAGCTACGGGGGCTCAAAGGCGAGTAATTTGTCACACGGAGGGTCACGCTGCTTATTCAGCAAATCGCCCCGTGGCTACAGTCTGCAGCGCGCCCTGGGAAACAATGAGATAGCAACGCAAAGATACAGCACTGCAGATTCTGTGGGCTCCTGCCAGCGGTGCACTCACTGTGCTCAGTGCTGAATTCTGGGTTTGAGACGGGGGAAGGAAGCGGTCCAATTTGGTTCTCCATACCGGTCAGACCACAGAGGAAGCCAGGACACCATCTTGGAGAGCTGATGTCACCATCCCTGTTTTCGACTTATCGCAGCTCATTCAGCTATAGAACAGGTAATTTCAGGCTGCCATTCGCCTGCATCTCGCAGACAAATTACTCAGGCTCAGTGCTAAAGAACCCGCGGAAACTGCTTCTTGGAGCCTGCTCCTATCAGAACATACACAGAGCCTGGAGCAGCCGAATTCCAGCTCCCGGAACTGCTCTGGCCCAGGGCTAAAGAATCCGCGGAAACTGCTTCTCGGTCCGGGTCCTGCTGAATACTGTGGAGGTAAATACCAACCGAGCCTTCATAGGCAGTGGCAACAGGATTGAGACGGGGCTTGTGAGGGCCGGTCAGGATCCACCCGTTGCTTTGGTCACCCGGCAAAGGGAACGAAATCCTGCCATTTGCATGGGATACCAACATGGCAGAGACCTGATGTCATCAGAAAGCAGCAGAGGAGATAACTTCATCGATACCAGCGGCGACAGAAACAGTTGGTCTCCTGGTAAAGAAAGTGAGTCATAAACACCCGAGTCTCTCTCACTTTGTCATCATGCCAGAGGGGCAGAGCAGAGCCGCCGCCCGCGCCCAGAACAGGCCCAGTGACCCGCCGGCGTGGTAGTCACGTCACCCCAATTGGAGTAGGGGCCGAGCCAAGCCGCCGCCCGCATCCGGAACAGGCCCAGTGACCCGCTGGCGTGGTAGTCACGTCACCCCAATTGGAGTAGGGGCAGAGCAGAGCCTTCGCCCACACCCAGAACAGGCCCAGCGACCTGCCGGCGTGGTAGTCACGACACCCCAATTGGAGTAGGGGCAGAGCAGAGCCGCCGCTCGCGCCTGCAAGGTAGGCAGACCTGCGACCGACCGGCAGAACAGGCCCAGGGGTCAGCGTGGTAGACAGATCACCCCAATTGGAGGAGTAGCACAGCCGCTGCCCGCCCCTGCAAGGGAGACTTTTCAGCTATACAAGAGCAATATAAATATATAGGGGGGAAATTTCAATACCACAACAGTTTCACCAAGCAGAAAGAAACGTGAGCAGTATGAAAAGACAAGGAAAGAAAGGACCACAAGCAATGCAGGTCAACTCAACTTTAGAAGAGGTAATAGCTGCAGCAGATGGAATGTCAGATAAAGAATTCAGGATATACATACTTCAGATGATCTGGAGTCTCAAGGAAGACATTAGACAGCAAAATCAGACAATGAAAGATCACTTCAACAATGAATTACATAAACAAATCCAAGAAGCAAAAGATCAACTATACAGGGAGATAGAGGTTATAAAAAACAAACAAACAGAAATCCTAGAAATGCAGGAAGCAATAAACCAACTTAAAAACTCAATTGAGAATACTACCAGCAGAGTAGAACACTTAGAAGATAGAACTGCAGACAATGAAGACAAAGTATTTCAACTTAAAAAGAACATAGACAGCTCAGCAAGACTGTTAAGAAACCATGAGCAGAACATCCAAGAAATATGGGATAACATAAAGAGACAAAACTTAAGAGTCATTGGGATACAGGAAGGTACAGAACTCCAAACCAAAGGAATGAGCAATCTATTCAATGAAATAATACGAGAAAACTTCCCAGACTTGAAGAATGAGACAGAATCCCAAATCCTAGAAGCCTACAGGACGCCGAATGTGCAAGATCGTAAGAGATCCACACCTAGACACATTATAATGAAGATGCCCAACATACAGAATAAGGAGAGAATTTTAAAAGCTATAAGAGAAAGGAAGCAGATTACATTTAGGGGTAAGCCAATCAGGATAACAGCTGATCTTTCAACACAGACTCTGAAAGCTAGAAGATCCTGGAATAGCATATTTCAAACACTGAAAGAAAATGGGTTCCAACCAAGAATTGTGTATCCAGCGAAATTAAGCTTCAGGATGGAAGATGAAATTAAAACCTTCCATGATAAACAAAAGTTAAAAGAATTTGCAGCTAGAAAACCATCTCTTCAAAACATCCTTGGCAAAACATTACAGGAAGAGGAAATGGAAAATAACAATGAAAACCAACAGTGGGAGGTAGGACAGTAAAGGGGGGAATATAATCAAAGAGGAAAACAAACCATGTTTAGTAACATAAATAAACAAATTAAGAGGCTAGTAGAATGGATCACAAAACAAGACCCAACAATATGCTGCCTACAGGAGATGCATTTGATAGGAAAAGACATACATAGGCTGAAGGTGAAAGGTTGGGAAAATCATATCACTCATATGGACTTCGGAAACAAGCAGGAGTGTCCATACTCATATCAAATAAAATAGATTTCAAGCCAAAGTTAATCAAAAGGGATAAAGAGGGACACTACATACTGCTCAAGGGAACCATACACCAACAAGACATAACAATCATAAATATATATGCCCCAAACAATGGTGCAGATATATTCATCAAACAAACTCTTCTCAAGTTCAAGAGTCTAATAGACCACCATACAATAATCATGGGAGACTTCAACACACCTCTATCACCACTGGACAGATCTTCCAAACAAAAGTTGAATAAGGAAACTATAGAACTCAATAACACAATTAATAACCTAGACTTAATTGACATATATAGAATATACCACCCAACATCAAGCAGTTACAATTTTTTCTCAGCAGCACATGGATCCTTCTCAAAAATAGATCATATATTATGTCACAGGGCAACTCTTAGACAATATAAAGGAGTAGAGATAATACCTTGCATCTTACCTGATCATAATGGAATGAAACTGAAAATCAAGGATAAAAGAAGGAAGGAAAAATCACGCATCACTTGGAGAATGAACAATAGGTTACTGAATGATCAATGGGTAATAGAAGGCATCAAGGAGGAAATTAAAAAATTCTTAGAGATAAATGAAAACACAGACACAACATATCGGAATCTATGGGACACATTGAAAGCAGTTCTAAGAGGAAAATTCATTGCTTGGAGTTCATTCCTTAAAAAAAGAAAAAACCACCAAATAAATGATCTCATACTTCATCTCAAAATCCTAGAAAAAGAAGAGCAAAACAACAGCAAAAGAAGTAGAAGGCAAGAAATAATTAAAATCAGAGCTGAAATTAATGAAATCGAAACAAAAGAAACAATTGAAAAAATTGACAAAACTAAAAGTTGGTTCTTTGAAAAAATAAATAAAATCGACAGACCCTTAGCCATGCTAATGAAGAGAAGAAGAGTGAGAACTCAAATTACTAGCATACGGGATGAAAAAGGCAATATCACAACAGACACTTCAGAAATACAGAAGATAATCAGAAATTATTTTGAATCCTTATACTCCAATAAATTAGAAGATAGTGAAGGCATCGATAAATTTCTTAAGTCATATGATCTGCCCAGATTGAGTCAGGAGGATACAGACAACCTAAACAGACCAATATCAATTGAGGTAATAGAAGAAACCATCAAAAGACTACCAACTAAGAAAAGCCCAGGACTGGATGGGTATACAGCAGAGTTTTACAAAACCTTTAAAGAGGAAATAATACCAATACTTTTCAAGCTATTTCAGGAAATAGAAAAAGAGGGAGAACTTCCAAATTCATTCTACGAGGCCAACATCACCCTGATACCTAAACCAGACAAAGACACTTCAAAGAAAGAAAACTACAGACCAATATCTCTAATGAACCTAGATGCAAAAATCCTCAATAAAATTCTGGCGAATCGGATACAAAAACATATCAAAAAAATTGTACACCATGATCAAGTAGGATTCATCCCTGGGATGCAAGCCTGGTTCAATATACGGAAATCAATAAATGTTATTCACCACATCAATAGACTTAAAAATAAGAACCATATGATCATCTCGATAGATGCGGAAAAAGCATTCGACAAAGTACAGCATCCCTTTATTTCAAAACTCTAGAAAAACTAGGAATAACAGGAACATACCTCAATATTGTAAAAGCAATCTATGCTAAGCCTCAGGCTAGCATCATTCTGAATGGCGAAAAATTGAAGGCATTCCCTCTAAAATCTGGAACAAGACAGGGATGCCATCTCTCACCACTTCTGTTCAACATAGTTCTTGAAACACTGGCCAGAGCAATTAGACAGACAAAAAAATTAAAGGCATAAAAATAGGAAAAGAAGAAATTAAATTATCACTATTTGCAGGTGAGATGATTCTATACCTAGCAGACCCAAAAGGGTCTACAAAGAAACTATTACAGCTAATAAATGAATTCAGCAAAGTTGCAGGATATAAAATCAACATACATAAATCAAATGCATTCCTGTATATCAGGGACAAATTATCTGAAATGGAAATGAGGACAACCACTCCATTAACAATATCCTCAAAAATAAAATAAAATACTTGGGAATCAACCTAACAAAAGAGGTGAAAGACTTATACAATGAAAACTACAGAACCCTAAAGAGAGAAATAGAAGAAGATCTTAGAAGATGGAAAAACATACATTGTTCATGGATAGGCAGAACTGACATCATCAAAATGGCGATATTAACAAAAGTTCTCTATAGGTTTAATGCAATGCCAATCAAAATCCCAATGGCATTTCTTGTAGAAATAGAGAAAGCAATCATGAAATTCATATGACCCAGAATAGCAAAAACAATGCTAAGCTTGAAGTGTGAATCAGGCGGTATAGCGATACCAGACTTCAAACTATACTACAGAGAAATAATAACAAAACCAGCATGGTACTGGTACCAAAACAGGCAGGGGGATCAATGGTACAGAATAGAGGACACAGAAACCAATCCACAAAACTACAACTATCTTATATTTGATAAAGGGGCTAAAAGCATGCAATGGAGGAAGGATAGCATCTTCAACAAATGGTGCTGGGAAAACTGGAAATCCATATTCAACAAAATGAAACTGAATCCCTTTCTCTCGCCATGCACAAAAGTTAACTCAAAATGGATCAAGGAGCTTGATATCAAATCACAGACACGCCGTCTGATAGAAGAAAAAGTTGGCTACGATCTACATACTGTGGGGTCGGGCTCCAAATTCCTCAATAGGACACCCATAGCACAACAGTTAATAACTAGAATCAACAAATGGGACTTACTCAAACTAAAAAGTTTTTTCTCAGCAAAAGAAACAATAAGAGAGGTAAATAGGGAGCCTACATCCTGGGAACAAATCTTTACTCCTCACACTTCAGATAGAGCCCTGATATCCAGAGTATACAAAGAACTCAAAAAATTAAAGTATAAGAAAACAAATATACCAATCAACAAATGGGCCAAGGACCTGAACAGACACTTCTCAGAGGAGGACATACAATCAATCAACAAGTACATGAAAAAATGCTCACCATCTCTAGCAGTCAGAGAAATGCAAATCAAAACCACCCTAAGATACCATCTCACTCCAGTAAGATTGGCAGCCATTATGAAGTCAAACAACAACAAGTGCTGGCCAGGATGTGGGGAAAAGGGTACACTTGTACATTGCTGGTGGGACTGCAAATTGGTGCAGCCAATTTGGAAAGCAGTATGGAGATTTATTGGAAAGCTGGGAATGGAACCACCATTTGACCCAGCTATTCCCCTTCTCAGTCTATTCCCTAAAGACCTAAAAAGAGCATGCTACAGGGACACTGCTACATCGATGTTCATAGCAGCACAATTCACAATAGCTAGACTGTGGAACCAACCTAGATGCCCTTCAATGGATGAATGGATAAAAAAAATGTGGCATTTATACACAATGGAGTATTACTCTGCATTAAAAAATGACAAAATCATAGAATTTACAGGGAAATGGATGGCATTAGAGCAGATTATGCTAAGTGAAGCTAGCCAATCCCTAAAAAACAAATGCCAAATGTCTTCTTTGATATAAGGAGAGTAACTAAGAACAGAGTAGGGACGAAGAGCATGAGAAGAATATTAACATTAAACTGGGATGAGAAGTGGGAGGGAAAGGGAGAGAGAAGGGAAATGGCATGGAAATGGAAGGAGACCCTCAGGGTTATACAAAAGTACATAGAAGAGGAAGTGAGGGGAAGGGGAAAAATAATATAAGGGGGACAAACGAATCTCAGTAGAGGGAGCAGAGAGAGAAGAGGGGAGGGGAGGGGAGGGGAGGGGGGATAGTAGAGGATAGGAAAGGCAGCAGAATACAACAGTCACTAGTATGGCAATATGTAAATCAATGGATGTGTAACTGATGTGATTCTGCAATCTGTATACGGGGTAAAAATGGGAGTTCATACCCCACTTGAATCAAAGTGTGAAATATGATATATCAAGAACTATGTAATGTTTTGAACAACGAACAATAAAAATTTAAAAATATATATATTTTTTGCACTTATGGCATCTATCCTTTCAAAAGTTGTTTGTGTGGATATTTTCTTAAATCCTTTACTCTAGACTAACTTGTCACTCTCCATATTCTTGTCTTCATCGATCCCTGTGTATGACTATATGATGACTATAAAATCCTAATTTAGTAATAGGATTCTTACCAAGAGGGAGAAGGAATAAAAGTCCCTAAACAATATTGAGGAGTGCGGAGGATACCAATCTTAACTTTTGAGTGGTGTGAATTATGAAAAATATACAAAATGTTGCTAAGAAAAGGAATTGCAGATATACAGCAATTTTCTAATAATGGAATAGAAGTTTTCAGGAGTCAAATAGAAAGATCATAAGGAACCATTCTGAGTGGCTGAGTCTTCTAGCCATCTCCAAGTTTAAGTGTTCAGTAATTTCCCCATTTGTGGCTCAGGAACTATGCCTGAATTGTGGTCAGAAGTTCAATGGTACATGCATAACTACTGGCAGAATTGGGAAAATTATATAACCTCTGTAAACCTGTATTTCCTTGTTTTCATAATGCTCTCAGGAAGATTAAGGAAATTACATTATCTTCTTTCTTATTCAGTGTGGTGGTTCATTATGCCACTCATTGTGATGTCATTGCCTTCTGAAGGATTCATTGACAGGGAGTAAACACATATTTGAAACATTCCAGTAAGGTCTATCTTTAGCTCTTTCCCTTCACAGAATGATAGTTCATTTACCTCTTCTTATATTTATTTTCTTACATGCAATCTTGCTTTTCTGTCTTCATTTTCTTCTGCATTAGAAGGTCTCAGAAGATGTTGAGCTGACTATGGACTGTCTTCTTCATTGATATAGCCTTACTGATGAGTTGGTTATATAATAACTTTTTTCATAATTAAGTATGAGAAACCCCAACCTCTTCCTCCAATATCCTTTGGTCAAGGAAATATAGGAATGTATAAACTTTCTATTCAATGGTATGTCTCAGAAATTATATTAAATCACATGAGGCTAAACATTAAGTTTAAGCTGGGTGGTAATTTTAAAGATAGTTTAGTTTTGAGCTAAGAGCTCTCTCACTATTCAACAATTTATCACAGAATATTGCAATTGTTTTATGTTTTTCCACATTTACTTTTTCTTTGACTATCATCATAATCAAAATATGGATGACCAAAGCTGTTGCATATTGAATTGACAGGGTGTAGGCAATTAGGCATTGTTGCCTTGCTAACACATCCACTGTCAAAATGTGACAACAGCTGGCAGGGGTGAAAGATACCCTGGGAATATTTCTAGGAGCTCAAATGAAAAGACTTTCCTTGAATGTGATAGATGTTGTTTATAGATCCCTTGAGGAGAAAGTGTCTCTCTCAATATGGCTTAAATGCTTAATCTCTGTACTACACTAAGAACACTGTCCGGGCTAAACAAATCATGTCCTTTTATTCCATTTATATGCAACTGAACAAAGAGTTTCCATTCTAACACATTTAAACATTTAAACCTGACATGACTCCATGCAGCAGTGTCTCTTTTTATTAGCTGTAGATAATATAGTATATAATTATGCAACACAATCATGTACTATATTTGTAATCTCCTCAGATAGGTGTTGAGTTATGCCAAATGAATCATGTAAAACACGTATGGATTCTTTGCTAATTGGCCAATGTCAGGTACTATAACTCAGAGGAATGAAAGGGCATAATAGTTTGATATTTGAAAAATGCCTATTTCCTACCAGATCACAACCTTCTAAAATAAACTTATCCATTGACCAAATTCAGAGCACAGCTGGGCCAACTGTAATATTGAATGCATTCTGAATTCCCATCTCCCCTCTGTTTTCATAAATTGCTATGGAGTTGTTGTGCGGAGTGCCCCACTTGGTTTCAGAGTGAAACGACAGTTTATTATTCATGAGTGACTGAGTGCATAGGGGATAAAGGTAGGGACTATGGAGGAAGAAGGGAGGAAAGTCAGAGCAGGCCACACAACAGTAATATGTTTGTCGTAAGTGACTGTTATGTTATAGTAACCTAGCCTCAGTATTGCAAAAAGTAATAAGGAGAAATTATATCAGTCAAAAGAATAATTATGAATGTATTACACGATTTCTAAGGCATGAGTCTTTTGATTTTTTTTTCTTTTTTAAAGAATGCATCAAAATCCAATAAGTTAGCCTCTGAATGGATTTGCTTTCAGTTATTCTGAATTATGAATTCCAACTGAGTACCAGATGCTAAAAAGAGAGAACTGCCCTGCTGATGATTACCAGTTGAACAACAAAGCTCTTCAAAGTGGGTTGAATCTTTTCTCTGAAAAGTTCTCATTCTATTTAATAACATCACTGTGTTACTAGAATGTAGAATGGTATGCTTCTTATTGAAGTGCTGGCAGCTCTATACAACTAACCACTGGCTGGTTCCTCAGAATGTTATCCAGCTATCATACCTTAAGTAAAGAAACATTACCTTGGAGGTGATGCTTGAAAAGTAAAAGGAAATAAGTAAGTAAGAATCTTTACCATATTTGGGTCACGTTTTAACTTTCTTCATGTTACCATAAGCATAGATTTATATTATTCTTCAATGTCTAGGTAAATAAACATTCCTTGAAAATTATCAAAAAGATAGAGCTCACACAAACAGAAGATTTTCATCTTATGTGATCCATAGAGTTAAGCTGGATCATTAATGAGTATTGAATTCTTATTTCAGTTATGTGTTTTCTTTTTTGTGAGCTCTAAAATGCAAATAATCAAACTATTCCAATTTTACATTTGCAGCAGAATTTACCATTATTAAAGTTTTTAAGAAACTTAAAAATAAGAGGTAAAAACTTTAAATATTGCCAGATGAAGGCAGTAGCTCTCATGCCTTTTTGTGTGGGATTCAGGAAGTGCCATAATAAAGAATGAGCTCAAGGTTGCAAAGGAGGTTGTACCCCACCTGTTTCTGCTGCAAGAATGAAATTTTATGGTCACTCAGTTTCATGAAATTGGCTTCTCAGTTTCATGAAATTGGCTTCCCAATTTCTGTTAGTAGGTTAATACTTAAGAAGGAGTAATAATCTGCATTTTATTTGATATTCCTCTTCCTTAGTATGAATGCAAGCTAAAGTCAGGGTAGAAGTAGAGAGAAAAAAAGTAAATATGAGAAGAAAGGTTAAATTTCCAAACAGTACTCATAATCTTTCTATCTGGCTTGACATAGTGAGGTATTTTTAAATTTTGTGTTCTTTAACTCCTTTGAGTTCCACAGGAATGAAGAATATGAATGTGATAAATTTATACTCAACACATAATAGATCAGAAAATCACAATTATGCATAAAAGGTCCAGGGATTTTGCATGTGATAATCACTGGGATTATTATTGAAATTAAAATTCCAGAATCATATCCAAAAACTACTGAAAGAAAATCTCCTAGAATAGAGGTAGGAACCTTTCTGAAGGTGGTAGGGAAGAAAGGAGCTGACCTAAATAATTTTGTAAAACAGTGTTTTGACTAGCCAGTATTAAGCTATAAACAACCACCAAAACATAAAATTATGAAAAACCTAGACTAGCTGGTAAGTTTGTTTCTCACAGTGAAAGGGGTCAGCAATTCTGAAATTATGTGCATACTAGCTTCAAACTAATGAGTAAATACATTCATAACATGAGTCAGGTTTCCTGTGTTCAGAAAAAGAAGCTGCCAATAAGTAAAGAATGAATGCTAAAATGAACCCTGTAGTGCTGGAATAGACTTGGAGATATCACTATCAATATATGGTGTGTGTACACACACACACACACACACACAAAAATAGATAAATGAATAAATATAGATGTGCACGAATGCGTCAATTAGTATATCTTCAAATATTTCCTAGCTCTGTACTTTGAGAGGGCTCAGAAGCAATACACCTCAGTCATAAGGAGCATACCTGGCAACCAATCTTGCTTTCTAAATATTTCTCTTCAGTAAAAGGAATCAAGGATATTTGGAGAAATGGCTGGTTCTGAGGCTAGAGCAGGGAAAATAGAAGATGCACTTGTAGAATCTTATGTGAAAGTTAAAAAAAAGTGTTCAAGGAAAAAATAGTAAAAGGACTTAGGAGACAGTCTAAAAGAGCACCCAATGGACAAATGTGGAATGATTTGAGTAATAAAATAAATCATACTGTATTATAACATAAAGAATAAAATAAATATCCATGTCTCTACTGATATAAATATGTAATGGGAACAAAAAAAGATGTCTTCCTTATAGAATAATTTGAATTAATAAATGTAGATGAAATGAGAGAACTAAAAAATCACCATTAGAATGTCACATTAATAATTTCTGCAGGCAATAGCAATGGATTAATGCTAAAATTAATGGGTGAAACTTTAATGAAAAGGAGGATATGTATATAACCTCAAAGTTTCCTCCCCAAATGTTAATTAATGCAGTTGTTTTCTAACACATGTCCATAGATTCGTTAATACTTTTTTCCAGGTGGAACTTAATTCCCCTCCCCTTGAGTGTAGCTGGATTCAGTGACTCACTGATAATGAAAATGATATGAAAAAAATAGTAACTTTACAGTGTAGAAACTTAGCACACATTGCTTTGTCCATTCACTAAATACAGACACACTCAATCAAGGTTAACATCACCTTGATAATAAGTTTTATTGATAGTATTGATCTCCTGATATGATGCAATGAAAAGGTGATGTCATTTCTTTTAATACACATCCCCAAAATCTATAATCTCACACCAATCGTGAGAAAACATCTGATAAAAGTATCAAGGTCATGAAAGAAAAGAAAAAAACTGAGAAAGATTTAGGAGACATACAATTATGTGCACTGTTGTATCCTGGGTTGGATCCTGGAATTGCAAAGGGACTTTAGGATTAAAAAAAGAAAGAAAGAAAAAAGGTAAATTTAAATAAATTATATACTCTAATAGTATTGTAATAATTTTAATTTCTTAATTTTGATAAGTATAACGTAGTTTTGTACCATGTTATTATTGAAATCTTGGCTTAAGGGCATATCAGAATTCTTGTCTTAAGCCATCTTGTGCCACTATAAGAAAACACTGTAGACTCAGTGTACTGTTATGGTGGCACAAGAAATTCACTTTTTTTACAGTTCTGGTACTGAAAGTCAGCTCAAGGCGCCAGCAAGGTCAAGTGAGGGTTCTCCTCCTGGCCTGTGGACAGCTACCTTCATCACAGGTTTTCACATGGCCTTTCCTCAGTACATGGATGTGAGGGGTCAGGGAAAAAAAGAGAGAAAGAAAAAGGGAAAGAAAAAGAGAAAAATAGTGTCTCTTCTATAAGGACACAAATCCTGTCAGGTTAGGGCCCTACCTTTATGATTTTATGTAACCTTAATTTCTTTCTTAGAGCCCCTGTTTCCAAATACAGCCACACTAGGGGTTAGGGCTTCAACATATGAATTTAGTTAGAACACAAATTTTCAGTCCATAACATCTCTTTACTACCATTAGTAAAACTAAACTTATTCTAAAACATAGAATTAGAATGGAAAATGAAATAAAAATATAAAATAATAACTTCAGTGGAATCATGTTGATTTTACCTCATTAATATAGTTTGTTCTATTTATAATAGCCAAATAAGATCCTTAAAACTTGGTTGTGACCACTTGTACTTTCATAAATACTAATCTGTCTATAAGTATTTTTATGCATGGTAGTATAGCAGCAACATGACTTTAGCAGTGAAACACATAAGCTGCTAATAAAAAAGTAAGAACTGACAATTTTATTAATGCATTATAAAATGTTATATGTATACCAATAAATAGACATCAATGAGGCCATGGATTGCAAAATCTCATTTTGACAGTAATCCAGCTCTCCAAGGTCATTGAGTAATGAGAAAAAAGTGTCAACCATTTAAGTTAGAAAATAATTTCTGAACAAGTTTATTTCTGTTGCCTTTTCATTTCCTAAAACACACACACACACACACACACGCAAATAAAAATGCAAACTAATTTCAGTGGTTTGTTAATAACTGGTCTGCAGTAAATTAAACCTGAATTCATTCTGTTATATGTTTTTGGCAGCTTGGAACTCTATATATTTTAGTTTTTCTCTATTCCCTAAATGCAGATTGCTTGATGGTGTGTAAGAGAGCTAATTAGATATAAATACCAACCAGCACCCAAATAACAAGGATCATAATGATCATACAGTGAACAGCTGTGCCATTCAATAAATTGGTTTCTTTTCTAATACTGCAGCAATTCAAACATTTTCTAGCTCCAAAAATGTTTTTCCTCTTCATAGGCCAGATTCAATTTAAAAAAAATGTCCTGATAATACATGACTTAAGAAGGCCAGAAAAATCTGAAGCTTTGCAAACTTTTGTTAAAAAAGCTGGACAGAATTCTTACTGATTGGGGCCTTCTCTGATTTGTTAACTGATAGCACAATAACACATAGCAGTAATATTTCTGGGAGCAGTGAAGAAAGGGAATACTAAATTATAATTGATAATTGAGAATAAGTAGCTGTGTGGTATCCACCAAAATCACATGTATGAGACAATTCAAGAATGGTTAGAGGCAAAATGATTAGGGTATGAGAACCTTAATCTAATCAGTGAATTAATACACTTGTATGGTTTAACTGAGTGGTAACTGTAGGCAGGTAGGGTGTGGCTTGAGAAAGTAGGTCACTAGGGGTTTATATTTTGTTCCTGGTGAGCTGAGCTCTTTCTCTGCTTCCTTGGTGCCATATCCTGAACAGCCTTCCTTCACTACACCTTATTGCCACAATGCTCTACCTCTCCTCAGACTCAGAACAATAGAGTCAGTCATCTATGAACTGAGATCTCTGAAATCATGAGCGTCAAATAAATTTTTCTTCCTTTATATTGTTCTCATCAGGTCTTTTTGGTCACAGTGATGATTAAAAAAAAACCTTCCTAAAACAGTGTCCTCTATAGAACTGAACCATATTGGTTATTTTTTTAAACCATTTCCTAATTTGATCTACCATTGAAAGGGAGGCAGGGTTTCAATGTCACTTTAGAGTGCCAGCTCTATATTTGATTTAATTCAAATTATTTAGTGCTTATTTAGTACTTATTCTGTGAGTGGTACTATTTTAAGTGTTGGTAAGCTTAGATAGAAATTGTTCCTCCTTCCTTCAAGGAACTCCCAGTTTAATTTGAAGAAAATACAAAACCCCCATTGATATTATATAACACAGTAAATACAAATAGTGGTTTCTATATGGAAAAAAATTGAAGCATTTCCCCCAGAAAATAATGGAGGATTGGGGAGTTTCCTGAGATAAACATATCTGGAAGTTTTCTCTGAGAAATTGATATTTCAGTTGACAACTAATGTAAGCTAATGAAAATATTTTTTTTTCTCTCCAGGCTTCTGCAGAGAAAAAAAAAAAAACAGCAGAAAATCATGCTGTTTACTTTGAGTTTGCATGTCTCAGTCCTGTTTTGAAGTTACCAAAAGCAGCTAACAATTTATAGTGAACAAAACAGTGCTTGAACAAGTTGCTACCTCCTGAAACTCCATTCTATTGACAGCAAAAATATTAAAGCAGGAAGGGGACATAATACAAATAGGAACAAAAAAATGGGAAGAGGTAACAAGAAACAAAATGCTTCAATCTGGAAAGCAGATGGATGAGTGGAAATTGACTTGGAACACCAAAAGCTCAAAGTGAAGGAAGCCAAGAAGCAACCAGATTTGAATCATTGTGTCTCCAAAATATTTGGAGGATAGTGCCAGAAACCTCTGGATGTTGAATGAGGGGCTAAAATCAGGAAAATTGGTTTTAAATGTTTACTTAAACTTAGCAAAGGTTTAGAATCCAAGCACCTACTCTACTTCTTTACTTCACTGCCTTTTGGATGAGCATGGAAAAATAACAGAAGTCATTTCTCTAAAGAAGGCAAAATATAGAGTCTCTGGAATGGGAGACAAATGAACATGAACCACTAAATATTGAGCTACTGTTATTTATAACCACTTTTATCTTTATTTACAACTACTATTTATATCTATATGTATATTTATAACTACTGCTATTAAAACATATTATTAAGTGAAAGTTCACATGTTGAATACTAAGAATTTCATAATTCTAAGATTTCAGAATACTGACCATCAAGCTTATTCTTTAAAACAAGGAGATTAGAAATTCAAATGTCCCCCAAGAAAATAATTTGCCTAGATCAGACTATGATGGAGCCACTCAACAAAACTAATCCTGCACACAGATCTTCCAATATGTTCTCTGAAGAGTAACTGTGAAGTGGAAGTCAAGGATAACTAGACATTTGAAATAGTCTCTAAAAATGTAAATATCAAAACAAACATACATAACCAAGACATTTGGAAGACATAGAAACTATGAATAAAAAATAATGAATAGTATCTTCAAGCACACAGCAGGTTTTTACCCCATGAAACAAGAACTATTTGTTACAAAACAAAAATTTAAAAAAATAATAACTCGTGAAAATTAAAAATGTTCTATCAGATATGAAAAGTTTAATAATAATAATTCAAAGGTAAAATTTAAGAAATATCTCACAAAGTATAGTAAATCAGCAATGAGATAGAAATAGGAGACCAAAGAAAATTAAAATATAAGACATATTAAAGAAATCCAACATTCAAATAATAGGAATTATAGTAAGAGAGAATATAGAACTTAGAGGGAATAAAATTATTGAAAAAATAATCTGATATGATTGGATAAAAATGATCAAAAATTATCCAATAAGATCCCAAAGGACAGAAGGATCCATTAAAAGGGCCCATCAAATTCCAGCACAGTACATAAAAATATCCCTTATCAGCCAGACATGATGGTACAAATCTGTAATCCCAGTGAATCTGGAGGCTAAAGCAGTAGGATCACAAATTGGAGACCAGCCTCAGAAATACAGTCAGACCCTGTCATAAAGTGAAAAAAATTAAAAAATAAAAAGGATTTGGAGTATAGCTCAGTGGTAGAGCACTCCTCAGTTCAATTCTTACTACAATAAAAGAAAATCCCTCACCAAAACACAACAACATAAGGAAAGGGAAAAAACAAAATTTCTGATAAACACACACACACATACATACACAAATTTCTTCAGATAAGGACATTATGAAGACAAATTTTGCTTCTATTTGAATGTATGAAACATGATTTACATCTGGGGAGAGAGTTTGGGGCCAAATATTGATGAGGAAACTAAGCTGTCAAAACAGAAATAATCATTAAATGAAGGTAGAACTAAAAGATGGGTAGGAAAGGAAAGGTAAACTACATAGCTCTGTTCAGTTAAATATTTGATTGTTCATGACCATTTGAACACTAAGAAATTAACTAATTATTTTGAGAAGGTGGGGTCCATGAAGTGTACTGTAGGCTGTGAAAAAGAAATAACTCATGTTCCACAATATGAAGGACATAGATAATACCAAAGATGTAGTAATAATATTAAGTAGCAGTATAAATACATTATTTAGCAATATAAAGGTAAGTACTAAAATGATGTTATAAGAATGAGATTGTTTTTTTCCATGTAGCCAGAAATATGGAATAGAAGGAGTCAGAGAAGTGTACTTAAAAATTCTTGCAGAACTACTTGACTGTTTAAATCATGTACTTGTATACCTTTGATAAAAAGCAAACTATAGTAAAACAAAATAAAGTAAATAGCTGCCAAAATAGAGGCTTGCTAACCTGTTAAGGATAAGTATGGATTTATACCACAACAATAGCTCTAAATTTTTTGAAGTAGGATAATGATAAATGATATATGAATGATTTATCTCTTGGTAATCCTTAATTGCATCTAAATTCTGTAGTAGTATCTGACTCCACTCTTTACTTACTTGTCCATGAGCACAGAGGCTGGATAGAGTTGTTGCTCAATAAATGTTAATTTTCTCATTCATTTTTTTCTCAACGGTATACTAAATATGTCACAATCCAATTATACCCCCAATTTGTTCCTTGCCCTGCACACAGAACACTTTGGGGGTGGGGATGGTATTATGGCTAGACTGTAGTTTCTGAAGGATTTATAGACTTTTGCCCATTTAAAGTCTCTGGAATTTAAAACTCCAATTTATATAACATCCTGAAGTTTCTAAACATACACAGCATGTGTGTGTTTGTACGTACAAACATATTTTTATTTTTCCCAAAACTTAGATTATATACTACATATTTTATCTTGAGTTTTAAAAAATTTAACAATGTCTTATGAGTATTTCCTTTGTCAATAGACTTCCACAGTGTGATATTTTGAAGAAGTATTTTGCTCAATCATATGAATATGCTATAATTTATATAATCAATCTTCTACTATTGGGCATTTTCCCAATATTTCTTAATTATAAATAATCTGATATGAATATCATTGTGTATTCACCTTTGTGTATATATATATGTATATATATATATATATAAACGGATTTAAAAATGTTTTAAAGGATCCATAATTATTTCCTTATATTAAGTTTCTAGAGATAGAATTGTTGAATCAAAGTGTTAGAAGAATCTGACACAGAAATTCCAATATTAGAAATTTATGTTAAAACAATTATATATATATATAATTGTTTTAACATAAATTTCTAATATTGGAATTTCTGTGTCAGATTCTTCTAACACTTTGATTCAACAATTCTATCTCTAGAAACTTAATTATGGATCCTTTAAAACATTTTTAAATCCGTTTCTAATCTGCTCACTTAATAAAGAGAATAAAAGACTTTAAATAATTTAATTTAGTCACATGACAGAAATTTGCATTTTTGCCTAATCCTCATCACTATTACAGCTCATTGACATTGGGAGAATTTCACGAAGTTCTGGAAATTACCCGTGATCAACACATCTATGATATAATAAAACCTCATGCTGAGATATGGTGTTGGATCTAATTGGCAAACTGTTTGTATAGGAAAGTTGAGTGAGATATGTCTCAAAGACAAATTGAGAAGGACAAGTTTTGCCACAGAAAAGAAAATGGTTTTATACTTCCAATAAAGTCAATGCAATGCTCCTGGGCACAGTGGCACATGCCTGTAGTCCCAGTAGCTCAGGAGGCTAAAGCAGGAGGATCAAAATTCAAGGCCAGCTTCAGCAATTTAGCAAGGTTGTAAGCAATTTAATGATACCCTGTCTTTAAGTAAAATATAAGTAAAAGTGCTGGGGGGATGTGGCTTAGTGGTTAAGCATCCCTGGGTTCAATCACCACTATCAAAAAGAAAAAAGTCAATGCTTTGATCATTTCATTATAAGAGTTCTATCTAACCACGAACATTATAGAATCTATAAAGTGGATAAGGAGACCTAAATTTCTCCATATGTGCTTTCATAAATTGCTTAAAACTAATTATATTTTTTAAAAATTTTCTTTAAAGCAATTAAGTAGATAGGCTCCATGATAAGTAATGGAAACCACATTGAAAAGAGACCATGAGGAAGAAAAAAGCATGTGTCTTAGCTGATAAATTCATTTTATGTCAATAAAAGTGTTGGTCACCATATTCTCTATTACAGTGAGAATATCCTGGGTGCTTGTTTAAAATATAGGCTTATGGCTCTACCCTACTGAGTGATTCTCTTGAGATGGAACTTGGACTCTCTGGTTTCAGATGAATTTCCCAGGTGATAGTTATTTTAAAAAATATCTGAGAAACAGTACTCAGTGATTTTAGAGTATATATAGAAAAATTTTTAGATTTATTTTTTTGTTTTTGTTTTTGTTTTTGGTACCTGGGGTTGAACCCAGGGATGCTAAGTCATTGAGCCAAATTCCCAGCATTTTTTAGTTTTTATTTTGAGACAGGTTCTCACCAAGTTACGTAGGGCCTCGCTAAGATGCAGAGGCTGGCCTTGAACTTGCCTCAGCCTCCCAAGTTGCTGGGACTACAAGCATGCCTATCTGCACCTGACAAAAACTTTAAATTTCTAAATAATCAGAAATGAATGTGTAATAGACAAGAGAAGAAAGTAATGAGTAGATAACAAATGTTTCCCCTCATAATCATTAAATCTGAAACATAAAAACATAGTACATACACAGGCACATACATGGCATATACACTCATGTTTTATGTTAATGATAAAAATGCATTCCAAGAAATGTGTTGTTAGGTGATTTTTTCATTGTGTGAACATCAGAGCATATACTTACACGAAACTAGGTGGTCAATCACTTAATATGACCAATTGATACAATCAAGGAATGTGGTAAATACAAGATGTATGAGACCATTCTCAGGGTAATATAGCATATTGTACAGTGATTTTTTAAACTTTTTTTTAGTTATACACAGACATAATATCTTTATTTTGTTTATTTATTTTTATGTGGTGCTGAGGATCAAACCCAATGCCTCACACGTGCAAGGCAAGCACTCTGCCACTTTGCCACAACCCCAGCCCTGTACAGTGATTTTTTAACTAGAAATATATTCTAAAATAGTGTGAAAAATATGGTGTAATAAATACGTAAGCCAGCTCGGGAGACTGAGGCAGGAGGATCCCAAGTTCAAAGCCAGCTTCAGCAAAAGCAAGACACTAAGCAACTCACTGAAACCCTGTCTCTAAATAAAATACAAAACAGGGCTGGGAATGTGGCTCAGTGGCCAAGTGCCCCTGAGTGCAATCCCAGGTACCAAAATACATACATACATACATAAGCTAAACATATAGTCATAAGCCAACATTATCAAATATTAGGTACTATATATAACTATATGTGCTACACGTTTACATGACTGGCAGCAGAGTAGATTTATTTATACCAGAATCACCACAAATACATAACTAATGCATTGCACTGTGATGATATAATGGCTACTGTGTTACTAGATAATAGGAATTTTTTGGTTCCATTATAATTTTACAGGACCATTATTGCATATATGGTTCATCATTGATTGAAATGTCATTATGTGGCATATGACTAGAGAATATTGCATTATTGATTTATAGATGTTTTCATAAATGCTATTAAATATGAAAAAGCAGAATATTTAACACAGTATATAATAAAATGCCATTATAATAGTTCAAAATATATACTCATACTAGATATCATGACATACTTTTATAATGCTATATCATTCAATAATTTATATCCTCAATAATTAAAGTTTATTTGAGCAAGGAAGACACCATAAATGGATGGCAATTCCAAGTCTTTTTGTTAGTTGGTATGTCTATATAATAGAATCAAATTGAAGGGTTTTAAGTGAAAGTAGTACCTAAAAATTGGGTGAAGTATTATTTAAAAGAGTGGAAAAACTATTCTATTTCCTGATGACCAGAATAACAATATGATGGCTAGAATTCTGACATGATTCTGTGGCTCAAATAGCCAAATTGATTAATTTTTGAGAAGGATTAAACAATCAGATAAAAGAAGATAAAGTTATAATAACGAATTACTATATTAGTTTGAAACTGCCCCCATTAAGTGAACAACAAACTTGTTTTCAGTGTTACATTAGGTATTTATGCAAATCATATATAGACCTGATATGTCTTGCTGTTTAGAGAGAAGAGAGAGAGGAGCAGCTCAACTTCTAGGAAATAAAAATGCAGAGAAGTCATGCTTAAATGTCTATGTAAACATCAAATTCTTGTTCTTTGTAAAGACCAACAAAATTAACAAACTTTTACCTATACTGACCAAGGTAAAAGAAGGGGGGTGATGTGAGAGAACATATCACTACTAATCTAATTGGAGGGAGATAGATTTTAGAGGAAACAATGAACAACTGTGTAACAATTTAGATAATCTAGATTAAAAAGAACTATTCACAAATGATACAAACTACCAAGATTGATTCAAGAAAAAAATAGAAAATCTGAGATTAAAAAATATAACAAGAGATTTAATTAGAAACTTCAAAACCTCTCCATACAGACACACCCACAAAAAAGTCAAGGATCTGACTTCGCCGGTAAATTCTATCAAATATTTAAAGAAAAATGAACCTTCTCAAACACTTTGCAAAAATACAGGTGGAGAGAATACTTCTCAGTTCATTCTATGATAATAGTATTACTCTGATACCAAAAACAGAAAGAATCATTTATAAATTTAAAATCTTGAAAAAAATGATCTAAAACAAATTCCAGCTACATATAAAAATACGTATAGAGCATGACCAAGTGAGATTTATTTTAAGCATGAAAGGTTGGGTTAATATCACATAATTAATTAATATACTGAACCATATTAATAAAAGGCAAAAGTACATGACCATCTCAAAGGATATAGCAAAAGCTATAGGTCTTGCTTATCAACCTGACTTTTAGCTATTTATTTTGCACATGAAGATGACTCATACTTTATTTTTAGCTTGCTTTTATATGAAATATTTCAGTGTTATGTATTATTTAAATAGGCAGTAGAGGGCTGAGTCTGTAGCTCATTGATAGAGCACCCACTTCACACGTGTGAGGCACTGGGTTCAATCCTTAGCACCACATAAAAATAAATGAAGACATTGTGTAAAAAAATAAATAGGCAGTAGATAATAGTGTGTAGTGGTTCTAACAATGAACTTCAGATCCAAACTATTTGAGTTCAAATCCTGTTTCCACCTGTCATTAATTATGTGACCTTGGACAAGGTACTTAACTTAAACTTTCTCGATTTCAGATTTTCTCTGTAAAATTGTAATGATAACAATAGTACTTATCTCATTGGACTGGTGTGTGTTTTAAACAGTTAACATATGTGCACCTCTGATAGTAGTGCCTGGCATATATTAAGAGCTAAGTGTGTTATTAATACTATTTCTATGTGGGTTTCAGTAAGGAGAATAAGAAACTTTTCAATTAACTCAGTATGCCTACTACTCAGTATTATAGTTAGCAAAAGAAAACCTTGAATTACTCTGTCTCTTGACCTGTATTTCCCTCCAACTTCCTTCTTTCTCTAGATAACATCATGGTCAGTTCTGCCTTTCAGATTAAAAATTCAGAGTCCTTGGAGTCTTCATAGTTTCTTCCTTATTGCTCAGTACACACTTTAAATGCATAAGAAAATTTTTTTTCAATTCTACCTCATAAATATATTCTAATTTGTCCATAATTCACTACATCTACCAGCACCATCCTGGTACAAGCTATCCTCACTTTTCTGTATGCCTCCTAGCTGGTCTTTCACATTGCACTCTAACAACAGTGAAGTCTACTCTCCACAGCATCCCGAGTATTATTTTTAAAGCCTAAATCAAGTCATATCCCTTTCCTGATTACAATTTTCAATGGATCCATGCAATACTTGGATTACAGTGAACACACATTACTATGCCTACAAAAACCTTTATGGTAGCTTATTTCCAAAGACTGCAACTATCAATCAAGAGCTAGAGGCTATTTTCCTTATACTTGGAATTTAATTGGCTCTATGAATGTCTTTGACTGATAAGATGCAATGAAATTAACATTCTGGGGTTTTTGAGATGAAACCACAAGATATCAAGCAGCTTCTTTCTTCCTCTCTGATGGAAACCAGATGTCAAATGTATTAAGTATGACCGCCCTGACACCACCATGCTCTGAGGAAGCACAAGTTAGTCATGGAAATGGAGGACGTGTGGATAAGTACCTGTACACCAGGGGTATAAGAACCTTCTTGGAAATTCAATTCAGCCCAGTCACCAGATGAACAATGTTCAGTGTCTTCAGGTGACACCATACAAAGCAAAATTACTGAGCCAATAGCTGTCTAAATTGCCAACCAATGAAATCCAGACAAAACATGAATTGCCTTACTAAGCTATGCTATCATGTTTGGAATGGTTTCATATGCAGTAATAGATAATAAAGGCATCCTTCATGAAGCTTTTCCCCATACTTCTCTAGAATAATCTGAAAGTAAATTCCTCCTTTACCTTCTAACACAAAAATCTTGCCTAGTGGTCCTTAAAACCACTGTTCCTCTTGCCTGAAAATCTTTCTTTAGTTTTGAACATAACTAACATTTTTTCATCACTGAGGTGTCAGTTCAATTATCAGCTCGTCAAACAGTGCTTTCTTGGCCACATTATCTGAAGTAACTGCACTCTACCACTATGATCATCATGCTTCTTCATTTTACTTTTTAGTATTATTTAACATTATATGGAGTCATTTTGAATATTCACATATTTTTATTGCCTGATTATTTTTATAAGGACAGGAACTTCTATTTTGTTGAATCCTCTAAAATTAAAACTAAATAGTGCCTGGAACATTGTAAATGTTAAACATAGATTGAATGGATAAAGATGAAAGGATATGCTCAGGGAGAAGATGGCCGCTGCGTACGGGGGTTGCTGAAGTGCTGAGCGTGGTGCTCAAAGCAGCGGCTTTAATAGAGATTTCGCACAGTCTGTTAAAGCTCCTTTCACCGTTAATCTGTAGTGGACCACTTTGCCAAGGAGCGGGAAGAACAAAGAAATCGAAAAAGAGACGCTTGGCTGCTCAGAGCCGCGGGCGCTTTGCTCCCATCTGCTTCCTCTTTCGCTTCGCTCCGGGCGGAGAAGCTGAATGTGTAATCAGCAGTGGATTGTAAGTACCCGAGGCAAAGAAAGCTCAGTGCGCCCCGCCTTTTTTTTTTTCTTTTTTTTCTCTTTTTTTTTTTTTTTTTGAATATTTTTTATACAGGGAGAGTTTGTGGATTGGGATTGCTGGCGGGGCTGTGGTCTCTGTGCCGAAAATCCACTCCGCGGGAGCCGCCATTTGCTTTCTGCTTGCTGTCTTGATGGCTCTGTATACACTGTCCGGCAGCCGGACCTAGAGGTTGGAGCTGGGCTGCGTGCCGAGCCCTGTCCTCCGAATGCTGGACTGCAGCCTCGAGCGTCTCTGTGGCCTGTTCGCTGCTGCACCTTCGGGCAGAGCCTGCTCTGGGGTCGTTCTGCACCCCCCTGCCAGGGGACCTGTGCTCCGGAGGAGGGGGACGGAGAGCCGCGGCGGCAGCCGCTTGGGCCCCTGGGGCCTGGCACCGGGCTGAAGAGCTGCGGAGGCCAGGGCGGCTCTGCTACGGTCGCAGACAAGCGCGGACGCTCGTCAGTGCGGCCCAGAGTTTCATTTCTAGAAATCTGGTCTGGAAACAGAAGCAGCAGTTTGTATAATCCCAAGAACTTGCTTATACCAGGAAGCTGTAAGGGCAACATGAATATTACTGAGGAGATGTAACATGGTGGCAGGCGCAGAGAGATCAAGTCTCTGACATCTTCAACTGCGCGGGCATAGGGAGCCGTAAACTGTCTAAATGCTGTTTGCTCAGGATCACTAGGCAATGCTGAGCTGACGTGGATCTGGGGTGTACAGGCTGGGCCCCTCAGAACACACACACAGAGCCCGAATCGGAGGCAATTAAGCTCCGGTTCGCCTGCTTCGTGTGACTCAGCACTAACGATCCCGCTGAAATAATTGGCCGGCCCTTAGGAACTTACAGAGATAAAAGCCAACCGAGCCTTCATAGGCAGTGGCCACAGGACTGAAACGGGGATTGGGAGAGACAGTCAGGACCCACCCGTTGCATTGGTCATCCGGCAAAGGGAACGAACGGTCACCATTTGCATGGGATATCACCATGGCAGAGAAATGGCGTCACGGGCGGAGGAGATAACTGCATTGAAACCAGCGCGACAGGTGTGTAATCCCCTAGCCATCTCTCTCCACACAGCGGGGAAACCTTAAGGGCCACTCCCAGCTCTCCTGTGAACGCAATAACCAGACCGAGGGAATCAGGAGTGGCGCGGGACTCGCGGCGCGGAACTCCCGGCTACCACTCCCACCAGTGCTGACAACTGAGGTCTCTTGCACCAGCTACCGGGGGCGTGGCTACAGGAGGACAAGCAAATTCGCTGGGGGATCTCAGCCCCAAGCTCTACAAACTTAGGGTCTGAGGGAGGCAAACAGGGAGAGTGAGCCCAGGTGTTCATGAAAACAGGGCTCCCAGGAGCAGCAGACCTGGCGTGTAGCCAGTATTGTGGTGAGCGCCACAGGTGAGCACGGCCTGGCTTGAGGAAACACAAGACAAGGCCCTAGACACTCAGGATTGGAGACCCGCCCAGTCTAGGAGAAAGAGCTGCTGCACAGTGAATGGTTCCCACCTATTGAGAGGAGAAGCTTGGCCCAGTGGGCACAGCTCCACCTACTGGAAGAGAAGTTAATAGAACGCTAGGACTGCATTTATTATTATTATTATTATCGTTTTTTTCTTTTCTTTTCTTTTTTTTTTTTTTCTTTTTCTTTTTTTTTTCTTCTTTTTCTTTCATTTTCAATTTTTATTTGTTGTTGTTCTTTAATTTTTTTTTCAATGTTTCTATTTTTTTAATTTTTTTTTATTTTATTATTATTATTATTATTTTAATTTTAATTTTCATTTTCTATTATCACTATTATTTTTGTTAAAATTTTTTTTTCGTCTTTTCTTTCTTTCTTTATTATCTAATCTTTGTTATTCTTGTTTCTTTTGTCTTTTCATTTCTTTTCAATCTTCTTATTCCCCCTTCCTTGAATTCTACCTGCCTACTCTCATTCTCTTTAGTTACTTCTTCCCTTCCCTTCTAATATCTTTCCTCTCAAGCATCAAATAAATCTATAAGAGTAAACAGAAACTCAGCAGTCAAACAGAACAAGAAGTAACATGAGCAGCATAAAAAAGCAAGGAAGAAAAGGAGTACAAACAATGAAGGACAGCCTAAATATTCAGGAGGACCTAGAGTCAGCAGAAAAATGGTCATATAAAGAACTCAAGGAATACCTTAGACAGATGGAATGGAACCTTAAAGAAGATACGAGACAGCAAATCCAAACAGTGAAAGAACACTTTGAAAATGAATTACATAGACAGATAAAAGAAGAAGTTAAGCAACTTTATCAGGAGATTGAGATTATAAAAAAAAACCAAACAATAATTCTAGAAATGAAGGAAACGATAAACCAAATTAAAAACTCAATTGAGAGTATCACTAACAGAGTGGAGCAAGTAGAAGCCAGAACATCAGATAATGAAGACAAAATATATCATCTTGAAAAGAGCCTAGCCAACTCAGAAAGGCTGGTAAAAAATCACGAGAAAAACATCCAAGAGATATGGGATAACATAAAGAAACCAAACCTACGAGTCATCGGGATAGAAGAAGGTACAGGGATTCAAACCAAGGGAATGAGTAACCTGCTGAAAGAAATAATTACAGAAAACTTTCCAGAAATAAAAAAGGAAACGGATATACAAATTGTAGATGCATACAGGACACCGAGCACACAAAATCACAGTAGACCAACGCCAAGACACATTGTTATGAAGATATCCAATATACAGAACAAAGAGAAAATACTAAAAGCTACAAGAGAAAGGAGGCAGATTACATTCAGGGGTAAACCAATAAGGTTAACAACGGATTTTTCATCACAGACGCTGAAAGCGAGAAGATCCTGGAACAATGTATTTCAAACACTGAAAGACAATGGATGCCAACCAAGAATTCTGTATCCAGCAAAATTAAGCTTCAGGTACGATAACGAAATAAAAATCTTTCATGATAAACAAAAGCTAAAAGAATTTACAGCCAGAAAACCAGCATTGCAAAGCATCTTGAGCAAAACACTACACGAGGAAGAAATGAAAAACAATAACCAAAACCATCAGTGGGAAGTGCCTCTATAAAGACAGAGGGCGGGGGGAGAGCTAACCATGGAGAAACAAACTAAATTAAAAAAAAAAAAGAAGATAAATAATCAAACATGGCTGGAAGTACAAACCATATATCAATAGTAACTCTAAACATTAATGGCTTAAACTCTCCAATAAAGCGACATAGGCTGGTAACATGGATTAAAAAAACAAATCCAACAATATGCTGCCTCCAGGAGACACATCTGATTGGAAAAGACATACACAGGCTGAAGGTGAAAGGTTGGGAAAAAATATACCATGCACACGGTCCTCGTAAGCAAGCAGGGGTGGCCATCCTCATATCGAATAAAATTGACTTCAAGACTAAATTAATCAAAAGGGATAAGGAAGGACATTATATACTGTTAAAAGGAACCATTCACCAACAAGACATAACAATTATCAATATTTATGCACCAAATAATGGTGCTGCGACGTTCATAAAACAAATTCTCCTCAAGTTCAAGAATCAAATAGACCACAACACAATAATTATGGGTGACTTCAACACACCTCTCTCACAATTGGACAGATCCTCCAAACAAAAGCTGAATAAAGAAACTATAGAACTCAATATCACAATCAACAACCTAGACTTAACTGACATATATAGAATATATCAACCATCATCAAGTGAATATACTTTTTTCTCAGCAGCACATGGATCCTCCTCAAAAATAGACCATATATTATGCCATAGGGCAACCCTCAGTAAATATACAGGGGTGGAGATAATACCATGCATTTTATCTGATCATAATGGAATGAAACTGGAAATCAATGATAAAAGACGGAAGGAAAAATCCTACATCACATGGAAAATGAACAATATGTTACTGAATGATCAATGGGTTACAGAAGACATAAAGGAAGAAATCAAAAAATTCTTAGAGATAAATGAAAATACAGACACAACATATCGGAATCTATGGGACACAATGAAAGCAGTTTTAAGAGGGAAATTCATCGCTTGGAGGTCATTCCTCAAAAAAAGGAAAAACCAACAAATAAATGAGCTCACACTTCATCTCAAAGCCCTAGAAAAGGAAGAGCAAAACAACAGCAAATGTAGCAGAAGGCAAGAAATAATTAAAATCAGAGCGGAAATCAATGAAATTGAAACAAAAGAAACTATTGAAAAAATTAACAAAACTAAAAGTTGGTTCTTTGAAAAAATAAATAAGATCGACAGACCCTTAGCCATGCTAACGAAGAGAAGAAGAGAGAGAACTCAAATCACTAACATACGGGATGAAAAAGGCAATATCACAACAGACACTACAGAAATACAGAAGACAATTAGAAATTATTTTGAAAACCTATATTCCAATAAAATAGAAGATAGTGAAGACATTGATAAATTCCTTAAGTCATATGATTTGCCCAGACTGAGTCAGGAGGATACTCACAACTTAAACAGACCAATAACAATAGATGAAATAGAAGAAGCAATCAAAAGACTTCCAACCAAGAAAAGCCCAGGACCGGATGGGTATACAGCGGAGTTTTACAAAACCTTTAAGGAAGAATTAATACCAATACTTTTCAAGTTATTTCAGGAAATAGAAAAAGAAGGAGCTCTGCCAAATTCATTCTATGAGGCCAACATCACCCTGATTCCGAAACCAGACAAAGACACCTCAAAGAAAGAAAACTACAGACCAATATCTCTGATGAACATAGATGCAAAAATCCTCAATAAAATTCTGGCGAATCGGATACAAAGGCACATCAAAAAAATTGTGCACCATGATCAAGTAGGATTCATCCCTGGGATGCAAGGATGGTTCAATATACGGAAATCAATAAATGTTATTCACCACATCAATAGACTTAAAAATAAGAACCATATGATCATCTCAATAGACGCAGAAAAAGCATTCGACAAAGTACAGCATCCCTTTATGTTCAAAACATTAGAAAAACTAGGGATAACAGGAACTTACCTCGACATTGTAAAAGCTATCTATGCTAAGCCTCAGGCTAGCATCATTCTCAATGGAGAAAAATTGAAGGCATTCCCTCTAAAATCTGGAACAAGACAGGGATGCCCTCTATCACCACTTCTATTCAATATAGTTCTCGAAACACTGGCCAGAGCAATTAGACAGACGAAAGAAATTAAAGGCATAAAAATAGGAAAGGAAGAACTTAAATTATCACTATTTGCAGATGACATGATTCTATACCTAGAAGACCCAAAAGGGTCTACAAAAAAACTACTAGAACTAATAAATGAATTCAGCAAAGTGGCAGGATATAAAATCAACACGCATAAATCAAAGGCATTTCTGTATATCAGCGACAAAACTTCTGAAACGGAAATGAGGAAAAACACTCCATTCACAATATCTTCAAAAAAAATAAAATACTTGGGAATCAACCTAACAAAAGAGGTGAAAGATTTATATAATGAAAACTACAAAACCCTAAAAAGAGAAGTAGAAGAAGATCTTAGAAGATGGAAAAATATACCCTGTTCATGGATAGGCAGAACTAACATCATCAAAATGGCGATATTACCAAAAGTTCTCTATAGGTTTAATGCAATGCCAATCAAAATCCCAACGGCATTTCTTGTAGAAATGGATAAAGCAATCATGAAATTCATATGGAAAAATAAAAGACCCAGAATAGCAAAAGCAATTCTAAGCAGGAAGTGCGAATCAGGCGGTATAGCGATACCAGACTTCAAACTATACTGCAGAGCAATAGTAACAAAAACAGCATGGTACTGGTACCAAAACAGGAGGGTGGACCAATGGTACAGAATAGAGGACACAGAGACTAATCCACAAAGCTACAACTATCTTATATTTGATAAAGGAGCTAAAAGCATGCAATGGAGGGAGGATAGCATCTTCAACAAATGGTGCTGGGAAAACTGGAAATCCATATGCAACAAAATGAAACTGAATCCCCTCCTCTCGCCATGCACAAAAGTTAACTCAAAGTGGATCAAGGAGCTAGATATCAAATCAGAGACTCTGCATCTGATAGAAGAAAAAGTTGGCTCCGATCTACATATTGTAGGGTCGGGCTCCAAATTCCTTAATAGGACACCCATAGCACAAAAGTTGATAACAAAAATCAACAAATGGGACTTACTTAAACTGAAAAGTTTTCTCTCAGCAAGAGAAACAATAAAAGAGGTAAATAGGGAGCCTACATCATGGGAACAAATTTTTACTCCTCACACTTCAGATAGAGCCCTAATATCCAGAGTATACAAAGAACTCAAAAAATTAAACAACAAGAAAACAAATAACCCAATCAACAAATGGGCCAAAGACCTGAACAGACACTTCTCAGAGGAGGACATACAATCAATCAACAAGTACATGAAAAAATGCTCACCATCTCTAGCAGTCAGAGAAATGCAAATCAAAACCACCCTAAGATACCATCTCACTCCAGTAAGATTGGCAGCCATTATGAAGTCAAACAACAACAAGTGCTGGAGAGGATGTGGGGAAAAGGGTACTCTTGTACATTGCTGGTGGGACTGCAAACTGGTGCGGCCAATCTGGAAAACAGTATGGAGACTCCTGGGAAAGCTGGGAATGGAACCACCATTTGACCCAGCTATTGCCCTTCTTGGACTTTTCCCAGAAGACCTTAAAAGAGCGTACTACAGGGATACTGCTACATCGATGTTCATAGCAGCACAATTCACAATTGCTAGACTGTGGAACCAACCCAGATGCCCTTCAATAGATGAATGGATAAAAAAAATGTGGCATTTATACACCATGGAGTATTACGCAGCACTAAAAAATGACAAAATCATAGAATTTGCAGGGAAATGGATGGCACTAGAGCAGATTATGCTTAGTGAAGCTAGCCAATCCCTAAAAAACAAATACCAAATGTCTTCTTTGATATAATGAGAGCAACTAAGAACAGAGCAGGGAGGAAGAGCAGGAAGAAAAGATTAACATTAAACAGATACATGAGGTGGGATGGAAAGGGAGAGAAAAGGGAAATTGCATGGTAATGGAGGGAGACCCTCATTGTTATACAAAATTACATATAAGAGGTTGTGAGGGGAATGGGAAAATAAACAAGGAGAGATATGAATTACAGTGGATGGGGTAGAGAGAGAAGATGGGAGGGGAGGGAGGGGGGATGGTAGAGGATAGGAAAGGTAGCAGAATACAACAGTTACTAATAGGGCATTATGTAAAAATGTGGATGTGTAACCGATGTGATTCTGCAATCTGTATTTGGGGTAAAATTGGGAGTTCATAACCAACTTGAATCTAATGTATGAAATATGATATGTCAAGAGCTTTATAATGTTTTGAACAACCAATAAAAAAAATTAAAAAAAAAAAATAAATAAAAAAAAAAAGAAAGGATATGCTCACATTCCAATAGATGTGAAGCGCTAACTAAGAGTTTCTGTAGTGAATAGTCTCAATTTTCCTTGTCTAATCTTCTCTGCACCCTTTTCACATCGTTCTGTGAGCAAAGGAGCTGGCTTTATGTCCAAATCAGCAGGGTTTCTTGCCCCCTAGCTTTTGGCTGGTTTGGGCCAATGGGGGACATCAAAAGATTAGAGTTATGAGGAAAAAGGGGTCAATGTATTTATTCTAATAACTTCTTCCCCAAAGGTCACAGCTCCCAGCTGGTGGCCCTCTCTTAGAGTAGGGCCAAGATATTCAGGATCTGGTAATATTTCCCTCCTCTTTACCACTCAATCTAAAGGATGATAAAAGTTCCTCACTGTTACCAGCCCTGAGAGTTTTGCTATATTTTGTTGGTATTCCTTAATTCTGCCAGATATTTTAAATAGTCTTTTCATTTAAAATCTCTTCTAACACATTTTTAAAGTGTACCATCATTTCTGTTGCCTTTGTCTGTTTGGGTTTCTCTAACAATGTGTAGTAAATTGGCAAGCTCATAAACAATGGAAATTTATTTTTCGCAGTTCCAAGATGTCCAAGATGAAGATGCTAGCAGATTTGGTGCCTAGTGAGGACTCACTTTCTTATAATGACTCCTTCTGACTCTGTCCTCACATGCTAGAAAGGACTAGTTAGCTGTTTGTGGTGTCTTTTATAAGGGTACTAATCCCAATCATGTGGGTTATGACCTTATGATTTAATAACTTCCCAGAGACCTCTCATTCTAGAATCATCACCTTGGGAAGAGGCAGAATTTCAATATATGATTTTCGGAAGTTTACAAACATTCAGATCATAGCACCTGCTATGACCCTAACAATTATTTTTCCAGTTCTGAATAGTACATCCTTACCATTCTTCTTTTGAAACTAGTACTTTTGGGAAATTATTGGTCTATCAGTACACATATGTACTTACACACATTTGTACACTCACACATAACATATCTGTTGTTGCTTTTGGAATTATTTCTGCTGAGGCTAACTTATTATCTCACTTTGTGGTTTCTCTTCTCAACATCTCCCAACACTCTATGGTAACTGACCTCAGAACTTTTCATTATTCTTTTACTAATGTGACTCATATTGACTCTGAAGGGAGAGCACACTGAAGACAGGCAATGGAAATAGGAGAGTTAAGACTAATGTAGCATACAATGAGAAGTCAGTAAACAACCCAGATTCATATGGTCAACAGTAAAGAGAACAAATATGGATGTGAACACGGATAATTTGTTAAGTATACAACCAAATTAGTGAGAATTTCTGTTGGTGAAGATGTTAGAAGTTTTGTATAGGCATTGGCAAGATGGCTGCTTTTATAAGTCTAAATGCAAGGACGAGGCAATAGTAATTTAAATTGAATGCAAAAATAATTTCTTTAAAAGTTAGATGGGAGCAAATGACAGAGCAAACTAGAAGTAGAATTTATTGTTAATTTTAACCTGGATTTTTATAAATTGTTTTCATGAAACATTCATGCATCTTTAATGACAGAAGCATAAAGATTTATAGCTGGGAGACAATAATACTTTCTCCAAATCTCTCACTATCCAAAAAAAAAAAAAAAAAAAGAAATCTAGGTCTAGAATGATTGATCAGAAATCAGAACTTGGGCTACAATTCCTTATGTATTTGTTTCCCAGTCCCTATTCTTTCCTTTTTATCAGTTGTTTTGTAAATATGGCATCTACAATCCAGGATGTGATGGGATTGCAGAGGAAAGTCTGGTTGGCAGTTTACAGGGCTAAAGACCAGAGAATGGTAAACATTTTGTGACCTAGGAATATCTCTGCTTTAATTGGATATATATATGTATATGACATTTTTGGAAAAAAAATCCTGGTTTTAAAAAAATGAGTGGGGCTGGAGGATGTAGCTCAGCAGTAAAGCATTTGCTTAGCATATGCAAGGCCCTGGGTTCTATCCCTAGCACAGCAGAAAGAAAGAGGGAGGGAGGGAGGGAGGGAGAGAGAGAGAGAGAGAGAGATTAGAAAACTTTGTGCTATGCCATGCTATTAACTGAGGGACAAACTAGATAAAGAAGAAATCTGTAAGAAAAAAAAAATTGTATTGATTTGGTTTAGTGTGGTGACCCACAGGCAAATGTTTAAACACTGGCTCTACAAGGAGAAAAAAAAAGTACTAATTTGTAGTATTTTCCAATTTCTACCTCATTATGATAGATTTCAAGCTACCAACATGATGTCATCCAGCTTGTAAAATTCCTGAAAATTTATAAGATTTCACAAACATTATGAATCAGCCCTAGCACACCTCTGACTGAATTCCTTCTATGTGCAATGTAGTCCCATGATTTTTCTGATTTTTATTGTTTCTTCTCTTTTTTCAGTGAGGGGTTATTTACTGGACATTGAACCCAGGGGTGCCTAACCACTGAGCCACATCACCAAACTTTTTATATTTTATTTATAGACAGGGTCTCACTAAGTTACTTAGGGCCTCAATAAATTGCTGAGGCTAGCTTGGAACTCATGATCCTCCTGTCTCAGCCTCCCCGTCCACTGAGATTACAGGCTTGAGCCACCACATCCAACCTCTGATTTTATTCTTGTCTTCCTATAACCAACTAATAGGTAGGTTTGGTCATTGTACTAATAAAAGATAAAAAAGCAGTTTACAGGCCTTGAAATTATTCTTCATTGTTGAGTTGTTGTGGGTTATTTGTTTTTTTGTTTGTTTATTGGTTTTAGGATTAGGATAGGATTTTGGCACAGGTAAAGGTGGGATATCTTAACAAAAAAGTAACATATTTAAAGTGGAATGCTAACAAAATGACTATGGATGAAATCAGTGACTGTTCTGGAAGTGTATCAGAATGTTTACACACATATAGATCTTTCCATGTACAAATAGCATCTGCTTTTATATGCACAGAGGTACTGTATTATCAAACATAAAGAAAATATCTTTGCATGAGTTGCTGTTCTTACTTCATCTCCCTAGGAAGCCATTCAATTACATCCCGTTATTCTCTGTGACTCCAGTGGGTGTTCCATGCCCAGATTGGCTCTTTTTTTTTAACCCCAATGACCTCTTTCCACAAGTCTCTCATATTGCTCTACCTCCTACTGCCCTTGAAACACAGACACAGATATAAATTTCCACATTAAAAGAGAAAAGTTTTGAGAGAAAAGAAAAAGAAAATCAAAGATAGAATAATTGTTCAAATACTTATGTCAAGGTCCTTCCAATGTATATAGACTCTACTTCCTCCTTTCACTAGTCCAAAATATGTGGGGAGTGTTACATATCTTATATTATAACAGCCACATTCCCACCTTAAACTATGTACCTTTTAACCTAATCATACTTATCAAAATAATTTCAGCTATGTCTCAACTTTTTTGTGCCATATTCTTAACTTCTGTGATTAAAATACCAGTGATAGTAGAAATCTCCATTTTCTCTCATTTTCCACAATTTCTTCCAGAATGTATACAACATGTAAAATAATTAAATATTAAGAA
This sequence comes from Marmota monax, assembly GCF_021218885.2. Classification (NCBI taxonomy): domain Eukaryota; kingdom Metazoa; phylum Chordata; class Mammalia; order Rodentia; family Sciuridae; genus Marmota; species Marmota monax. Next base: position 9,134,259 of record NW_026695065.1, on the reverse strand, counting down.
GTTATAATGTTCACAGAAGTCTATCTGCCTTTTTCTAATCTGTCTATATAACTTGGTAAAAAGAATAAAACAAGAGTGAGAATCTCCATGCCAGCTTATCGGTTTATTCTGTGTTATGAAGAAATTTTATTACTGAACATAGATCTTTCACTAACGAGATTTCCTGTGATGCATTTTTAACAGAGTTGAATTTACTTTAAAATAGAATCAAAATTTACTTTCATTACTTTAAAATAGAGTCAAGCCATATGCAGAAATCTAAGCAAATATCATAGTCATATTTATTAATTTCCTCAATACCTTTTAATAGAGTAATGATGGCTATCACTCTAACACTGATTTTGTTAGTTCACATAATACCTGATGCCCTGACAATTTAATGATACCTTCCAATTAACACATACTTATTCATCTTAATTACCAATAAATGCCTTCAATAGATGATGGTCCTTTAATTCTCACACCCATTGCCACATCACTTATTTTTTATCTTCAATAAGCATAGCACACTTTACCAATACTAGGAAAAGTTCTGACATTTTCTATTTCAAACTATGCCATCTAGCTTGACCTATTGTTCCCTTCCTTACAAAAGTTGACACTATGATGAGAGAACAGGTAAGTAGGATGAGTAATCACAACTAGATTTCAGGCTGAAAAATGAAGTAAACTGACATTACAGAGTTTCCCATTTTCAATTAATCAGAGAAATATCTCTATTGGCTTCATTTGTAAGGTGAAAGAATGTTTTCAATATCTGATGTGAAATTTCATCCAGAAATCTGAAATTCAAGCTGTGCACTTTCTGCCTCTTTCATCACTGCTAGTAATAAAGATTTTGCAACCAGAACTTAGCTGACAATTTGGTTGATGATGCATGAGCCACAATAGAAAGCACTTTGGCTCTTCCTGAGTGGTCTTGGTGTTGAATTCATAATGGATCAAAAACTCAAGTCTATGAGAAAATTAAAATATGATTCAAAGATGCTTACTGATGGCAAGTCCAGCATTGCTAGAATACTGGGGATCTAGTACACCAGTTCAGTTTTAATTAGAGATTAGAGACAAGATACAAAGAGCAATTCAACTTTTAAAGAATCCAAGATGTCAAAAATTTATGTGTCTAATTTGTTTATTTGATTAATTAATTATACTAATTTACAACCTTATATGCATTGGGAAATTTAGAGGATTTCATCACAAGCACATGTATGTAAGGCTGTTGAACTGATAAATGATGTCTATATTATTCAAAACAAAAATTGGAGAGATTAGTAAAATGTAATATATCTTTTTTTTTTTTTTTTTTTTTTTGCTAATGACTAGTCTATGTAAGATTGCTTTGTCCACTTGACTATACTCTGACATGAAACAAGTTGGGTAATGAAATAATTATACTATCTTGTACTTTACTTTATTTCCAACAGCAAGGCACTAAATTTCTCAGCCTTCCTCACTATGGTGATTTATGCTACATCCCACTGTTCTTTAGAAAATTATTCTCTGTCAACCCCCCAAAACTCAAACCCAAGCATTATATGACTTCCCTTTTTCTTCTTCTATTTCCATCAAAAGTGTTAACTATATGGAAGCTCCTATAAACTTGCAGGGCCCCCACCTATTCCTGTTTTAGCTGGCATAACTTCATTCCTAATACATTGCAATGAAAAGTCTATAGAATCTTGCCTCTTCATGAGAGGAAGAAGGACAAAGAATACATGGAAACTAATCTTTAGAATCTGTCTTCTATATGGCAGAGATGATGCTAATAGGTAGCTATTATCTGTTCAATCATTAAAACATCTTTAGCATCATTTACAAGTGAGAGAACTGAAGAAATGAAGTTTCAATTCCGTTTCACTGGATTCCATATTCCATACAACATGTTGCATTCAAAATACTCACCTGACTGAAAGAATTTAAAATATACTTAGTAGTTTGTGAAAAATAATAAATTGGGTCAGGTGGCTAACATCATTCCTAAAAGGAACAAAACACAAGATGAAAAATAGTCATTTAATAGAGGAAATAGAAGTTCAGTAGTGTTTTTTTTTCTAAAAAAAAAAAAAAAAAAAAGAGCTTGTCTCTATAGGTAGCTTCTGGTTTGATCATTTTGAGGAACTTGACCAGAAATTGTAATGAGTTTCCTAGATTTCCACACTATTCACAAATCCAAGTGGCATTTTTGTTTTAAATTTTAAATTTATTTATTTATTCTAATTTGTTATGTATCATAGCAGAATTATTTAAATTCATATTACACAAATAGAGCACAACTTTTCATGTCTCTGGTTGAACAAATTACAGTCAGACCATTCCTGTTGGGATATGTGCACTTAAAGTAATGATGTCCGTCTCATTTCACCATCTTTCTTACCCCCATGCCCCCTCCCTTCCTCTCCTTCCCCTTTGCCCTATCAAAAGTCCCTTCATTCCTCCCATGCCCCCTCATCCCCATGATAGATCAGCATCCACATATCAGAGAAAACAGTCAGCCTTTAATTTTTTGGCATTGGCTTACTTCACTTAGCATAATATTCCCCAACTCCATCTATTTCCCTGCAAATGCCGTGATTTTATTCTCTTTTTTAAAAAATATATTTATTTATTTTTTTAAGTTGTGCACAATACCTTTATTTTGTTTATTTATTTTTATGTGGTGCTAAGGATCGAACCCAGGGCCTCACATGTGGTAGGCAAGCGCTCTACCACTGAGCTACTACCCCAGCCCCTTTTATTCTTTTTCAATGCTGAGAAATATTCCAATATTACAATGTTCCAATAATTTTCATTATTCACTTATCTACTGAAAGGTATCTAGGTTGGTTCCACAACTGACCTATTGTGAATTGTGCTGCTATAAACATTGATGTGACTGTGTGTCTGTAATATGCAGTTTTTACTTTCTTTGGATATAAACCAAGGAGTAAGACAGCTGGGTCAAATTGTGGTTCCATTCCAAGTTTTCCAAGGAATCGCCAGACAGCTTTCCATATTGATTGCATCAATTTACAGTCCCACCAGCAATGTATGAGTGTGCCTTTTTTCCCACATCCTCGCCAACACTTATTGTTTTTCTTTTTGTTTTTGGTACTGGGAATTAGGCAGGGGAACTCAACCACTGAGCCACATCCCCAGTCTCATTTTGTATTTTATTTAGAGACAGGGTCTCACTGAATTGCTTAGTGCCTTGCCATTTCTGAGGCTGGCTTTGAACTCTCAATCCACTTGTCTCAGCCTCCATAGCCACTGGGATTACAAGCGTGTGCCACCTTCCTGGCTATCGTTTGTATTCTTAATAGCTGCCATTCTTAATAGCTGTCAAGAGGTTTGTAATGTTTTGAACAACTAATAATAATAATAATAATAATAATAAAGAAATAGACACATAATAAAACATCTTTTACATTAAAAAATAGCTGCCATTCTGACTGGAGTGAGATGAAATCTTCGAGGAGTTTTGATTTGCATTTCTTTAATTTCTAGAGATGTTGAGCATTTTTCATATATTTGTTGATTGATTGTATATCTTCTTCTGAGAAGTGTTTGTTCAGTTCCTTGGCCCATTTATTGATTGGGTTATTTGGTATTCTGGTGTTAAGTATTTTGTGTTCTTTATATATCCTAGAGATTAATGCTCTATCTGATGTGATTGTGGTAAAAATTTGTTCCCATTCTGTAGGCCGTCTATTCACCTCACTGATTGTTTCTTTTGCAGAGAACAAGCTTTAGTTTGAATCCATCCCATTTATTTTTTATTTTATTTCATACTCTCTAAGACTCTTATTAATGAAGCAGGGGCCTCATCCAACATGATAAAGATTTCGGCCTACTTTTTCTTCTATTAGGCATAGGGTCTCCAGTTTAATTCCTAGGTCCTTGATCCACTTTGAGTTGAGTCTTGTGCATGGTGAGAGATAGGGGCTTAATTTCATTTTGATGCATGTGGATTTCAGCTCAGCTGAGATCAGTTTTTGTGCTGGGTAGTGACTGTGCTGAGTAATCACAGCTGGGGAGGGGGAGACAGGGAGGAAGTTGGAAACCAGGTACCTGTTCAAATGGAGGTCCGCACTGATAGCCACGCCCACCAAAAAATGGCGAGAGAGATTTTCCAAGATGGAGTGGGTCTGCTTCCAGCGCAGGGGTGTCTGGTAAGGTGGGGGGAGCTGGGATGACCTTGTGCTGTGGCTAGATTGCAATCATGTGACCTGCATGGGAGCAGAGTGCAGTTGATTAGGTGATTCTGCTACTCTGCTTGAGAGCCCTGTGTGCACTAGAACTGCAGGCTTTGGGTCCAGAGACCAGAGTCTTTCTGGAACACAGAGGCTCAGATTTCTGTGCAGGTGGTCGCAGCTCTGATGGTTTCTGCGAAAATCCACTGTATAGGGGTCCTGTTGCATGCTCTGAGATGTTGTATTCCATCTAGGTGAGACCTTGTAGAGATGCCATCTGACTGCTTTCTTGGTTTAATGCCACAGAGCAGCCAGAAACAGTAACTCCTCTATTCCGCCAACTTGGATCCCTCCTCTATCTTCTTATTGAAGTAATATTTTGCTTCCTGTATTTGCTTATGTAGCTCTTTATCAAAATGATCTTTAGCTGCCTATATTTTCTCTCTTGTATCATCCTTTAATTCACAGAAAAAAAAATTAATTATGTACATCCCGAACTCCTTCTCTGTTATTTCTTCTGTTGTGCTGGCTATGGATTCTAATAATATAGTATCTTGATTTGTTTAGGGCACTTGTTTGTTCATGTTGTTCATATGTCTTCCCTTCTAGCATTGCAGATCTGAGGCATTAGAGTTTTAACCCCATAGGCTTATAATGTCCCTGCAGGGTTCCAATACCTCTTCTTTAAGGGAGAGAACAATATTAATAGATCCCAATACAAACAATATACAGCCTTAAACCAAAGAGCTGCTATGAAGACATTTTCAGTTTTGTTACAATATACAGAAATGGTGAGTTCAAGTATTATCTTCAATATAAATAGTAGGTTTGCAAAAGGGTCTACAGTTTCTGATGGTGGACAAAGACAGAACTGGGATGAGGTATAGGATGAGAAGTTAAGTGGGTAGAAGGTGAGGATATAGAGTTTTTAGATCTTAGGAAGGGTGCAAGAAGAATCTAAAGAAGTTGGTTAGTAGCAGGAGAAGAGAAATAAAGTGATTTGGGGACACAAGTGGGAAGACCATAGTGAGAGTACAAAAACCAAACAAACATAAATATTAAGAAAAATAAAAACTGTAAAAATAGGAGATAAAAAATATACAAAACAAATGTAATATACTATTCAGACACCCCAGTCGTCAGTAGCCTAATTCAGGAAAAGTACTTGATTTTACAGACGCTGAGGATATGAGGGCCATAGAAGAGAGAGAGAGAGAAAAGTTTTCCTTCAAGGGATGATACAAGGATTGTTTTCGTTGGAGTTCAATATCTTTCCTGCTTCCCTTCTTATCCAATAAGTGGGGTTTGTATGTTGTTTGTTGTTATCTCCTCCCTCAAGATGGTGAAGGTTATTAGGGTGGGAGGTTTGGTCTTGGGGGCAGAGCTCCTGGAGGTGGAATATAGCACTAGCACATCCCCAGTGGGATACTGCACCCCAAGGATGTCCTCTGGGGCCTGCTCATGTGATGTGGGCACCTGGTCTTATCTCTTTATATTGCCTGTAGACCTCACAATTCCTGGTCTCTAATTTAGTCTCTAAACTGTATATCACTCATCCCTTCCCTTTCCTCTTCCCAATCAGAAATCTTTCTCTCTGGAGGTCTTGTGGGCTGTTCTTTGGGGGTGGCACATCCATCGCAGAGAGTTGTTTTATATTGGACAGTTCAGGACCAGATTTTGTGAGCTATGGACCAGCAGTGTAGATGCAAGCACTGTGCCAGGTTAGTGGCTGTGGGGAAGAGGAGGAAGTTGGGGACTATAGATACCTTGATACTGCTTCCAGGCCCCAGCAATTGTTCCAAACTGGGAGTTGCCCCCACTAAAGATGGTGATGAAGGTGTATCAAGAGGGAAGCAGCTGCTTTCAGAGATGGGGTGTCCGGTTGGGTGGGGCCAGGCGGTGGTGTTGGGCAGCTTGTTCAGAGATGCAACTCTGTGGTTTGCAGTGTTGTGGCTGGTGGCTGTCTCCGGTCCCTGTGTGGTATCCCCAGGTGCAGGCTATTTTGTGTAGGGGACTATGGCATTGGTTGCAGTGTCCCAAGATGAAGACAACCAGGGGAGCCCCACATTATTAGATGAGGGAACACACAGGAATGGTGGCTGGAGGTCCTGCATGTAGGCAACAGCCAGGTGTCCTGCATGGGAGTGGCAGCTGGGATTCCTATGCGGGTGGACAGCCAGGGGTCCTGTGTGAGCGAGTGTCCAGGAATCCTGCACTGACACTGAGGCTTGGAGATCTGTGCAGGCATGGAAGATGGGATTACTGCATGGGAGCAGTGTTGAGGGGGCCTCTAAAAACTTGTAGAGAAACTGTATTCCCACTACTTGAATCCCAGGTCATGTAGCGACACAGAATGCAGCCTCCCTCTAGCCTGCCATCTTGGATATCCCAAGTGGCAGTTTTAATATCATGTAAATTTACCCTGACAGTTTAAATGAAAAACGCATGATAATAAATGAAGGGTGGTTGACTAGGCTCCAAGAAGCAGAGCTAAATCAATTTATCTTAAGCGTTCATAAGTTAAATACAAGTGAAGAAGTTAAAGATATGGCAAAGAAAATAATTTATATTTCTGAAATCATAAATAGCTCATTCTTGTTTTGTGAGGTTCTTTGATAATCATTCCATTCGGGTTTCCTATATTGAAATATTAGGGAGGATGCAGAAAAGAATAACAGAAAGATGGGACATATGACAGCATATTAAAGTAACTGAGTTTGTGATTTATTTATATTGAATATTATGCTGTATCCTTATGTAAGGCTCAAATTATTGAATTAAGAGTATCTAATACTATCAAACTGACAATAAGGGAAATATAAAAATTTAAAAGGCAAAGTTGAGAAGAAAGTAAAAAACATTAGATATTGTAACAGGTTACTTGCATATGTTATTTAATTTTATACTAGCACTTAATTTTTGAGTTTTCCCCTTTCTAAAATTACAAAATTGAGTCCTAGAAAAATTAATTGATTTGTCCTAAACCAAACATCTATAAAACTGGATTAAATTTGCAAGTACTGCAATACTGCTAGAGTATAAAGAAGGCATAAATGCAGAAGAAAGAAATGAAGTAAATGGCAGAGAATAAGGCTAGAAGAACAGGTAGAAACCAGATTATGAGTGTTTTATATATGGACACTTGTATCTAAATGACAGGTTACTGGAAAGTTTGAAGTGAGAAGAAAATGGTTAGATTCAGGTCAGAAAGTTATCTTTGGTAATACAATGAAGATTGCAAAGGTATAAAGACGCATGACTAGAACAGAAGTGCTCTAATGAAGTAGCAAGTTATTATAACCTGAACTAAGGCAGCATCAGTAGGAAAATAGAGTACAGACTATGCCAATTTTTTTTTTTGGGGGGAGGTTCCCAGGGATTAAACTCAGGGGGACTCGACCACTGAACCACATCCCCAGCCCTATTTTATATTTTATTTAGAGACAGGTTCTCACTGAGTTGCTTAGCACCTCACCATTGCTGAGGCTGGCTTTGAACTCGCGATCCTCCTGCCTCAGCCTCCCTAGCCACTGGGAATACAGATATGCAGCAAAGCATCCAGCGCCAAAATATATTTTGAAAGTAAAAATAATATTTATAAATGACAGCTTAAATGCGCCAAAATATATTTTGAAAGTACAAATAATATTTATAAATGACAGCTTAAATGTAGGTGGTGAGCGAAAAAGAAGAGTTCATAAAAATTTCAGTTTTTAACTTGAATCACCATTAGGAGATTTATATGATACATAGAGATTAATAAAAGATGAGGAAGACAAATTTGTATAGGAACATAGAGTTTACATCCAGGCGTATTGAGTTTAAGTTGGCACTAATATCTAGGTGAATATTTCTACCAGACAGTTGGAGGCATAGGTTTATAGCTGAAGAAAGGGATATGAACTTGTTATATAAATTTGAAAGTCAAGGATTTTTAGACAGTAGTTTAAATTGTAGTAGAGAATGACACTGCTCAATAAAAACATGTAAAGTGAAAAGAGAACTGACGACAAAATCCTGCAGGACACAAAGTTTAAATGGCATGTGGAATAAGGTGAGGAGACACTAACATAGCTTTTTCTATATGAGGAGCACTTTGCCAGATGCTTTATACATATGCATCAGAGAAATAAAGTGGGGTGGGGGTGATTGAGCAGAAGTCCTGAAAGACAGAACTTTAAGAAGGAGAGAGTTGTCAACAAAGTCAAATATCAAAGATTGGTTAAGGAAAATATCCAAAATATTTGGCAGTTAGGAGATTATTGGTAGCCATTTTAGAGTAGCAATGTAAGAAGAGGTCAGAATATTATGGGATAGGAGCTGAAGCAGTGTAGGCAATTATTGTACACACACTTTCTTTTAATTTTCAAGAGACTTGGCAATAATGAGGGGGTACAGAGAGGAGAAGACAGCAAGGTAGATTATAGCTGCATATAGAGTATAAGACATATATAATTAATGACACATACATTCCTCTCTTTTGTTGATGTACCACTAGCCACATAAAGACAGTATTGTTATCCTCTTGACCTCTCCCTGGACTACATACTGATTTTAACAATTTGATCAGCTTCAGGCCAATGGCCATTAGTCAACCTACTGTCTTCAATCTAGCTTTTCTTTGTGGTCCCTACTTGTTGTTGTTGTTATTATTATTATTATTATTATTATTATTATTATTAACCCAGGACTGAACCCAGGGATGCTTAATCAGTGAGCCACATCCCCAGCCATATATGTATATGTATATGTATATATTTTTTCTGTTTTCTTTATGTGGTGCTGGGGATAAAACTCAGGATCTCATACATGTCAGGAAAGTGCTCTATCACTGAGTCACATCCCCAGGCCTTTTTTTATTTTTTATTTTGAGACAGGGTCTTGCTAAATTGCTAAGACTGGCTTTGTACTTACAATCCACCTATCAGCCTCCCAATTTGCTGGATTACAGGAGTTCACTACTTTGCCTGGCCATACTTACAGTTTTTGTTTGAATTAATTGGCTTCTGTTTACGATAATTTGTCTGCACTGGGTCTATTTTGTATCATTATACATAAGACTGGGAAGTCAGATATTGGTTTCACTTTGAGCAATCGAAAAAATTCAGCATTTCCTGCCCGGCACTGTGAGAGATTTCACAATGATCTGTCACTTCCAAATAGCACTACTTGACCCAGTTTATACTAAACATATATCATAAAACAAGGAAAAAATATTGGTTAGAGCAATTATTCTTTTAGTTGAGTTTAGAATTATGATTTATGCCAAAATATCATTTAAATTTAAAGCATCCCTTTTTCTCCCATCTTAATTTCTTTGTCTTCCCTCCCTTTATTCCCTCATTCTTCATGACTACTGGCAATTTGATCGCAAATTTTGTGCATTTCACAAGCTGTCTTTTTGCTGTCTACTTTTTATTTCTCTTTCCTACTGTGCTTAGAGTCACCAAAGAAGTTGGAAAGCAAATGTTTATGCACTCTTTATTTTTCTTTTGTCACTATCAAAAATATGAATCATTGTGCGAAAAAGTAGCTTTTTTTCCTCAAAAGTTCCAATATGCTGACTCTAAATGTACTAATCTTCCTAAAGCTTAAATTCCTACCCCAATCACTACCTCATAATGCTATTGTCTGTGTATCTGAAAGTCACATATATGAGTCTAAGAATAGTTTTGCAAAATAATAATTAATGTGTTTTTCACATTTGACAATAATGGTATTCATGCTTATTAAAGCTTTGCTTTCAACTTTTAATTAGTCTTTATAATAATAATTAATATTTTTTCTGCTGCATACAGTGCAATCACTAGCTTTAGAGAAATATAGAAATTTGGTAATTAGCATTTAGACTGCTAATGAAAATGTGAAAATATTGAAGTTACAAATAGATGTAATGGTAATCACTGATTTTCTACAGTCTAATTCAGAGCAAACCAGTTAATATTGGAATGCTAAAATATGGGGGTGTGGATACAAAAAGAAAAGTAATTTGTCAGCCAATTGGCATATTGTCCCTCATAAAGAATTGTTATCTTCAACCATTGTCTAAAGCACTTGATTTTTGCATTTCTAATTATCTCAATCGTTGTTACCAACATACTGGAATATTTTTTCAGAAGAAATGTATGGTTCATTTACTTTGCTTTAAATTGTATGCTGTTTATACTATTCAGGATGGAGGACAAGTTTCACAAAATCAAATTACTGGCAGGATGTTGCTGTAACAAAATGTCAGAAACCACTGGACTAAAGCTTGGTGTGCACAAATTTCTGTTCTGAAACCTTACATAATAATTCTCTCAGTGGTGGTCCAAATCCAAATCAGATCACATCATAGAAGAGTGATTTTGTATTCTCTGTGCTAGTTTCAAAGTACTCTCATTATTTCATCAGCCAACAAGTGAATGAAAGTAAAGAAATATGTATTTATAAAATGAAAAAGATTAGCAGGGTGATGTGATTGGTGGATGGTATTTCAAAACCACATGCATAACTTTTTAAGACCACATGGCCAGAAATCGCTTAGCCACATTACCATTTCTCATTTTAATACAGCTATAAAGATCTTTAGCAGTTATGCACCCCCTCAATATTTTCCTTAACCCTCTAATGCCAGAATATAGCTAATGTTTTACTCAGAAAAAAAAAAAAAAAACAGAAAAGCCATAGTTTTAGGAATGAGGAAGGAAACATTTTCTCCTGTTCAGAGAAAGATTATAACTCTTTTGCACTTGACTCAAATCAAGAAGAAAATACATGCATACACACTCACAAGAAATCTTTTAACTGAAAGGTTAGCTTTTCTGCAAAGTCTGAATTGTACCTGAATCATAGAAACTTCAAACGGTCTACAAGCCGTCTTCAGAGATATGGATAAATTTGCAAGGCTATTAAAAAATGCTATGGGCTTTAGATTTCAACAGAGTTCAAAAGCTGATACTTTTATTTGAAAGTATAATTTTCAAAGGAGTAAAAAGGATGTCTATAAGAAAGTAAACATTTTTTTTTCCTTTTGACTCATTTTACTGAAAAGTGTTGCCTGTAAGTAAGATGAGGAAGCATATGTGACATGGCAAAAAATGTTGATTAAAATGGTGTATAATTAAATGTTCACAGAAAAATGAAGGACAGTTAGAACAGTGTATGCTGCAGTGAGATCTTATATTAACATTTGAACATCAGTTGTGATGGAATGTCTAAGCAGCTTCCTTCTGTATGTTCTGCTTCTTCAATATAGGCATTAGGGTATGATTAAAACTTGGCAAAAATCACTGAGCTATTCTGCTTTTGCTCTCTGAGACGTCAGAGTGCAGAAAGTTTTAATGAAGCTGAGGACCTAAAAAAAAAGTCCCCATCAATTTCTACTTCTTTCCAAGTTATGCAATAAGGCACAATTTTGTACGTCAAAATAACTCCAAATACTAGTGTTTTCTTAAAATAAAGGCTATGACATATTTTGTGTCCTATATAACCCTAATAAATGGCAGGGCCCCATATGGCCCAAGCTATGAATGAAGTTACATTTAAAAGAATGATAAGTTCTAGTAGGCCAGTTTGTCCCAGAAGATTTAACCACCATTCCATACAAAAAACTTAAGAAAGTTGGGCACAGTGGTGCATGCCTGTAATCCCAGCAGTTCAGGAGGCTGAAGCAGGAAGATCCCAAGTTTGAAGCCAGCCCCAGCAACTTAGCAAGTCCCTAAGCAACTTAATGAGATCCTGTCCCAAATAAAAAATAAAAAGTGCTGAGAATGCAGCTCAGTGGGTAAGTGCCACTGGATTCAATCCCTGCTAAAAATCTTCCCTGCCTTCCCACACCTCTTAAGTTCTTTCATTGCTATAATGCTCTTTTTTTTTCAGTTTCTCCTTCCTTGACATATAGAACACTGCTTAGCCCTTTGAGGGAAAGTTATCTTCATTATATGGCCTCTGTTTTAGTCAGCTTTTGCATAACTGTGACCAAAATACCCCAAAAGAATAACTCAGTGGAGGAAAAATTCATTTGGGCTCACAATTCCAATGACAACCGATTCTATAGCTCTGGGCCCAAGGTAAGGCAGCACATCATGTGGTAAGGGCCTAATGGAATAAATCTGCTGAGATCATGGTGGGGTCAGGAAGCAAAGATAGGGGGATACAGGGAAGATACACCTTTCCAGGACAAACCCCCAGTGACCTATATCCTCCAGCCATGCTCTCACCTACCTACAGTTGCCACCCATTCAGTTCTTTCAAACAGGATGGACTGATAATGTTACAGCTCTCACACTCCAATTATTTCACCTCTGAATATCCCTGCATTAACTGGAGCTTTTAGGGGAACACCTCATACCCAAACCATAACATCTTCCCTGGCACAGTACACTCTAAAATGACTAATGATTCTTGAGCTCAAGTCCTTCCTGCCTGTTTCCTACTTTGGAGGAAGTCTCCAATCTTCAGAGTCCCTTGGTAAATGTCATTCTTCTCTACAATCACTACCCTTTCTCAAGAGATTGTCACAAAATATCTCTCATTACACCGGAACCCGCCATAGCACCTAGCACATTCCTAGGGATTTTAACTATTTTAAAGTATTACTTATTCAGGAAATACTTCTAGCTCCTTTTTTTTCCCTTGCCACATTAGCAAAAAAAGAGGTAACAATGCAACTTTATTCTCTATGAGGAATCTTAAAACAGACTCAGAGGCTGAAGTACCAAGAATGTAATCCATGAGATTAACACTATAGGGATGATGTGCATTAAAATAATACAAAAATATGGTTCTGCACCTAAAACTGACTGTGACATCATCTAAACTAAACTGGTAGCAGCAGCCTCTGAGAATCATGTCCCTCTTTCTGATATCTCTGAGCTAAGAGAATATTCACAAATGAATGAAACATTCTCTCATATGTGTGTGTGCACGCACACACACACAATTCTATGAAAAAGTAAATTGAACATTGAGACAAAAAATGTACCACTAGTTCACCTCTTGATCTTCTACATTGATAGAGAGGACCAGTGGCATAAAGAAAGTAAAATAATTCTTATAAAAATTAAAGCAATATAATATTTTTTGCTGATGTTCTATGCTCACATTTGGAATTGCTTAATAATGCATTGGTTTGTATTGCTTGAACACAAAATAAACAAGATTGACAAAAGGCAGACTAGATAAAACAATGCTCATATGATTTTTTTAAAAAAAATCACAAAACCATGCAGGTGGACCCAGTTCAAATCCATGCTGTTCAACCCCACATGTTTGTCTTCTGCCACTAAATCCTTTCACAACTTTTTACTAATTTATTATGTTACTTACATTGATTTTTCCAAGCACACCTTCTCCATGTTCCCAAGCCCATAATTCCTGTTCCTTCTAACTTGCTGCAGTGACACACAACTGTAATTCAAGTGACTTGGAAAGGAAGAGGGCAGGTTCAAGGCCAACCTCAGCAACTTATCAAGGCACTAAGCAACATAGCGAGACCATGTCTTAAAGAATAAAAAAAGAAAGAAAAGAAAAGAAAAAGGGCTGAGGATGAAGTTCAGTGGTAAAGCAACTCTGGGTTAAATCCTCCATTGGATTTTGGGGAAACAGTTCTAAACGATAATTCACTTTCTACTTTCCCAAGAAGACTGAGGGAGATAAACTTCTGACTTGTCTCCTCTGAATATTAAAATGTCTTTCACTGTAATTGTCCAACTATTGTTTATCCTCAAATTTTGTTTTTCACCTGGACTTTGCTCTTGATCCCATCTTGTCCCATTTCCTCTAAAACCTTGCTCCATTGTTTATTCCAGGTTATTAGGTTAAGACTTGAAATTAGCCTGCTGACTCATTCTGTTTTGTCTGCAGAGATTTTTTTTTAATAATGCTTTTAAATGGAGCATGCAGTCTCAACTTTGTCTCAGCCCCTTTTCTTTCCTATTATACTGCATTCACTAGCTTCAGTTAGTTTCCTGTTCAAATTCTGAAAATGTATGAGCTTCTGATGCCAACTTTACATCTTCAGACCTATTCCCTGAGTCTTTTGCTTCTATTTGCACTCTTCAGACTCTTCCTATTCTAAAAATACAAATTATCCCTTCTCTGGGCCATACTATTCCCTAGAGCTGCTATCTGATTCTGATACTTCTTTGTACCACTGCTTATTATTATTATTATTATTATTATTATTATTATTATTATTATTAGCATACTATTCTACCTTCCCATTTACTCTACTTTTCTGCTGGGGAGGGGGTCACACATGCACACATACATCAAGAATTCAGTTATAAATGTAAAAATAATACATATTCATGAATTATATACCTGACTCACTTAACAACTTTGAAAAATAAATTAACCCCTGGGACTCAGTTTCTCTATTACAAGCATGTTAATATTTTCTCTGCTTGCTATAGAGTGTTGTTTTTAACAAAATAAAGGAAAAATATAGAATACCTTGTATTCTATTATTTAATGTCAGTTAAATGCCAGGCTGTGTTGTATAATTTACATATTAACTCATTTACTTCTCACAATAACCTAATGAAGAATATGTCATTATTATCACCATTTTATAGGAATTAAACTGTCATTAATTGAATTTAAATAGCTAGCTCATGATCTTACACAATGAGAGAATGGTAGAGCCACAAAAATATATAACTCAAATGAAAATATTTGAGAACCTTTCAAGTTCTAGGTTTAAGAACATGTTGATTTTTTAAAGGATCAGTCCAATGTAGAAAGAAATTAACATAGCTACTGGCACCTTCTGACTCTTAAAGTCATTTAACTCTATCTAGCTTGTAGACTCTTATGGTACATTTATACAATATTCTAGAACCAGATAGGACTTTTTATCCAGTCATGTGTCTATCTTCATATTCATTCACACTGGCCTTATTTCTAAGGGTAGATAGACAAAAGAGGACAATGTCTTTTTTATCCCTGAATATAACTTCTTAAAGATCCAATGGATGAATTATCAACTGACAGCAGTGCTCTTGTAATTTAACCACAGAGGTATAAACTTCAATTCCTACTTGTTTTACTTTCAGGAAATGCTACGAATTACAGCTGATAAGAAAATTGCAGTTATGTGACAATTTTGAATCACCTTAATTATGAACATTAACCAGAACAGGAAACTTACCAATTACGCTGCTATGCTCAAACGAAGCTGCAGTAACTAAAAAAAGTCAACCTTGTTTTGCTATTTTTAATTTTTAATATATCTACACTATTGTAGAAAGAAGCACAAAAGACTTCTAGCTGAAAACGAAATATATCATCAAAATGTGTAAGTCCTTTAGGTATTATCACTGACTAAACAATAGTTTTGGCAAGTCAAGTCTAAAGAATAAGCAAAGTAGTTTGATATCAAGAATTCTGGAAAGGCTGTTTGTGCATGCACACCTTAATTCCAGTGGCTTGGGAGGCTGAAGCAAGAGGATTGCAAGTTCAAAGCCAGCCTCAGCAACCGTGAGGCAATAAGCAACTCAGTGAGACCCTGTCTCTAAATAAAATACAAAATAGGGCTGGGGATGTGACTCAGTGGCTGAGTGCCCCTGAGTTCAAACCCCACTACCTTCCCCCCAAAAAATAAAAGAATTCTGAGAAGATCTTCTGTCCCTCTCCATATCTACTTTCATATTGTAGCCTATTTCTGAAATTCCTATAAACTAGGATCTAAATTTTCATTCTTCAGCACCCTGGCTGAAGTTGTAAAATCTCCCAAGGCAGGCATCACACTAACTTACCTTATTCAAACTGAAATAGAAATGACTGATACAAGCTCTTTCTCTGAAAGGAGATATTTTTTTTAAAAATTATGGAAAGTTTCATGGACTGCCTTTATCTCAGGCTTTTTATTTTCCAGTCTTGCAAAAATAATTTCTTAATTAAAAAAATAGATATCTTCACTTGTATCCCCTGATTAGCCAAACTACTTAATGGTTGCCTACCCTAACAGAAAGCTTCTAAAAACTAAAAAAAAAAAAAAAAAAAAAAAAAGTTTGGTTCCATATCAAGATCCTTCTTGCTATTTTTACCTCATAGATATTGCTCATATTGTTAGCCTTAATCCTGATCTTTTATGGTGCAGAGTGTTTATTCAGTTTTCTGACTATTATTAATGCCCCCGAGTTTTTCCCGAGGTGCAAAACTTCTTGTTCACTATGCTCTTTAACATCTATATGAATATTATAATTAAAGCTAATCACCTGCATGCCTACCTTTCTGTTCAGGAATTAATGCCTTCATTGGACTTCTTCCAAATGACCATGAGCCTGATTAGGAACTTCCCAACATTATGCCTGGCCCCTCATCTATTTCTCCACTTTGCCTCAGGATACCAACAAAAGTTTGATTCTTTCACTCTGTATGAAATACTAATAGGTCCATCATAGTACAGAGAGTTGATACAAATCTGAATATTTCTTGCCATATTTAAAACAGAGTATAATGCTGATGGCAGGAATGAGCAAGAAAGCCATTAAGGTGGCAATTAAACATGTGAGCCCTGGAGTGAATCCTGCTTTCAAATTCTAACTTCTCCCTTCACTAGTTTTATGACACTAGGCAAGTTCTTTTGCTACTTGGTCTTAGCTTTTTCTTGTATAAAATGGTGATAACAATACAGTTTATCTCAAAAAAGCTGTTTTGAAAATTAAATATTAATTTTAAATTATAATTTTAATTATATAAGCATAATTTTTATTATAATTGTAGGTGAAACATGGAAGAAGCACAGGAAAATGTTCAATAAATGAAAGCTGTTAATATGAAAGAGCTAGGCTGTGCCATGGTTAAACTTATTGATTTTTGCTAGAAGAAAAATAAATCACAATGGCAAGTGATTATCAAAAAGATCTGAGGTTGCATCCAGCTTTTTAAGCACATCAATATGTTTAATGGCAACTGAGAGTACCAAATATTGAGGGTACTAACTATTGAGGCCTATGCCTCAATGGTTGGATTTAAGCACAGCCATTTGCATCTGTTTGTGTTTTACAGTTTGTTGAGCTGTGTTTACCTAGTTGTTATATGTTGTTTTATTTGCTTTTCATTCCTACTTTCTTTCACTTTAATGGCATTTTGCCAAGCTATGGCACTGTAATGTGTATCTGTTATTGTGCTACTTTCCCAGAGTAAAGGATATTCATTGTTTTTAAAAGAATGCTTGAAGGTAAGGTCATATAGCTTTAATAATATTTGGTATGCAAGGGAATTCAATAAGATGTATATTTTGCTTTCAGGGAATAGAAAAGTCAGGTTTCAAAGGCCTCCATGAACTCACATATTTTGACTATTGAATTAAGCTCTAAATAGAGATGCTACCAGGGGGTCATTGGAGAAGAACATTCATCTCATGCTATCTGTAAAAAAACAAACACAAATCAGCAGGCTTTCTGGGCCAATGACATTTCCTTTCATCCAGGCAACCCGACACACATGTATCTCCACAAACAGATTGTCCTTCTGGGGAATATGAATGCAGAGTCAGCTAATGAATAATATGAAGGCATTCTGACCAAAATGTAACATGTGGGAAAGAATGGTCTTGTGACCTTGATACCGTATGGACTAAGGAAAAATAATTAAAGAAACAAAGCAAACAATAACAATGAAATCTTTGAAGACGGCAAACTTGGTCTGGTGAAAGGCAAGCCAATCACTGATTCAAAGTATTTCATCTTTCCTTATGCCCAAATGTATCTTCTAAGAAGCAAGAAAGCACATTTTGAATGAATACTATATGAAGAATTATCAACTTCTAACAAAGCAGAAAATATAGAAAACACAGGTATACGAAATTAGAGCTGGGGTGTCTCAAATTGAACTAGAAGGTCAGACGCCTATAAAGTATAAGTCTAGTGATTACTAGTGACAAGTTTTTAAAGGCACTACAGGCATCAAGCAAAGGACACATGGAGAGATTAGTAAGGGAGGAAACATGGACTTTGTAATGTTCTTACCAGTAATATGCATTGCAGGAAGAAACCATGTCAGCAGTATTATCTTTTATCATGAAGGACAATGAGATACCTAACAGCTGTTTCACATTTTTAAAGCCATTCCAATCTCAATGAAACATACTTGGGAAGAATTTGGAAAATAAGCCCTCCCCAAATTCTACTATAATGAGGCAAATACCATTAGAAACAAATTGGTTGCTTGGGGCTGGCTTCCACCTCATGGAGATAGTAGAAGGCCCTGGAATCACAAACACTGATATCAATGAACTTTTGATCCCAAAACATTATGTAGAAGCTCAGCAATTACTTTCAAATTTTATTTCTCTTGCTATAATTAAACAGAAGAAATATAATTTTTAGGACATCAAAATGCCTTAGCCCATAATGTAAAGTTAGTAGGTGCCAAATCTCAGTTATAAAAATGTGGGTGTTTTTATATCAGAGGCCATGAAAGATAAAATGGCTGAAATGAATATGGATTTTTAAAAAATTCTAGCAAAAATATCTCATAAGATCTATCCTCTTAAATTTTTAAGTGTCCAGTAGAATGTTGTTAACTATAGGCACAATGTTATTCAGCAAATTTCTAGATTTTTTCATCTTGCCAGACTGAAAATCTATACACAACCATATAGTAACTCTGTCCTTTCCTCTTCCTCCAGGCCCTGGCAACCACCATTCTACTTTCTGTTTCTGTTTGACTACTTTAGATTTTTCAGAAGTGGACTCACACAGTATTTGTTCTTTTGTGACCAGCTAATTATTTTTTAGCGTAATATCCTCAAGTTTCATCCATATGACAGGATATTCTTCTTTTAATATGGATTTTAAAAAACTTCCCTGAAACATGATACATCTGAAATATTTAGGTTCCACATATATATTTATTTCTTAACTGAGAATTTACTATTTAATATACTAAAAACTAAACATATTTTTCTTTGGCTATTAAATTTTATAATTTCCTATTCAAAGTTTAAATAGCAGTCACCCCTAACAAAAGGGGTTAAGGTAAATTGACATTTTTTTTTTAACTCTTCAGTAATAGAGAGCCCAATAGAATAGAATAAATATATACTTTCCTTATAGGAATTTAGTGAATGCAATAATCTGTCAATTCAGAGAACAGGCAGTTTTCATAAAATTAGTTTATTTTTCATTTGGTAATAAAAATGCACGTGACTATTCGTATTTTCAGAAAAAGATTGTAAATATTCCAGGAAAATATATGGGGTAAAGGACACATTGAAGAAGAAAGATATAGGAAAGTAGAAAATTAGGTAAGAATGATGAGAAATATATTGCGTTTCCAGATTTCACCAATTTTCTGTTCATACATTTTCCTTACCTCCAATGACAAAATCTTAATCAGTCCAAGGATTATGAAAGAAGGGAGAAACTTTGTGACCATTGTACTAAAGTATTATGATTCACTTTATAATATGTTTTGCATTTGTAATATAACTGCTATTTGGATAATGATTATAATTTGAACTCAACATAATCTGTTAAATTAAGCATTTGTTGAAAATCTTAAATATGCAAAACACAATACTAGGCACCATAGAGAGGAAAAGATGATTGAAGAGACAGTTTCAACTGTTAATGTCTATGGTCTAGATATAAAACATATTTTCTCTCTGTGGCTTGAGAATAATTAGTAAATGCATTAACAGGGGCAAAATTAAAATAAAATGTCTGACTTTCAGCAGATGATTGATGTGTTCCTAAAAGTGTATATATAAATTTAATTTTATCAAGTTAAATTACTTCTAGAGAATAAACAGTAGCTTAATTAGAGCAATACTGTTTAAGAAATTTTATAAAGCAAAGAGTTACTATCTAATTTATCTTTTACATTAATCTGTATTTTCACAAATTTTTCTAGCTTCAGGTGAGGTAGAAGTATATGTTAAAAATGGAAAACATAAATGTTCAATAGACATAAAGACATAAACTTTTAATACTCTGCTAGGGAGTAGCATTAGAAATCAGAGGATCAGACAGTGGACCTTAGACAGAGTTTGGCCTACAGGGAAAACTCTGGGCCTTCTGGTTGGGCCAGAAGGAGAAAGGGAAGAGTTCACCCCTAATGTGAGTGTGGCTGGTTTTCCTGGTTTGCAAGAGGCCAGAAAGAAGCTAAAATGGTAGTTAAGTCTTCCCTGATTCTGAGACCAAGAACATATCAGCCAGACAGCCTATCTGTGTTATAATCATTAACCTAAGGGATAGACACCATTGACAACATTGTGGGACTTCCATCATATAGAGAACTCCAACAAATGTGTGTCATCCCTAATGAGCTGGCAGTACATGGCAATGAAAAATGACAAATCAAAATTACCCAGAAATCAGGAGAAGAATATTACTCAGAACAAGTAGAGCATTTGCCCATCAAAAGAAAGCCACTGAGTAATTTGCTAACTAAACAATTGAGTAAATACATTTGGGTAGATGATAGTATATACTGAGCTACAAATTAGAAAACTAGAAAATCAAAAGAACAAATATCTGAAACTTAAAGCACAATTGTGCAGAGTGAAAGAAATCATGGGGGAAAGATAAAAGCCTTAGAAGGTAGATCTAGGAGATTTAATATGCAAATGATAAGAGGTCCAGAAGGATATTGGGAACAGATGTAAAAGAGGCAACAATCATGCAAATAGCAGAGTAAATTTTCTCTGAACTAAAGAAATAGCTAATCTCAGAGACTGAAATGGATCACCAAATTCTAGTCAGAATTGACATGAAAATATACACTTGTAAATTTACTGAACTTTGAGAACAAAGAGAAAAGTCTACAAAGTTTTTATTCATTCAGGAAACATTTATTAAACACTAACTGTGTCAGTCACTATTCTAAGTAACCATTGGGGAACAATTCTTCTTTTAGGGAGTGCATATATTCACATCCATTGCTGCTCTCTTCCTTTGTCAGGCCCTCTGGGAAAAAAACCCAGTCCTGAATAAATGTAACTCCATAAACTTCCTGTTTATATTCATAAAGTTGAATGTGGCTAGAGAAAAACACAAGACCTTGATGACAGGTTTCATTAAATTAATAACCAGCAACCTCATGTAGGTCCCAACTATTTCCAAATAATTTTATTACATTGTCTTATCAACTTAACTCACATCTCTCCCAGATGAGCATTTTACATTTCTAATGTTCTCAAACCTCCCCCCATTCTCTGCCTTCATGCTCAGCGGATCATATACTTCCTAATAAATTAGGAAAACTGAAGTAATCAGATGATGATATTCGTAGACTCCCACTACTGTTATGTTGGTCACTACATTGACATTATGGTATCCACCACCAAGCACACTCTCAGATAAGTTTGCCAAACAATAACAAAACAAAATCTCAAAAAACAAATAAAGATTTTTAAGTCACATGATATATTAAATAATTTAAAAGATACAACAGAAAGAAATCTAGCATGTCAACACACTTAGGATAAAGAGGTTGCACAGACCACTCTAGCTGAATCCTAGGTTCCTATGTCGTCCTTCTGTTGCATCAACTTTCCCCATCTGTCATGTGGCTATGAGGACAGAGATGAGGTTTGAAAAAATGGAGGAGTGAGCTCAAGCAAAAGGCTTCTGTGTTTCTAGCTTTATAGGTAAGTTGCAGAGTGTGCTTGACCAATAGCTGTAGCTCACTGATTAGCTTGCTAAAGCAATTTAATCATGGCTTTATCCTTGCTTCTTGGGCAGAGTACTTTGGGTGCCAGAAAGGAATTACATTGGCTGTTGCCAATGAATAGCCAATTTAGAGATGACATAATTGTTAATCTAAATGAGACACCATGGCATCCTATGATATGATGCTTCCGTTCCTTTCTACCTTAAAGTAACACTCTTGCTTGATCCATTAAATATTCCATATATTCCATCTTTAATAGGTCATTTATCTCTCACATATTACTAATTTATTACCTATATTCAATATGTCTTTTGAATTCTGCCTATGATTCACAAGCTACATGTTTACTTATTCTCATCATACCTTATGGACTTTGTTGACACCCTGTACATTAATAGCTTCCTTATCTGATTAACACTGTCAAAAACAATGAAGAGTATGAGAGTCCATGTTACTTGCAAGCTAAGTTAGTTTGCAGTTTCTTGTAGCAAAATAAAGAGAGAAAGAGATTGAGAGAAAGAGAGAGAGAGAGAGAGAGAGAGAGAGAGAGAGAGAGAGATTGACTGAATGACTGACTTTTGGTGAAACATAAAGGAGAGTTTATTTCCAAAGCAATAGCAATAGCCAGAGTATGTATCATAATTTTGCACCAGTTGTCTGAACCCTGATTCCCACAGGGTAATGTAACAAGAGTTGAGTGAAGCCTGCACACTTAGTGGTTTATAGTAAAAAAGAGGAACCTTTTATAGTGAGTTGCAAGCAGACCTAGCCTTTGCCCTGGAGGAAGACATTATCTTTATTATACCAGAAAGTAAACAAATCTGCCCTTTGTTCTGGAAAGAGAGAACTCTCTCTCTCTTTCAAGACTGTTCAGAATATAACCATCCTAGGAAAAAAATGCCTCTATTCTCAAGATATGCAAAAACAAGAGACCCATGGAGAATTATCTCCCCAAAAGCGATTTTTGTGAGTTTTATTGATTCTGTTTTTTCTTCACAACCTCCTTAGTGGAACTAAGCATTCCCAACTAACACATCAATACACGTTAGACCACCTACATCTGTATTCTGTATCTGTACCCATATACTCTGGGGGCTCTACTCTTGATTTCATAAGTAGAAATGAACTGTCCTTGCTCCTATATAAGGCCAGTGACCAATCAGTTCAATTTTCTTCTATCTGCTTAAGGCCTTGCTCTAAAAATTCCACCTCTGTGGTGCAACATAAATTATTTCTTGCTCCTCTGGATCACTTCTATCAGTATAAAAAACTACTGTACTACTTATGTTAAAAAATAACTTTACATGCCACTATATGTAATCATTACATCAAAATTCCTCAAAAGAGTTATTTGTACTTGTTTCCAACTTGTCTACTCCCATTCTTTCTTTTTGTGTTACATCTTCCTAATTTGGTAAATTCTTTATCATTATGAAATATCTTTTTTCTCTGGTAATATTATGTGTCTTAAAATATGATAATCTCAGATACTCTGAAGGCTGAGGCATGTTGGCAAGTGTAGCTCACTATGGTTATTGTTTTCATGGTATTTATTTTTTAACTATATGTCTTTGAACCTAAAGTATGGCTCTTGAAAACAAAATATAATTGAATAATACTTTTTAAAAATATATAGCAAGAGCTGGGGTTGTAGCTCAGTGGTGGAGTGCTAGCCTCACATGTGGAAGGCACTAGGTTTGATCCTCAGCATCACATAAAAATAAAATAAAGGTATTGTTTCCATCTAAACTAAAAAAAAATTAAATCTAGCAAGATAATCTTTATCTTTTAATAGGTATGTTTATTCCATTTTCATTTAGTGAATTATTGATATGGTAGGGTTTACATCTGCCACTTTAACATTGTTTTCTACATAGCTCATATCTTTTTGTTCTTCTGTTCCTTCTTGACTGCGTTTTCAGGCATACTTCTGTGAAAAGGCAAATAGTGAAAGTTTTAGGTTTTGAATTCCAGGTGAGCTGTGTAAAAGGAATTCAGTACTTTCACAATAATATGAAAGCATCCATAGACCACACAAAAATAAATGTATGATCATGCTGTATTCCAATAAAATTGTATAAAAATAAGTATTGGGGCCAGACACAATGACAGATACCTGTAATCCCAGATACTCAGAAGGCTGACGCAGGATGGCAAGTTTGAGGCCAGCCTGGGCAATTGAATTAGAAGCTATCTCAAAAGAAAAGTAAAATCATCTAGGGATGAAGATCAGAGGTAAAGAACTTGCCCAGCACATGTGAGGCCCTGGGGTCAATAGCCAGTACAACAACAATTAAAAAAAGAATAATGAGTCAGTTGTGGTTATCAGCCTATAGTTTGCCAACCATAATGTTAAATATTTTTCAATGTATCATTTAATAAAAAGTGAGTATGTGTTATATGCAAATATTAACATTGTTCTGTTTCTTTGTACTAATATTTTGCCAAAAAAATTTTTGGACTGTTTTGTATTAGTAACTTGCCCATACTTAAAACCAACCCCCTACTGTAGCCACTGATGTCTCTGTAATTTTTTTATTCTTATTTTCTATATTTAGACTAGTTATATATTATATGATATATAATAATATATTATATAGCATAATATAATATAGATAAATGTATATTATATTAATATATAAACCAGCTTCCAAGGGTCATCTCTTTACCTCCATAGCTTAGAGGTCAGCCAGTGGTTTGGATACAAGTTTTATTCAACATCTTAAGCCTGAAAAGCATCTACCCAAAGCCCATCTGTGTATGGGTTCAGTATTCAAACTTGAAGGATTACCAAGTATCTTTTGGCTTTCATTTCTGCTGGACTTTCTTGAGAGATTCCTACATTTATAATTTTCCTTTTAACCTAAGAAGTATGGAAGACTTATATCCTCTCTTTTGGCATTATTTCTGTACCAGGGATTGAACCCAGGGGCACCTAACCACTGAACCACATCCCTAGCACTTTTCATATTTTATTTAGAGACAGGGTCTTGCTAATTTGCTTAGGGCCTCGATAAGTTGATGGGGCTGGATTTGAACTTGAAATCCTCCTGCCTCAGCCTCCTGAGCTTCTGAGATTACAGGCATGTGTCACTGAAACTGGAGGCACTCTCTCATTTCTAGTATCTTCCCATTAAATTTCTGGCTTTCCTCTTGCACACCTCAACTGGAATAGAAATCTCTGCTGGCAAAACTGTGGATTCCTTTCATTGTTTCCTAACCTCATATATCATTTTCAGCCAGGAAAGCCATAAGTCTCCCCAATTAGGCAGCATTTTGTTGTTGTTGTTGTTTTAAGAAGGAGCAAATACTATCATTTTTGCTGACCAAGCAACTTAGCAAAGAGGTAAGGAAATGAGAGCTCACTGGGAAAATAGATTCTGATACTTATATTCTCATTATCATAAACTTCTGCAGTTTTTCAAGAATAAGCATTTCTCAGTTTGTTGTTAGCCTTTGCTCAATTTCCACTGCCATGAAATATTTGTTTTTGACGAAGTTGTCCAGTTTTATAATTGTACTTTGCCACCAACCAGTTCACATTGCCTTAACCAGAAGCCTCATCAACATTCTCTTAAACAATTTTAATTGGGATTTTGACCTGACTACTCCACCAAAAAGTCACCAATGGTCACCACATTGTTAAATTCAAGTTTTACTCCTAGCTTTCTTGGCCCATAAGAAGCATTTGACATAATTAATAACTCTCTCCTTCTTGAAAAACTTTACCTGGTCTCCTGGGCAACCATTTCTCTTTTAAAAATCTTCTTACATCACTGGCTATTCCTTATGGGTCTTCTTGGCTGGTTCCTTCTAATCTTTATGACCTTTAAATATTGAAGAACCTGAAGGCTTAATCCTCAAATCTTTTATCTCATCGATCTATCCTTACTGCCTGGGTGGTCTCATCTGTCTTAGGGCTTTAAATAGAGCCTAGAGATTGAAGACCCTCAAATTCATATACACTTTCTCAAACCAGGAAACATGAGAAAAATTGTTAGGAAACAGAATAATTTAAAAAATAAAAATGATTGCAATGAAATCTAGCATATACATTATTATCTTGGGAATGGATTGACTTAATTGAATTAAAAAAAATGAGCCTGGTAGATGAAAAAAACTTTTTAGAAAGAAGTCTAGCTAACACACCTTCTATAGGAAATATTTTTAAATCAAAATAATAATGAAAAGATTAGAAAATGAAGAAAGGGCAAGAGGATATCAGAAAAATGCCCAAATACACTAAAATAACATTATTAAAGCAACAGAAAGCAGAATTTAAATTTCAAAGCATCTTGCAGAGTAAAGACAATGACTATGTAGTACAAAATGTGGAATTTACAAAAAAAAGTATTTCATATAGTTTTTACACTAGAAAATAGGAACTAACTAAGCAAAAATTTAATATAGATTCAAGAAGAAATTAATGAAAATATAATTATTATGTAACTCAGAGATGGAAATACTGAATATGTTAAATATACATTAAATAATATATTTTAATATAGTAATGCACTGTAGAATAAACACATGACAAAGGTAAGGTGACACTCTTTCAGGGAAGTATGTTCATATGCAATGTTAAGTGGGCAGACCCATTCAGATTCTTTATAAATGTATAGGTTTTATTTTATTCTTTTTAAAATATTTTATTCTAACTTGTTATCTAAGACAGCAGAATACATTATATTTCATATTACACATAGCACAATTTTTCTTATCACTGGTGTATACAAAGTATATTTACACCATTTGTGTCATCATACATGTACTTAGGGTAATTATGCTCATCTCATTCCACCATCTTTCCTACCCCCATGCCCCTTCCCTTCCCCTCCCACCTCTTTGCCCTATCTAGAGTTCATCTAATCTTCCCATACTCCCCCTCTCAACCCGACTATGAATCAGCCTCCTTATATCAGAGAAAACATTCAGCATTCAGCTTCCTGGGATTGGCTAACTTCACTTAGCATTATATTCTCCATCTACCTCCATTTACCTGCAAATGCCATGATTTTATTCTCTTTTATCGCTGAGTAATATTCCACTGTGTACATATGCCATAGTGTCTTTATCCATTCATCTACTGAAGGGCATCTAGGTTGATTCCACAGTTTAGCTATTCTGAATTGTGTTGAAATAAACATTGATGTGGCTGTGTCCCTGTAGTATGATGTTTTTAAGTCCTTTGGGTATATACCAAAGAGTGGGACAGTTTTCCAAGGAATCTCCATACTGCTTTCCATATTGGCTGCACCAATTTGCAGTCCCACCAGCAATGTGTGAGTGTACATTTTCCCCCACATCCTTGCCAACATTTACTGTTATTTGCATTCTTAATAGTTGTCATTCTGACTGGAGTGAGATGAAATCTTAGTTTTGATTTGCATTTCTCTAATTGTTAGAGATGTTGAACTATTTTTCAGATATTTGTTGATTGATTGTATATCCGCTTCTGAGAATTGTCTGTTCAGTTCCTTGGCCCATTTATTGATTGGGTTATTTGTTTTTTGTTTTTTGGTGTCTAGCTTTTTTTTTAAAGAGACAGGGGGGGGAATTTTTTAATATTTATTTTTCAGTTTTCGGCAGACACAATATCTTTGTTTGTATGTGGTGCTGAGGATCGAACCCGGGCCGCACGCATGCCAGGTGAGTGCGCTACCGCTTGAGCCACATCCCCAGCCCGGTGTCTAGCTTTTTGAGTTCTTTATATACCAATTAGTGCTTACCGTAGAGATTAGTGCTCTATCTGATGTGCAAGTGGTAAAAATTTGCTTCCAAGATGTAGGATTTCTATTCACCTCATTGATTGTTTCTTTTGCTGAGAAGAAGTTTTTTAGTTTTAATCCATCCCACTTATTAGTTCTTGATTTTAATTCTTGCACTATAGGAGTCTTATTAAGGAAGTAGGGGCCTAATCCAATATGATAGCAAATTGGGCCTACTTTTTCTTCTGTTAGACACAGGGTCTCTGGTTTAATTCCTAGGTCCTTGATCCACTTTGTGTTGAGTTTTGTTCATGGTGAGAGGGGTTTAATTTCATTTTATTGCATATGGATTTCCAGTTTTCCCAGCACCATTTGTTGAAGAGGCTATCTTTTCTCCAATAAGTGTTTTTGGCAACTTTGTCAAATATAAGATAACTGTAATTATATGGGTTAGTCTCTGTGTTCTCTATTCTGTACCATTGGTCTAGCAGTCTATTTTGGTGCCAATAACATGCTGTTTTTGTTACTATTTCTCTGTAGTATAGTTTAAGTTCTGGTATAGTGATGCCCCCTGCTTCACTCTTCTTGCTAAGAATTACTTTAACTACTCTGGGTCTCTTATTTTTCCAGATGAATTTCATGACTACTTTTTCTGTTTCTATGAGGAATGTCATTGGAATTTTGATTGCAACTGCATTAATCTGTATAATGCTTTTTGTGGTATGGTCATTTTGACAATATTAATTCTGCCTATAAAAGCAAGGGAGATCTTTCCATCCTCTGAGGTCTTCTTTAACAGCTTTCTCTAGCATTCTGTAGTTTTGGTTGTAGAGGTCTTTCACCTTTTTCATTAGGTTGATTCCCAAGTATTTTATTGTTTTGAGGCCATTGTAAATGGGGTAGTTTGTTTCCCTTTCTGATGATTTGTCACTGATATACAGAAATGCCTTTGATTTATGAATGGTGATTTTGTATCCTGTTACTTTGCTGAATTCATTTACTAGTTCTAGAAGTTTTCTGATAGAATTTTTTGGGTATTCTAGGTTTGAATCATATCATCAGCAAATAGTGCTAATTTGAGTTCTTCTTTTCCTATCTGTATCCCTTTAGTTTCTTTCATCTGTCTAATTGCTCTGGCCAGTGTTTCAAGAACTATGTTAAATAGAAGTGGTGAAAGAGGCCAACCCTGTTTTGTTCCAATTTTTAGAAGGAATGCTTTCAATTTTTCTCCATCTAGAATGATGTTGGCCTTGGGCTTAGCATAGACAGTTTTACAATGTTGAGATATGTTCATGTTATCCCTAGTTTTTCTAGTGTTTTGAACATGAAGGAGTGCTGTATTTTGTCAAGTGCTTTCTCTGCATCTATTGAGATGATCATATGATTCATATCTTAAGTCTATTGATGTGATGAATTACATTTATTAATTTCTGTTTGTTAAACCATCCTTGCATCCCTGGGATGAACCCCATTTGATCATGGTGCAGTCACTATCTTTTTAATATCTTTTTATACTCAATTTGTCAAAATTTTATTGAGAATTTTTGCATCTATGTTCATTGAGATATTGGTCTGAAGTTTTCTTTTTTTGATGTATCTTTGCCTGGTTTTGGAATCAGGGTGACATTAGCCTGATAGAATAAGCTTGGAAGTGCTCTCTCTTTCTCTAATTCCTAAAATAATTTGAGAAGTATTGGTATTAGTTCTTCTTTAAAGCCCTTGTAGAACTCAAATGTGTATCCATCCAGTCCTGGGATTCTCTTGGTTGTTAGGCTTCTGATGGCATCTTCTATTTCATCACTTGAAATTGATCTGTTTAAATCGTGTATATCATCCTGATTCAATTTGGGAAAATCATATGACTCTAGAAACTAGATGTCTAGGTTTTTACTATAACAAAACTTGCCTTTCAGGTTTAGGGTTGTGGCTCAGCAGTAGAGCACTTGCCTAGCTCGTGCAAGGCCCTGGGTTTGATCCTCAGCACCACATAAATATAAATAAATAAAACAAAGGTATTGTGTCCAACTACAACTAAAAATAATATGAAAATAATTTTAAAAACCTAGCCTTTCAAGGCTAAGATTCTTGATGGTTCTTAGATCTCTTTCTGCAGGTCATCTGTACTTTAAATCAATATCAACTGTCCCCACCTTTCCATACACAGAATAAATCTACCCAACATTTAGTAGCATTGAAGCAGAAGAAATATTTTTAGTTCCTTCCTGCATCATTCATTGCTTTAAAAAATTCATACTTAGCCCTGATTCTATATCAAGTATTTTACTAGTTTCTCTTATTATAAAATAATGAAAACAACAGACATGTTTTCTGCCCTCCTGGATTTCAGGCTTTAGTGGAAAAGTTAGACAATAAGAATATATAATTATCATATGTAAGCAAATTGATTCATTATTTGTTTATTAGACGTACTTGTTTTATATTTAACCACCTCTGATAGCCGGATATATCTTATGGTACAACATAATTTAATTGGCATGATTTATAGTTTGATTTTTGTAACCTATGAAGTTATGGGGCATCTTACAGTAAGAGCATCTAAAATTCATTGAAACATGTATTCACAAGCTGGAATATATATTATGAAGAAAAAACTGAAAAGAGAAGATACTGGATGCTAATACTTCTTAGTAATATGAGGATCAGAGAATGTTTTTCTGCATATACTTCATATGCTATCATTAATCCTCACCAACTTCTGACACTCCTAAATATGATTCCTTACCCTCTGACCTTTTAATGCAATCCAAGAAAGAAATCACTAGGAGTATGTAACTGTAATATTTGTTTGCAAATATTATCCTAAAATAATGGTATCTGCTACATTATGTCCTGAATTGTGGTAGTAGAGATGAAAGTTAAAATAAATGAGATTTGTGAGATATTTAGGACATAGTGTCAACAGGATAGATTGGATGTAAGAAATAAGGGGTTTAAATCTAGGTTGACAGGTATAAAATCACAATGACATATGCAAAACAGTTATGTTGAAGATTCATTAGAATAAAAAAAAAGTAATTTTTCAAAGTAATTTCAAATAGCACACATTAAAACCTATGTATTCTCTAAGGACAGAAACTGAGACTTTAACTCAGTAAACTCATACATTACACAGAAAAATGTTATGTGCAAAATAGGTACACTTTAGAACCCATATCAATGAAGCAAAATTGTCTAATATATCTGAACAATCCATGATTTGGATCTGCTATTTAATCCACATGACTACTTAGTATTATTGATGATAACTAGAAAATAATAATTATGCAAGGTGATTTTAATTAGGAAATCTCAAATCCACTGAGAATAATTATGCTTCTTTAGCCTCAAACAACACCAGGATACTATTTTAAGTCTCTAAAGGCAACAATGATATAGGTTACAACTAAAAAATAGAAAAGTTAATATTTATTAGTAATAATGAGACCAGAGAAACATTTTTTGAAAGAACTATCAATGCCTGGGAATTGTATTATCACCATGATGATGTAACACATAGTTTTGGAACCTATAATAAACAATTCTTTCTAGTTACACATGGATGCTTTTCAAGATTTCCTATCTCATTTATTATTTCCATAATAATGTCAGATGGTATCCTAATCTTATAGATACCAAAGGAATCTGTGATACATAAAAAGAACTTGAGATAACATTGATACTGGTAACCAGAAATAAATGGGGCAGCATAGCACCATGTTCGTGTCAACTAGAAGACTTGAATCCCCTAGTTGAGCTTCAGCTTCCTCATATTTGAAATTGGAAAACAAAATTTTGTCCCGTGTAAAATTTACTTTAATATGATTGAAAGAAATAACATACAATGATACAGATGGGATTATTATTATGTTCTATTTTATGTAATGAGATCAAACAGTGTTCATTCATTAAGGTTTAACTTTTTATTTTATTAGAATGCTTGTTTCTAATTAGACATTGTCTTAGTTTTATGTCCTAGTGCAACTATCATCTTTGCATTGCTAGTCCTAAAAACAAAAGCTCTTGAAGATATGATGGTAAAGTTTACAATGGAGTAGCTCTGAGTGATATGCTTTTGACTGCAAGCAGACACAAAGGCAAAATCATAAATTGCATAGTAGGTTGCTACCCTGAGCTTTCTTCTCCCATTGGAGAATCTTCACTACAGAAATGATGCATTCTAAAATATGAGAACTTTTTCATATCCTTATCCATCTCTTCAGCAGACTGTTTCTTTAAATGCAAAAAAGGCAGGTTTTCTGTGCTGCAGTATTTATAACTTAAGAACTGATTCACTCTACCATAGTGCAACTTGGGCAGAATGATAAACAAGAACATTATCATTTTACAGGGCAAGACATGGCCCAATTTAAAAATAACTCTAAATTATTAAGAAGCACTTGAATATCATATGTCACTGTCCAAAACATGCACCAAATTACTATGAACAAATTTTAAATGCTCATATTTTAACTGATAATTCAGTGACTATAAAGTATAAATTCTTTAGTTTAAGTGCATATGTATTCTTTGTGATGTGTTGAATTTATTCCTATGTACTGTAATCACTGAATGCAGTGAGCATATCAATTTTGAGTTTTACTCAAGCTGCAGGTAACACTAATTACTGAGCAGACAGTTTGACATACGCATTGAATGTATTTCTGTGCATAAAACATAATTATCCTTCGAAGTTGAACAATATGTCCTTATTAATGAATGCCAATATAGATACTTGATATTATTTTAGATGGATTTAGATGTAGATATATTTTAGTCCATACCCAAGCAATTGTACTCACAGTTTCTTCTCTAACTTTCTAGCATAAACCCTGCCTATTTTATACAACAGGAAGTCAACATATTTCCTAGGGCAAATAATTAAAGAAACCTTGAAATATTTGGGCACTAAACCAAAAGACAAATATCACAGCAAACATGGAAAATATGCATAAGTCAAGTTTTAAACAAACAGATGTATGTGTTCTCCTTTTCGGGTAAGGATAAACATTTATAGTCTTTCTTTAAAATACATTTGAATTGCTGTTTTCCCTCCCTGCTGACAAAACAGATTAGTCTAGATGATTTCTGTCCATAAAAGGTTTTGCACTTGTGACTCAGCAATTTAACTGCTACAAAATTACCCTTTGGCCAGCATTCTCTTTGTCAGATTTAGAGAGAAATTTGCATTTGTCATTTTTGGTTATTTCTCAGTTTAAAGTTCTCCTATCATTTATACTCTTCCTAATTTTCTTCCATAAAAAATAGGATACCACTGTGAAGAGGTTGTCTCTTCCTCTGCCTAACCATCAAAAACTTCTACCTACAGATAATGCAAAATGTTTTAAAATAATATTGATAGCTTTAAATCAGACAAAGTATGCAGTTTAGATCCAATGTAACCCAGCATCATCTTTGTTGGTTACATTTTTAGAGCCAGCATCCCTAGCTCATATCTACTTTGTACAATAGGTATGAATAAGGTATGTCAGGATATGCAGTGAAATTTAAACAAAAGATATGGCATGTGTTATATTTAAATGACTCACTTGAAGAGTACTCTTTGGTTTGAAATCACAAATTTGTGCAAATCCGAAGCACAGTTATCTATCCTTCGAAGCTTGCCTCTTTCACTTCCACACTGTCTCCTTAAAGCCATAAAATACATTGAAGAGTTAGTAGAACTAAGATGAAGCATGAAAACAAAGTCTTAGAGGACCTTAGAGTACTGGAGGAAGACTCTTCTACCCCATATTCTGCATTTACCTTTTTGCATATTTATTAAAACTGTAACTTAGGTAAATCACCTCTGAGGAAGAGACATAAACATTAGTCATCTTGGTATCCCCCATGTGCATTGTAGTGTGTGCCACATGGGGCATACTGAATAAATAATTGATACATGAATAAATCATTGAATGAATGGCCTAACAAGTAAATAATTGGTAATCAGCCCGGAGGATTCTATATGTTCCAATGGAAATTGAATGGGGAGATATATATATATATATATATATATATTCATTCCCTCTGAAAACCCAGAAGAGGCAAAGAATTGATCCATCCACCTAGAGAATATGATCTGTTAACTCTCTCTCTCTCTCTCTCTCTCTATATATATATATATATATATATATATATATATATATATGTACACACACACACACACACACACAAAACATTTACTGAAAGAATAGCCAAAGGGATGGTTAGAGTGCCACCAGTTCGTATTCTCTAAGTAGATCAATCCTTTGCCTCTTCTGGGTTTCAGAGGGCAGGAGTACATCCTAATACAAATTGAATAAAAACTCACACTAATGCCCACCAAGCATAGTCTATGCAGGCACTGGGGCATTTAGATATGATATTATTCTACAGATTTACTCATCAGATACAATCAACCCATTAAAAGAAGCACAAATACAAAGAAACCCTGTTAAATCAATGCTTGCTTGCCTTAGTGAAACAGAATCAAATGAGATAAGGTAAGGTACTAGATTGAGTAATCTCAATACCATATTGTCCAAGGCCAAAATCAAACAACCTAACTAATTAAGATGTCTCTTCTCTCTGTTATGCCCACCCAATGGCTAATCAATTTGGCATGTATTTAGTGGCTCTAACTCATTAGCTAGCATTATATAAACATGCCATAGAGTAAACTAGCTCAGGCATAGTGCTGATTCATAGTGCTGATTCAGCATGTGTTTCTTTTAGGGCCACAGTTCTGCTTAGAACATTTTTTGTAAAGAGTATCTATCTGATAGCATTTGCATGTTAAAATCTAGTTTAAATCACACACATGGATAATATGTATCTAACTTTTCTCTATTAGACTTTGGAAAATGTCATTAATTTGTTTTATGACACATACTAAATGTTAATTCTTTTCTTTTTTTCAAATGACTAATGGTCCATAATAAATTTACAACATTTCTGTTTTGACAGATTAATTACATTTGCCATATTCTGGTAGCACAATGGCAGGGGTAAAAAGCTTCAAGCTAAGCAGTTCTAGAATAATTTTATTCTTTAAAATATGTGTTTTAACAAAACATAATGATGATTAAAAATGCTGATATGCTGAAAATATAGTGTGGTATACAAAAATATGAGATTCAGAATGAGAGATTATAGTAGATAACTTATTAGTAGAAAAGAAAAATACCAAATCCTGAGTGGAAATGTAGACACACCTATTATTTAGAATACTTTCTCAAATGGCTGGATATTATGTGCATTATTCTATGTGAAAAGAAAAAAATAAAGGAATCTTCAATTGTGAATAAGCATACAAAGTTTTCTTTGATAATTTTCAGGGGAAATTATTCTTATTCTGGCTGCTGTAGACATGATTTTCAGGGATCCAAGAATGTATCTTACCAAATTCATTACTTGTAGAGAATGAATGAATTCATGCTTCTTTTCAGTGCTCTTGTTACTGAATTCCTAATTGTCTGGATAATGGGACAGATGATCTTTAAGGTTCCTTCCATCCCCCAAATTAGACATATCCGTGATTCTAATAACACCTAGCTTTTATTTACTAAGACGGGAGAAATGTGAAGCACAGACATGAATCAATCTCACTTTTCTTCCTAGAACTCAAGTTTGTCCATAGAGGTTAAAAAGAAATTCTACCACATAGGACTAGCTTAAGGAGACTAAATAATATCCATCGTTAATTTTTTTTTTTTACTTTAATTTCAAGCAGCTTCTCCAGTGAGTAAGTGTTGCTTGGGATATTAAAAGTATGTGACTTCTAAGAAGAATCAAGTTCACTGCCATGAAGAGATCTTTGAAGGTAAAAATCAGAGTGCTGAATAAAAGATGTTGATTATGCAACCAAAGCAAAAAAGACAGGATCTTGGCAGATCTTAGTAAAAACTCCAAGTGCTTAAAAATATTTGGGGGAGCAATGAAACTTCATGCTTAATATGTAAGAAACTCTTTAGAAAGGAAAACAATGCATCTTAATAGAAAAGACTGAACCCACCCACACAACTTTCACCTTCCCAGAATTTGGCTACACGTAGTTCAAATGGCAGGAAATTGGCATTTTAATGTTCTGTTTGAGGAGGAGAAAAATAAATTATGAAAGTATAATTAATTTTTCTGTGATCTGATAAAAGTTTCAAGAGTCATCAATGTTTATATTTTAGCACATCATGATGCATACTCAATTATTTGTGCCAAATTCTGTCCAGAAATAAGTATGCCCTATTCTGAAAAGGAAATCTGCTATGTGGCAATATCTATGCAATATTTTCCTAAGAATTACACTTACTGTAAACAATGATTGAACTACAATTCTGTGAATGTATCTTGGATCTTGAGAAATAAAAGAATGCCAATTATCTTTGCTGTACTTAATTATTTCAAGAAGTTAATTTATCATCTTCATTCCCCTCATATTATTTCGGGACTTGGGTGACTTAATTCATGATTCCACTTAGTAATACAAGCAGGCAGGACAAACAACAAATGTAAAATCCAACCTATTTCAGGAAACAACCTTTGGGGGTACTCTTACAGCAATGGGAGTTAAATTTGGAGGTGTAGCCAATTGAATAGGGGTATACTCAAGAAGTAGAGAAGTCAAACCCAAATGAGTAAACATTGGAGTACCAAAACAAAAAGCAGGATATCAATAGCTAGACAGGAGGTGTGATTTGAATATCTCCTCCAAAACTCATTTTGAAATTTAATGGCCATGGTCATGGTATTAAGAGGTAGGACCTTTAAGAGGTGATTAGGTCATAAGAGCAAAGCCTTCATTCGTGGATTAATGTTATCCAAGGAAGAGGTGAGTTATCTTGAAAATGGGTTGTTATAAAAACAAGTTTGGTTTTCTCTGCTTTCTCTTGCTTCTACCTTGATGCTCTCTCTCACCTGTTCTCTCATCATGTGATGCACTTTCTAAATGTTACAATGCAGTTCAAAGGCCCTTGCCAGAGTCCAGCATCATTCTCTTTGACTTTCAACTTTTCCCCACTGTAGGATACGCAAATGTTCGACTTTACCAAATAATACCAAATTGTTTTTCAAGGTCAAATTTACTTTCCCCGGCACACATTCTGAGTGTTTCTATGGATCCCTATGCTTGCTGACATTTTATATTGATATTTCTAATTCTTTACAATGTGTAAAATGCTATTTCATGGTGCTCTTAATTTTGTTTTTCTGATTAGTAGTGAGATAAACATCTTTTTATATTTTTATTCTCCTTATTTGTTTCACATATTATAACATTCCTATAATGATTCTCACTCATTTTAGCTATTAGGTTATAGTTTTTACTTATTATTTTGTAGTAGATTTTTAAAATACTATACTCTAGATACCAATCATTTTGCATTACATGTGTATTACAAATATGATTTTCAATTTCAGACTTGCAATTTCACTTTCAGTAATGAACAGATGTTTTCATATAAATGTAGTCTAATATATTAATCTTATTTTATGGTTAGTATTTTTGCATTCTATTTTTTTAAATAAAAGCATCACTACAATGGGCTGATAAAAGTATCCTCCCATACTTTCTTCTAAAACTTTTTTTACATTATTTTAACATGTGATCCAACAGCAAGTACTTGAGCTAGAACAAAATAGAGAAACTTCGTGATTCTACAGGTTCTTCTGAGCATTTACTGTATTTGAGGTACTGTGCAAGGGGCTGGGTCTCTCATTACCTCCTTTGTATTTACCTCTTTACAAACAATTCTTTTGTTTAACTCTCTGCTTTCCCACATAATGAGTCTGTACTGATAATCATGACTTCAAAAGTAATTAGAATTGACTTCTTAGATTCCATGCACCATTATTAGTTAAGTTATATCTGATATTCTAGTTCTTTTTAGCTACCACTACCCACATTACCCAACTGTTAGGCACTGTCTTAGTAGTACAGATTTCACAGATAGCCTAGGCACTTTTATGCAAGGTAGAAGTTATATGTATGAAAAACATGCCTTTCATGATTTGTAAAGTATACTTCAGTAATATATGTATATAAGGAGAGAAAATGTGACTATGTGGTAATCCAGAATAACTATAACAATAAAAAAGCACCTTAGATTGTTCTAGGAGTTTTGTACAAAATACTGGACTTGGTGCCTCACTTTGTTTCCAAATCAAATGAAGAAGCACTGCATCAATTAAACAAGGTATCACTGGAGGACCAGGTTAGACAATTAAATGTTTAGATGGAAGAAAAAAATAGAAATGATCACTTTCTATGTAATTCAGAGGGTATCATACTCTCCTTTATAGATATTTTCTCAAGCACTACAATAAATGTGCTGTGATAGTTATCCACTAGATGAAGGTGATGGCATAACTCAGAATGATCTTGTGTCCAAAGAGGTGACTTCAAGTTCTGGGAACTGGTGAATATTTCTTGTGGAATATTTATGATGTGGTCTTAAATTATATTTGCTATGGATGTGTTGTGAATTTAAACTCAGAAGATGAAATAATTGCCTTCTTCTCAGAGAAGCTAACATGTGTCTTTGCTGTTTCTTCTCAAGTGCCTGCTTGGCCTAGGAGCAGAACACTTCGAAGGCTAAAACTATGTGCTTGTTGATTAATATCAATCAAATCACTTAAATAAGCTCACTCACCTATTGATTCCAAAATAAACTCAAGTTTCTAACAATTATGAATTCATAAATGAACTATAGTTCAGACCATTACACCTATTTGACTTTCTTATTAAAAGGTCATATGAAGGATTGCTTATGCTTTAGTGTGATAACTTTCAACACAAATTCCTATGATTCATTTATGATGCTGATATTTGCCATCCATATCAAGTTATGCACTATTCATTATGAAATGGACATGCAAGTAGCAACTTCTTCAGAGTGACTATAAGAGAAGATCATCTTTCTGTTGCATGCCATGGTTATGTTGCATAGGATTTGTAGCTGTTGGAAACTCTCAGTTGTGATCCATTGACCATATTCAAAATACCCTATCTCCTACTGTTTACTGCCATTGTTATGCCACAAGTTTTTGAGACCCAGTAACTTTGTATTTATAACAATTCTTCTGAACTCCCATTTTGTGGTTGGTGTGCTTGAGTTCACCCACAAACACAGTTAATAAGACGCTTTATAAATTCCCACAAGTCTAAGACTACTGGCAACATAGCAGTTTAATATACACCCAGTTTATTTTATTTTAAAACTCATATTTCTTAGCACAAAAATATTCCTGTAATGTCGCTGCATCTATTATAATAATGATAATATAACTTCACATTTAGGGAATTCTGGGTAGTTTCTAAGTTCCTTCAATATATATTATCTCATATTATCTCTATAATAACTTTATGATATGTCCAACAGGTTTCATGTCCCCAAGTTAACAAATGAGAAACTAATACCTAAGGAAAGTTAAGTGTCATGCTCAGACACACACAAAAAATTATAAAAAATTATAAATATCTGGGCCTGACCTATATTATTGCCCTTACTTCTTTAAAATAGGAATATTTGAATAGCTTATTACTTTCCCAAAATTTCCTCTGAGCTCTAGCATAACCAAAAAAGGTTCCATAGAAACACATGGGATCTATAACTTCTACTTCAACCAGAAAAGCTATGGTTTTTTTCCTAACTTTATCAATATTTGAGCCCTGTATATTACTTTTAATGAAAAGAATGTGTAAGGATACACACACAAAAAAAAAAATAAAAATAAATAAAAAGTTAACAACCACCAGAATAGATTATCTCCACCTCTGAGGGTCTTTCTTTTGTGATTAGTCAGGGGGTAATATACAAAGTCTTTCTATTCCACACTTATATCTTTAGTGTTACTATTAGGATATTATTGTCACTTTTATCAGTAATATGTAAAAGTCATCCTATTTTCACTGAAAATTTCAAGTGTAAAATTCTAAACACACACATATACAACACACATCTGTTGGTTTTGGTTTAGCATACCTATGGGTTTGAAGAACATGATCACATAATCCTGAAAGTAACAGGAACTAGATTGCCCCATTCAGTTTTAGAGGGTGTGTGGTTTACAAAGACAACTAAGGCATTCAACACTAAGTGATATAGAATTATGCAGAGGCTGATAAAGACATCAGCTGCAATCAAACTGTAAGAAGAAAAGACATAGTGATTTAGGGGGAAAAGGTGAAGACCAACCAGATTTTCATATGTGTTTGAAAATCTTATATTTGCACCAGGGATGATGGATTTAATCTATTTTCAAGGTAGCAAAAGTGAGGTCTTTTATATCATATAAAGTAATAGTTCAAAAATATTATCACTATATAAGGAAAAATAATTGGGAAATAAAAATTTTAACTGTTTTTACAATTTCTACAAAAATACTGGATAGGAATGAATATAATAAAAGGTATGCAAAACTTCTAAGCTAAAAACTACAAAACATTATGAATATATTAAAAGGGACCCAAATAAATAGAAATTGGAAGAGTCAAGTTGTTAAGATGACAATTCTCTCTATATATCCATAAATTCAAAGCAAAACCAGTCATAATCCCAGCAGGATATTTTGTAGAAATTGACAAGCTGATTCTAACATCTATATGGAAATGTAAGGGGCCTAGAATAACCAAGGAATTTCAAAAAAGAAATAAAACTGGACATTTTATTCAGTATGAATTCAATATGTACTACAAAGCTATAATAATCAAGAAATCATGGCACAGGCATACAAATTGGCAAACAGACCAAAGTAACAGAATGGAGAACCCAGAAATAGACCCAGACTTCCATGATTATTTGATTTTTGACAAAGGTGATGAAACAATTGTTGAAAGTCCTTTAAAAACAAACGCTAAAGGGCTAGGATTGTGGCTGAGTGTTAGAGCAATTGCCTAGTATGTTTGAGGCACTGGGTTCAATCCTCAGCACCATATAAAAATAAATAAATAAAATAAAGGTCTATCAACAACTAAAAGAAAAAAAAATGGTAAAAAAAAAAAAACCTATGCTAGAGTAATCCACCTTGGGGGAAAGGAACACAATCTTGATTTTTTTCTTTTTCCTTTTTTTTTTTGTAACAGGGATTGAACTCAGGGACACTCAGCCACTGAGCCTCATCCCCAGCCCTATTTTTGTATTTTATTTAGAGACAGGGTTGCACTGCGTTGCTTAGTGCCTCGCCATTGCTAAGGCTGGCTTTGAACTCACGATCCTCGTGTCTCAGCGTCCAGAGCTGCTGGGATTAGAGGAATGCGCCACCACACCTGGCACAATTTTGATTTTAACTTTATATTATACAAAAATTTAATTTGAAATGGATTATGGACTTAAACAGAAAAGCAAAAACAACGAAGCACAATATAAAAACAAAAGCCTTTGTGATTTAGGGAAAGCACAGAAAGTAAAAACATAAAAAAATACTATGGCAGAAAATTTAAAATTTCTTATCAAAATATACATTTAAGAAAATGAATACATGTGTCCAGTATATAATGATCAAATCAGGGTATATAGTATATCCATCACCTCAAACATTTACCATTTCATCATAGTAAATAGGAAAGTCAAAGACTCAGAGAACACAACTGCAAAACATAAAAACTGGTGTTCAGGGTATATATGTAATTAATAAAAACTACAAGTCAATAATAAAAAGACCAAAAACCAAATTAAATAAAATTGGCTAGTAATTTGAATAGCCATGCATAAGTGGCCAATAGGTATATAAGTGGCCAATAGGTAATGCTCAATACCATTAGCTATCAAGGGAATGCAAATTAAGACCACAATGAGATACCATTATACATTTACTTACTATAATTGAAAAGACTGACAGCACTAAACATTGATAAGAATGTAGAGTCATTAGAAGTCTCATGCATGTTGGTAAGAATGTAAAAATATTAAAATTAACTTTAGAGACATTACTGGAATCTCTTTTTGTGATGGTTGATTTTAGGTGTCAACTTGAATGAATTAAGGAATACATAGAAATCCAATAAAGCATCATTTTATTGATGTCTAATAGAGGGTTTTCAAAGCAAGTTAGCATGTGAGTATGCGTGAATTAGGTAGGGAAGATCTACTTTCAATGTGGGTAGGCACAATACAATCAACCAGGGTCACAGAAAGAACAATTATTAAAGATAAATCAGTCTCCCCTTTCCCTATCCAGAGTGGGGATACACTAATTTTTGCCTTGGACATAAAAAGTCCAGGCTCTCTGGCCTTTGATTCCATAAATTACTCTAATAGCTACCTCCCTGTGTTCTCAGGCTTTCTGCCTCAAAATGACAGTTATATCTACCATTGGATTCACTGATATCTTAGAATGATATTTTCAGTCTTGAAATGAACCACATTATAAGTATTCCAAAGGTTTCCAGCTAAAAACAAGTTGTTCTGGAAATTCTCAGTGTCCATAATCTCACATGCCAATTATCTTATATATCTCTATCTATCTACACACATACATATGCACACACACACACACACACATGCACACTATTATAAATGTACACTATTGGTATATATACACATAGTGTGTGTATATATGTATATATATATATATATATATATATATATATATATATATATATAGTATATATGTATGTGTGTATAGTATATACATATCACATATATGTATATAATATATAATAGTATATATGTATATAGTATACATACATTTTATATACATAATATATATTTATATACATATATTTATGTATACATATAGTATATATATACTATATGTATACATATATGTATTATATATATATATGTGTATACACATATATACTATATGAATATAGTATATACATGTATACTATATGTTTACACTATATATATATATATATATATATATATATATATATACCATGTGTATATATACACCAATAATGTAAGCTCACAATATTGTGTGTTTGTGTGTATAATGAGAT
The DNA here is from genome assembly GCF_021218885.2 of Marmota monax. Lineage (NCBI taxonomy): Eukaryota > Metazoa > Chordata > Mammalia > Rodentia > Sciuridae > Marmota > Marmota monax. The sequence goes on along the minus strand of NW_026695065.1, from coordinate 9,091,858 downwards.
ACCATTGTACATTTACTTACTAACTATAATTAAAAAGATACACATATACATTATTAGTTCTTTCTCGATGGAGAACTATGATTGATACACTTATTAAACTTATAGGAATTTCTTGTAGGACTAAATATGAATCTTCCACACCTAGGCATACCCAAGATAAATGAAAACACATGTTCACAAATTAACTAATATAAGAATGGCTGTATTAGATATGACTTCATAACAGCCACAAACTTAGTGGCATAAAACAAAATATATTTATTATCTCATGGTTTTATGGGTTAAGAACCCAAACTTATGTTAGCTGATTCCTCTGCTTAGAGTCTTGAAATGAAAGTGTCAATTGGGATACATTTCCGCTTTGAAGATTAACTGGGGAAAAATCCATTTCAGAGCTCATTTGGGTTGTTGGAAGAAGTAACTTCTTTGTGGGTGTGCTCCTGAGGGCCCCAGTTTCTGGCACATTATTAAGTGAAGGTTGTCCTTATCTTCTCACCATATGACTTTCTCAACATGGTTACTTACTTCATCCAAGCTGACTCATATGAGAGACTCTCTATAAACAGTCTGCTAGCTATATAGGAACTTCTCTCAAAATCATAGGAGTAACATACATATTCTGTATTCTCTTGGTTAGAATTAAGTTACAAATATTCCCTACACTCAAGGTGAGGGGGAATACCAGACAGTAAAAATCATGGGGAAAGCAGCCTATAATCTATTGACCATAATGTTTATAGTAAATTTATTCATAATAGCAAATATATATACTGGTAAGACCTAGGCTTTTTATAAGTAGGAAAATTAATGAACAAACTCTAAAGTTCATTTACAAAGGAACAGTACTCAGAAATAATAAGGAAGTGCAGATACATGCAATGGCATTGGATAAATCTTCAAAACATGTTTATTATTGAAATGAGCCTTTAAAAGATTGCATATTATATTATTCCATTTATGTGAAATTCTACAACAGGAAAAATTAATTTATGGTGAGAAAAACCAGAACAAGCCCTGGGGATGTATTTCAATGGTAGTGATTGCCTAGTGTTCTCAAGGCCCTGGATTCAAACCTCAGTACTGCATTAAAAGGAAAATCTGGGCATTTTGATACATGCCTGTAATCCCAGCTACTTGGGAGGCTCAGGCAGAATGATTATAAGTTTGAGGCCAGCCTCAGACCTTATGTAAAAATAATAAATAAATAATTAAAAAATGAAAAACAGAACAATGGTTATTCCCTAGGTGATAGAAATGGGCTTGGTTGGAAAAGGACATGAGCAAACTTTCTGTGATGAAGCAATGTTTGGATCAGTTCCCAAAGCAAGTTTCTGACTGGTAACTCAACCTAAATCCCTAGTGTTGGTTAAGGTTCAGGCTGTATCCAGGACATTACTGAAATGTACACTACTTTCTATGATTTTTTTTCTGAGTTTATCATTTAGTTACTTTTCAAAAATGTTTCTGAGATAAAAAAAATTGAGATGTTTTATTAAAAAACGATTTTAGATAATAAATATAAAAGAGGCAATAGACTTAGAAAAATCACCAGTTCACAATTCCCAGTATAATAATAGATTCAGGTGATTATTATCAACAAATACTAAACTCATCAGGTCAAAAAAGATATTAGGAAACATGGAAACCACATACTCTCAAATTATCACCCCACAGATGACATATTGATTATAAAAAAGATGAAAGATATTTATAGTGGAGAAATCTGGCATAAAGATAAACAAGAGATATATGTAGCCTCACTTAGAAGGAAATTAACTGGAATATGTGTTATAATACCAACATAAATTACACAACATTGTCTGTGGATTTTTTTGCCAAATATATTTGACTTGAATAATGAGGAGAAAATCTGAAATATGTTATCTAAACTTTTTAAAAAGATAATTTTGATAAAAGGCAAAGAGAGAGATTTTAGATCAAACAAAGCAGAAGAGATATAACTATCAAATACAATAAGTGAGTTTTAATAGATCCTGGGTTTAAAAATAAATCTCTAAAGAACTTTGGGAGAATAGTTGTGGAAATTTGAACATAAACTATTTGATGATATTTCTTTAACAGTGATAAAATTATTGAATATGATACTGGTACTGTGATAATTTAAGATATTTTTCTTGTTTTCAGGATATACCTACTGAGGTATTTAAAGGTAAAGTTTCATGCTATCTGAAACTTCATTTCAGATGGTTCTACAAAATAATAGATAATTGTGATCTATGAATGACAGAAAAAGAAGGCAAATTTGTCAAGATGATAATAATTGGTGAATCTAAGTTAAGTGCATGTTTGCTCCTCTTTCAGCTTTTCTTTAGGAGTCAAGTTGGTCAAAGTGAAAAAAACAAATTGTGAAATTATAATTCCACTTCTAGCAATGATGGAGTACTTAGTGCTAGACTAGCCCTCTCGATATAAATAACAAAAACTTGACCAATATATATGGAAAAATGATTTTCAGATAGTGGACAATAGGTAGTATAGGATACAATTACTGACAGAAGAGAAGCACAGGAGTTGAGCCCAATTATCATCCTGGCTTTCTGCCAAGGGTTTCTTTTCCTATTTCATCACATGCAGGTAGAGCACAGAGGACAGCACTCTTGTTGAGCTGAAGAGATAGAATTCAGAGTTAGGTACTGTGTAAGTAACTGGAATTTATGAAGCAAATGAATAGACAATAGTGAAATATATAGAGAAGAAGCTCCAGAAATCTGCAGAAAGGTCCCAATAGATCTTTAGCTGAATACTAAGCTGCATATGTGCAAGGCAAAAAAAAAAAAAAAAAAACTATTGGGGTTCCATGAATTGAATGGAAAGTTAAGTTTGAAAAGTACTAGCAGTCATTCAAATTCTGACCAATCTGATAGAAGAGAGATTGCTGAACATCACTGTCATTTAAGAGACTTGAGAAAGAACACACCTAAGTCACATGGCTATTTCAGCTCTCGGACAACTACTACTCTACACATGCCCTAATGAAATTAAAAACAAGCCTGAAAAAATCAAGCTGATGCACATGTAAATGGATTACCTACCAGAATAAAATTTAGTATGCCTTAAAAGAATATAATAGGCTGGTCATGGTGGTGCATGCATGTAATCCAAGCATCCCAGGAGGCTGAGGCCAGAGGACTCCAAGTCTGAGGCTACCCTCCACAATTTAAGGAGACCCTGCCTCAAAATAAGAAATAAAAAGGACTGGGAATATAGCTCAGTGATAAAGTGCCCCTAGATACAATCCCCAGTACCAAGATAATTTTAAAAAATAGAAAAAAAAACTTTAGAAATTCAAAAGTATAGCATTCAGAATATACAACATATATTTTAAAAAATACTAGATGTGAAGAAGTATGGTAATGTGACCCAAAATCAGAACATAAATCAATAAAAATGACCTACAAATGAGACAGATGTGGGTATTAGCAGAAAATCAGTTCAAAAGAGCTATTATAAATTAGTTCAAGAATTATAGAAAAACATAGACATTATGAGTAAACAGATGGAGAAATTTCAGCAGACAAAAGGAAATTATAAAAAGAACCAAATGGAAATTCAGAAATGAAAAGCACTTCAAAACAAAAATAAGAAATCAATACATGTGCTTAATAGATTCAGCACTAAGAAAGACCAATAAACTAGAAAGTAGGGTGACAAAACTATATAAAGGAAAGCTTAGAAAGAAATAAAGCCTGAAAAACTGAACACTGTCTTAGTAAACTGAATGACTCAAATACACAGAAATACTTTCCCAAAATGAGAGGACAGAGGCTGGGACATAAAAAGAATGCTTGAAGAAATAACAAGCAATTTTTTTTTTCAAATTTTCCACAGACCCAAGAGTTGAAATAAACATGAATGAGAATGAGCACAAAGAAAACCAGACTTAGGGACATGGCAATAAAATTACTTGAAATCATATATACAGGAAAAAAAGGCACATCACCTACAGGAGAAAAAAAATGAGAATGAAGGTTCCTTATCAGAAATAATATAAGCCAGAAGACAAGGGACTGACATAATTTGGTTGATTGATTAATTGATTATAGCACTAGGGATTGAACAAAGAGGAACTCGTTCACTGAACTACATCCCCAGCCCTTTTTAATTTTGATTTCAACACAGGGTCTGGAAAAGTTGCTGAGGCTGACTTTGAACTTTCAATACTCCCACCTCCACCTCAGTAGGTGAGTGGAATACTCACTGAGATTACACGCATGCACCACTACATTCAGCTTGGACTGATATCATTAAATATAAAAATAAATATTGATCTAGAAGTAGATATTCAGTGAAAATATACCTCAAAAATGAATTCACATTTTCAAATAAAGTTGAAGTATAAGAATCTATAAGAAATGAAAGCTACTAGCCAGAACTTAAAGCTACAGAAAGTAATAAATAGCCTGAATACAGAGATAGGATTATGATAAAGAATGGAAACCCTAATCATATCAAAGTTAAAATGGGTATGACAAATATCAGAAAAGAGTAGTCCTCAGGACATAAATATCACTAGCAGAAAAAAGAAAGACTTTATATAGATAAAATAATATTAAGAATACATAAAATTTGTAATACATAATGTGTAATTAGTTTCATATTCCTTAATAACAAAGCTTCAAACTGACAGAATTATAGGAAGACACAGGCAAATCTATAAATCTATTGTTGGAAATCTTAACATTCCTTTCTCAATAACTGCTAGAACAACTGAACAAAAAGTTAGGAAGAATATATATGATTTGAATAACACTACCAATCAAGATTAACAAAAATAGATCCCTCAGAGCTAGGTAGTCCCTTTCACTGCTGTTAGAAGACAACAAGAAGGCATTATTCACAAAGAAACAGTTTGTCACCAGATACTGGATCAGCCAGCACTTTGACCTTGGACTTCTCAGTTTTCAGAACTGTGAGAAATGAATATTTGCTGTTCAAAAGCCTCCCAGTTTAAGGTAACTTGTTATGGCAGCTAGGAAGGACTAATACCATATCCAACAGTTCACCAAACACACTATTTTCAAGTGCATAAGTAACATTCACTGCCCTAGATCATACTTTGGTCTTTAAGGCAATGTTCAATAAACATAAAATTATTGAAATTATACTGAATTATTTCCTTGACCATAGTGGAATTCAAATAGAAAATAATAGAAATACGTAACAAAGATAAATGAAAAATCCCCCAAATATTTAGAAATTAAGCAGGATTTTGAAATAATTCATTAGATAAAAGAAACATTAAGAAAAATTAGAACACATTTTCAAATGCATGACAATGAAAACACATGATATCAAAACCTATCAAGTACCACTAAAATGGGGTCAAGAAATAAACTGATAACTTTAAATATTTTAAATTTAGAAAACAATAAGTTTCTAAAATCAATTATCTAAGCTTACTTCTAGATAATCTAAAACAGAAGAAATTAAAACTCAAACAAGTAGAAGAAAGAATCTGTCAAGACAGAGCTGAAAGGAATAAATCAGAAAGGGGACAGATAATAGAGTAAATCAAAGCCAAAGTTTTTTTTTACAAAATGCTCCATAAAAACTGATAAAATCTAGGTAGATTTAAAAGGGGAAAATATGGGAAAACCCACTATGAATTGTTAATAAAAAGCAAGGAAGAGGAACAATTTTACAAATCATACAGAGATTACAAGGGTATGAGAGTGTATTATGAGGAACTTGACTACAATAAATTTGATGAAATGGGCAAATTGTTTGAATGACACAAATCTCCAAATTTGACACGAGAATTTTTAATTATACTAGCTCTATATCTAATAAATGAGTTCAATTGACAACTTAAAATATTTTAACTTGATTTTAGTGCTAAATTCTATTAAACATTTAAGCAAGAAATTATAATTGTTGAATTTTTTAAGAAAACACAGGATACTTCCCAACTTGTTTTATGAGACCAACATTGTCCTGCTACCAAGTAGGCAAAGACACTAGAAGAAAACCACAGACTAATTTTCCTTACAAATATATATACAAAGTATCCATAACAAAATATCTTTAAATTAAATACAGCAAGATAGGAAAAGGATGACCAAGTAGGGTTATTATAATAACTCAAGATTGAACTAACAGGAGAAAACTCATCAACACAATTCAAAACTTTAATAGAATATAAAAGAAAAAATTCATAAGATTGTCTCAAAAGATGCAGAAGTGTTTCATAAAATTCAAGATGCATTCATAGTAAAACGTAGAAAACTTGGAATAGAAATAAAAGTTTCTCAGAGAAATGCAAATCAAAACTACTCTAAGATATCATCTCACGCCAGTCAGAATGGCAGCTATTATGAAGACAAATAAGTGTTGTTGAGGATGTGGAGGAAAAGGTACACTCATATACTGCTGGTGGGACTGCAAATTGGTGCAGCTAATATGGAAATCAGTATGGAGTTTCCTTGGAAATATGGAAATGGAACCACCATTTGACCCAGCTATCACTCTCCTCAGACTATACCCAAATAACTTAAAAACAGCACACTACAGGGAAACAGCCACATCAATGTTTATAGCAGCAAAATTCACAATAGCTAAACTGTGGAGCCAACCTAGATGCCCTTTAGTGGATGAATGGATAAAAAAGTGGCATACATACACAATGGAATTTTATTCAGCAATAAAAAAGAATAAAATCATGATATTTGCAAGTAAATGGATGGTGTTAGAGAAGATAATGCTAAGTGAAGTTAGCCAATTCCAAAAAAAAAAAGAAATGCCAAACATTTTCTCTGATATAAGGAGGCTGACTAATAGTGGGTAAGGAGGAGGAGCATGGGAGGAATAGATGAATTCTAGATAGGGCAGAGGGGAGGGAAAGGGAGGGGGCAGGGGGTTAGCACAGATGGTAGAATATAATGGACATTATTATCCCAAGTACATGTATGAGGACACGAATTGGGTGTCAACATACTTTATATACAACCAGAGATATGAAAAATTGTTGTATATATGTGTAATAAGAATTGTAATGCAAAAAAGGTTCATGTATAAAGACATGAATTCGCATGACACATACTTTATATACAAAGATACGAAAAATTGTACTCTATAAGTGTAATAAGAATTGTAATGCATTCTGCAGTTGTGTATTTTAAAAATTAAAATAAATTAAATAAAAAAGAAATAAAAGTTTCTCAGTATTGCAAAAGGCATATACAAAAATATATAGCTAATATCAGACAATGTCAAAGATTGAACACTTCTTTAAAATTTGGAACAAGGCCTGGAAGTCTGCTTTCAAAATTTCTCATCAACATTTTACTGGAGGTCCTAGTCTGTGAAATAAGTCAAAGAAAAAATAAAACCATAAATACTGAAAAGGAAAAAAACTATATTGCTTTTATTTGTAGATAACATCATTTGGACTGTAGAATATTCCAAGAAATCTACAGAAAGACGTCTCACAGTAACTAATAGGTGAATTTAGCAAGGTCACATAATACCAGACAACATCCTGAAAGCAATTGTATTTATATACTAGCAACAATTAAAAATTAAATTAAAAATAATAACATTCATAATAGGATCAATACAATAAAATAGTTCAAAATGAACTCATTTAAATATGTGCAATATCTCTACATTAAAAACTACAAAACACTGCTGAGAGACACTAGAGGGTACCTAAATAACTGGAAGATATAAGATGTTTATGGATCAGTGTTAAGATGTCAGTTCTCCCAAAATTGATCTGTAATTTCAATGTAATCTCAATTAAAATCTCAGCAGGCTTTTTTAAAAACCAAAATAGCAAAATTGGTTCTACAATATAAGTGGAAAAGCAAATGGCCTAAAACAGCCACCACAATCTTGAAAAAAAAGGTAAAGCAAAATTGAAGGATTTACACTGTCTGATAGAAAGGCTTAATATAAATCTACAGCTATCAAGATAGTGTGGTAGTAGGTTAAATACAGACAAATAGATCAATAGAAGAGAATAGTGACCAGATTAGATCCATACTTGTACTGTCTATTGATAATTTACAAATGTATGAAAACAATTCTATGAATAAAGGAAAGTCTTTTCAACAAATGGTGCTGGAATAACTGGACATCCACATAAAAGAAATGGCACATGGATCCCACTTCATACTGTACACAAATGCTAATTCTAGATAGATCATTGAGATAAACCTTAAAGATAAATTACAGAACATCAAGATATAAACATAGAAAAAATGTCTTCACAATGGTGTAGCAGACAAAGGTTTCTTTGGCAGTATCCAGAAAATTCTAATAAAAGAAAAAAGTGGGTAAATTGACTGTCAAGGAAATTAGTCTTTCATCAAAAGATGCCAATAAAATATGAAGAACCAAACCATAGTGTGAGATAACAGAGTTGTAAAACATAACTTTAACAAAGAATTAAAATATAGCATATATAAAGGACTCTTTCAACTTTTTAATACAAAGATAAACAACTCAATGCAGTATGTGAACAACATTCTTGGAAAGAACTTGACAAAGGAAAATAGCCAAATAGTCAATAAGCATATGAAAAAGAGTTCAACATCATTAGTTGTCAACCAATACAAATTAAAACCATGATGGGATACAACTATGTACTCACCAAAATGGCTATAATTTAAGACAGCAAAAAATGTTGACCACCATGTGGATCAATTGACACTGTTGAATACTTCTGTGGCATATATACAATGTTAAATCACTAGGAAAATAGTTTAGCAATGTATAAACTGCTGTCTTATAAAAATTGAACATATACTTATTACATTTTCTACTATGGTCTCAATGAATTCCCCAAAATTCATACCTTAAAACTCAATTGCCAATATGACAGTATTAAGAGGTGGCGCCTTTGAGAGGTGACTAAATTATGAGGATAAAATCTTTGCAAATGGCATTTGTAACCTATAAAAAGGGTTAGAGGGAGATTAAGAAGATGGTGGAATAAAGAAATTATAAAGAACATCCCCAGCTGCTGCATGGAATGAAACCAAGAAAACTGACAGGCAGCTTCACAGCAAGGTGGGTGAATAACAACAACAAAAAATCAGGGGGCTTTACTGGAATTTAAAACTGGACATTCAAAGCACATTGGTGACTCGAGAGTTTGGATATAATAAGGAAGAAATCACCAGAGGGATTCCAGCCAGGCTAGAAACTCCAGCCAGAGAGGTCCCTCCATGAGCATAGTGGAAAGATAAGGAAATTAAAGGAATCTACACTTTTGGGAGGCCCGGGGCATGTCTAGGTACAGAGCATCTAAAGACCAAGGACATGGTCTGACAAACCTGAAATATCTGTTGCACAATATCCACCTGGGGAATAGAAGTGGCCATCTCTCCACACAGTGTGCAGAGGGAGGACAAAGGAAAGAACTATTCTGTAGTTGCCAAGCAGGGTCACAAAAAAGGAAGGCAATTCCTGCCAAACCCAAGATTGGCCTGAAATACAGACCCAGTAAACACACACCGACTGACATAGAGTGTACTTAAGTAAACAGAAGAAAATCAAACGTGGAGAGAGGTTTACACTGGGAACAACTGGTTGTGGAAAACTACCTCGACCCCTACCCCTCCAATTCAACTTCTTAGAGGACTGGCTGGGAGAGATGCACCTGGCTGGAAACTCAGAAGGGCAGGGTGCAAGAGATGGCATAGAGACTGAACCCAAGACCAGGAAACATGGGGTCTGCAGGTGATGTAGGGAACTAAGAATTGAATCTCCCACCACAGGAGTAGAACCCAGGGGAGACCCATAGAGTACAACCTTCCAGCATGGACCAGCAAGTACTGGGTCCTGGAGGTGTGCTGATTTAAAATCTCCAGACCAATTAGTATTAAGTGAAAAGCCTGGAGCCCACCTAAGCCTAAATCCTGCCTCCAGGAGCTCCAGCTACAGGATTACCTCTCTCACTACAACAATCCACAGGGTGGAGCATCACATTCTAGAAGACCCACCTAAAAGTGATGAGAAGATGAGAATATTTTGAACTCCAAAGGAAGGAATTCTTTACCTTTTCATCAAAATTTTATTTTTTTAAATTCTTTTTCACTGCTTAATTGTGACCTTAATAGTACATGAGCATTTATACAGTCTCCTATTTTTTCTCATCTCTAGTATATTTGAAGCCAGTTATTTTACACGATTTATCTTTTTGTGAACTAGGATATTTGATTAGTATATTTTAGTCTTGTTTTGTATTCTTTTATTTTTCTTTTTAATTTGTTTTTAATTTTTGCTTTATATATCTATTTCTCCTACCTATTTGTTTCCCTTGATTCTCTTTTTTTCTAACAGCCAATCTCTATTATCTGCCCATTGACTCTTCCTTTGATCTTTTTCTTCTGTCTTCTCTCCTCCTCTCTCATAATCATCACATCCTATATCACTTCTGTTCTCTCCCTGTCAACCATTTGAAAATGTAAAGTCTTTTGCAAACTTGCTGTTTTTATAATAGGTAATAACTGATCATATCATTTTTGTTGATCATGATAATTAACTTTGTAAAGACATCATAATAGAAACTATTTGGTTTAATGCTGCAAATTGTGTGCATTGGTTATAATGATTTTCTCCCCCTAAGCAATGAGGTACTGGAAACCTTTAGGGACACTGTAAGTCCACAGGGTAGACATTCTAATACCTCAGATCCATACTGTTAGATGGGTAGACACATAAAAAAAAAAAAAACAAGAAAAATCAAGGAAACAAATTATCCCAAGCAAACCAAGGTACTCCAAACACAAAATCCATCAACAAACACCCAGTGGAAGAAATTTTAGAGAAGAAGTTTAGAATGTACATAATTAAATTGATCTGCAAAGCATAGGATGATGAAATAAAGTAAATTCAGGTAGCAAAAGATCCCTTCAATAAATAAATAGAGATTCTGAAAAAAACAAAACAGAAATCTTTGAAATGAAGGAAATAATAAATAAAATTAAAAATATAATAGAAAGCAATTACCAACAGAATAGACCATTAATGGAAGACAGAACCTCATTCAATGAAGACAAAATATGTAACCTTGAAAATAGAGTGGACCACAGAGAGAAGATGCTAAGAAACCATGAAGAGAACTTCCAAGATTTATGGGATAATATGAAGACACCAAATTTAAGATTCATCAGGATAGATGAAGGTGTGCAGATACAAACCAAAGAATGCATAATCTTTTTAATGAAATAATATGAAAAAATCCCAAACCTAAAGAATTAAATGGGGTTGGTCTCCTGGTAGGGAGGGTGAGTCACAGACACCCGAGTCTTTCTCGCTTTGTTGTCGAGCCAGAGGGGAGGAGCAGGGCCACCGCCCGCGCCCGGAGCAGGCCCAGCGGCTCCCTGGCGTGGTGGTCATGTGACCCCAGTTGGAGTGGGGACGGAGCGGAGCCGCCACCCGCGCCTGCAAGGTGAGCAGTCCAGCGACTGACCGGCAGAACAGGCCCAGTGGTCTGCGGGCGTGGTAAGAGGGGCAGGGCAGAGCCGCCGCCCGCACCTGCAAGGTAGGCAGACCTGCAACAGACCGGCGGATCAGGCCCAGCAGCCTGCCAGCATGGTACACACGTCACCCCAACTGGAGTAGGGGCAGAGCAGAGCCTTCGCCCCCACCGGGAGCAGGCCCAGCGGCTCACTGGCGTGGTGGTCATGTGATGCCAATTGGAGTGGGGGAGGAGAGGAGCCACCACCTGCGCCCGCAAAGTGCGCAGTCCTGCGACCGACCGGCAGAACAGGCCCAGTGGTCTGCGGGCGTGGTAAGAGGGGCAGGGCAGAGCCGCCGCCCGCGCCTGCAAGGTAGGCAGACCTGCTACAGACCAGCGGATCAGGCCCAGTGGCCTGCTGGCGTGGTACACACGTCACCCCAATTGGAGTAGGGGCAGAGCAGAGCCGCCACCCGTGCCCGAAAGGTGGGCAGACCTGCGACCAACCAGCAGAACAGGCCCAGTGGCCTCATACTTCATCTCAAAATCCTAGAAAAAGAAGAGCAAAACAACAGCAAAAGAAGTAGAAGGCAAGAAATAATTAAAATCAGAGCTGAAATTAATGAAATGGAAACAAAAGAAACAATTGAAAAAATTGACAAAACTAAAAGTTGGTTCTTTGAAAAAATAAATAAAATCGACAGACCCTTAGCCATGCTAATGAAGAGAAGAAGAGAGAGAACTCAAATTACTAGCATACGGGATGAAAAAGGCAATATCACAACAGACACTTCAGAAATACAGAAGATAATCAGAAATTATTTTGAATCCTTATACTCCAATAAATTAGAAGATAGTGAAGGCATCGATAAATTTCTTAGGTCATATGATCTGCCCAGATTGAGTCAGGAGGATATTGACAACCTAAGCAGACCAATATCAACTGAGGAAATAGAAGAAACCATCAAAAGACTAACAACTAAGAAAAGTCCAGGACCGGATGGGTATACAGCAGAGTTTTACAAAACCTTTAAAGAGGAAGTAATACCAATACTTTTCAAGCTACTTCAGGAAATAGAAAAAGAGGGAGAACTTCCAAATTCATTCTACGAGGCCAACATCACCCTGATACCTAAACCAGACAAAGACACTTCAAAGAAAGAAAACTACAGACCAATATCTCTAATGAACCTAGATGCAAAAATCCTCAATAAAATTCTGGCGAATTGGATACAAAAACATATCAAAAAAATTGTGCACCATGATCAAGTAGGATTCATCCCTGGGATGCAAGGCTGGTTCAATATACGGAAATCAATAAATGTTATTCACCACATCAATAGACTTAAAAATAAGAACCATATGATCATCTCGATAGATGTGGAAAAAGCATTCGACAAAGTACAGCATCCCTTTATGTTCAAAACTCTAGAAAAACTAGGAATAACAGGAACATACCTCAATATTGTAAAAGCAATCTATGGTAAGCCTCAGGCTAGCATCATTCTGAATGGAGAAAAACTGAAGGCATTCCCTCTAAAATCTGGAACAAGACAGGGATGCCCTCTCTCACCACTTCTGTTCAACATAGTTCTCGAAACACTGGCCAGAGCAATTAGACAGACGAAAGAAATTAAAGGCATAAAAATAGGAAAAGAAGAACTTAAATTATCACTATTTGCAGGTGACATGATTCTATACCTAGCAGACCCAAAAGGGTCTACAAAGAAACTATTAGAGCTAATAAATGAATTCAGCAAAGTGGCAGGCTATAAAATCAACACGCATAAATCAAAGGCATTCCTGTATATCAGGGACAAATCCTCTGAAATGGAAATGAGGACAACCACTCCATTCACAATATCCTCAACAAAAATAAAATACTTGGGAATCAACCTAACAAAAGAGGTGAAAGACTTATACAATGAAAACTACAGAACCCTAAAGAGAGAAATAGAAGAAGATCTTAGAAGATGGAAAAATATACCTTGTTCATGGATAGGCAGAACTAACATCATCAAAATGGCAATATTACCAAAAGTTCTCTATAGGTTTAATGCAATGCCAATCAAAATCCCAACGGCATTTCTTGTAGAAATAGAGAAAGCAATCATGAAATTCATATGACCCAGAATATCAAAAACAATGCTAAGCAGGAAGTGTGAATCAGGCGGTATAGCGATGGGTGGACCAATGGTACAGAATAGAGGACACAGAAACCAATCCACAAAACTACAACTATCTTATATTTAATAAAGGGGCTAAAAGCATTCAATGGAGGAAGGATAGTATCTTCAACAAATGGTGCTGGGAAAACTGGAAATCCATATGCAACAGAATAAAGTGTCTTAATGAGAAATACTTTTTATAGAACCTGCTTCAAAATTTTGAAAAAGAAGTCATAGAGAAAGCCTCAAGTGGTGAAGTCTCTGTTTTCTTTACAGGGCCTACCAGATTTGTGATTTCCTTGTTTTCTTCAAGAGCTTATTTGAACTGCATTGTTTTGACTTTTCCTTTCAATTAACATCCTCTACAAAGTATGAACTTACAGAGCCTAGTTTGGCTGTTCCTACTGAACAAGAAAGTTTCTGTATGTCTATTTGGAAATAATTTAAATGAAAATGCTGTGGGTATCAGGTTACAGCTGAAAGAAATGTGCCAAAGCTATGCTTAAGTGTGCTATTAAGGTAGAGCACCTGAATCTAATTTGGCTAACACAATCCGTCTATCTCTGTTTTTTGATTCTGGGGCACATAAAAATAGGGTACTCTAAAATGCATAACCCTACCTAAAATACCATTAGAAAGATAATTCCATATGTGAAAAGATGGATTTGTTCCAGCATGTTGATTCTTCCTAGCTTACCCTACATTATATGCTATACATCAAGACAATAAGACATTACATTTTCTGCAAGCAGATTATTAGTAGTAAAGATGAGCTTTCCTTGATTCTTGGAGCTGTGAGACAGAGACTGTTTCTTCACAAAGCTGTACTTTATAAATAAGAAAAATATTTGATAGGGTAATTCACAAGTTAGAGGATCACAAAATCCATCAAGTCCACTGGTTTTATTTTACAAATGTGAAATAAATATCTGGCCCTTGTCATTTATACTTACCAGGATTAAATGTGCATAATCACATGGCTTTGAATTCTGACATGAAATTCTGAATCTTTTAACCATTGCTCAAGTCAAACTGAAAGATAGGTTATAGTGTTGAAACATTTCATGATAAGTAAAGATCTTAATAATTCAAGTTAGACTTTATGTGATCAATACCTCCAAACAGTTTCAATGAAGAATAGGTATTAATTCTCTATTTAAACATTTTTCTATACCTAACATTTTTTTCATCTTTTGTATTCCAGTATGAAAATGGTGCAAAGTGGCATTTAATTTCCTTAAAAATCTCCACACTTATGCAATCTGAGATTCTAGAGAATTCTTAATTATATCTTGACCCCATTTAAGAAAACATTGCTCTCCCTGGAGCTGTAGAGGGATTGTGGCATTATCAGAATCCAGAATCCAAAATCCAAAACTAAGAAAAAGTTAGACAATAGTCTGTCAGCAAAGTTGTATATGATCATTGTATGTGGATTATTTTTTTCCTCTGAGATGAATATATTGATATGTACTACCTTCTATGATAGGAAAGCTTCAGAACTACAAGATTAATATAATAAGAAAAATAACCCATTTCTAGGCAAAAATACAATTAGTAGATGCCAGTTTGCAAACTGTGAAAAGATAACATGTACACAATTTTATTCATATTCTGCAACTTTACAACCTTATACTCAGCACTTCCCAATACCCCATAGATACCTCACAACATTGTACTATCAAGATATAAGAATAAAAATAATGTTTTGGTTCAAAGACATAATACTTCACATAAAGCATTCCTTTAAAATGACAAACTAAGGGAATAATTTCATCAGCTAATATGGTAATCAGTTTGCCACACAATTCTCAATTTTCTTTTTCTTTCTTTCTTTTTCTTGTGGCATTTAATAAAATAATATTTAAATATTTTAAAAACAATAATGAAACTTTCAACATATAAAATTATGTTTGAAGGCTGGGGTTGCAGGTCTGTGGTAGAGTGCTTTCCTCACACATATGAGGCACTGGGTTCAATCCTCAGCACCACATTAACATAAATAAATAAATGAAGGTATTGTGTTGATTTACAATTAAAAGTAAAAATAAAAATTTTGTCTGAGTCCCACCTTTTTTCAATAACTCAGTTTAAAACTATAGAAAACTAAATAACAAAGAATGGCTAAGAATTGGCACTGGAAGAATTAGAAGCAAATGCTGAAGAAAACTTGATTTGTGTCAAGGTACTGATCCATGTTGTCTCACAGAGAGGCCATAGGCTGAAAAGCACTTGGAAAAAAAATTCATCCTAATATTGCAGTCCTCACCCCTGCATGGCCAAAGTTGCTTTAGAAACAACAAGGGGAGATAGTGCAATATGAATCCCTGTCAGAGAGCTGTGGCAATAATATTCTGGATCAAGCCAGAACATTCAATATTTCTCCTATCAAAATGGCACAGGGGCTGTATGGTGCCAAATAAAACCGAAAATCTAGAGTTGTGATTGTAAAAGCACTAAAGATTAGTAAACAATTCACCTTGCTCTTTGTATTTCCTAGAGTAAAGTTGGGTGGGTCTTAGACTAGCAAGAACCCATATCCAGGAAACATGAGGGAAAAAAATGAAAGGAAAGGGCAGAATCAAAAATTAAGCCAGAGAGATTTTACCAGAAGCTTGGTGTGAGGACATTAGAAAAATGTGATATGTTTCTAGTCTTTCCATCAGCAACAGCAGTAATCCCAATAGTCCCCCAAGTTTGTGATAAAGCTTCAAAGTAGGATACTAAATCCTTTCATGAGTTTTTGTAAAGTTCTTTCAGTGACAACAAAACAGAGGCCATTTTTTTACACAGTTTGGGTAAGGAAATTCAACAACCCTATATGTATTAAGGATTTTTAAATTTTGCACAGTGCTACAGCTTTTTGGTATGTTTGGAGAATTTATTCAATGAACGCATACTACAAAAAGAGGCTGTTAAAGTTTTCCTTGTGTTCCTACCTTGATATATCAGTGCCAGATTAGAATTCATGAAATGATTCTGGTTTCTTTCCTATCAGATGACCAAATGATATGGTAAATATTTGATAAGATCATCTCTTCTGCAAACTATATTAGGATTACTTTCTGCTAGATTGGATTATGTTGGTGCTACTAATCATTTTATGAATCAGTAAAGAATCCTGATATGCTAGGCTCAGAGCAAGAAGTACACTTGATTTTCATGTTACACAGACTGACCATTTACCTCATCTCTGTTTTTTTAATTGCATTTATTTTATTTATTTATTTATATGTGGTGCTGAGGATTGAACCCAGAGCTTCACACGTGCTAGGCGAGTGGTGCACCACTAAGCCACAACCCCATCCCCCTCACCTCCTTTTGTTGCAATCTATCCTACAGTGGGGGAAATGATGAAATTGTAAAATGAAACTGTGCCTGAGATTTGTCCTTCAATTTTTACACAGTCAATTTTTTGTTCAAAAGTGATGCTCAGAATTTGTGCTCAAGGGATGTCAAATTGTCAGAATTATCTTTCTGCAAGTTTCCTTCACACAGGAACCTGCTTTGTCTAAAAACCTCTCTTCAGTGTCAACATAACACTTTGGATGTATGCAGTAGCTGTTGTTGCTTTCCCCACTTCTGACCTTGCAAGAATACCATGTGTGCTGAGTATAATTTTCACACTATGGTGTATAATATTTTTGAAAGATTATTCTTTATATGTTCCTTTGCACTTTACCTAATTTGAATGGAATTATTAACTTGTGTTTCTTTCTTTGTATTTTCTCACACTTTTTCTTAATATATGAATTATTTATTTTGAGAAGATTGTATATTCTGTTAAATTAGCTGAGAACAATCAGGGGATTTGCTCCTGCAAAGTCTCAAAATAAGAGATTAATTTATTCATTCAAGATTTATTGGATACTTGTGCTATACACTCTAGTAGACACCAGACAAAAAATAAATAAAAATAAGGTCCAAGACATACCTGATGAAACTCTTATGCTGGTATAACTACAATAGTGACAGGTTCTCATGTAACTGGCTATGAGGATCTAATTCTATTTGGGGACAAATCTTATGGGAAAGGTAATATCTCCCAAAAAAGGTAAAACAAGAAAGAGCAATAGAATCACATGGAAGAAGATGATCATTTCAGATAATATGTGGTCCCCCTTAGTGCATGATAAAGTAAACTAACCAGAGTTTAAAAATGCCTGTGCCCAGCCAACACTCACCCAATATCCTGATTTATTAAGCTATGATGAATAGAGGTAATATTCTACTGTGCAGCCAGTATGGAAAAGGAAAACCAATGCTTTGCACAATGGGGAACCGCTGAGGGTTTTAAGCAGGACAGTAAATGAAAATTTGAAAACTTTATGGAATCTGACAAATTTTGTATTTTATTGTGGGGGTGGATTTAAAAAAAAGACTAAAATTACTTTGTTTAGATTGAAGAAGTGGAAGGTTGAAGGCTGACATACCATTAGAACAATAATATCAATATATCTTTCTTTAACTGATGCTAATCCAAAATAAGGTTTCCACTTGTACTAAGTAAAATGGTACAAAAATAAGGACAAGATAATAGATTGACCACAAAGCTGGATCTATCCTACATATAGGATCATTTTCTATTTTGATATTATATTATTCTGTTTTTGTGTTGTTTGTTTTATGAAATAATGGCAAATATTGATTTTGCTCATTATTATTTGATGGCTATAATTGGCAAAATAGCAATTTTATTTTTTGCAATCAGAAGGGGTTGCAGCTTCCACACTGTTTTCTTTCATTTGTTTCTACTTTCATGGTTGAGATATTAAATACATACTGGTATAAAATGTATAAATGCAAAAGTGTTAAATGCCTGGCTCAAGTAATTTTTACATTTGTATATATTTATAAATCCACCCCCACAATAGAATACAAAATTTGTCAGATTCCATGAAGTTTTCTGTCACCCATTAAATTCAATTTCCACCCCTCTACCACTGGAAAACACTATTGTTTTATAGCACCGTAGATTTGTTTGTCTAGTTTTACATTTCATATAAATATAGTTGTATGTGTTTTTGTGTCTGGTTTCTTTCAGTCAAAATATAGTTTACCTGATTCATCCATATTTTAGCAGATATTTTTGTTGTTGTTCTGTAGTATTTTCATGTGTGATTTATCATAACTTTTTATCTATTCTCCTACTGATTGACATTTGCATCATTTCTAGTTTGGGTTACTATGAATAAAGCTTCTATGGCCATTATTTATAAGTCTAATGTGGAGATTTGCAGTCATTTATTTTGTTTATATATGTGGAAGTAGAATTTCTGGGTTAGAGGTTAAGCATATGTCTAGCTTATCCTAATAAAAATTTATGTATAGATTCAGCATATACTAAGAGGATGTCAAACAGTATCAACTAGATTTATTCAGAATTACTGCATAAAGTCACACTTCCACCTCTAGAACATGAAAGCCCCTGATGCTTTACATGCTTGTCAACACTTGGTATAATGTAACTGTTTTGAATTTTAGCCATTTTGGTAGGTGTACAGTGATCTCATTGTTGTTTTTTTTTTTAATTTTAAGTGTATTGGGTCATTTAAATAACATTGCTATTTTTAAATGCCTGTTTTATATAATTTGACTGGTCAGTGGATTACTACAACTTCAGGGTATAATATGTAACCATGATTACATATTATTAAATCAAGCTATAATTCACATGCTATAATATGCAACATTTTAGAGTTTACCATCCATTGATTTTTTTGAGGGGGTTACTGGGGAATGAACTCAGAGTTACTCAACCACTGAACCACATCCCCAGCCCTATTTTGTATTTTATTTAGAGACAGGGTTTCACTGATTTACTTAGTGCCTTGCTTTTGCTGAGGCTGGCTTTCAACTTGTGATCCTCCTGCCTCAGCCTCCTAAGCTTCTGGGATTACCCATTCATTGATTTTTAAAATATTTAGAAAGTTGTATAACTGTCAACACTATATAATTCCAGAATATTTTCATTACTGAAAAATGAAACTTGATGATCTCTAGTAGTCATTCCTGATTCTAACCTAACCCATACCCTGGTAACCATTTGTCTACTACTTTGATCTCTCTGGATTTTTTACTATTCTGGACATTTCTTTTTAATGGAATCTTACAATATGTAGCCTTTTGTGTCTGTCTTCTTAAAGTTAGCATAGTGTTTTCGAGGTTCATCCATTTTTTTGTTGTATCTATCAGTACTTCTTTCATTTTTATGGATGAATAATATCCCATTGTAACTTGGAGCAGTAGGGCACACCTGTAATTCCAACAACTCCGGGGGTTGAGGCAGGAGGATTGCAAGTTCAAGGCCAACCTCAGCAATTTAGCAAGACCCTGTGTCAAACTAGAAAACAAAAAGGATTGAGAATATAGCTCAGAGGTTAAGTACCGCTGGGTTCAATCCCCCATGCCTATATATATATATATATATATATATATATATATATATATATATATATATATATCTTTTCACTATATATTCAAATATATATTGAGCATATATTAATATTTATATATGTATGTATATATCTCATTGTATGAGCTAGAAGAAAGGATTTGAAAGTTTTCATCATAAAGAAATAATAAATGTTTTAGGAGATAAATATGTTTAACCTGATTTTAACTGTATACAATAAATACATGTAGCAAAATATAACAGTGCCTCATTGATATGAACAGTGCCTCATTGATATGTATAACTTTTATATTTTTAAGTAACATTTAAAAAACAAAGTGATAGAGCTCTAATCTCTAGGGTATACAAAGAACTCAAAAAGCTAAACAACAAAAAAACAAATAGCCCAATCAACAAATGGGCCAAGGACCTGAACAGACACTTCTCAGAAGAGGATATACAATCAGTCAACAAATACACGAAAAAATGCTCTCCATCTCTAGCAATCAAAGAAATGCAAATTAAAACTACTCTAAGATACCATCTCCCTCCAGTAAGAATGGCAGTCAATATGAAGTCAAACAACAAGTGCTGGCGAGGATACGGGAAAAAGGTACACTCATACATTGCTGGTGGGACTGAAAATTGGTGCAGCCAATTTGGAAAGCAGTATGGAGATTCCTTGGAAAGCTGGGAATGGAACCATCATTTGACCCAGCTATTCCTCTTCTCGGACTATACCCAAAAGACCTAAAAATTGCATACTACAGGGACATAGCCACATCAATGCTTATAGCAGCACAATTCACAATATCTAGACTGTGAAACCAACCTAGATGTCCTTCAATGGATAAATGGATAAAAAAAATGTGGCATTTATACACAATGGAATATTACTCTGCATTAAAAAATAACAAGATCATGGCATTTGTAGGGAAATGGATGGCATGAGAGCAGATTATGCTAAGTGAAGTTAGCCAATCCCTAAAAAATAAATGCCAAATGTCTTCTCTGATATAAGGAGAGTAAGTAAGAACAGAGTAGAGAGGAAGAGCATGAGAAGAAGATTACCACTAAATAGGGAAGAGAGGTGGGAGGGAAAGGCAGGGAGAAGGGGAGTTGCAGGGAAGATGGAAGGAGACCCTCATCATTATACGGTATACATGTATGACGATGTGAGGAAAAAGAAAAAATGAAGTGTGTCACATTAGATTGGGTAGAGGGAAGTGATGGGAGGGGAGGGGAGGGGAAGGGGGAAAGGAAGGACAGCAGAATAAAATAGACATTATTATTGCTGTGTGTGTATATAGGTGACTGTATGACCAATGTGATTCTGCAAACTGTACACTCAGAAAAATGAAAAATTATACCCCAATTGATTCAAATGTATGAATTGCAAATATCATTGTAATGTCATGTATAGCTAATTAAAACAAATTAAAAATAAAAATTAAATAATAAAAAATAAAAATAATAAAATAAAAAACAAAGTTTTAAAAATATTGCATTGTATGAATATACCACTTTTTTATCTATCCAGCAACTGACAGACATTTGGGTGCTTTCCACTTTTTGAGCATCATTAATAATGCCATAGTGAATATTTGTGTGAGTTTTGTGTGACATGTTTTCTATTCTCCTGAGAATACCCCTAGTAGTGGTCTGGCTGGATCATATGACACATCTATGTTTAACTCTTTAAAGAATTGTTTTCAAAAAAGGCTACACACCAGCTGCATATGAGGATTGAAATTTCTCCACATATTTGTCGGTCTTTTTTACTATAGCCATTTGAATGTATATGATGGAGGTATTTCATTGTGGTTTTGCTTCTTATTTCCTTAATGACTGGTATCAGTCTCATCATTCGTGATTATTAAATATTTGTGTATCTCCTTGAAGATATGTTCATCCAAATCCTTTGCTCATTTTAAAATGAGACTATTTAAAGATATTCTTAATGAGACTGGGGTTGTAGCTTGGTGGTAGAACATTGTAGAGCATGTGTGATATACTGGGTTCAATTCTCAACACCATATATTAAATTAATAAAATAAAGATATATTGACAACTAAAAATATTTTTAAATATTTACAAAGATATTATTAATGACCTCTAAGAATTTTTATTTTATTTTAGATACAAATCCTGATAAATTAATATTTATAATTTAATGATGTCAGTTTTATTTAATTTATGTTACATAGTTTTACCTTATTGTTATATCTTTCTTCCTATAATAAAAAAACAACCACTCCATAGTCATAAAGAATACTTCTGTGTTTTCTTCTAGGACATAGTTTGGCCAGATATTAAATATGTATGGTTTTAGAAACCATGCAGTCTGTCATAACAACTCAAATATGCCAGTGTAGTGTGACAGCAATAATAAACAACACATAAATGAATGGGCTGGCTGTGTTCCATTAAAATTTTATTCACAAGAAGGGGCAGAAGGCTAGGTTTGGCCTATAGGCCATAGTTAGTCAACTTCTATTCTAAAAGTTGTATTGTTTTATCTTTCACATTTAGCTCTGGGGCCCATCTCAATTAGATTTTTGTACGCTGTTTGACATAGGTATCAAGATTCATTTTCTTCCGTATGGATATGAAATTACTCGGATACCATTTATTAAAAGATGATTCTTTTTCCCAAATTAATCTTAAATATAAATCAAGTGACTTTTTATATATGGGCCTATTTCTGAACTCCTTTTTCTGCATCATTGGACTATTTGTCAATACTTTCATAAATACCACACTGCCTTAATCATTACAGGTTTAGAGTTAGTTGTCAAAACTAGTTAGTGTAAGTCCTTCAATGTTGTTTTTCCTCCTTTAAGATTGTATTGCCTGTTCAATACTTTTTGCATTTCAATACAGATTTTATAATCAGCTTATCAATTTACACATACACACACACTGTGCAGGGATTTGATTGGTATTACATCTACTCTATGGATCAATTTCAGAAGAATTGACATTGTAACACTACAGTGCCTTCCAAACAATCCATAAATATATTGTTTTTACATTTGTTTAAATCTTTATCAATATGTCTCAGAAATGTTTCATTGTTTCAGGTATAAGAGTTTGTCATCTTTCATTAGATTTATTCCTAAATAAATGATGCTTTTTCTTACTATCATAATGGTATTTTCAATTTTTTAAAAAATTTTACTAGTTTATAGAATTGGAAATATTTTTTGCATCTTGACTTTTTCAGAGCAATTGGTGAATTCACCAGTTTTTTTAATTGTGCTTGTCCCTGAAATCTTAAAGTCTTAAAACAGCTGAAGAAACTACTGAAATGATATAAGTATAGGTAATAAAAGTAAAAACTAAAAATGATGGATGTGAGATATAAGAAATAACTAAAAGAATCCATTCAAATGTATATTTTTATGAAAATGCAATGGAAGAGTAGAGTCTATCAGAATTTTGTCTTGTGTAAGGATTCCAGTTTCTCCACATACTTGCCCACATTTCATACTGTTGGTCTTTTTTACTATAGCCATTTGAATGTATATGATGTAGGTGTTTCATTGTGGTTTTTCTTCTTATTTCCTTAATGACTAGTGTCAGTCTCATTATTTGTTATTATTAAATACTTGTGTATCTTCTTGAAGGTATGTTAATCCAAATCCTTTGCTCATTTTAAAATTGAACCATTTATTTAAAGATATGCTTAATGGTGTTGTAGTTGTAGCTCAGAAGTAGAGCACTTGCCTAGCATGTCTGATACATGATACACGACTAATGTTGTCATTTACAACATAGGAAAATAAAGGGAAAAGAAAATGCTTTGGAAAAAATAATGAGAGGAGTATCTAATAAATTTATTTGAGTTGGCTATAAAATGCCCAACAGAAAGTCTTCATTAATGAATTGAAAATAGAAATCAGAACTTCCACTGTTGCAAGTTGTTAGAATACAGGTGATAGTTGAAGCCAAGCAGAAATAGACAAAAACATAAGAACAATGTGTAGAATGAAAAGAGAGCTAAAGATTTTAGTATTGGAAAATGCCAACATTAGACGAGTAGTGAAGAGACAAATGCCAACAAAGGAGAGCAAAAAAGATATGCTTGAGAGGAGAACCAAGAAAGGGTAATTACAGAAGTCAGTGAAGGGTTTTTAAGTGGTAGAGCATGTTCAGCACTGTCAAGTGCTGTAAAATAGTCAAAAGATAAAGGAATTGAAATTGAAATGATCAATATGGGAGTCATTAATTGCTTTATCCAGAGATACATCAGCAACATGGGGGGAATGGTTGCCAGATTGAAATGAGTTAAATTGGAGGTGAGGAAATCAAAGAATCAAAGACAACTGTGAACACTCTTCTTTGTAAAATCCCGTATGAGAAGAGAAGGCTCTAGACAAAGACTGATATATGTTCAAAGGAAGGTAACTTTAAAGGGGAATGTTTGGTTACATCTCTAGTGGAAAGACACAGGGTATGAATATACTGAGGTAAGAGAGACTGATTAATTGAGTATGGTCCTATAGTATATGGAATTGGAGTGGATCTGTTATATAAACACTATCTCAATTAAGATAAATTTCCCTGTAATTGAGATAAATAGAAGCATAAATACTTGAATATTAGGTGAAAGAAGCTGGATATAAATTGATATCTGCTGTCTTTATTTTGTACCTCACCTAGTCTCCCACATTCTAATATTTATTTAACATTTTGGATTATTTCTGAATTGTCCTCTAATGGTTGAAAAATATTTTGTTACCTTATTCAAACTTTACTTTCTTTCATACACCATTCACAGTAACTTATACAACTTGCAAGCCTTTAGAAAAGATTTATTTTATGCTGACTTAATTTATTTGTGTAAAAATCAAGCCACACATTTAAATATATCAAATTATCTTTGTGGAGGGAAGAAGATACTTATGCTTTCCCTTGCTACATAGCCTACTATCCACCTCCACCTCTGCACTTTGTCCAAATGCAAAATTACAAATCAAATCAAGTTATTAGTAAAGCAGTGTGTACCTGAAGATTTTTATTTCAAGCTATGGAATAATGGATATGCAGAATTTCCAGGAAAGCAGTATCAGTACTGGAGTTTAATTCAACTGAATATCAACAAAGAAATAGATTTTAATGGATTATGACAAGTATGTTAAAAGTATCAAGAGCATGTTGATGTGAAATCTGATAAATGGAGGTTTATGATTACCATTAATCAAAGAAAACTTTGAAGAAAATAAATTGAAATTTTTAGGTTAGGATGATTATTAACAGAAATGTTCTGGATAATTTTTAAGATATTTTCTCAATATGCATTTAATATTAAGGCTGCATTATGAAGTTCAGATTCATCCCCTGAGCTGGTCTCTGTGGACAAGCAAGTGAATATTTTTAAGTGTCTCCCTTTGCATTCACTATAACATGTAAAATACATAAGGCGATGTGTGGGAAGTTAATAAAAAGATGAGACTGGGTTGCTAAATTAATTCATTAGTCTAATATTCATGGAATATATTTTCCTTTCAATGCACACACATAATTCAAATTAGCATTTGTGAGAGAAAGTTAGATTTGGAAGGAAAGAATGTAGAAATCAACAAGGAAAAGTTTTAGAGAACTCTTTGTGAGGGATTTGCTATTTTACTGATTATTGCAAAGGTGATGTCTGGGATAGCAAACAGAACAATCATCCAAGTGTTTCTTCATAGCTGCATATTGCACATTTTAGGAAAACTGTATAAAATAATTATTGCATTTTATCCTTGAAAAGAAATGGCAACTAATATTTGTGAGAGGCCAGTTGTATGCCAAGCACTGTGCTAAGTCCCTGACAAGTATAGTTATTGTCCCCACAAAAATGTATGAAATCATTCAAAAATTCAGTGGCTTAAAATAGCATCATTACTCTCATAGGTTTGTGGGTTAGTTAGGCATTTGTTGATGGAAGTTGAGCACAGTGGGGTAATTTTTATGATCTCAATCTGGTCTTGCTCACAGATCTGAAGGTTGGCTAAGAGTTGTCTGATCTAGGTTGGGTCCAGGCAAGGTATTTTGTTCTGCTGCAGTGTCTTTAACCCTTCTACATGAACCATCAGGGGAGCCAAACTATATTCTTTTTACGTTGATGATAAAGGACTAAGAGAGTAATCTGAATGGTGCAGGAGGTTTATGTATTTCAGTCTCAACATGACACTGACCAAAGCAAGCCACATGGCTAAATTCAAAATCGAGGGTTGGGGAAATATACTTTTCATCTTTAATGAGAGAAACTGCAAACTCACCAGGCACAGGACTTAAATACAAGAAGGAGTAAAGAATTATTCCATTAAAGGAATCTGAAATACATTCTATCTTTAATCAATATTTCCCCCAAAATAATATTATTGTGAAATAAGTAGGAAACTGAATCATAACAAGGTTGTTTGACTTTTCCAAGTCATAGAGAAAATATGTTGTAGGCCAATATCAAAGTTCATTTTAAAAATAATTTTATTAATAATATTTTTTTTATTATTATACTTTAAAAATGGCAAACAAAATGAGATCCACCAATTAATACAGAAATTATATCGGCAGGTCAGAAAAACAACCCCATAAATGAACAATACCCAATATCATGATTTTAACTATTTTATTGATGCCCAAAACTTTCAAATCTATTTCTGGCCTAACCACTATCTAAACACTATTCCCTGCTTCAATTTAACACAATTTTCTTGTATCAGTTTTCTACTGACAAATAGAAAAACTCCTCAGTGGTCTCATCATATAATCCTCTTTTTTTTACTTTAAGATCACACTTTTCATGACTTCACCTTCTTTTTGCTAAGCTTAAGTAACTGCAATCCTTTTAACCTTTCTTTGTGGAGCCTATTTTCCATTATTTCAAAATTTCTTATTATACTTTTCTTTGCCGTCCCATATCTTGATATTCTTTTGCAGTATGACAATTCTGTGTTCATAGTACTCCAAAAATGTCTCAACTAATGTTCGATACAATGAAAGTGTATTCTATCCTTAGGAGTTAATCCTGTACTAGGTTCCATATTCAGCTTCATGGAAAGAATAGAACTTTCCTGTTCTTTTTTATTATAACTAGGTCTGTTTGAAAAGATAAAAAGGTAATATTAGTATTATGACCTCAGTCATAGTAGTAGGCTTCATGCATAGCAATGTGACATTACTAATTCATATTGTACACTCTATGAAGTCAGCTTTTGGTCACTGTGATCAAAATACCTGAGAAGAACAACTTTTAGGATGAAAAATTAATGTTGGCTCATGGTTTCAGAGGTTTAGTCCATGGTTGGCCAACTCCATTGCTCCTCACTCTAAGGTGAGACAGAACCATCATGGCAGAAAGGCATTGCAGAAGACCATCACTCATCTCACAGCAGCATGGAAGTGGAGATAGAAAGAGGAAGAGGATACAGAGATGATGAACCCTTCCAAGGTCCTCCCCAATGACCCACCTCCTCTGGCCACATCCAGTTAGTCCATTCAAACTAGAATGGATTTGAATAGTTCAATAGTTTCACCTCTGAACATTCCCTCATTAACACAGGAGATTTTGGAGGGGCACTTCATATCTACATCATAACAGAAGAGATATAAACAAATAGAGTCTGGGATTGTGCACATCTAGGCTTATTCTATATCCTAGGAAACAGATACAGGAGTTTCTATGAGAATATGCCACATATTGTTGTAAAAAATCAAAATCCTTAAGCGTAATGGACAAAAAACCCAAAAGAATCTAGAATCTTATTTATAAATAAGAGATAATCAGCCACAGGTAACTCTGAAATAATTAAATATGTAAACTGCTAATGCTTTATAAAATAGCTGTGGACAAAGTGATTCTCTAAAAGAATCACTTTTAATCTACTGTCCTAAGGAACACTCTGGTCATTCCCAATTTCTGTTCATCTGTCTTTTCTCACAAGACCTTCTAAGACCTTCAGAAGCTACTCATATAGTAATTGCAACTATGCTAGAAATAGTGATACAATATAGCAATATTATCTATAGATTTACATTAAGAAACTATAAGGTTCCAGAACACTACAGACCTTCAGACTTCCTTGGGCTATAGGGAAGTTTCAAAAGCACTCATAAGAAGCAGGTTGCAGACATTAAGCAGATATTGACTTGTGTTGAAGACAGTCACACAATAAATTGAACTGTGAGGTAAATATTGATCCAAGATTAGACCAATATTTACCTCAAGGAACAATGAGTCTTGGGGCTGACCA
This sequence comes from Marmota monax, assembly GCF_021218885.2. Classification (NCBI taxonomy): domain Eukaryota; kingdom Metazoa; phylum Chordata; class Mammalia; order Rodentia; family Sciuridae; genus Marmota; species Marmota monax. Next base: position 9,063,625 of record NW_026695065.1, on the reverse strand, counting down.
AAAACACAAGTTGATATATACATTGCATCATCAAAATTAATTGTGACAAGAATTTTGATCTATTTTTATTTTTACATCTGAACAATATTTACACAGCTCCAGAAAGTAGGTAGCACTTTCTATTTTATTGCTAGAATCCATTTACTTCATATCTATCAATACAAAGAAAGAACCAAAGATTATGCTACTAAATTTGTATTAATCACCTTTATACTGCCCTCTACTTTCATGTTACTATACTGAATGGTAGGGATTAGAGAAGAATTAACTTTGTAGAGAAAAGATTCAGGTTAATATTTTGTTCATACTATTTACTAAATAGCTCTGAGAAACTTTTTAAGCATTCTGAGGCTCAACTATACAATAAAAAATGATATCAATGCCTCACCCATCAGATTATCTTGAGAACCAATGAGAGACATTTTAATCCAGCTATCACTCTATTTCTCTACCTATTTACATCCAGTGGTCTTGAAGTTATTGCCTAAACTCACGTTTTCAAAATCCCTATCTTCCTTCTCACCTCTCAATGTATAGCAAACTTTCTCTCATACCTACCACTAAATTAAACCTGCTCTTCATTTACCATCTCATTGATAAGCTGGATGGATTCTTAGCATTCAACCTCATTTGATTTCTTGATAGCAGTTCTCACTCTCACCCATTCCATAAATTAATTATTTCTATCCCTTGTCCTCTAAGTCTCTATGTTCTCCTGAATTTCCAATTGTTTCTCTATGGTTATTCTTTCCCATTGTTCTTTGTGAACTAATTTTCTCCCATCTGGCCCTTAAATGTTGCTGCTCTTCATTATGCTGTTCTGAGCCTCTTCTTTTTTTCCTTGTGCAAGCTCTTCTTGTGAGACCTCACTCAGTTCTGAGGTTGTCCATAACCACTATTAAGCACATGACTCAAAAGCTTATAACTCATTCATTTATCCAAAAACTAATCAGTGTATATTGTCAACCCAAATGATGTCTGATTGTCAGACATGTGTATCTGATTTTTCACATGGAGTTCATCATTGACGCAAATATGATCTTTCTCATCTCTTTGAGCATATGTCACCTTGTCACATAGGCCTTTCCTGAAAACTTTCTTCAAATAAACATTTCTACTTTTGCACTTTACATTTCCTCATATCCTACTTTACATTTCCCATAGAATGTATCAAATGTATTGATTATTATTGTCTATTTACTTTCCATCTCTCCCATTCAGTGGTTATTTCTAGGAAATCAAGCATCATGCTTATTCCATTTAATGATATGACCCCTATGCCCCCCAAAGTGCACTAAATATGGTAATAACTCAATAACTATTTACTGAATGAACATAGAAAGTGCCTAGAGCACAGTAAGTTCTCAATAAATTGTAGCATTATTATTACGACATTCTTTATTTTTTTGTTGTTGTTAGCTGTATCCCATGAATTTTTTTTGTAACAAATCATTAATAGGAATTGGCACAGTGTAAAATAAACCAAGAAAACTTAATCATAAAATCAATATTACACTATAGGGAAGAGGAAGATCAAGGATAAGTTCAAAAACAGTAATGTTATTATCGCATTATTATTATCACATATAAGTATTAAAAAACACCAATTAAATACTAAACTAGGAAATCACAACTATGAGATGCATAATTAATTAATTATAAATAAATCTAGATGAGTAAAGCTATAGTATTCACTAGGGCTCCAGTATGTGCCATATACACACTTCTGATCACATCAAGTAAATACAGGGCAATGGGGATATCAAGCTTCAAATGCTGCTAGCAGCTAGAGAGTTCTAGTAGTATCAAAACTGCTCTTTGTTTTCTCTCTATGGCATCTGTGGAGCAATTTCATCAAATGGAGGCAAATTTAATGATACTATCAGTAGCAACAGAATGAGGAAGACCTTGGTGTAGACTCATTTTCAGACTTTCTAGATGTAAGTAGTTGCTGCCTATTTCCAAGCTCCTTAGTAGCCTTTGATCTAAAAACCTTTCATAATGCCCACCCTTGAGGCTGTGCCAGACCCTGACACTGGCTCAGCAAATTAACTAGCATAAAGTGAATTTTTATTGAATTATTTTATAAAGGGTGGGGCACAAAATATATCAATTTCAAACAAATAGTTGTGCTGGGAAACTGAGCAATATGCCGCTACAAAGGTGTTTATATTAAATAAGAAAAAACACATATTATGGGTAAAAACCTTTTAGCATTCTGATAAACATTAATAGGATTCTATAAGTGAAACGTTCTCTAAGGAAAACAGCTAAGATTTACAGTAAATAGCTCAGTCAAGTAAGCTGTGTGTAGCAATTGTTTCCCCAAAGCCTTAAGATTATTGGGGGCATTAATAAGGGGAAAGGAAATGCTATTACTAGAAGCAATAGATCCCTTTTCATTTGGGATACAAAACAAAACTTTCAGTAGTAGATTGCATACCAAAGCTGAGAAGGGGTCACAGTAAAAATGGTCCTCGTAGTATTTAGCTGCTTTGTGTATACTAGAAGCAGCAACAAAATTAGAGTCATATGTATTCTTTGAAACTATTTAAGCCTACAGGAAGATACACACAAGATAAAATGGAGTTGTCTTTTCAGTGAAATTTAAAAATTAGAAGCAGTAGTACTGGAACAGGAAGTCAAGAGAATAAATCTAAGAGTGAGGCTTCAAATAGACATGAAAGCAAGTCAACTCTAGGTGATGTACCATTCTAGACAAGTATATTTTCAGTACCAAAAAAAGCAAGGCCTTTAGATAAGCCAAAGCCTCTCAAATTTCATCACACAAATATTTATTTAAAGCAGCTAATTTCTTTACTTAAATAAGTAAATTTATTCTAAAAGAGAGCTATATTGTAACTGGCAGACCAATATCATTTGTTATTAGCAGAAGGTGTCCATGTAATAAATCAGTATGGATTAAGCAATATTATCAGGTTCCAGCAAGATACTTTTGTAAGCTTAGCTTGAAAATTACTTTTGTCTTCCTTTTAAAGGGACATTAGCAATTGTGAGAGTGTTATTAATGACAAACTGGCACCAAATTAAGAATTTCTCATTAATGTAATCTGAAAGACTGAATGGGCATTGAAAAGAGATCAACTTTCTCATTATGAATCATCTATTGTATGTCTGTGTCCCACCAGTAGGCACACACTTAGGAAAACATAAAGTTCAATAAATAACAATTTAGAAGCCATAGTCTAAGAGAAACTAAATGTAAGAAGAAAGAGCAAGAGTAAAAATGTAGAATGAATGGTCAGGGAAATGAATATTCCAGCAATTAAAAATAGGAGAATGTATCTTTCAACCCATTTGAAGTTATTCCAAGTGTTTTGGTTAGCTTTTTCATTGCTGTGACCAAAAAACCTGACAATAACAATTTTAGAGGAGAAAAAGTTTATTTAAGGACACATGGTTTCAGAGGTCTCAGTTCATAGATGGCTGACTCAATTCCTTGGGGCCTGAAGTAAGGCAGAACATTATGGTGGAAGTGTGTGGCAAAGGAAAACAGCTGGGAATATGGCACCAAAAAGCAGAGAAAGAGAGTCTCCCCTCACCATAGACTATATTTATACCCCAAAGGAAGGACCTTCAATGACCTATCTCTTCCAGCCATACCCTACCTGCCTATAGTTACCACTCAATTAATCCCTATTAGGGAATTAACACACTGATTATGTTAAGGGTCTCATAACCCAATCATTTCACCTCTGGACTTTCTTGCATTGTCTCACACATGAGCTTTTGGAGGACACCTCATGTATAAACCATAACACTAAGGGTTATAAAAATTATATTAACTTAACCATGATTAATAGTCCCCCCATAATTCTATCAGTGACTCTGAAATTGCACTTTGTCTCTGAAAACTGTGCCTTTTCTTTGGGGGAATCTAAGCAGAATAACTAGACCCTATTTCAGCCTCTAAAAGCTTCAGCTCAGTAGGGCACCTATCATTTCACTCACATATCTAAGGTGTGAAAGGAAAAGTGACATGAGCAAGTTCCACATTAATGAAGCAAGGAATACACCCCTACCCTTGGTAATACTACAAGTCAAATGACCATAGGTAGGAGTATATTATCCTCTTATAAACAGAAATACCATCTACCATAAGGGCCATGTTAGCAAAGACCAGGGGCAGATATAACTGTCATTGCAATTTATTGAGTCCTAATTGCATGCTAATTTCTCTTTAAGTACATTTAATGCATTTTTCTCATTAATTCCTATCAATGATCCTGTGCAGAAGTAGTTCTTAACCAAGGACAGAGTTGTATCCTTCCCTAGAGATTAGAGTTTAGGAGTATATGCAATAGTTATTCAGGATGCAACAGTTTAAGAGACCAACAATTTCATGAGGGTTACCAGTTAAAGAGGCATCCCTATAGTGTTAATACATGGAGTATAAAGCAGAAATTCTGGAAGGGTTCATTATGAAGTATGCATGAGGCAATACACTGAGGCTCATATTTTTATACAGGAAATCAGAAAAATGAGAGAGTTTTATGATCATAATAATTGGGTATTTTATGAGTATTGTTATTCATGAGACAATGCAAAAGGATTTAGAGAAATGATTGAGTTATGAAAGTATTAACATAATCAGTGCATTAATCCCTGATGGGATTAACTGAGTGGGAACTACAAGCAGGTAGGGTGAGGCTGGAGGAAGTGGATCCCTGGGGGGAGGCATTTGGGGTTTATATCTTGTCAATATTGAGAGGAGCCTCCCCTTCTTCCTGGTACCATGTCCCCAGAGTGTGGTCCTCTGCCACACTCTTCCACCATGATGTTCTACCTCACCTCAAGCCCTGAGGAATGCAGCTGGATGTTTATGGACTGAGACCTCTGACACCATGAGCCCCCAAATAAATTTTTCTCCATATCCACTTGTCCTGGTCTGGTCTTTAATCTTAGCACAAAAAAGCTGACTAAAATAGGTATAGAAAGGATTTGGGGGTTGTTTTTTCTTTAATTGCAAGTGAATCACACCTGGGATACATGATTAAAAATCTGTCATCCAGTTTATCTTCAAATCATTGTCTTTTAAGGATATTATTTTCATTTTATTTTATCCTTGTTAAATTTTTATTCCATTTGTCTATCCTCCATAAGTTTCTTATCAGAACTGTAGTGGCTTTTCATTTATAAATTCTCATATATTCTAATTATATATATATATATATATATATATATATATATATATATATATATTCCTTTTATTCTTATTGCTTTATCAATCTTATGTCATTATACTTTTATCTTATATTTCTTTATAGTTACTTTAATATTTTATTAAGAAATTGTTCCCTTGCAAGCATGTTTTTAGCTTTATTTTCCATATATTTTCTTATTCTCATATTTCATTCAACTATTCCTTTTCAGTTTTAATTCCTTTTACTTTTAAATTTTAATTGTTCTACTTTAGAAACAGGTTATTGCCAGGTACAGTGGCACACACCTGTAATCCCAGCAGCTTGGGAGGCTGAGGCAGGAGGGTGATTCAAGTTCAAAGAAAACCTCAGCAAATTAGTGAGGCCCTGTCAAACTATTAAAAAAAGGGCTGCGTATGTGGTTCAGTGGCAGAGTGTCCCTGGGTTTAATCTCTGATACCAAACAAACAAAAATATAGATTGTATTTTTATATTTGATAATTTGTATTACAGTTCTGAATCAATAATTGGGGTGCAGAAAATGTGGGTTTATCGATAATGAGTTTGAAACCATATCTCATGAGGGAGAACAGATGGCTGAAATGATGTTCAGGGATAGTTATAACCCCAGTGTAAATAAGGGACTTGGAAAAAATATGGTTTAATGGACTGACAACACATGATCATTCCTGGATAAGATAATGCAGCCTGAAATTATTGCTGGCTCAAAGGTACACAGACTTTTTCAATTATATTTACTAGTCTTCTTGATATATACCCTCAGCCTGAGTCTGATTCTATCATTGTTTAGGGTAAGCTAAGACCATAGTTGGTAATTTCTTCCTGTGAGTAGACACAACTGACTTAGACTGGCAAGGGTAGACAAATAGAGAGTCCTTATCCATTTAGACACTTCAGGTGTGGTTCTGTACTTGTTTTTAACAGTCCCACAAAATTAAAACACAAACAAAATATAGGACACCAACATTTTATTGCCAAGTTTGCATTTAATTAATCAGTGTATTTTAATAAATATGCCTCTACTATCAATATTATTCTCAGAACAAATTATATTTTAATATCAAAATAGGAGGGAACTGAATAAGAATGAGAGACCATTAACCTAAACAAATTGAGCTTTATTAAAACTCACTATATGTTCCTCAATTTTCTCATTTGCCATGTACCAATAAAAACAGAACCAAAGAGAGTCACTAGTCTATAGATCAGTATCTTGGAAGCATTGCTATAGAATCTATATTTTTATTATAGAAACTGTAAAAAAATACGTTTTGACCACTTCAACTTAGTCTTTTCTAGATTTTCCTTCACAGTGTTACTTTATATATTGCTCTTTCACCTTTTATTTAAAAATCTTATGAAATATTCTACATTTAAATTCAAAATTTTCATTTTTTATTATACCACACAATGAACTATATGATTGAATTTAGCCATTTAGAAATGTTGCCTCAATTGGACTCCAAGATGGCCGTGAATAGAGTGCATCACACCCCATGTACCATGTCACTGTGCAGATGAATAACGAGTTAGAATGACAAAAAACTATCTTGTTAGGAATTTACAGCAAAATTGGGGTTCACTGAAACCTAGAGGAAGGATGTCCAGCACCGAGGTCCTGTAATTGAGTCTCAAACACGAGCCAACTGTGTGACCGGAGGTCCAGGCTGACTGATCCGCGCGGCCCACCGCACAGCCCGCCCCAAGGCTACAGATGGCTGGGCGCCGCCGAGAAGCGACCAGCAAGCAGAGAGAAAAGTTGCTACGGATTCTGTGGAATTCTTCAGGCTGTGCCCTCACTGAGCCCCGGGCTGAGTTGGGGATTTCAGACGGGGAAGGAAGCAGTCCACTTCTCTCCCCTACAATGGAAACTCCAACAAGGAAGCCAGCGGCCACCATCTTGGAGAGCTGACATAACCACCGCCACTCTCCGACAGATTGCAATGGTAAAACAGGTGTGTGTTACTCAGCCCATCTCCCATACAGTGGGGAATTCTCATAAAATCTCTCCTAGGCTTTACGGGGGAGGGATTATCAGAGCGAGCCTGCATAAAGACGCGGGGAAAGCTAGAGACACCTGACCTCCAACTCCCCCTCCCATCAGCTGCAAAAACGAAACCTGTCTTGCCAGCGCTGGAAGAGGGGCAAGCGGAAAAAATCAAAACAATAGAGTGCCGGGGTTCCCAATAGCCACCCTCCACACCCAGCAAACTGCAGGCTCAGAGTACAGTTTGAACTGCCGAGAGGCATCACTCAGGGGAAGACTGGGCTAGCAGGAGAAGCCAGGACTAGCAGGAGAAACCAGGGGACTAGAGGCCAGGCCCTTGCGACTGGGCGGCTGGAGACCACACACCTGCTGGCGACGGATCGCCCGCCTGCTGCCTGCGCGACAGGGCGGCAGGAGACAGCCCACTGGCCAGCGACCGCCCACGCAACTGGGCGGCTAGAGACCACCCGCCTGCCGGCGACCGACCGCCCGCCCGCTCCCCGCGCTATTCAATGTAGTTCTTGAAATACTAGCCAGAGCAATTAGACAGACAAAAGAAATTAAAGGCATAAAAATAGGAAAAGAAGAACTTAAATTATCGCTATTTGCGGATGACATGATAATATATTTAACAGACCCAAAAGGGTCTACAAAGAAACTGCTAGAGTTAATAAACTAATTCAGCAAAGTGGCAGGATATAAAACCAACACGCATAAATCAAAGGCATTCCTGTATATCAGCAACAAAACTTCTGAAATGGAAATGAGGAAAACCACTCCATTCACAATATCCTCAAAAAAAAAAAATAAGATACTTGGGAATCAACCTAACAAAAGAGGTGAAAGATTTATACAATGAAAACTACAGAACCCTAAAGAGAGAGATAGAAGAAGATCTTAGAAGATGGAAAAATGTACCCTGTTCATGGATAGGCAGAACTAACATCATCAAAATGGTGATATTACCCAAAGTTCTCTACAGGTTTAATGTGATGCCAATCAAAATTCCAATGGCATATCTTGTAGAAATAGATAAAGCATCATGAAATTCATATGGAAAAACAAAAGACCCAGAATAGCAAAAGCAATTCTAAGCAGGAAGTGTGAATCAGGAGGTATAGCGATACCAGATCTCAAACTGTACTACAGAGCAATAGTAACAAAAACAGCATGGTACTGGTACCAAAACAGGCAGGGGGACCAATGGTACAGAATAGAGGACACAGAGACCAATCCACAAAATTACAACTTTCTTATATTTGATAAAGGGGCTAAAGCATGCAATGGAGGAAGGATAGCATCGTCAATAAATGGTGCTGGGAAAATTGGAAATCCATATGCAACAAAATGAAACTGAATCCCTTTCTCTTGCCATGCACAAAAGTTAACTCAAAATGGATCAAGGAGCTTGATATCAAATCAGAGACACTGCGTCTGATAGAAGAAAAAGTTGGCTACGATCTACATACTGTGGGGTCGGGCTCCAAATTCCTTAATAGGACGCCCATAGCCCAAGAGTTAATAACAAGAATAAACAAATGGGACCTACTTAAACTAAAAAGTTTTTTCTCAGCAAGAGAAACAATAAGAGAGGTAAATAGAGAGCCTACATCCTGGGAACAAATCTTTACTCCCCACACTTCAGATAGAGCCCTAATATCCAGAGTATACAAAGAACTCAAAAAATTAGACATTAAGATAACAAATAACCCAATCAACAAATGGGCCAAGGACCTGAACAGACACTTCTCAGAGGAGGACATACAATCAATCAACAAGTACATGAAAAAATACTCACCATCTCTAGCAGTCAGAGAAATGCAAATCAAAACCACCCTAAGATACCATCTCACTCCAGTAAGATTGGCAGCCATTATGAAGTCAAACAATAATAAGTGTTGGCGAGGATGTGGGGAAAAGGGTACACTTGTACAATGCTGGTGGAACTGCAAATTGGTGAGGCCAATTTGGAAATCAGTATGGAGATTCCTGGGAAAGCTGGGAATGGATCCACCATTTGACCCAGCTATCGCCCTTCTGGGACTATTCCCTCAGGATCTTAAAAGAGGGTACTATAGGGATACTGCCACATCAATGATCATAGCAGCACAATTCACAATAGCTAGACTGTGGAACCAACCTAGATGCCCTTCAATAGATGAATGGATAAAAATAAATGTGGCATTTATACACAATGGAGTGTTACACAGCAATAAAAAATGACAAAATCATGGAATTTGCAGGGAAATGGATGGCATTAGAGCAGATCATGCTAAGCGAAGCTAGCCAATCCTTAAAAAACAAATGCCAAATGACTTCTTTGATATAAAAAGAGCAACTAAGAACAGAACAGGGAGGAAGAGCATGAGGAAAAGATTAACATTAAACAGAGACGAATGGGGGGAGAGAAAGGGAGAGAGAAGGGAAATCATATGGAAATGGTAGGAGACCCTCAATGTTACACAAAATTACATATAAGAGGTTGTGAGGGGAAAGGGGGGGGGGAAACAAGGGAGAGAATTGAACAACAGCAGATGAGGTAGAGAGGGAAGATGGGAGGGGAGGGGGGGGGATAGTAGGGGATAGGAAAGGTAGCAGAATACAACAGTCACTAATATGCCATTATGTAAAAATGTGAGTGTGTAACCGATGTGATTCTGCAATTTGTATTTGGGGTAAAAATGGGAGTTCATAACCCACTTGAGTCAAATGTATGAAAGGTGATATATCATGAGCTTTGTAATGTTTTGAACAGCCAATAAAAAAAAGTGAAACCACAAAGATGAGTGTTAGAACTTCACTTGTTTATCAATGTTGTAAGTTATTTCTTTGTTAAACTGAAAAAAATAGTTTTGGATATCAAAAAAAAAAAATAAATGTTGCCTCTTTAGAGAAGTTGATACGGGTTTTATCGGGATGCTCCTTTTCATAATTTTGCAACTACTCTGTTTTAGCTTCCAGAAAGCTCAAAGCCACCATTGCAGCTCAATTACAGTATTTATTCTTATAATTAGCATTTACATTTCCCCTTTTTCCTTGATTTATATTTTCTGCTTCTAGTTTACACTCCTATTATACTTTTCATGTTATGAACTCTCTCATTGCCTTTCTAGACAGAAATGGGTTATAAATTAGTGTAAATTAAATAGTGTTCTCATTATATTCTATTAATCTCCATGTCCTGTTGCTTTTATTGACTGTAAGTTCTTTATTGTGGAATCTTGATTCACCTTTGTATTTTGGATAGTGTTTAAACACATAACAGATAGACTCAAAGCTCATTTGTTAAATGCTTCACAGACTGAATGGCTCAGACTTTATACTCTCACTTGGAAAGATATAATCATTTTTATCATGTTGAATATTTGGCAAATCATATAAAGTAGAAAAATCTATTAACAATACAGGAAGTCACTAAGTGTTAATATGTCTAATTTTAAAATAAGTCTTTATTCCCAATTGCTGGAAAACAATTAGTGATTTTTTTAAGACAATATAAGCATCTCTGCCACATGCAAAACTAGGAAAGTATGTTATACTTGTACTTATAAATGTCTCTTCCCACACTGAAATGTTGAAAAGATATTTGAAATGTTGCCAAGTTTCATTTTGCTTGAATTATCTGACACTCTGTCAGCTTAACTAGAATATTTGGCTTTATCACATATTTCATTCAAGAATGTCATACCATTTTCATTCTTACTAGTTCCTTCATCGTTAACCTACTTTTATTCTGCATCCACATTCTAACAGTGTCCTGTATTGGAAGCAAAATCCCTCCTCAGTGAGAATAAGTTAGAAGAGTGCCCCCCCATAACACAACTTTAAATTTCAGATATGGAATAATCAGTTTTACAAGTATGTCTACAAATTACTAATGGGTCTTGGACAGATACTGCTCTTAATCAAATAATGCTTCAGACTACTAAAGTGCGGGTTATCCACAAGCACTTTCTCAACACTCACCCAAGAGCCATTGTCTGTGTAGCATTCTGCATCAGGAAAAACAGTTAAGTGCAAGCAAAGGTAAGGCTATGGAAGCTGGTAAACTGAACTCTTTAAATAGCTTTTGTATTTGAGAGAGAAAAAAGTTTTAATATAAAATACACTTTAGTAATACAGAAAATGAATTGTTGGCATCACAAAAGACAGAACTTGGAACCAACATATTTGGCTGCTGGAGGAGATTCGGCCAGGTGTGCATGCTTTTCAGGTCATGGCAAGGAGAGCAAAAAGCCATTGTAATGAACTTCCTTCATCAAAGATAGGAAGACAGTTCAAGGATGACATGACATGTTTTAGGAAGGAAGTAATTCTGTATTCAAAAGAAACATCTCAGGTACCTGTGCTACCCAGAACCCAGAGACCTAGATGAAGATTGACAACTGGGTCACCAATGTAAGGGGTGTCTCCTTCATGTCAGAAATGATGATATTCTTTATAACTACTAAATCCATACTTTGTCTCATCTGACCTGAAAATCAAGACTATTTTCAGTCATTATTATTATTTTGAGTTGCACATCTTGTCATAAAAAAATAATACAGTGAATTTCAAGAAAATTTCTAAGTGAATTAAGTGCTCCCAGATGTGATTATCTTTTAGTGCCAGAGGCCAGGGAAGAACGGAAGGGCAATAGGAAAAGTTCAAAGTAACACATTGCTGCTTGAGAGATTCAACATCATTTACTGGCAAAAGTATTAAGACTTTCCAGCAGTCAGACCTTGCATTTGGCCTTTCAAAATGCACTGAAATGGAAGCCAGAATGTTGGGGTGCAGGTTTTATTACCATCTGACTCCGAAGTTGTTCAGAAGTAACCTTTGCCTGTATTGCCCAGTAATAGAGATAACACAGAAAATGTTCTGGAGTTGAATGGGGGAGTTATTTCACTACTAGATTACATCTTTACATTTTTTAAATTAACTACATATCTGTTAAGCAAATACAGTGTCAAGGTTTGGAAATGATATCCTTGTATAAGAGTATTCACTTCTAACTACATTGTGATTTGCAGGTGCTAAGGAGAAACCCTTGCCATTGTCTCAAGGCAGTGTGTGTCAATCCAATTTAATGATCATAAAGATCTTTCTCTGACTCTAAGGACCAGGAGTTCATTTGAGCAGACATCCTGTAGGGAGGGTTTTTTTTTTTTAAGTTGAAAAGAAGAATATCTATGCCCAGGAGTCCTTTCATTATACCTATTTAACGGTTCTTACTCTAAAGTCAAAACTCTGCTACCTTTCATGATACCACAGAGAGATAATTTTTTTTTAAATTTATAAGCACATGCTTCTGCTGTGAGATTACACTCTACAAAGACAGTGGAAATACTTACTTTAAAACAGCACAGTACTGGGCACACAATGGACATTTAAAAAACATTAAGATGGTGATGATGATGGTGCTTTGGGTTTAAAAGGATATAAATTATTTTTCTTTGAGGACTTAGAATTGGTCATAGAGCTATACATTTTGCCAAATTCTTACCTAAATCTGATCAAAACTCACCCAGCAACTTGTGACAAATGCCCTTTGAGCTTTTGTCTCCGAAATGTACAATGTGTATCATTGTTAGGGAACAGACTTATGTGTGTGGTAGGAACACAAGGCAAAGAGACTAATTCTATAAAATGGGCCCACTCTGCTGACCCCCACATACTTTATTTTCCAAGAAGAAATTTACCTGAAGCTCTACCTGGCCTAAGTGGATAGGTCATATTATATTCTTCAGCAAACTACCTGTTATCTGCAGGATAAACGCAGGCCCAAAACCAAGTTTCCTTGAAGCGGGAGACTTATAACCAGATCCTGAAACACAGGGAGATAAGGATAATTCCCCCAACCATAAAATCTGTAAGAATTTATGGTTAAGAATCCAATTAAAACCAGTCAGCATGAGCTAAGGTGATCTAGAGTTGTCATGGCAGTGGGGACTTGAAAGTATGATGTCATCTTGCTGTCAGTCAAAAGTCCAAAGGTGGACCTGGGTAAGACTTTCTGGAAACTTCTCTGGATTCCCAATAAAGCTATAGTGCAGGAGAGGCCCATTTTGCCTCTCCTCTCTAAGAGGACTCATTTTCTCCCTTGAGAATGCCCTCTTTTCCTTTCCCTATTCTTTCGACAAACTCATTCCAGTTAGTCTCTACAACATGTCTGAAATATTTCTGAATTAATTTCAAGAATCAGGGTTTGAAGGTGTGTCTTCTTGATTCCTCTGTTTCCCAGAAGGACCCAGTTCTATAACATGATAATCATTTTTTACTTTCAAATGACACTGGTGGGTATTTATTTCTTCACTAAAGTTACCTTAAATGGGAAAACAAGGTTTATGAAATTAATGAAGCAACCTGTACACATTTTTCTTCTTTCCTATATCTGTCACATTGTCTAGTTTTGTCTCACAACAGTTATTAATAGGAATTATGTAATTTCATATTCCAAAAAGCTCAAGTGTATTACACAGCATCCTTAAACTTCCAGCATCAGTATTTAAGAGACACTTAGGAAATGGACTTTCCATTTTAAAGATGAAATAGCTAAATCTGAAAATAACTGGTGGTGACTTTATGGGATATTTGAAGAAATTGCCAAAACTGAAATGTAAAAAGATCTTTATAGATCTTGCTAAGCATCAGGAAATTTTTTTGAAAAGTTTAATGTTCTTCTGAATGAATGCATGCAGTTTCATTCAGCACTTCAGAAATTATGATATTTTGTGTCGCCATGGGACATTTAGAAATATATAAGATCATTTTTCTTGTCATAATGATTGGGGACCACATTGACATTCAGTATATTAGGACCAGGAACTCTAGACATCCCTAAATATTCAAAATAATCCTGCATTGAATTTGATATTTCTCTTCACCCACACTACAAAATCTGCAATCCTTCCCTTCTCAGGGAAGGGCAAATTTCACCACCTAGAAGCTTTTCCCTGCTAAAAATTTGTAAATAATTATTTATCTCTCTCCTTCTTTCATACTAAATATCCAATTCATTAGGAAATCTTTGTGCAGGGAATTGAACTCAGGGCCTCATGCATTCTAGGCAAGCACTTTACCACTGAGCTACATACCCAACCCCTCATCAAGACATTTTGTAGGCTCTTTAAATCTCATCTAAAACCCAGTTGCTTCTTGCTATCTCCAGTGCTAAAACTGTGATCTAACCACAGTCATTTCTTGCCTGAATCACTACAATATCCTCTGAACTGGGCAATCTAATTTAACCTTTGTCCTACCCACCACTGCTTAGTCCCAAGTATCCCAAACACAACATCTATTTAAACCTAAGATATCATGATACTTCTCTCCTTAAAACCCCAAAAGAGCTTCCCACTCAGAGTAAAACCCAAAGTACTTAGAGGAACCTACAAGGCCCTATCTGATATGCCTTCCTTCCATTACCTCTCCGACCTCCTGTTCTGCTACTTTCAACTTCATATATTTTTTTTTCTTTTCCATGCTTTTATTTTCAACCTTTCTTCATCATTTTATATAAAATACATCTATCTCATAAAAAACAAATCATTGATTTTGGTTTTTATCTGACTATACCAATGTTGTCTCTTAATTTGTTCCATTCACTTACTCTTTTTTTTAAATTTTTTATTGTTGGCTGTTCAAAACATTACATAGTTCTTGATATATCATATTTCACAATTTGATTCAAGTGGGTTATGAGCTCCCACCTTCACCCCATACACAGATTGCAGAATCACATCAGTTACACATCCATTGATTTACATATTGCCATACTAGTGTCTGTTGTATTCTGCTGCCTTTCCTATCCTCTACTATCTCCCCTCCCCTCCCCTCCCCTCCCCTCCCCTCTTCTCTCTCTGCTCCCTCTACTGAGATTCGTTTGTCCCCCTTATATTATTTTTCCCCTTCCCCTCACTTCCTCTTGTATGTACTTTTGTATAACTCTGAGGGTCTCCTTCCATTTCCATGCATTTTCCCTTCTCTCTCCCTTTCCCTCCCAACTCTCATCCCTGTTTAATGTTAATCTTCTTCTCATGCTCTTCGACCCTACTCTGTTCTTAGTTACTCTCCTTATATCAAAGAAGACATTTGGCATTTGTTTTTTAGGGATTGGCTAGCTTCACTTAGCATAATCTGCTCTAATGCCATCCATTTCCCTGTAAATTCTATGATTTTGTCATTTTTTAATGCAGAGTAATACTCCATTGTGTATAAATGCCACATTTTTTTTATCCATTCATCCATTGAAGGGCATCTAGGTTGGTTCCACAGTCTAGCTATTGTGAATTGTGCTGCTATGAACATCGATGTAGCAGTGTCCCTGTAGCATGCTCTTTTTAGGTCTTTAGGGAATAGACCGAGAAGGGGAATAGCTGGGTCAAATGGTGGCTCCATTCCCAGCTTTCCAAGAAATCTCCATACTGCTTTCCAAATTGGCTGCACCAATTTGCAGTCCCACCAGCATTGTACAAGTGTACCCTTTTCCCCACATCCTCGCCAGCACTTCTTGTTGTTTGACTTCATAATGGCTGCCAATCTTTAGAGTGAGATGGTATCTTAGGGTGGTTTTGATTTGCATTTCTCTGACTGCTAGAGATGGTGAGCATTTTTTCATGTACTTGTTGATTGATTGTATGTCCTCCTCTGAGAAGTGTCTGTTCAGGTCCTTGGCCCATTTGTTGATTGGGTTGTTTGTTCTCTTATTGTCTAATTTTTTGAGTTCTTTGTATACTCTGGATATTAGGGCTCTATCTGAAGTGTGAGGAGTAAAGATTTGTTCCCAGGATGTAGGCTCTCTATTTACTTCTCTTATTGTATCTTTTGCTGAGAAAAAACTTTTTAGTTTGAGTAAGTCCCATTTGTTAATTCTAGTTATTAACTTTTGTGCTATGGGTGTCCTATTGAGGAATTTGGAGCCCGACCCCACAGTATGTAGATCGTAGACAACTTTTTCTTCTATCAGACGGCGTGTCTCTGATTTGATATCAAGCTCCTTGATCCATTTTGAATTCACTTTTGTGCATGGCGAGAGAAAGGGATTCAGTTTCATTTTGTTGCATATGGATTTCCAGTTTTCCCAGCACCATTTGTTGAAGATGCTATCCTTCCTCCATTGCATGCTTTTAGCCACTTTATCAAATATAAGGTAGTTGTAGTTTTGTGGATTGGTTTCTGTGTCCTCTATTCTGTACCATTGGTCCACCCGCCTGTTTTGGTACCAGTACCATGCTGTTTTTGTTACTATTGCTCTGTAGTATAGTTTGAAGTCTGGTATCGCTATACCGCCTGATTCACACTTCCTGCTTAGCATTGTTTTTGCTATTCTGGGTCTTTTGTTTTTCCATATGAATTTCATGATTGCTTTCTCTATTTCTACAAGAAATGCCGTTGGGATTTTGATTGGCATTGCATTAAACCTATAGAGAATTTTTGGTAATATCGCCATTTTGATGATGTTAGTTCTGCCTATCCATGAACAGGGTATATTTTTCCATCTTCTAAGATCTTCTTCTATTTCTCTCTTTAGGGTTCTGTAGTTTTCATTGTATAAGTCTTTCACCTCTTTTGTTAGGTT
Source organism: Marmota monax (assembly GCF_021218885.2). Taxonomy (NCBI): domain Eukaryota; kingdom Metazoa; phylum Chordata; class Mammalia; order Rodentia; family Sciuridae; genus Marmota; species Marmota monax. The sequence goes on along the minus strand of NW_026695065.1, from coordinate 9,046,893 downwards.
GATTCCCAAGTATTTTATTTTTTTTGAAGATATTGTGAATGGAGTGGTTGTCCTCATTTCCATTTCAGAGGATTTGTCACTGATATACAGGAATGCCTTTGATATATGCATGTTGATTTTATATCCTGCCACTTTGCTGAATTCATTTATTAGCTCTAATAGTTTCTTTGTAGACCCTTTTGGGTCTGCTAGGTATAGAATAACTTCATATATTTTAATCTATCTATACTGGCCTCCTTGCTGCACCTTGAAAATGTTAGTCAGATACCTATCATTAGAACTTTGAACTGACCTCTTTGTCTAGAATGTTTTTCACCAGACATCTGCATGGTTAACTTCCTCAGCTCCTTCAAGATTTTGCACAGATATCACCTTCTCAATGAGGCCTAATCACAACCATTCTAATTATAAATTTCAACCACCTACCACTCCCTGACGACCTCAGTATTGTTACCCTGCCCTATTTTTCCCCAAGGCATTTATTACCTTATAACAGCTTGTTTAATTTCTTTACCATGGTTATTGTCTGTTTCCTGCCTACGGCACCCCTAACTAGTCTGTAAGTTTCATGAAGACAGAAATATTTTTGCCTGTTTTGTTCAATGTTGCATTCAAAGTACCTAGGACAGTGCTTGACATATAGTAAGTGCTCAATGAATATTTGTTAAATGACTTCCAAATATCCCAACACACATTTGTGTAGTTGAAAAATCTTTTTACACATTGGGTTTTGATGAAATATTACTTTATTTTGTTTGATATTTAATAAGTATGTTTTTACCATTTGGGGAAAAACATGTCAGAAATAGCAATGCAACTCATGATATTTGGATATTTGGGTGTTGGTTACATGTGAAATTAACCTTGGTACCTGGTAATTTATAATGATTTTTAGCTATAAATTATAAGTATTTGACTACTTTATTATGTCTTTGGGAGAGGTTTTGCCTGAGCATGTATGTATTGAAATATATATTATTTTATTAAAAATTACTTTCCTTTCATTTACCTTTTATATTACTGTTAAGACATTATATTATTGCTTTTTTCTTTAATAGCATATATCAGTAGGTTTTAATATCCGCAAATTTCATTTCAGAATTTTAAAGGAGGTTTTAGAATTCTTATTACAATGGCAAGAAAGTCATTAATACTTCCTATGCACTTCATGTTTAGTTTGTGACTTTCCATAGATAGACACTGTATAAAAATATGGAGCAGAGAGCACAGATTAAATGCACTAATATTTCATAAGAGTCTAACTTGTGTAAAGTACTCACCAGCTCCACAAACTTTTTTGCCAAGGCTAGGAAACATAATTTGGTTGTCTAAAATGATAAGTAACCCTAACTTCTCTGCCATTATTAGCTATAGCCACAAATTGGACAGGTTTTGCAGAAAAACTTTGATCCTCTCTGCTTCTAAGTATAAACCTTCCAAATCATTTCTGTCCAAACTCAACAAAATATAAACCCAGGAGTGGCTATTTGCTGGTTCCTGGTGCAAAACATGTTCCTAGTTCTATTGTCTGGAATCCATTCCCCGTCTAGTTTTGGATATGTAGTTATTGGGTACATACGAATCTGTCAAAGCTTTCTTCCAGGATGTACCTTGGAGACATGTTTCCTGACTTTAACCTTTTGTCTATACCAGTGTTATCTGCCCCTTCCAGAATAAAGCTCTTGAACTATAGAGCATCTGTCCCTACCTGCCACATTATTTCTGTTCCTAGCTAGTTGTACCACACAGATATATAAGAATGACTAGCCACTAAATTTTGACAGTTTGAAAGCAAACTAAAACTGCTTTATTTTTGCTCCTAAAATTCTTCTGCCCCTGTAACCTTGAACTTTATTTGAAGTGCACATTTACATGATACTTTAATGCACACAGTTACTACCCCTGTCTTTCTGATTCATACCAGATGAGTCTAAGACTTAAGTCAATCCTTTTCCTTGTGTGTATTGCAGATGATACTATTAATAGTGGTGTTGTACGTTAGTGCAATTCTGTCTGAAATGTCTAAAGCATGGACCTTTAATAGCATAGAACAACAGTATTTTAAAGTTTCTGTCACCTATCTGAAACTCAAAACACTTAATAATGAAAGTTTATTTGTTTCACATAGTTTGACATGAAGAAACTTTGGGTAAATAGTAGTCTATAAGTTATTTTATGATGTAAGTTCCTTTAAAGAAATCATTGCAGTTATAAGATATCATCACCTACTTGGGCACTTAGCCAAGACAATATACTGAACACTGGTTTTCATGCACACTCTCCCACAAATAGCATAAGGCATTTTAATGACTCTAGTATTTGCGATTTACCTCTTAGTTTCTGTAATCTAAAATTTAGCAAAGTTGTCCCTCCTTGCTAGCTCCTGTTCACTCTTTTCCTTCCATTTTTGGCCCTCCTCTCCAAACAAGCTCTAGCCATGTTCTCAGCTGCCCTTAACTTTCCTCCCTCATCTCCAACAGCAGAGCAATGGTCACAGTCCACAGCAAAGTAGAAAGGAAGGAGGGAAGGAATAGAAATGACAAAGGATGATAGAGTACTACCAAGAATGAACAGATTAATGAACTTGGGGTGACTCTGATCCTCTTCAGACTTTCCATTGCCACTTTTATTCCTAGTTATAGCTGTCATTTAAGATGCCAATTTTCATTTAAGAAGAAGCAACTGCTACTCCTTCACCTTGGAGCTCTTCTAAAGTTAAAACCATATCTTTATCTCTATTTGAACTACAAGTGACATAGAAGTTTATGGAGTGAGGGGTGGTGGAACTTGCCAACGGTCCTTCTAGAATTCTATACAGTGCCAGAAAATGCACAAAATAGCCAGAATGAAAGGGTTGCAGCTTATCTACAAGTCAAGAATTCTTTTAACATCTAAGGATACAAATATCAAGGGACAATATCAACAGAAAGGCTTAACATTAATGCTAAAGTTTGATGGAGAAGCTAAAAGCAATGTTGTGGACCTCGAGCACAGAAACTTACCAGTTTAATTCTTCTTCACTGTGATGTCTGATATTGTTTATAGAAAGATACCAGTGAACCAGTGGCCAAAACTAATTCTTCAGTTGGTAGCCAATGTCACAAACCACAACAACCCAAAGCACATGAAAAGACTCGATGATGGGAATAATCTTATACATGTGCCAGTATATTTACAGGAAGCAACTGTAGGATAAAGCCAATGAGATTCTGACTGTCACATCCTTAGAGAAGAGGGAAGAAGATTCTGATAGTAATGTGAAGTCAGTGGCTACAAAGGCACTCCTGAACTATTGTAGTTCACCAAAGCAAACTTTGACAAAGGGTCTGAAAGGCAATTCATTTTGCAGTAGTCTATGGAGCAACCTATTATCAAGATAACAAGGTATGAGTGGCTACATTACAGAATCTGGTGAAGAAAATGTCCCTGAATTATCAGTACATGGAGACACATATATATGAGTCTTACTCTTTTTGTGGTCACAATTGAAGTAATGAACAGTGACTTTGATGAAGTGGCCCTATAAGGAGTAAAATTCTGGTCCAATGTCTGTGATGAAAAAATAGATTTGATCATTAAAGCTTAATAGGCAGCAGAACAAAGAAAGCCCCCACAGCACACAGCAAGTTCCGTGCCAAGGGAGCACTGCAGTTGGGTTCCAGTTCTCACACAGACACTAGCAAAGAATGATGAAAATGGTGATGCTCTTGGCCAACTAATGTGAAGATGACATTATCCCATGTATTCTTCTTTCTGTTAAAGAACATGCCTACAGCCATGATTAGTCATACCAGGATCAGGATACCACTGTGATGGCTTTTGCCTGTATCTTTGGAGAACAGAAAGCTCCAACTCCTAGTTATATAGGCAATGCCTATCTTAATAGCATTAACTAAGCTTTCTGTATAAGTTATTTGGTATACAAGTATATAGGGTAAAGACAGATTTTTTTTTCTTTTTAATTTTAATTTGTTATATATGACAGCAGAATGCATTACAATTCATATTACACATATAGAGCACAATTTTTCATATCTCTGCTTTTATATAAAGTATACTCACACCATTCATGTCTTCATATATGTACTTAGGGTAATGAAATCCATCTCATTCCACCATTTTTTAAGACGGATGTCTTACCAAACTGTTCCATGAAGTTGTCATCAATGATGTCCTCTTAGCTGCCCTGATAGTGTCTGATAGAAGTCCTGAGTGCTGAACCCAGAATGGCTTCAAATGCATGCTGAGCTTTTTCCAGTCTAGCTAAAGCTTCTTATGAACTTCATGAGTGATGATCAGGAAGAAATAGCTACTTACTGCTTATCCTCATATGTTAGAAACTCATGGAGACCAAAGACAGGACTGCTGTCCAATGGAAATGAGAAGTGCTACATATGAAGCTTTGATGGAAATTCTGAAAAAAAATAGTACTAAATATTCAGTTCAAAAATTGGAAGCTTTGGTGTAATTGTAAAAAAGTATATCAAATGAAGTCACAAATAAAAGCACTTTTTATAAGTCCAATTCAATGACCTTTCAGTCTTTACTCTGCATAACTCTTCAAAATGTTCTCTGAAAAATACAGCATCAAGATGAGATCATCTCTCTGTTAACTATTTTCCAAAGCACAGTTGCATCTGATGGAATGCAAGAGGATGCCTGATGACAGTTAGTACATTGGAGGAAATATAGGTTAGTGAATTCCTAAAGTACACAGAACTTCTAGACTCTTCCTGGGCACAGACATTTTATTGAAAAATTGAACTGAATGTCAGGTTTTATTGGGTTTAGTGGAAGACTATAAACCACTATAGGTGTAGTGGAAGACTTATGTCGCATCTTGAAATCCACTACCTTACCTTTAGTTGATAGATAACATGGAGAATGTGAATACCCAAAGGTTTGTAAAGCCAACAATTCTGTGTTTGGTGAAATTACCCTTGTTATTGGTGGTGAATTTAGTACCTAAAGGAAGTATTGAATATGTTTCAGCTAGCCTCCCAATTCCAGATGAACAAGTCAGATTTCAACATTATGTAATGAAGATAATGAGATAAGCAAAGGCTACTGGGACGCCTATAGGTAATTGTCCAAGGATCAAAGGGAGACTAGGAACATGTGTACCCACATATAGTTCTGATATATCCAAGAGAAAAATTTAAACTTTCTTTAACCACATTGCTAGATTGAAGTATCATATGGAAAGTATAAGCAGTGGTATAACATGGAGCATGGATGGGTGGGTTTGTTGTCTCACGAATTTCAAGAGTGAAATTCACAGACCCAAGAGTAAGAGCAAAGTAACAGGATTTATTAGAATAATGAAAGAAAGAAAGAAAGAAAGAAAGAAAGAAAGAAAGAAAGAAAGAAAGAAAGAAAGAAAGAAAGAAAGAAACGAACTTCCAAAACAGAAGGAGTCCCAGAAGAGGGTTGCCCATAGTGTCTGTTGTTTAGGAGTTTTTAAAGGCATATCAGATGGCCCAGCACAGGTGATTGGTGAGGTGAGAGATGCTAGCATGGAAGAACCAAGCTCTTTAAGCTCTGAGTATAATAACCCAATCAGAAGTACGTAATTTCAGGGCTGGGGATGTGGCTCAAGCAGTAGCGCGTTCGCCTGGCATGCGTGTGCCCCGGGTTCGATCCTCAGCACCACATACAAACGAGGATGTTGTGTCCGCCGAAACCTAAAAAATAAATATTGAAGAAAAAATTCTCTCTCTCTCTCCTCTCTCTTTTTTTAAAAAAGTACATAATTTCAATCCTTTATTTAACTAATTAAGAGGATGGGTCCAAACTAATTAAGAGGATGTTTGGCAGGTCTGTTGGGGAGAGAAAGCCATTCAAGTAAAAGTAGATTTGGTGGTCAGCCATTGCTAAGGGTAGGGGTAGGGGTAAAAGTATGGGGGGTAGGAAAGACAGTGGAATTATATGAACATCATTACCCTAAGTACATGTATGAAGACATGAATGTTGTGACTCTACTTTGTGTACAACCAGAGATATGGAAAATTATGCTCTATATGTGTAAAATGAATTGTAATACATTCTGCTGTCATATATAACAAATTAAAAAATAAATAAAATAAAATTTAAAAACCTTAAAAGGGAAAACTATACACAGGTGCTTGAGCCACAGTGAAATCTTACCACAGAAGAACAGCTGTTAGTAGCAAGACTGATGGTTAGCTAAGTAAATACTGATGACTTCAAAGAACAACATCATCTTAGCCATCTTGAAAGAGAAAAAAAGATTTACTTAATTGAGGAAAAAGAGAAGTAGGTCAAAAAGAAGGACAAGGAGGAGGAAGAGGAGAAAAGTAAAGGGGGAGAGGAAGGCTAATAAGAAAGAAAATAAATAAAAGTTATATCTTCCCAAGGGGTGCTACAATTTGTTTTTTCCTATATTTCAGCTGATGCTGAGTGGAACAGCTTAATTTTCCAGAGAAGACAGGTTAGGTTTGGCAGCTGTGTTTTCTCATAAAAATCAGCCTGACCTATGATGCTGCTGCTGATGAGAGAGCTTGGGTTTGTGTACCTTTATTACACACATGCATACAGACCGAAAGGAGAATGAATACTTTAAAATCTGAGTGTAGGTAAATGTAGCTGTATCTACATTCTCCACTACAAATCATTGAAGTTTTTCTTTTTTCTTACCGAAAGCATGGGATGGAGCTAAATGTTGTATTTCATAAAACTAATGGAAGTTCTGCCTACAGATGGAGAACAGGAAATATAAAAGAAAAGATGCTTCTTAGGGTTTTGGTTGTGTGATTTTCATTATTATCACTATTTTAGGGGGAAAAAACTAACAAATGGTCAGAATAAAAGTCTAGGCTTTCCAAAAAAATCTAAAGAAACCAAAATTTAAATGATCCAAATTGGCAGCAGCACAAAGAAAAAACTCTCTCTGGACTTGTATATGACAGTCTGAATATCCACATTAACCCCCCCAACAAAAAGTGATGCCAAGCAGTTTACCAAAGAATATATAATAAAGATAAATATAGCCAATATTTCCCCCCTTTTTTTCTTTCTTTCTTTCTTTCTTTCTTTCTTTCTTTCTTTCTTTCTTTCTTTCTTTCTTTCTCTCTTTCTTTCTTCTTTCTCTCTTTCTCTCTTTCTCTCTTTCTTTCTTTCTTTCTTTCTTTCTTTCTTTCTTCTTTGATGGTACTGGGGATTGAACCCAGGGCTGCTTTACAATTAAGCTGCATCCCAGGCCTTTTTGTTTTTTTTTTAATTTTGAGTCATGGTCTCACTAAGAGGCTTAGGACTTCGATACTCAGTCTGGCCTCCAATTTGTTTTTTTTTGTTTGTTTGTTTTTTGGATTTTTGTTTGTTTGTTTGTTTTGTTTGTTTGTTTTATTTTTTTTATTTTATTTTTTTTTAATTTTTATTATTTTTTTATTTTTTATTTTTTTTATTGGTTGTTTAAAACATTACAAAGCTCATGACATATCATCTTCCATACATTTGATTCAAGTGGGTTATGAACTCCCATTTTTTACCCCAAATACAAGTTGCAGAATCACATCGGTTACTCATCCACATTTTTACATAATACCATATTAATGACTGTTGTATTCTGCTACCTTTCCTATCCTCTACTATCCCCCTCCCCTTCCCTCTCATCTTCCCTCTCTACCCCATCTGCTGTTGTTTAATTCTCTCCCTTTTTTTTCCCCTTTCCGCTCACAAACTCTTATATGCAATTTTGTGTAACAATGAGGGTCTCCTTCCATTTCCATAGTTTTCCTTCTCTCTCCCTTTCTCTCCCCCCACTCGTCTCTGTTTAATGTTAATCTTTTCCTCATGCTCTTCTTCCCTGTTCTGATCTTAGTTGCTCTCTTTATATCAAAGAAGATATTTGGCATTTGTTTTTTAAGGATTGGCTAGCTTCACTTAGCATAATCTGCTCTAATGCCATCCATTTCCCTGCAAAATCCATGATTTTGTCATTTTTTAGTGTTGCGTAATACTCCATTGTGTATAGATGCCACAGTTTTTTAATCCATTCATCTATTGAAGGGCATCTAGGTTGATTCCAAAGTCTAGCTATTGTGAATTGTGCTGCTATGATCATTGATGTGGCAGTATCCCTATAGTATGCTCTTTTAAGGTACTCAGGGAATAGACCGAGAAGGGAGATAGCTGGGTCAAATGGTGGTTCCATTCCCAGCTTTCCTAGGAATCTCCATACTGCTTTCCATATTGGCCGCACCAATTTGCAGTTCCACCAGCAATGTACAAGTGTAACCTTTTCCCCACATCCTCGCCAGCACTTATTGTTGCTTGACTTCATAATGGCTGCCAATCTTACTGGAGTGAGATGGTATCTTAGGGTGGTTTTGATTTGCATTTCTCTGACTGCTAGAGATGGTGAGCATTTTTTCATGTACTTGTTGATTGATTGTATGTCCTCCTCTGAGAAGTGTCTGTTCAGGTCCTTGGCCCATTTGTTGATAGGGTTGTTTGTTATCTTATTGTTTAATTTTTTGAGTTCTTTGTATATTCTGGATATTAGGGCTCTATCTGAAGTGTGAGGAATAAAAATTTGTTCCCAGGATGTAGGTTCCCTATTTACCTCTCTTATTTTTCCTCTTGCTGAGAAAAATCTTTGTAGTTTAAGTAAGTCCCATTTGTTTATTCTTGTATTTAACTCTTGGGCTATGGGCGTCCTATTAAGGAATTTGGAGCCCGACCCCACAATGTGTAGGTCGGAGCCAACTTTTTCTTCTATCAGGTGCAGAGTCTCTGATTTGATATCTAGCTCCTTGATCCATTTTGAATTAACTTTTGTGCATGGCGAGAGAAAGGGGTTCAGCTTCATTTTGTTGCATATGGATTTCCAGTTTTCCCAGCACCATTTGTTGAAGATGCTATCCTTTCTCCATTGCATGCTTTTAGCGACTTTATCAAATATAAGAAAGTTGTAATTTTGTGGATTGGTCTCTGTGTCCTCTATTCTGTACCATTGGTCCACCTGCCTGTTTTGGTACCAGTACCATGCTGTTTTTGTTACTATTGCTCTGTAGTACAGTTTGAAATCTGGTATCGCTATACCTCCCGATTCACACTTCCTGCTTAGAATTGCTTTTGCTATTCTGGGTCTTTTGTTTTTCCATATGAATTTCATGATAGCTTTATCTATTTCTACCAGAAATGCTGTTGGGATTTTGATTGGCATTGCATTGAACCTGTAGAGAACTTTGGGTAATATCGCCATTTTGATGATGTTGGTTCTGCCTATCCATGAACAGGGTACATTTTTCCATCTTCTAAGATCTTCTTCTATCTCTCTCTTTAGGGTTCTGTAGTTTTCATTGTATAAATCTTTCACCTCTTTTTTTAGGTTGATTCCCAGGTATTTTGTTTTTTTTGAGGATATTGTGAATGGGGTGGTTTTCCTCATTTCCATTTCAGAAGTTTTTTTGCTGATATACAGGAATGCCTTTGATTTATGCGTGTTGATTTTATATCCTGCCACTTTGCTGAATTCATTTATTAGTTCTAGTAGTTTCTTTGTAGACCCTTTTGGGTCTTCTAGGTATAGGATCATATCGTCCACAAATAGTGATATTTTAAGTTCTTCTTTTCCTATTTTTATGTCTTTAATTTCTTTTGTCTGTCTAATTGCTCTGGCTAGTATTTCAAGGACTAAATTAAATAGAAGTGGTGAGAGAGGGCATCCCTGTCTTGTTCCAGATTTCAGCGGGAATGCCTTCAGTTTTTCTCCATTTAGAATGATGCTAGCCTAAGGCTTAGAATATATAGCTTTTACAATGTTGAGGTAAGTTCCTGTTATCCCCAGTTTTTCTAGTGTTTTGAACATAAAAGGATGCTGTACTTTTTCGAATGCTTTTTCTACATCTATCGAGACGATCATATGGTTCTTATCTTTAAGTCTATTGATGTGGTGAATAATATTTATTGATTTCCGTATATTGAACCAAACTTGCATCCCAGGGATGAATCCTACTTGATCTTGGTGCACAATTTTTTTGATATGCTTTTGTATTCGATTCACCAGGATTTTATTGAGAATTTTTGCATCTATGTTCATTAGAGATATTGGTCTGTAGTTTTCTTTCTTTGAAGTGTCTTTGTCTGGTTTCGGGATCAGGGTGATGTTGGCCTCATAGAATGAATTTGGAAGAGCTCCTTCTTTTTCTATTTCTTGAAATAGCTTGTAAAGTATTGGTATTAATTGTTCTTTGAAGGTTTTGTAAAACTCTGCTGTATACCCATCTGGTCCAGGGCTTTTCTTGGTTGGTAGTCTTTTGATGGCTTCTTCTATTTCTTCCTTTGTTATTGGTCTGTTTAAATTGTGTGTGTCTTCCTGACTCAATCTGGGCAGCTCATATGACTTAAGAAATCTATCGATGTCTTCACTGTCTTCTATTTTATTAGAATATAGGGTTTCAAAATACTTTCTAATTATCTTCTGTATTTCTGTAGTGTCTGTTGTGATATTGCCTTTTTTCATCCCGTATGTTAGTGATTTGAGTTTTCTCTCTTCTTCTCTTTGTTAGCATGGCTAAGGGTCTATCGATCTTATTTATTTTTTCAAAGAACCAACTTTTAGTTTTATCAATTTTTTCAATGGTTTTTTTTTGTTTCAATTTCATTGATTTCCGCTCTGATTTTAATTATTTCTTGTCTTCTGCTATATTTGCTGTTGTTTTGCTCTTCCTTTTCTAGGGTTTTGAGATGTAGTGTGAGTTCGTTTATTTGTTGGTTTTTTCTTTTTTTGAGGAATGAACTCCAGGAAATGAATTTCCCTCTTAAAACTGCTTTCATTTTGTCCCATAGATTCCGGTATGTTGTGTTTGAATTGTCATTTATCTCTAAGAATTTTTTGATTTCCTCCTTTATGTCTTCTGTAACCCATTGATCATTCGGTAACATATTGTTTATTTTCCATGTAATGCAGGATTTTTCCTTCCTTCTTTTTTCATTGATTTCCAGTTTCATTCCATTATGATCAGATATGGTGCATGGTATTATCTCCACTCCTTTATATTTACTAAGAGTTGCCCTATGGCATAATATATGATCTATCTTTGAGTAAGATCCATGTGGTGCTGAGAAGAACGTTTATCCATTTGATGATGGTTGATATATTCTATATATGTCGGTTAAGTCTAGGTTATTGATTGTGTCATTGAGTTCTATAGTTTCTTTATTCAGCTTTTGTCTGGAGGATCTGTCTAATGGCGAGAGCGGTGTTTTGAAGTCACCCATAATTATTGTGTTATGGTCAATTTGACTCTTGAACTTGAGGAGAGTTTGTTTTATGAACGTTGCTGCACCATTATTTGGTGCATATAAATTGATAATTGTTATGTCTTGTTGGTGGATGATTCCTTTTAACAGGATATAGTGTCCTTCTTTATCCCTTTTGATTAACTTAGGTTTGAAGTTGATTTTATTCGATATGAGTATGGCCACTCCTGCTTGCTTCCGAGGGCCATGTGAGTGGTATGATTTTTCCCAACCTTTCACCTTCAGCCTGTGTATGTCTTTTCCTATCATATGAGTCTCCTGAAGGCAGCATATTGTTGGATTTGTTTTTTTGATCCAGGTTACCAGCCTGTGTCTCTTGATTGGTGAGTTTAGTCCATTAACATTTAAGGTTACAATTGAAATATGATTTGTACTTCCAGTCATGTTTATTTATTTATTTATTTTAGTTTGGCTAGTTTTTACATTTTGGTTGTTTTCCTCCCCCTTTACTGAGATACCTCCTGCTGTTGGTTTTGGGCACTGTTTTTTCCATTCTTCTTCTTGTAGAATTTTGCCCAAAATGCTTTGCAGTGCTGGTTTTCTGGCTGCAAATTCTTTTCGTTTTTGTTTATCATGAAAGATTTTAATTTCATTGTCAAATCTGAAGCTTAATTTTGCTGGATACAGTATTCTTGGTTGGAATCCATTATTTTTCAGCGTTTGAAATACATTGTTCCAGGATCTTCTCGCTTTCAAAGTCTGTGATGAAAAATCAGCCGTTAACCTAACTGGTTTACCTCTGAATGTAATCTGCCTCCTTTCCCTCGTAGCTTTTAATATTCTCTCCTTGTTCTGTATGTTGGCTATCTTCATAATTATATGTCTTGGAGTTGGCCTATTATAGTTTTGGATGTTTGGGGTCCTGTAGGCTTCCAGGATTTGGCAATCCATTCCATCTTTCATCTCTGGGAAGTTTTCTAGGATTATTTCATTCAATAGTTTGTCCATTCCTTTGGTTTGAACCTCTGTGCCTTCTTCTATCCCAATGACTCTCAAATTTGGTTTCTTGATGAGATCCCATATCTCTTGGATAGATTGCTCGTGAGATTTAAGCATCTTTTCAGTATTGACTATATTCTTTTCAAGTTGATAAACTTTGTCTTCATTATCTGATGTTCTGACTTCTACTTGATCTAGTCTATTTGTAATATTCTCGTTAGCGTTTTTAATCTGGTTTATGGTTTCTTGCATTTCCAAAATCACTGTTTGGTTTTTTTTTAAGATCTCTATCTCCTGGTAAATCTCGTTCTTTGCAGTTTGAATTTGTTTGTTTAGTTCGTTTTCAAAATATACTTTCAATTCTTGGACTTGCTGTCTCATGTCTTCTCTAAAATTCCGTTCCATCTGAGTTAGGTATGCCTTGATTTCTTTCCCTGTCCATGTTTCTGATGCTTCTAGGTCCTCCTGTAGATTTAAGTTGTCCTGCATTATCTGTACTCCTTTTTTCCCTTGTTTTTTCATGTTGTTCACGTTACTTTCCAGCTCTGTTTGACTGCTTTGTAACTGCTTTCTCCTATACATTTGTTTTGGCTTTGTTTATCTCTGTTGTCTCTCCTTTGTGGTGGGAGATTATGCCTATAGATGTTGGGCTTTATTGTACTTTAGAGCTGATTCATTCAATTTATAAAGGGCTTCCGGATTTTGTATGCATATAGTGATTTGTTTTTTGTTCTTAGGACTTTAGGTTAGGTGCTATAAAGGTATAAGGGTTAGTATGTCTTGGCTACTTTAGAAGATTGCTCTACTGAAGGGGGATACTAACCATCAATTGGATCAGGGTGTTGGTAGTAGCTAGGTATTTAGGAGCACTATAGACGGCCTCGAAAAATTTACCTGTTTGCATTTAGACAGTTACACGAAATGGAGGACGTAATGCTTGGGATGAAAGTTGGGGGGAAAGGGAAGGAAGGTGCTCTTGAAAAGAAAGAAGGAGGGGGAGTTAGATAGAATAGAGGAGTATGGAAAGAACAATAAAACTTGGAAGAGGAGAGAGAGAGGGAAAAAGGGAGAGAAAAAATAAAATAAAATAAGAAATAAAATTAGGTCTTAGAGATCCATTTTCTTCTCTTCCCGTAGGCAAAGCTGTGCCCTCCGGGCTGAGATTTGCCCTCAATGTGTCAACAGCAATCCCTGTAAGGCGGCTCCTGGGAGCCTCTCAATCCTGTTGGTCCAGAGCCGTTTCACTTCTACGGCCCCTCCTCCCCTTCCTCCTGCCAGCCAGCCAGGTCCTGTGCACCGGAGGAGGTTCTCCACGGATTTGGTTACACTTTCAGCCCCTCTGAGTGCTCTATTTCCCTAATGACTGAGCACTCTCTCTGTCATTCATGTAAGCCCCAGTGCTGTGGAGCTGTGTTCTGGGAGTCAATAGTTTAATTTTTCCGGTCCCCTTTGGTGGGCACACCTTCGGAATCTAGAGGCTAAGACCACTGGTGTCGCCGCTGGTGGTACTGGGAGTTGGGGGTCGAGGATCCCCTCTGCTTCCCTCAGCCCCTACAATCTCGACCACTCTGCTGGTGGTAGGAGGAGTTGGGGGTCTGGAGTGTCCTCTGTTTCCCTCCGCCCCTACTGTCATGCCCTCTCAGTTGGCAGTTGGGGGAGTTTGGGGTGGGGAGTCTTCTCTGCTTCCCTCCGCCCCTACAGTCACGCCCACGTCACTGGCAGTAGGGGGAGTTGGGGGTCGAGAGTCCTTTGGCCCTTACGGTCACGCCCACGGAGAGATTTTGAAGTTTCCTGGTTGTTTGTATCTGATGCAGGTGGGAGTCACACACCTGCTAAAGTAGATTCCGCTGGGAAGGAATCTCTTTGGCTGAACTTTGGTGACTTCCCCTCTCTGCTATGGCGGGCCCCTGGCTCCTTGCTGGAGTGTCCAAAGGGAGGGGTGGAACTGGCTTGTCTCTGGTCTGACACAATCTCTGGTTTTAGTTCCCAGTTCGCTATTTCATAAAGGCTTGGTTAGATTCCCTTCACATCGTCTCAGGGGGGCGGAGCCATTTGCCGTGTGGGCGGGGCCGTTCACAGAGCCGGGCGGGTGGGGGCCCATTCGCAATGGGGGCGGGGCCGTTAGCAGATCCAGGAGGGCGCGGGCCGTCTGCCGGGCCAGGCAGGGACCCTTCTTGCTGCGCCGGGCCGCCGGGGGCCGCCTGCAGAGCTGGGCGTTGCTGGCCGCGGGCGGGGCCGCCAGCAGAGCCGGGCGGGCAGAGGGCCTTTAGCCGTGCGGGCGGGGCCATTAGCAGAGCCGGGAGGGCGGGGGGCAGTTTGCCGGGTGGGCGGGGCCGTTCGCAGAGCCGGGCGGGCAGGGGGCTGTTAGCCATGCGGGCGGGGCGTTAGCAGAGCCGGGAGGGCGCAGGCCGTCTGCCGGGCCAGGCGGGGACCCTTCTCCCTGCGCCCGTCCGCCAGGGGCCGCCTGCAGAGCCGGCCTGGCGCTGGCCGCGGGCGGGGCCGCCAGCAGAGCCGGGAGGGCGGGAGGCCGTTAGCCGTGCGGGCAGGGCCGTTCGCAGAGCCGGGAGGGTGCAGGCCGTCTGCCAGGCCAGGGGCCGCTTGTAGAACTGGGCAAGCGGCGGCCTCGTGGCTAAGAGCCGGGCGGGCTGGGTGGCCGATCACAGAGCGAGCGGGGCCGTCAGGAGAGCCGGGATGGCGGGGACTGTCTGCCAGGCCGGGCAGGGACCCTTCTTGCCGTGCTGCGCTGGGCCGCCGGGGTCCGCTTGCAGAGCCGGTCGAGCGGTGGTTACAGGATTGGACCTCTGCGCCCGTGTGGCCAGCCAAGATTCACTTGTCTGGGACAAACTGTCACCTCTAATAAACTTACTAATTCCTGGCAGGTCTCCTTTCAGCGGAATTTTGCTAGAAGTTCCTCAGTATGTAGAATGTAGCTGTTTGAATGGGTGTTTCTGATCCGGTTAATGTGGAGATACTGAAAGTGCTGCTTCCTAGACGGCCACCATGTTGGATCTTGGCCTCCAATTTGTAATCTTTCTGCTTCGGTATCCCAAGTCACTGGGAATACAGATATATAATTACCTGGCAATACCACAAATTTTAAGTGACTATTTTGCTGTAAAATGACGATGAACTTA
This sequence comes from Marmota monax, assembly GCF_021218885.2. NCBI lineage: Eukaryota > Metazoa > Chordata > Mammalia > Rodentia > Sciuridae > Marmota > Marmota monax. The sequence continues at coordinate 9,031,534 of NW_026695065.1, read as the reverse complement.
ATGAGCAAACAAAATCTAATAAAATAACCATATGTAAACTGATATTCTATTTTTTTATTTGCTTCCTTTCAATTTAGTATTGCTTTCTTACTACTTTTAAAAGTGAACTAATCATAAAAACAAACCAAAATATGTATATAAAGCATGTATATATAATATATATATATGTGTGTATATATATATATATATATATATATATATATCAAACATTCCACAAGAAATACAAATTTAGGGAAATATACAAATGCGTTTTTCTCCAAAAGAAGGGGGGTAGCAATCTTGTCTATGCCGAAAATGAACTTCATCTAATAGTCTTTTATAATTACATTTGGCTACTTAAATAGTGTAATAAATATTCCCAAATTATATTTTAAAAGCCTATGCACCCATTTCAAGCCAAATGCTTCCAAACCAGCACATTTTTTTTTCAAAGAAAAAAGGTTAGAAGTTTAGCTTGAATCAACTCAAATACTGATAAAAGAAAATCTCTTTTGATGGGCAGGCCTCAAAAGCTTGTTGAAGGCTGCTGGTTCAACTAAGCATTGATTAAGCATGTGGATGCTTATCTGATGCTTATCCAAACTTATCTGAAATTGAACATCTTTGTTCTGAAAACTAAGCAAAAAATCTGACACTGATTTGGGTGCTTTGGTTCAGAACAGGTCACAAGTATCAAAACAACATCCTAACTAGGTTGTGGAAATATGGCTAGAACTAAAAGCAGGAGTATTAGAAATTAAAACTCAACATTTTTTGAAATTGTATGCTGCAGTGAGTCTCAGTAAGGTATTGGCTTATATGAATGTCAGTGAAGGAAGAAGGATGTGGTATGAAGTTGAAAACAAAATAGAAATTTTTTCCCAATTTTTTTTAAATCATGAGTTCGTTTATTTTGAAATTTTAGGTAAGTTTTTTTTTTTTTTTTTTTAACTGGAGATTGAACCCAGGGGCACTTAACCACTGAGCATGTGTCGAGCCCTATTTTGTATTTTATTTAGAGACAAGGTCTCACTGAGTTGCTTAGCACCTCACTTTTGCTGAGGCTGGCTTTGAACTCACTATCCTCCTGCCTTAGCCTCCCAAGCCACTGGGATTACAGGCATGTGCCAAGGTTCCTGGTTAAAATTTTAGAGAACTGAAAGAGTATAGGATTCTCATGTTCATCAAAAGAAAATGAAAGAAAGACTTCCACTTCTTGGAAGATGGAGTAGATGTATTTTTCCCTATACCTCCTGCTAAATACAACTAATAAAACTTGGACATTGTATGCAAAACAGGTGGGAAATAAGCTGGATTGGTTAGGAACTTTAGGACCCATGGAAAGGAACCCCAGTCAGGTAGAAGGCCATTAGATAGAAGGTAAAGTGATGTATCAATCCTGGAATACAAGGGTAGCATGAGGAAGATCTTTTTAGTGATGGAATAGTTCTGTATCTTAATTATGTTGGTGGTTAAACAAACTACACATGTAAATAACTGACAGAAAACTACACATATTATTGTGCCAAAATCAGTTTTTGAATTTTAAAATTATACAACACTTGCTTAGGATGTAGCCACTGGATGGAAACTGTATAAGGGAATATGAGACTTTTTTATACTATCTTTGCGACTTCTTGTGAATCAATAAACACATTTCAAGATTTAAAAGTTAAAATAAAACAAGTAGGTTTAAATGTGAAAAACACTAATACAGGGTAAGCAACTGTAGACAACCACTTAAGAGTTAAGAGAACACCAACACTTATTGTTGTTTTTCTTCATAATAGTTGCCCTTCTGACTAGAGTGAGATGATATCTTAGAGTAGTTTTGATTTGCCTTTCTCTAATTGCTAGTGATGATGAACATTTTTTTCATATATTTGTTGATTGATTGTATATCCTCTTCTGAGAAGTGTCTCTTTAATTCCTTGGCCCATTTATTCATTGGGTTATTTGTTTTTGTTTGTTTGTTTGTTTTTTGGTGCTTAGCCTTTTGAGTTCTTTATATACCCTAGAGATTAGTGCTCTATCTGACGTGTGAGGGGTAAAAATTTGCTCCCAAGATGTAGGCTCTCTATTCACCTCACAGATTGTTTCTTTTGCTGAAAAGAAACTTTTTAGTTTGAATCCATCCCATTTATTGGTTCTTGGTTTTAATGCTTGCTCTATAGGTGTCCTATTAAGGAAGTTGGGTCCTAATCCCACATGATGAAAATTAGGTCCTAATTTTTCTTCTATTAGATGGAGATTCTCTGGTTTAATTCCTAGGTTCTTGATCTACTTTGAGTTGAGTTTTGTGCATGGTGAGAGAAAGGGGTTTAAATTCATTTTGTTGCATATGGATTTCCAGTTTTCCCAGCACCATTTGTTGAAGAGGCTATCTTTACTCCAATGCATGTTTTTTGCACCTTTGTCTAATATAACATCATTGTAATTTTTTGGGTAGTCTCTGTATCCTCTATTCTGTACCATTGGTCTACCAGTCTGTTTTGGTGCCAATACCATGCCATTTTTGTTATTGCTCCGTAGTATACTTTAAGGTCTGGTATAGTGGTGCCACCTGCTTCACTCTTCCTGCTAAGGATTGCTTTAGCTATTCTGGGTCTCTTATTTTTCCAGATGAACTTCATGATTGTTTTTTCTATTTCTATGAGGAATGCCATTGGGATTTTGATCAGAATTGCATTAAATTTGTATAGTGCTTTTGGTAGTATAGTCATTTGATAATATTAATTCTGCCTATCCAAGAGCAAGGTAGATCTTTCCATCTTCTTAGGTCTTCTTTGGTTTCTTTCTTTAGGATTCTGTAGTTTTCATTGTATAGATCTTTCATCTCTTTCGTTAGGTTGATTCTCAAGTTTTTTTTTTTTTTGAGGCTATTGTAAATGTGGTAGGTTTTCTAGTGTTGGCAAGGATGTGGGGAAAAATGTACACTCATACATTGCTGGTGGGACTGCAAATTGGTGCAGCCAATATGGAAAGCAGTATGGAGATTCCTTGGAAAACTGGGAATGGAACCACTATTTGACCCAGCTATCCCTCTCTTCTGTCTATACCCAAAGGACTTAAAAACAGCATACTACAGTGACAGAGCCACATCAATGTTTATAGCAGCACAATTTACAGTAGCTAAACTGTGGAACCACCTAGATGCCCTTAGTAGATGAATGGATTTTTAAAAATGTGGCATATATACACAATGGAATATTACTCAGAAATAAAAGAGAATAAAATCATGACATTTGCATATAAATGGATGAAGTTGGAGAAGATAATGCTAAATTATCCAATACCTCCCAAAAAAACAAATGCTGAATGTTTTCTCTGATATAAAGATGCTTAATCATAGTGGAGTAGGGAGGGGGAGCATGGGAGGAATAGACAAACTCTAGATAGGGCAAAGGAGTGCGAGGGGAAGGGAGGGGGCAGGGGGTTAGCAATGATGGTGGAATGTGATGGACATCATTATCCATAGTACATGTGTGAAGACACGAATTGGTGTGAACATACTTTATATACAACCAGAGGTATGAAAAATTATGCTGTATATGTGTAATAAGAATTTTAATGCATTCTGTCATTTATTTTTTAAAAAATCAATGAAAAATTTTTTTAAAAGGTAAGAAAACTATCTCTATATCTATATCTGTCTGTATCTCTCTATTTCTCCTTTTTTTAAGATGGGAACTGGAATTCCTGGGCTTAAGCAATACACCTGCTTCAATCTTCTGAATAGCCAGGACTACAGTCTTCTCACTACTATGCACTTTTCCAGAGAACTCTTTTAATCTAAATTTTCAGATTTATGCCCCATTTTATTCAAACAAAACTTCAAAATTATACTTTCATTTGAAAACCTGGGTTTCTTCTTTTTTTAAAAGTGTGGTGGTAGTATCATTTTGGCATCATAAAAATGTAGAATAAAAACACAATGTCTTTTCATTTCTGATCTCACCTGATTGACATCTATCTAGGAAATGTCTCAAAATCTGTGGCCTAAATTTATAGCATTTTTCATTTGATCTTAATGTTTTTGGGGGAGGGGCAAGTATCCGCACTGAAAATGTGAAATTCATCATCCACAATGACCCAGGAATACTTAAAATATCTCTTCTGTTATTTTTCTTGTGTATAATCAGTATAACCTCTACTAGAATATTACTAGATTGGCTTTATTCTAAGAACACATGTTAAGGAAAGTGTATTGTATAATCTAAAAACAGTATCAGAGACCTTAAAGCACAAGAGCTTAAAAATTTTAAAAAATTTTTTCTATCATATCAAAGATATTCCAAATTAGACAATTTAGAAATGGTAACAATAACTCCAAGCTCACGAACGATGAACTTTTGTGGTTCATCTTATGGTCCATCTTCTTTTGTACTGGCTTCCACACTCATCATTCAATAAGGTTACATGGGCCCTGGTCATCATGTCCATGTTATCAACAGGAAGCAATAAACAGTAAGAGAAAAGAGTACATATACCAAATACTATCTCTTTCTTAAGGAAAGTTCCTGGAAATCCCGTCCTATCTCTCACTTATATCCTTTAGGCCATCCAGAGTAAAATGGGTTCTATTTTTTTTTTTAAGAGAGAGAGAGAGACAGAATTTTTTAATATTTATTTTTTAGTTTTCAGCGGACACAACATCTTTGTTTGTATGTGGTGCTGAGGATCGAACCCGGGCGGCACGCATGCCAGGCAAACGCACTACCGCTTGAGCCACATCCCTAGCCCAAATGGGTTCTATTATTAACTAAGAAATAGAGAATGAGTATTAGTTAGGTGGCTAGTACTCTCTGCCAAATATAAAAAGAAGTATAGCCAGAATCAAGGATCATAAGTAGGCCCAAAGAAGAGCTTGTTAGGCCACAAATTTCCTAAAACTGGTAAAATGCTACCTTTGGCAATAAAGAGAACAGGCCATCTTAGAATTAAGAGTTCAAAAGACGAAATAAATGGTGATGCCCTGGTAAACATGGTTATAGAACTGGATCAACAAAAATGCTGTGAGGATTGCAGATTGTCAGGTACCAAACTTAAAGGGAAAGTGAAGACTGAATTACAACTACTAATACTGTCTAAACATATTTGTAATTTAGATATGGACCACCCTAAGTGGTTAACCTAGCAAATTAAATAGATTCATGGATAGTAGCTCACTATTTCTATAATATATAGCAGGATAGTATCACTACCAGAAAGTATATTGAGGAGATTTTCTCTAAAACTTGTGAGAAAGCCTGTTCATTTTTAAATAAGCATTTCTGTAAAAAAATAAGCTAAAATGCCATTATCATTGTCTTTTGCAGATGAAGAAACCGAGGCCCAATGAAATTATGACACTTGTGAAAATTTACCTAGAAATACCAGAGTCTACATTATTTGTCACCAGAATTCTGAACTACTATCTATTGGACAAATTGTGTTACCTTAGAAAATATTTGAGCTGCATTTGTGTGTGTGTGTGTCATATATATATATATATATATATATATATATATATATATATATATATACACACATATATATATATATATGTTTTTATAACTTGATTTTATTTATTTATTTTTATGCAGTGCTGATGATCGAACCCAGTGACTTACCCATGCTAGGCAAGCACTCTACCACTGAGCTACAGCCCCAGCCCCTTGAGCTGCGTTTTTAATCTAGATGTAAAATAAAAATCCACTGCTCCTTTGCAGGAGCAAATTATTTTATTTTCCAGCCAGTTCAGAAAGTTCATATTATCAAAGCTATTGGAAAATAGGTTTTCTGGAAAATACTGTGTGGTTACCTGGGAGAACTGAGACTGCCAGTGCATTGGAGGTTTCATAGGCAGCTGAGGCCACCTCCAAGGGATCCCTCTTACTCTCCAGAGAGGAAGAGCCCAGCTGCATCTCTCCTCCAGCATTTTGTCCAGCTGCTCCAAAGTGCTTTGCTTGCAGGGCAGCCATGGCCAGTTCTTTCTGCTATAGATAAAGGATTCTGATTATTGCAAGTATTCCTGCTGCAAACTATACCTCTTTGCAGTCGCTTGTTTGTTTTATTTAAAACCATTTTGACAGTGCTCTGCTTTCTCTGCTTCTATAAATAATCAGCCTTAATGATAAAGTATAACCTGCACATTCAAATGTGCATTTATTTCTATACATCTTCGCACCCTGAATAGGCATAGCTACAAAGACATCAGTTTTGAACATGAGCATATGGTTCTGAGAACTTCATATTTAAAATCTGCAATTCAAGTTAGGAATTGAACATAATGTTTTCATTAACACTGATCATACATAAAACTGCTTCTTAAAAAAAAAATAAAACCTGGACTTGAGCTGTGAGGTTGGAGCTTTGAAGCTACTTAGGATTGAATTTTTATGTTGAAAAAAAAAATTATGTCTGACAGCAAGGTAAAGCATGCATAAAATATTGTCAAAATTTCACAATGCTTCTGTGTAGTCACTAAAAGAATCTTGTAGGTAAATATTTCTCCATTTCCAACAAGCAACTTTCAGTTCCGTGCAAGTTCTCTATCATTGATTTTTGTACTCCTTATTTGTCTGCATAGTGTGTATATGTGCTCTGTGCTGGTCATTAGCTTCTCCAATTCCCCCTCAGAGCCCATTTTGGTGCATATGTCAGAAAAAGACTGCAGAGAGACACAGGAGTCACACATAATTACACATTGCTCTAGAGTGACTTGGAACCCTATGGAACACCTGGTTGTGCACACAAAGAACTGAAATACAGTCATTTGAAATATCTTTTATTTAAATGTCTTTCTAAGGATGCTAGATACTCTGAGTCTTACTTTCCCCAAACAGAAGTATTCAATTTGTCCATTAATGGTGAGCCTAGGGAGTTGCAGTCCAACTTCCTCCCACTGTGCCCAAACTGTTCTTAATAGACCATCTCTTTGAGTAAAGAGAGGAGTTCAGGCGTCATGCAGAATAAATTCTTGCCTTAATTTAAAAGCCTTATAAGAAATGGAAGATCCATGGTGAGACTCTGGAGAACTCCCTGTGGAGACTTCCTCTTCTTACTGCATGACAGAAGTAAGTAGCTCGTGGAGAAAGGGAATGATAAGGCCAAAGGACATGTGCAGTAGACTGAATTCCTGGAAATCTGTATTATCTTTCCCTCCTGGAGAGTGGGATCTTTCTATGGATACCACAGATAACACTCTCCACTGCCTCCCACTTGCCCCTGGCACTTCACATTATGAAATCCATCTTCCAGTTTGCCTCCTCCCTCAGGTTTCACTGCCTAATTGTTCTTTTGAGTTTCTTGTCTGACCCATAGTAATGATCCATAACAGAAATCCCAATAAAACAAAGTCATAATGAAAATGAGTAAGTCACTTGACAAAACTGGAAAATCTTTAATTACATAGGAATAGGCATGGGAAACTTCCAAATGCATCTCTGAAAAAAACTCTGCAAATCGTAATGCCATTGATACCTTTCTCTTTATTTATCTATTTATTCTGGGTTCATCTTTCTAGGTAGAAAAAAAAGAAAGAAAAGGAAAGAAAGGAAGGAAAGAAGGAAGGGAAGGAGAAAGGAAGGGAAAGGAAAGGAAAAAAAAACAAAAGTGAGAGTTTCCATGAGTAAAGCAATGTTTTAACTTGGAATCACATTTGACACAGTCATCAAAATTAAAGAGAAAGATTTTGGAGGTGTTGAAAATTGGTAGTCTGAGAGATGATTTTTGTGTGGACATTTTTGTTTGTTTTTGAAGCAGGTAGCTATGGGTTTTGTTTAGTTTCATTATATTTTAATGTGATTGATTTTTGGTAGAGAATACATTCTTCAGTTTTCCTCAAGTAGCGCCTCTCCCTATTGTCTTCCACCTGGCTGCATCACACACTTACCTGCCTGGAACCAGACAGCCTAGGCATTTATTGCTCTTGGCCTAGAGAATGTTAATGCTCAGAGACACATTAAAGATTATCTCATCTCATTTCCAAAATTGTTTTCTACAACCCACTCTTCCAACTCTATGCACTGTTGCTTGTCATAAAAAGAACCATATTTTGAACTGCTCTTCTCTCACTGCAGTCAGTACATTTCTGATGTTCCAGGTCATAACAAGTTCACCAATTTGACAGCTCATGCATTTTAAGAATGCTTGCTTTCCTGTCTGTGGCAGAATAACCTCTGTGTACTGTGATAACCTCCACAAGAACAAATTTCTATACCAAGTCCAATGGTAGTGTAGCGACTCCATATACGTGCTACAGACAGAAATTGAAGTTTGTGAATATGATCTATGGTTAAAGGCTTCAAAGCTGAGTTGGAACACCTTAACATAGACATGTAATTACATCACTCACAGGCAGAACTCATTCTTATGCCCGGTTTTATAATGAATTGAGCAGGGTCCTTTGAGCTTGCTGTTATTGTTGCTTTTGTGTAAAGATTCAAAATCCAGCAGGGTCACAAACAGAATCATCTCAACAGTGAGTAGAATCCATTGGAAAGCAGGAAAATTGCATTTCTCTTGCAGGTGCACACTTGGATGGCTTTTCGCCTATACATCTGCCTAGAATTTCTTATTGCTACTAAGGAGAAAAAAAGGAGGCCATTTGGCATAAGAAATGCTTTTCCTTCTGATTTTGTCTTAAAACCCCTTCAACTAAGAAGGTGAGAGAAGCATATGCTGCTTATATCGTACACTAGCTTGCTGTGCCACACTTACAGAAGTGTTGTACTGTGAGAAAAGTCTCTTGAGCACATGGGAAATATAGTTGCAAAGAGTTGGAAACTCCTAGCTCAGCAAATGCATTGGCAATCTGATAACTATTAGAAACATATTTTGGAGTCCTGACTTTCCTTGAAATACAGTAAAACAAATAGCAGAATCCCAAGTTGGTGTCACATGAAGTTCTTCTTTACATTAAATGGGTAATCAAGTAGGGTCCATGTCAGGAAGGATCATCAACCTGAATCTCTTGGTGGATGGATCTCTTGGTGGATTCAGTGAATGAGACACCACGACTACATGGAAGAGAGGCTCATCTACTGATGTTGGGACCACCTCCATGTGGATTCCCCCCCAGTCTCTCTTCTCTGTGTGTCCATGCTTTGCATGTGTGTATTGTTAAATCCCGAACCTCAGAGATTGGTAGCTGGCTGGACATACTCTCTAATTCCTGAAGTGTTGCATCAAACTTCAGAGACAAATAACCCCCATGTCATTACTGGTTCCCCTCTTTTTCTTTCAAAAAATTTGGAAACCACTACTTGAGGATGGAAGGGGAGCAATAGGACAAGAATTATTATTCTTGCTTCCAACATAAGTGCTGATGTACATGATGCTGCCAACAGAATTATTAAAATCATTTGCCCTTTAGTAGAATAAGAATGCTTAGCTGCTTACATGTTAAAAAAGATAACTCAATAGTAAGCATCTCTTCCATTTAGATTTCAAAACAAAATTTTCTTGGTTTTAAAGCTTTTTCCTTTTACACCTTGCACACAGGAAGTAGATACAGATGTGTGAAAACTACAGTCAAGATTGACAAAATTTAAAGCTGATAGTTTTACAGAAAACTAAAATGAGTTTCAGTCTATTAAGTATGTGCATGTGCATAAACAAACATACATGCCTACTACTTCTAATAAAAATAGTTCCCTGGGAATTTTTTTGCCTTTAAATATGTTTTTGCGAAGCCATATTACCACTACCCCCCCAAAAAAGCTATTTGGTATCAGATTAAAGTATCCATACTTCTAGCCAATGATTCTCAGATCAATTTAATCTGATTATAGTCACAGTAACCTCAAGAACCTTCTGCCCTTCTTTTGACATTCAATATTTCTTTATTTTAATCCAGCAGTTATATATTGTGTGCCTATATGGTATAAGGAAGTGAATTGCAAAATGTGAGCAAGAGAAAAAAAGTAGAAAAGCTACTCCTCTTAAGGAATTTATGACCTGAAAAGGAAATAAGGTAACTACAAATGACCACTTACATTTTATCTGCTATTCTTTTTTAATTTTTTTAAGTTGTAGATGGACACATACCATTTGTTTATTTATTATCTATTTATTTTTATGTGGTGCTGACCCAGTGCCTCACACATGCTAGGCAGGTGCTCTATCTACCTCTTAGCTATAGCCCTAGCCCCTTTTCTGCTATTCTTACTAAAATGAATAGTTCCTTGAGAATAGGGCCACTCCTTAATCCCCAACTTTAAAAAAAAATATCATGTGGAGTTATGTCAAAGACCATGAGTACCTGGATCCTATTTGTGACCTTCTATTTCTCAAATCACAGGCATCTGGTTTGCCCAGTACTTGGGATATGGAAAATGATAAAAGAACTTTCCTTTGTTGTTTCCCTGATTCTACCCTCAATTTTTACCTTATTATGAGTCTACTAACATTTATAATCTAAAATGATTAATGAAGAGTATCACTCTAATAGACTTTCTCCACGAAAGCAAAGATCATGTCTGTCTTGTTCATCATGATTTTTCTGGCACCCACCCATCTCAAATCCTCTAACATAATAGGTACTGAATAAATATTTGTTGAATATTGAAGGAATAAATGAATAATATAAAGTTAAAATATCAGCTTTAATAAAAGTATCTCTCTTTGAGCACCAAGTTTCAGATACTCCAAGCAAAATTTCATTTATATCCAATTAGTAAGAAGATGCAATTACAATAAGTATGCTCTGTATAGTAGTTGTTGCCATGATTTGTTTCAATAAAATAAATGACTGGATGAACTATACAAACCATTTCCAACTCCATAATTCCATGATCCTATGGGATATGAAAAGTTGCAGCTTGCCATCAATTAGCTTTTTAAAGGTGGAAAATGTGAATGAAGTAGAAGGATCACATAATATCCCAAAAGTAGTACTAATTAACAAGAGCCTAGCTGTCAAGCAGGTGTGACAAATTGTAGAACTGCTGCATCAATTTACACAAAGTAGAGGGTCTCTCCAGAATTAACCACAAAGGATAACAGTTCAACTTGAAACCTAGAAGGAAAGAATGCTGAGGGAAATGATGTTTTATTGAGTTGTGGTCCTGACTGGAGCTCACCAATTGCTGGTGTTATAAATTTAATGTGCTCTCCTTAAAGGAGAAGAAGAAAGAGCTTAAGGAATAGCTCCCCATGCCACATGTAATTAGGAACGATGAAAGTTCACAGAAAGCATGAAGGAAAAAATAGATGTGTCAATCAATAGAATGTTATTTTCTCTGTGCCCCACCCCCTGCATGGGGATTAAATCCAGGACCTTAGGCACAGTAGGCAAGCACTCTACCACTCAGCCATATCCCCAACCCTTATTTTCTTGACTATGTAAATAACAGGGCTCATCTTTGGAAAACCTAAGGGAATTTTTTTTTTTAAATTTGTTTTGTTGTTGATGGATCTTTATTTTTTTTAATTTATATTTAATGTGGTGCTGAGGATCGAACCCAGTGCCTCACACATATGAGGCAAGCACTCTAACCCCAGCCCTTGAGGGAAAATATTTTAAAAGATGTTTTCTAATCTGATTAAGAAAGCTTTAAACTTTTATACATAGTGGTGGACTCCTGTAATCTCAGCAACTCAGGAGACTGAGGCAGGAGGATCACAACTTCAAGGCCAGCCTGGCCAACTTAGCTAGACTCTGTCTCAATATAAAAAAAATAAAATAAAATAAAAATTTAAAACAGGACTGGAGATGTAACTCAGCAGTTCAATCCCCAGTACCCAAAGAAAAAGCAAGCTTTGAAATGAAACTATAAAATAAAGAAAAAAATGCTTTTAAATAATTGTGTCTCTGATTCTTATATATGAAAGTACTTAAGAAAAAGCAGGAAAAGCTTTTGAAAAAGGATCTCAGTACATCTTGTGAAGAGATAATAGGCGAAATATTTGGGAGGCATAGTTTTAGCCTCAGATGTATTATACCAATGGCAAAATTATAATTAGTGAAAGCAGTTTGAAATTCTCACAATGCAGAGATTAGACTGGAAGGTCACTGAGGCTTAAAGATAGTACTCTGTGAAAAAAATTGCAACTAATAGTAATAATCTGTTCAAAAGTAAATTTAACAGGAGAGAGAACATTAGATGTTACAAAGATATAAAGTGGGAAAATCCATGAATCTAGAGACAGAAGCATGGTGTAGAATCCCATATGACTTGTTTGGCTTCTTGAAAGGTATTGATGATACTTTCAATGCTTTTCACAAAATTGGTGCATTGGCAAAATAACCTTGATGGAGACTTAAATTTCAAAGAATATATCCAAAGTCTCAGAGTTATGAAAACAGAGTATATGATACATTGTTTTTACTTGTCCAGCTATTTCACTTCACAGGTGCTTAAGAAGCAATGAAGGAAAGTATTTCTATAGAATTAGGTCTGTCAAGAATATGCACTGCATGCACAGATAGTATTTTGATTTCAAGAAAATATGCAGCAAAATGCCCCATGATTATATTTTGGATAAGATTCTAAAATATGAATATGCATCATATTATCCATACTTTCTGAGAATAGGGGGAAAGACAGTAAACAAAAGTATGTTATATTGATTCAAGACAATATTTATTTCTTGGAGCAGAACCCATGAGTCATAGAAATTCAGAAACACTTAAAAGCATAAACAGATAAATAACATTTATCCCCAGAAACTAAAACATAACTGGCATAGTGACTACTTCAGCCTAATATGTCTCTCTGAAAAAACAGAACTCAAGATATTAACTCAAAAAGCAGGAATATAAAGTTTGGGCAATTAAAACCCAGGAATGAATAGCAAGCTAGAAGGATGTCATATATACATAGAATTTTATGGATGGATCCTCTCTTAATAACCTCTTATCGGTCAAAGATCTTTAAAGACAAGGAACTAGACTAACTCCTCAGGGGAACCAGGGATGTTTTTATCCTTTATGTGGTCACTTGTGAAATTATGAACTTCCTATTGACTGAATATAAAGATAATTCTGGCAACTGCCTGCACTAGCTACCAGTGGGATACTAACTGCAGAGCAAAAAAAGGAGGATAGTTTTAAGAGAATTTATCAACATAATTATAGGAGAATACTTTCATTAAAAAATAAATTGGTATAATTAGAATAGAATCATAATTCTTTCAGAAGTGCTTCTATGTACACTCTATCTTTGTTACCTTTAACGATTTGACATTCAGTTAAAATTAAGTGCTTCTTCCAGAGTGTGGAAAAATTCAGATTTACTGTTCTATTCAATTCTTAGTGTAATGGGAAATGATGCAGAATTAGTTACTTTTAGCAAGAGATTATCTCTCTTAACCTTGTTGAATTTTAGCCACTCTCTGCAACTAACGTGAGAAGAAAGAGTTGACTTGTCAAAGTATAAGCACGAATGTATTTCCTGTAGGACAAAGATACACTAACAATTAAAATGGGAAGAATCAAGAGTTGAAGAATTATAAAAACCTAATGGAATTTGTCAGTTATAATAAAAGTACATTTGCAGCTCCTTTTGTTTAACACCCAGATACATCTCAATCCCCAAATATTATTTTGTGAAGACATTAAATGTAAGTACAAAGAGATAATTTTCATAATTGTGCTTTGAAACCCTTCAAAATAAATTAAGACCCGATATGCATATTATCATAATTGGCTTATACATGTCCATATTACAAGGACATGAAAAGAAGCTATAAGGAGCCATGATACCCATGATATATAAAAACTGGAGGTTAGAATTTCTAAAGTATGTTCACACCAATTCATGTCTTCATACATGTACTTCGGATAATGATGTCCATCACATTCCTCCATCATTGCTAACCTCTTGCAAAAATAGAAGAGTTCAAAACTTCAATATTTTCAATGAGTCTGTGCTGTCTGACAAAAACTTTCTCTTCCCAGAACAGTTCGTATTGTTCAATTTCCCTCTCCTTTTTCCAAATTCCTTAACTACATTTCCTTTATTATATCTTCCATACATAAGTAAATTTCTTCCATGAGTTAAATTATCTTTACCTTGATATTTAGGCCTTCAAAACATGAAAAAATATGAATCATTGAGAATAATTAATATGTTGCACCAGTCCAAAAAAAAATTCAGGAATATCAAAATTAATGAGACTTTGCTCTCATTTGGTTCCCTGCTCCCCGGACATGGCATTCAATTTTGTGGCTCTCTCGGGCACATTGGCACCACTACAGCCATTGCTGGACCCAAGTAGTATATCTGAAAACATTAGTGAGCTACAAAAGAACTATAACTATGGCCAAAATTGCACAATACAAGAGGAAACACATGGATCTTTCCCATAGGACCTTACAGGTCCTAATCAAACAGGAAATTCAAAGGAAAAGTGGTTATGCCATCCAAGCTGATGAAGAGCAGCTGTGGGTTCAGCGAGGTACAATTCAGTGTGAACTAAATGTACCTACTCAGTTCTAAGGTCGACTAAATGAACTGATGTCCTAAATCAGGATGCAAAATAATTTTGGAGCAGTCAAATCTGAAGAAAGATATTATGTAGATGCAGATCTATTGAGAGCAATTAAGCAGCATTTGAAACAAAAGCAGGAAGGCCTTAGTCACATGATTAGCATCATAAAAGATGATCTAGAAGATATTAAGTTGGTAGAATGTAGATTGAATGAAGCCATCCACATCAGAGGTGCCGTCTTTAGTTGACAGTTCACAAACTTGTGTTGGTGGTTTCTGAAATATATCCTCTTAACTTAGCTCATCAGGCCGTCCTTAAAAGAATGAAACTGACTGACCACGTGGAAAAAAAAGAAAATGATCCTCTCCTGGCTTGGACTTGTTAAGTTACTGACAAATCTGAAATAAAACAGCCACGGCATAACTCTTTAAGATAACCTTCAAAAGATTTACATCTAAAAGATGTATTTACTTTAAAAAGAGACGTACATAATAATCAAAAGTATATGTATTATTGTACATTTTCACAACAGCATTTTCTTAACTATAATCAGTGTTTAATGATTATTCTTCATTCAGCTTTCCATAGCAAGTAAATATATGCCTGCTTTGCACATAATTACTGGGCTGTTGGAGATTTATACTTCAGAGTATAAATGTACATCAGTTTTTATATCTGTGAATTCATCTGTGGGAGAAGTAGAGAAAAACTCAAAAGTATTTAATGGTTAATTTGGTTTTCTTTGTGTTCTACAAAGATTTGAAAATATATTTTATATTATTTTACTTTTTGGAATTTACAGACACACCTAAGCAATTAGGACATAACAAAACTACCATTTTTTGCAAACTTTTTTATTTAAATTTTTTTTATTTCTAAAAAAGATGAAAACTTTCAAATAAATTCTTAATTTATGATTTTAAAAAATAATAAAGGCTACAAAATAGGAGACAACACTTTTTAATATTTAAAATGCTTGACAAGTAATACATTATGTGCATTCGCCTCTTCCTATTTTGCAGATGGGGAAGTTGACATGCTGCTAGAAAAAGATGCTTACCCAAGGTCATACGACAGAGTTGTACTTTTTAAATTGTGTCATGGTTGGCTTTGGTAACTTGTAATACTTCAGATTTGAGAAGATGCCTCAGGAAAGCTTTGATAACAGTAATACCACATAAGTACAAGATAAGTGTATTAAATAATGGGAAAACTTAAACTATTATCATCTTATTTTTTGACACACCAAGAAATTATTCTTGGATGTATAGTGTGACTCCAATTAATCTTAATGGGTAAATAAATAAATGAAGGTGAAGTAAAATCATTTTCTTGAGTTTATTCTAGTTAAGATATCATTTAATAAAATGTGTGGGTGCAAATAGTGGAAGTCTGGGAAGAAAGGATACAGAGGGAGTTAATCTGATAAAATTAACGAAGTCCATGACTTAAGAACTGAATTCTAATTTATAGAATTGGGAGGAAATTGAATAGTCACCTAGATTGGTGGTTCTTGTTCCATACCTATTAAATTAGACTTGATGGAAATGGTGCAGCTGGTCAATTGATCAAAGTTTGGGAAGCCCTGATGTCATCCATTCAGCATGCCACTGCAGGAATTCCTCTAAGATATCTCTGGTATCCTGTCATCTACTACAAAAAAACTTCTGAAAGAAGGAATTTATGACTTCAAAAGGCAAAATACTTAACTTTCCAAAAGCTCTGATAGTTAATGAAATTCAATTTGACAAGCACATATTGACAGTCTACTATGTTCCAGATTATTTATATACATTGTTTTTAATTCTCACAATAGCTCCATTTAAAAAGATGTTGATTATACCATTTGCAGACGGGGAAAATGAAGCTCTGATAGGCTGAATGACTTGTCCAAGTTCACATAATTAAGTGACAAAGCTGATATTGAAACCCTATTCTGCCTCTTGCATACATTTTCTCATTTAATTCTTAAAAATACCCTAGAGAGTATATATTATCATGCTCAATTTACAGATGAGGATACCAAAAATTGGAGCATGATGTGAAGCCAGGCAATCTAGTTCTAGCACCTTCCTTTTTAACCACTATTGTGTCCTCTCCAGCTGGCTTTGCATTATATAACTAGCTCTTCAGGTTATCATATCTCACCTTCCATATGAATGTAAGTTCTATTAGGGCAAAAACTATATCTATTTTGTTTAACCCTGGATCCCCAGTACTTAAAATAATATCTGGCATGATAGTAAGTAATTGTTCAATGAATTAATTATTTTAACAAATGTTTCTTTTTTTGAGCATCTACTATGTTCCAGGATATGCTAAGTACTGAATTTATAGAGGAATTCAAATATTTCTGTTATAAGATAATTCTTAAGTACAGGCAGTTCTTCTCTTCTGGAATTAATAGCCCTAGTTTTTTCCATCATTTCTCATGTGATTTGATATAAATTAGGTCTTCTCCTCTAGACATTAGCAGTTCATTAATAAAAGCAAGGGGCACACAAAACTTAACAGGGTGTTTTTGTAATGGCCTTACCCCTTTTCTAGTACTCTGTGCCTCTTTTAATGCAAACCAATATTGTCATCTGCATTTTTAGTATCATATTATTGGCTTTATTGTGTTAGCAATAAAATAAAAAAACCTCTAGTGTTATTTATTTATTATTTATTTATTTATTCTGAGTCTTTGATTCATCTTGCTTGTTCTCAATCTCATAATTGAGTCATCAGAAGACTCTACAAGCAAGACTATTATGTCTTCATCCAAATAATTGTTCAATATACAGAAAGGAACAGAAACAAATACAGAGTTCTATGACAAGGCACTAAACACTTTTCTTCAAGTTAACAATTATCTATAAATCAAGCTTTGTGGTTCAGTTATTCAACATTATGAATATGAATTTAAGTTTACACATAATACACATCTATATTTCAGTATTTAATCTGCCAAATAATCACAGATCCTTTTTTTATCTGTTTTGCTGAAATCAAAATACCTTGGCAATCCTAATTCCAGAGAAATCCTTCCTTATATTGTTCCTACAATCACCTGTGAGGTAAAATAACTAGGCAAATCAAGAACTTATCATATTCTCTGCTTTCACAGCATTGAGATTTGGGGGTTATTTTTCAAAATATAAGTCTGCATTAAACAATTTTGCTAATGTGGCAGTTGTATCATAAATATTGAAAATATTGTTGATACTCTCCATGTGGCCAAAAAGTTTATATAGGATTCTCACAATTATGTTATTTTGATATTTCTCTTCACCATATTTCTGCCTTTAGACTCATGGATCTCCCACATACTCTGTTGTCTTTGTAACAGCCAATGCTCTTTCTCCTGTTTAAGCTATTTTAAGCAAATTAGTACCATCAATTGCAATTATTCCACCAAACATCATCCCATGGAGCCTCGGTGACATCTATTTAAATATATCTAACTTATTTGTGTTAAAATTTCAAGCTGGTTCCCAAAGAATTTGATATTATATTTAAAAGGGAGATTTTCTAATATTGTTCACAGGGTAAAAAGTTTCAGTCAGGAAGAGTAAATTTCTGAGATGTATTGCATAGCAAGGTAATAGTTAATAATAATGTATTGCACACTTGAAAGTTGCCAAGAGAGGGAATTTCAAATATCTCACCACAAAAAAACAGTAAGTATGCAAGGTAATGGATATGTCATTTTACTTGATTTAATCATTCCATGCTTCATACAGATGTCAAAACGTCACATTGTACCCCATAATTGGGTTCAATTGGTATTTTGCAATTAAAAATCTTTAAAAATTTTAAAAGGGTAAGAATTAGTACAGAGAAGCTCTGGAATCATGTTATCTCATTGGTTCCCAATACAGACATTTAAACTTTAGGACTTCCTCTACCTTCATGCATTTCTGAGACTATCTCAAGTTCCACCTAAAATGTGTACTATTCCAAAGAAACAAATGGTCCATCTTATATATTCTAAGCATCTGCCATATAAGACAAGAGAGATCATTGATCCTGCTCAAAAATTACTGCCCCTGTCAGTTGTCCCCATGGTGCTCATGAAATAAAGTAGGGTTCAATGAATAAATTTTAAAACTTGATTATACTGTACTCTTCTATTGGTTAATATGGATATTAAGCAAAGTAAATAAATATTAGGCTGATTTACAATGAAAGGAAAATGCAAAAATTTTGCGTGCTTTTATCTGGAAAATTGATGTCTGAGGATAAAAATTAGCATAAACCTCATTAATGTGTAGTATTATTGTTCAAACCAGCAGATATTACACTGCAGTTAATTGTATTAACAATTAAGACAAAGGAAATCCTTTTTAGCTTGAATAGCAGCTTTAAACTAATCATTTCAAACATGGGAAATGAAATGAATAATTTTGTTTAAAAAGCATTTGTCCTTTGAACTTCAGTCTATTCAACTTCTGAAATGCTTATTAAAACATAGTTCTGTTCAGCACATTTTAAACTTTAAATAATTATACCACCCAGTGTGCATTTCTGTAAAACATCAGTAGCTGACAATACTATTTCATAAAACATTTATATTAGATTATACAGTTGTTCTTACAGTTCAGAAGGGGGGGTGGAGAAAAACTTTCTTAATAAGGTGACAAACTGAAGGGAGTTACAGGGAACTTATTCAAGAAGGCCAAATCTGAAATGATCCAAAGCATCAGAACTAATGACTGTAATGTCTTCACCTTGCTAAAGGAAATCAATACATTCTTTGATTGTTATTCGTTTTGTCAGTTGGTCAGACCCATATCTGATAATGGCAAGGTGAGATCTTTCCCTGAGTAATGTCAGCTAAAAAAGCTACCTGAACAACCATTACCAAATTAAGCATTTATGGGGTTATAAACACCTTCCCATCATGAGATAATACTTCCATGTCAGATGATATCATTAGAAATATATAGAAATATTGAGTTCTATTGCTAAAGTCTTCATTTGTATGTTCTAATCCTTGTTTCACAGTGAAAAACACACCGACATGCACACACACATATATGTGTAAGTCATCTTTTGGTTATTGTAACGAATACCTGAGATGATCAATTTACAAAGAGGAAAGGCTTACTTTGGCTCATAGTTTCTGAGTCCATAATTGGATGAACCCATTGCTTTGGGCCTGCAATGGTACATTATAGCAGAATATGGTAAGAAAAGCTATTCACCTGATGACCAAGATCTGAAAGAGAAAGAAAAAGAAAGTGACTGGGGTCCTACAGTCTTTTTCAAAGGCATGCCCCCAATGACATGAAGTCCTCTCACCAAGCCCAATCTCTTAAAAGTTTTTACCACTTCCCAATAGTGCAAAGTTGAGGACCAGGCCTTTAACAATGGATCTTGAGGACAATTATCCAAACCATAATGTTTACACACACACATACACACACACCACACACACACATACCACCTCATAAGCAAAGTAAGAATAAAAGAAATGCAGTAAAATAAAGAAATGTGTATCATAGAGGCATCTTTTGGGCATTCAGTCACCAACTGGTTTTAAAGTTTGCACTAATTTTGGAGGTGTTTCAGCAATGGAATCAAAGAAAATTCAATGTTATTATCTATTAAGAAAAAGATAAAACATAACATGATGAACTATGCCTCTTACCTCAATTCATAACAGAGCCCTATATTCAAATGTTCAAATTAGAAATAAAATTACTTAATAAATTTCATTAAATATATAGCATTTAGTTCCAACTATATAGAAACGAATAAGACAGAACCAACGCCTGGTTTCACATACCTGAAAGAGAAGCAGGGATGATAGACAAAAGAAACATAGCAGGGAAGACAGACTATGTAAAGACTAAATAAGTAATCACCACAAAGTGTCAAGTATGTTCTTATAAATTATTAGGGGGAATAGGCCTTGGAATGTTCTTTGAGGAAATAGCCTTGACTGAGAGAGCTGAGACTTGAGTAGGAGATCCCAGTGAGAAAATAGCCAGGAAGAAAGAAACCAGAGCCCTTCCCCCCACATGAAATAGTCCATGTATTCAATATTTTTTAGCTGAATCGTGAAGCAATTTTCTAACAGTGCTGCCTCCAGTCCTTCCCCATCTCAGCTTCTCCATGGTGTCTCAAGTAGCATTTCTTTGAGATCAAAATCTTTCAAAGAGACAGTACTGACTAGTCTAGAGATTTGCTTATGGGCCTCTTAATAAGACACTTGAACTTCACAATTCCATGTGATTTTCTCTTCCCAGCTTCATTGACAGTCACTTCTCAGATAGGATGGCCTCTCCAAGATATCCATGCCCTAATCCCTGGATCCTGTGGCTATAGTAAATAACAAACAAGACTTCATAGGTTTAATAAAAGTTACAGAACTTATTAACAAAAGAGGTGAAAGACCTTTACAATGAAAGCTACAGAACATTAAAGAAAGAAATTGAAGAAGACCTTAGAAGATGGAAAGATTTACACTGCTCCTGGATAGGCAGAATTAATATTGTCAAAATGGCCATACTACCCAAAGTGCTATACAATTTCAATGAGATTCCAATTAAAATCCCAATGTCATTTCTTATAGATATAAGAAAACAATCATGAAATTCATCTGGAAAAATAAGAGACCCAGAATAGCCAAAGCAATCCTTAGCAAGAACAGTGAAGCAGGAGGCATCACTATACCAGACCTTAAGCTATATTTCAAAGTAATAGTAACAAAAACGGCATGGTATTGGCACCAAAATAGACATCTAAACCAGTGGTTCAGAATAGAAGTCACAGAGGCAAATCCACATAAATACACTTACTCATATTAGATAAAGGCACCAAAAACACACATTGGAGGAAAAAAAATCCTCTTTAACAAATGGTGCTGGGAGAACTGGAAATCCATATGCAATAAAATGAAATTAAATTCCTATCTCTCACCATGCACAAATCTCAACACAAAGTGGATCAAGGACCTAGGAATTAGACCAAAGACCCTACACATAGTAGAAGAAAAAGTAGGCCCAAATTTCCATCATGTCAGATTGGGCCCCGACTTCCTTAACAAGACTCCTAAAACACAGAAATAAAAGCAAAAATTAATAAATAGGATGGATTCAAACTAAAACATTTTTTCCCAGATAAAGAAATAATCAGTGAAGAGAGAGCATACATTTGGGAAGCAAATTTTTTTGCCACACACATATCAGATAGAGCACTAATATCCAGGATATATAAAGAACTCAAAAAAACTTAACAGCCACCCCCCCAAAAAAAAACAATCAATAAATGGGCTAAGGAGCTGAACAGACACTTCTCAGAAGATGATATACTTTTGATCTACAAATATATGAAAAAAATGTTCAAGAACTCTAGCAATTAGAGAAATGCAAATTAAAACTACTCTAAGATTTCATCTCACTCCAGTCAGAATGGCAGTTATCAAGAATGTAAAATACAATAAGTGTTGGCAAGGATGTGGGGGAAATGGCACACTCATACACTGCTGGTGGGACTGCAAATTTGTGCAACCAATCTGGAAAGCAGTATGGAGATTCCTTAGAAAACTTGAAATGGAACAACCATTTTACCCACCTTCTTGGCCTATACACAAAGGACTTAAAAATAGCATATTACAGGGACACAGCCACATCAGTGTCCAAAGCAGCACAATTCACAATAGCCAAACTGTGGAACAAACCTAGGTGCCCTTTAATAACTGAAAGGATAAAGAATCTGTGATACATATAAAACCAATGGAATATTACTCAGCAATAAAAGAGAATAAAATATGGCATTTGCAAGTAAATGGATGAAGTTAGAGAATATCATGCTAAGCAAAATAAGCCAACCCCAAAAAACCAAAGGCCAAATGTTTTCTATAAGTGGATGCTAATCCACAATATTGGGGGGGCATGGGATGAGTGGAGGAAATTTGGATGGGGCAAAGAGAAGTGGGGCAGGGGCATGGGGGAAGGAAAGATGGTGGGATGAGACCAACATCATTACCCTAGGTACATGTATGACTGCACAAATGGTGTGACCCTGCTTTGGATACATCCAGAGAAGTCAAAAAATATGCTCCATCTGTGTACAATGAATTAAAGAACATTTTGCTATCATGTATAACTGATAAGAAAAAATAAACAAATTTTATAAAAGAATAAAAAAGTTATAGAATTTTAAAAAGAGAATATCATGGATTATCCAGGCAGACCTAACCTAATCCCATTTACCATTAGAAGCCGAACATTTTCCCCACCTGGAATTAAGGAGATCCAGCAGAAGGAAAAATCAGAATAATTGGAAGCATGAGAAACATTCATTGTACCAACACTTGTTTGAAGATGGAGAGAGCAATGCAGTGAGGATGGCAGATGAGCATAAGGAACAGAGAGGCTCCCATCTAACTGACAGAAAGAAAACAGTCATTTTAGCCCTTTTGCCATCAAGAACTGAATTCAACCAACAATCGCAACAAGCTTGGAATCAGATGTTGCCTCACAGCTCAGGTCAACCAGTACTTTGATCTGAGAGACTGAGCAGAATATTGAGGTACATATTATAGCTCCCTAGTCCCTGTGAATCTCAGCCATCACAAGATACATGCACAGAGATGAAAGTTTGCACTAAATATTGAATGATCTTTGGTTGAATTAGTAATTCAAATTGACTCAATTGAATACCTGAATAATTAGTATTAAAAGAATCAAGTGAAAGAAGGAGGGAAGTGATAATCATTAAAGGTATTTAATTAGACTATAATTTTTTTTGAGACTGCTCTCAATTTTTGGCAAGAGTAAGGTTGAAAACATGGAAGCCAGTACTCACTTTGATAGTACATATGCTATAATTTCAATGATAGAGAAAATTTAGCATGGTCCCTGTATGAGGATGACATGCAGATTCATAAATCGTTCCATATTTTTTAAAAAACTAAAAAATTATAAATGGAAATTGAAGTAGAATGTTAAATGTAGACAGCACTTGTCCCATTTCTGTATCTATTGCCATCACTTCTATTGAACTTGTGCTGAAACAGTTAAGTAACGAAAAGCATAGTTGTGATAGGCAGAATTCTAAGGTATAACTTCAAGCTTCTTGTCTTCTAGCAATCAAGTCCTAGCCTGGAAATTTCCAAGTTATTTGACTTTAACATCTGAGTGGCCCTGACCTGATTAATTAATACCTCTTACTTGGGGACCTTTTCAGTTTGGGAGGCTGAGGCAGGAGGATCACAAGTTCTAAGTCAGACTCAGCAACTTAGCAAAACCCTGATTCAAAATAAAAAGGACCAAGGATGTAGCCTGGTGGTAAGGAAGGGAGGGAGGGAGGGAGAGAGGAAGGAGAGAGTGAAAGAGAGAGAGAGGGAGGGAGGTAGACCTTTCTTTGACTGATGGCAGAAGAGGGAAATAAAGGGTTAAAACAGAGATTCAATACACATAAAGGAATTAACACACAATTTCTGGCACTGAAGACAGAATAGGCCACGAGACAAGTAATGTGGGTCAATGAAAGCTGTGAACCAGTACCAACTGACATTCATCTAGGAAATGGGTACTTTTGTTCTACAATGTTATGAAACTGAATTCTTCAAAAAATGTAAATGAACAGAAAAGCAGATTCTCCCCTGGAGCCTTCAGATAATATTCTAGGTTTTCTGACACTTTGGTTTTACCCTAGTGGCAACCTAAGCAAAGAATCTAGTTAAACCCACCTGGACTATTGAACTACAGAAACCATGAGATAATAAATAACTGCCATGGTAATTTGTTATTGCAGCAATTGAAAACCAATATAAAACATATTGAAATATCTATAAATCTAGCATGGCTCTTCTGATAGCCATCTCCAGTGATTTCTCCTTAAAGAAATTGTGAAAAATATTAGTGTGGATTCTGAATACTATGTCCAGACTTGCTCCTTTAGTAGGTATTTCTTATGGTAGGTGACATGTCCCTGTTACTTAACATCTAAAAATCTTAAATGCCTGATGTGTAAAATGCAGATAATAAAACAAAGCTAGTACCCATTCGAGGGATTAAATGAGGCAACCCTTAAATATTTGAAGTAGAGCCTGGCACATAGAAAATTGTCATAAAACATTTCTTCATCACTTTATCTGCTCTCAAATGGCGTTTTCTTGACTCATTTCCTAATAATCAATTCTTAATTTTTGCACATGCATTTCCTCAAAATGTGGTGTTTATCCCTTGGGGCCAACTAACTACATTCTCTCTGTATAATCTGAGGATTCTGATTTTTTTCACCAGGAAGTTTATCTTTATTTTTGTGATATCCATGTATGGTTTCTTATACTGGTTTAGGGAAAGTCAAAAAACTACTTTGACTTGAAGAATATTTTCCTCTTTGGAGAAGTCTCCATTTGTGTAGCATCACATTATTCCCAGTATGATAATCTTATAACGTCTCTAGGCAACCATGGCAAGAAACATTAGTGATTAATCATTTTGGTGCCACATTATGCAGGTTTTGCAAACTTTTCATCATTTTACTATAGTTGGGCCTTAGTTATTGAATCATCAATTTTTTAAATGAATAGTCAACCGTGCTCAGAAAATAAATTAACTGGTATTATGCCAACACAAATTATAATTCAAGGGATTAAATCTGTTTCCTGATCCAAAATTTAGGCATATCAGGAATAACTAACATTTTAAATATGTACCACTGATTTTCACTCTAGTTGATATGGATTTATTATGAAAGTTCCGCCAAAATTGTGGGGTTTTTTTAGGAATAATGTAAACTGTATATTCCAATATATAGTTCAAAAAGAAGTCATTAAACTTCTCCAAATATATTTTCTCCTTTGTAATAGACACTAGCCCTACCTTTTTAACTAAGTTATTGTTTAGTAATTATAAAGAAGGTAAATTACAACTTTAGCATCAATTTTTTTATCTTTTTGACATAAAATTTACAGGCAGTAAAATACCCAGGTTATAAATGTAAACTTTTATGATTTGACAAATATACATAACTGTGATCACCACCATAATCAAACTCCAGAATATTTTTATCATCCTATAAATACCATTGGTTCTCTTTATGGTCAATTCTCTTTTAAAATGTTCTTTCCAC
Organism: Marmota monax; assembly: GCF_021218885.2. Lineage (NCBI taxonomy): Eukaryota > Metazoa > Chordata > Mammalia > Rodentia > Sciuridae > Marmota > Marmota monax. The sequence continues at coordinate 9,006,064 of NW_026695065.1, read as the reverse complement.
TTCTTGTCCAAGATAATGACTACTTTGATTTCTGTAGTCATTGATTATGATTGCCTCTTCCAAAATTTCATCATAAATTTGTGCAGCATACAATCTTTTGTATCTGGCAGTTTTCTACAGCATTGCTTTTTAAAATTTTTATACCTTTATTTTGTTTATATATATTTATGTGGTGCTGATAATCGAATCCAGTGCCTCACATGGGCGAGGCAAGCACTCTACTACTGAGCCACAACCCCAGCCCCAATACCATTGTTTTTTGAGATCGTCCATGTCACATGCCTCCATAGTTTGCTTCTTTTTAAAGCTGGATAGTATTCAGTTTTATAAAAACTATTATAATTTCTTAAATTTTCACTTAAGTGGATATTTTAGTTATTTCCAGTTTTATATTGCTATGAATAAACCTGCTATAAAACTTATCACAGAAAACATTATAGATATTAAATTTCATTTCTTACAAGTAAATATGTAGAAATGGAATAAATGTGTAGAAGTTAAATATTCCACTTTATTGACTTTATAAAGAACATCTGAAAGTTATGCTCTGTGGTTGTAACATTTTACATTCCCACCTGCAAGATATGAGCGTTACAGTTGCTTCCCTCTCTCATCAACATTGAGGTTGCCTGCCTGTCAGTCTTTCTCCTTTAAAAATGTTAGCCATTCTACACTGTGGGAAAGGGGGTATTAAATATATTTAGCCAGGTACTTCTAATTTGTGTTTCCCTGTTGACTAAAGATGTTAAGTATCTGCTTACTGGCCATTGGGATATTTTATTTTGTATAGAATTTATTAAACACTTTTGACATTTTATTGTGCTATTTTCTTTTTCTGCTAATTTGCAGGCATTCATTATATATTCTGCATATTAATTTTTTTCAGGTACTTGTACTGTGAATAACATCTCAAATCTGCTATTTTCATTTTATAATAGTTTTTATGGAATTCAACTCTTAAATTGTTTCTTTTATGATCAGTACTTTTTTGTCCTAAGAAATCTTTGACTATGTCAAAATTTCACACATATTCTCTAGTGTTTTCATTTAGAAGCTTTGTAGTTTTAATTTTTATGTTTACATCTATTATATATCTATAACTCTGATTTATTTTTGAATATACTATGTAGTAGGGATGAAGGTTGGTTGGTTTTTATATATGTAAAATATATAACATTATATATATAATATTTATATATAAAATATAATATATATATTATATATATATATGTATATATATATATATAATATATATATATATATATTATATTTTATATAACACAAGTTGTTGAAAGGGCTTTCTTTCCTCATTGAATTGCTTTGAAATATAGTTTCAAAAAGTTCACCACATACATATAAGTTTATTCAGGTCTCTCTATTCATATTCATTGATCTGTTCATTATCCTTATGACAATGATAACCTTTTTTATATATAACTTTATTTATGTGGTGCTGAGGATCAAACCTAGGGCCTTGCATGTGAGAGGAGAGCACTCTACCACTGAGCCATAACCCTAACCCTCACCCCCGATAAACTCTTTTGATTCTTGTAGTTTTATAGCTAGCCTTAGAGTCAGTAAGCATTCATACTTTACTTTGAGTATTTGGCCTTTATAATTTCTTTTGATTCCCACAATAAATTCAGAAGTCTGCTTGTTAATTTCTGTTAAAATGTAATTTATACTAAAATTGCATTGAGTCTGTAGATCAAGTTGGGAACAGTTAATATATTAACAATATTGAATGTTTCAATCCCTGGATATGGTATATATGTTGAACCATTTAGGGTTTGTCATTACTTTTGGAAAATTATCAGTTATTTTTAATTAATATGTTACTTCTATTTCTTTCTCCCTTTATTAACCTTTGGTTATCACTATTATAATTTTTGTCATTATCTCACATTCCTTGGAGATTCTGGGCTGCTTTTCTTTCTTTTCCTTACCTCCTTCCTCCCCCCTCTTCTTTCTTTCTTTTCAAATTCTTTCTGCTGACTTTTTATTTGGGGAAGTTTCTGTTGATGTGTCTTCAAGCCCTTTATTCTTTCTTTGGTTTTGTACAGTCTATTGATGAGCTCATTAAAGGAATTCCTCACTCTTGTCACACTGCATTTCCTTTTCTATTCTTTCTTAGAGTTTCCATTTCTATGGTTACATTGTATTTCTGTTCTTACATGTTGCTCACATTTTCCATTAAACTTCTTGGCATATTATCATAATTATTTTAAACTCTTGGACCAATAATTCCAAAATCACTTAGTGGGAAAGTTACATTTATTACATGTTCAATTTCTTTTACAAATGATATGTTATTCAAATTTCCTATATTTTATCACATCCATCTTGGCAATTGGTGTCATTTGAGAATTAGTCTATATCATGTTACTTGTTGGTTTTTTTGGCATAAAGTTGCTCAGAATATTCTCTATGTATTTTTTTTTTTTTGAGGAAGGGAGAGGTACCAGTGATTGAACTCAGGGCACTCAACCACTAAGCCACATCTTCAGCCCTATTTTATATTTTTATTTAGAGACAGGGTCTCACTGAGTTGCTTGGAGCCTCGATTTTGCTGAGACTGGTTATGAACTTGACATCCTCCTGTCTCAGCCTCCCAAGTCACTGGGATTACAGGTGTGTGCCGCCACGCTCAGTTTATCCCTTTATTTTTGATCCACAATTTGAATATGATTTGCCAACATGCAGTTTTCTTTTAGACAATCCTATTATGAGTTTCCTTCTTAGAATTGAGAACTGATGTTTTCTTTGCTGGGTTTTTTTAAACTAAAGTTAGTAATGTTTAAGCTGTTATTTTAGCATTTTGTGCCCCATTCTTTCTTTCCTGGACTATAGAACTCCAGTTCTATAGTTTTATTTTAAATATTTTAAATATTTCATAAGATCTTAAATGTTACTGATACTCTTTTTATTTTTGTATAATTCTTTCTTCTCTCATTTTTCTTGATATGAACTGCCACAGTCTGGCTGGGCACAAATCACGAGCCACTGAAGCAGGAACAAACTTTATTTTTGAACTCCACCAGCAACTCCTCCCAAACGTCATGCGGCTCGTCCAGGAACCAGCCACCGGAAATATCTCCTCCGGATATGCCTCCTCCTGCACTTCCCCAACCAATGGGAACTCTGGGGGAATCCCTGGGAATCCCCACGAGAACTCCAAAGTAGCGCGAGAACTCAAAAGTAGTGGCCGAGGCGGATAGTAATGCCTCGCCTGTCAACCAATACCGTTGACAAAATGCCAGGGGCCATACCAACTCGTCTGTGGCTCTCAGCATCTCCCCCCTTCTGTTTAATTAAACAACAAGCAATGTGGCTTAGGGACCGTGCCTGTTAGGTTGTCCAATACAACAACGAACAATTTTGACTAACACATCTTTGAGTTCATTAATCTTTACTTCCTATCATTCAACATCTGTTATTAAGCTCATATAGTGAATTTTGAATTTCTGTTATTTCATTTTTAATTCCCAATATGTCCATCTAATTTTTTTGATAGATTCTGTTTCTTCCCTGAGATTCCCCAACTCTTAATTCATTTTGATAATCTTTTCTTCAAAGATTTTGACCATACTTTGTATGTGTGTATGTTATTGGGAATATAACCAAGTGGCACTCTATTACTGAGCTACATCTCTTGTTCTTTTCTAATTTTTTTTTTTAAATTTTGAAACAGGGTCTTGGTAAGTTACCCAGGCTGGCTTCAAACTTGCCATCCTCCTGCCTCTGCCCCCTAAGTACCTGGAATTACATGCACCACCATGTGGAACTTGACCATATTTTTAATGTTGATTTAAAGTCTTTTTCCACTATTTCCACAATTTGGGTCATATAAAATTCATTTCCCACTGATTATTTTTTCTCTTACTTATAGATCATTTTTGTTTCTCTGCAGGTATCATAATTTTAATATATATATACACACACACACACTAAAAAGTGGACAATTCATAGTCAAGACCCTGGATTTTGTTATATTTTTTTGAAGAGTGTTGTGACTTCCTAGTTAACCAAATTGAATTTATGGACACTTGGTTTTATGTTCTCATAGTGTGACATTTTAAAATTTTTCCTGCTTCCATAAACTTATGCTCTTAATATTGGACATAACATCTACCTCTAAGTCATGCCTTACAGAGTTTTCTGAGATAAGCCCAATATGTTTATCAAGCCTCTATAAAACTACAAACTCTATCTTTCTCACATGGGTATTTAGTGAAGTATGTGTACAGAATTTTCAATTTTCTATTCCTTTGTTCTTCCTGGAATTTTTTTTGAGACTCTCCTATTAATACACAGTTCATGGAGCCTGCAAATATCTGAGAGTAATTGTATGCAAAATTTGGTGATTCTCCTTCTATAGCTTTCTCTTTCTCTGAAAGTCTTCCATTAACTTCCAGCTGAATTTCCATCTTTGAATTCCATTATTTTACTCTTAAATTTAAACTTTCTTCTTCATCTGTAGTTGATCCACTATTCATATTCTTGGCAGCATTCTCAGGATAAAACTTGGATGTTATAATTGCTTTCTGAATGAGAGTTCATGTAATACCAGTTATTCAACCATTACCAGAACAAGAAAGTCAACAAATTATTCTTTAAGGGATTTTGTCTTTGCTAATCTTTGTTCAACCCATTTGGACTCTTGGATTCATCTTCTTTGCAATAATTCTGGTTATTGTTATAACTTCAAATTAAACTTTCTGTGCCAAATACTGCAACCAAAGTCATGTTTTTACAATTGTTTCTCCTAACCTTTTCTAAATTTTCTCTTCCTATGCATGTTGGTAATACTAGGTCACACCTACTCATGTAGGTTGACTTAGAATTCTGGGACCTGACTGACAATATATCTGCTAAGTCAGACTTACAAATAAAATGTGATTTTAATATGTAATTTGAGCAACAACATACAATGTATTATAACATTCTACCAATTAATCAGAGGCACAAAGAAGTGGTGTAGCTTATGTACATGAAATTTTATTGTTTAACCAAGAAGAAAAAAATGTTGTCTACTTCTTATAAAAGGAAGTATGATTTCTTACTTATCTGACTAAAATTATTTTAATATTATTATCTTGGCCTTCAAATCTGGAACAATTGCCCCTGGCTTTATTTGACTGTTGTCAAGGAATTTACACCCATGTTAGACTTCTGCCACTCTTTATAACTGTCACTGCTATGACATTTTCAAATGAAAAGACATTTGAAGGGCATCTATACTCTGAAACAAACATTCTTCTAAAATATAATATGTATTAATTTTGATAGTACCCAATATCATAACTTTCTCCAAATTTAGTGACACACTTAGAGTAAAATTGATTGCCACAAGACCAAGGAGAAGTAGGTACTGAGGAGAGGAGTTCATACAGAAATGTTAAGACAGAATACCAAAAGGCAAATCCTATAAAACTAAAGTCAAATGGAAATTTTTTTCTTCTATAATGCTCTCAATTCAGGAATGTTTAATATTTCTTTTCAGAATACATTTTAAACAATAAATGTCTTTAAAATAAAGAATAAGTAAGAATACCCCATGACTTTGACTCTTTTATACACTCATTTATATATCTTTCTTCTCATTCATCTTTTTCATCTTTGTATTCTCATATTCTCTAAGCACAGTGCCTTGTATGTAATCATTCCTTAATATGTTGCAATGAAAATTTAGGGCATTTAATATAAATGAATTATGAACTTAAATTTTACACTATTTTAGATTATTTTTATTTGTTCTAATTAGTTACACATGATAGTAGAATGCATTTATGCACTTTGAGATATCATACATAAATAGAGTATAATTTCTCATTTTTCTGATTGTACATGCTGTAGAATCACATTGGTCATGCAGTCATATATGTACATAAGGTAATAATGTCTGTTTCATTCTATTATCCTTCCTATGCCCATACCCCTTTCCTCCCTTCAGTTCCTTTTATCTAATCTAAAGTAAATCTACTCTTCCCTAGCCTCCATCCCCTTATTGTGAATTAGTATTCACATATCAGAGACAACATTCAGCCTTTGGTTTTTAGGGATTTACTTATTTGTGTAGAAATAAGTATATCAGATTTAATATATATTGGCTCAGTTTCTGGATTGATTTGATTAAAAGATCCTCTTTCATCATAAATAACTTATTGCAGAATGACAACTAATTGATGGACATAAATAATTTAATATGTGTTCTCTTATACATGTGTTTGTGTACTTGTATAAATTACAAGCCTGACAGATTTTGTTTGTATATATTCAAAATAGCGGTGACTCAAAAGTCAAATTATTTCAAGTTATTCACACTTTCCAAACAACAGTCATTGGCTTCTGGCTATAGTTGATGTTAATAGAGTATGCTTAAATACATTATTCTTTTTTATTTTCTAAAATAGTCAATAAACACTATCCTATCTCTTTTTTTTTTCTTTTCTTTCAGTTGATCTGTCTGCTGCTAGTATTTACTTACAGTTTACAGACAAACTTCATCATGTAAGATTTACTTTTTTTTATGGTCTGAGGCATATATTACATATTTATTGACCACAGTCCCCGTTCATGTGAATCAAATCATTATGTTAATATGTACATACAAATACAGATATAATCTTATTCTTATATAAATCAAGAAAATAACTATAATCTATTCAATATTATTTAAAGTACATAAAAATTCTCGAGGAAAATATTTCCCTATCTGTATTAACTGTAATTCAAGGCTCCCTGTTAAAATTGGCATGCTTCCTCAAAGGAGCAAACATAGAACTCTTTAAAAATTTCAATTCCATAGCACAGACTAGCCATAAAACAGAATAAACTAAAGAGTGGGATATACAGGATAGGAAAGTTTAGGTGGAGCATATCAAAGGTGAAAAATATTCAGAGACTTATGATGGCTGGCAGAATTGGTTTCCATGGTATTTAGCAGCATCAGGATCTAAATGTCAAATGGAACACTGCATACCTGGGAACGAGTAGACTAAAAATGTATTACAGATAGTTACCACTTATTTTCCAACTTCACTGGAGCCAATGTTTCCTACTCTAATATACACCAAATGTTCCCTGAGTCTGGGGATAAGCATTCAATGCAGGTAGCCTAGATGTATTCTAACCCCTTGTTATTGCTATTTAATTCTGGTTGTGACTGATAGGTGTAGTTAATTAGAAAAATCTAAAATATTTAAATACTCTAAATGCTCCAATTAAGAGATATAAGCTAGCATAATAGATAAGAAAACAAGACTCAACTATGTTGTTTGCAAGGGATTCACCTTAGAGGCAAGTACAGCCAGAGGATGAAAGGGAAAGGATGTAAGTTTATATACCATGCAAATGGAGCCCCTAAACAAATAGGAGTAGCTATTTTCATATTGAAAAGCCAACTTCAAGTCAGAATTAATCAGATGAGACAAAGAAGTCTTACTTAATTCTGGAAAAGGAAACAATCCAATAAGAAGCTATAATGGTAGTATATATTTATGCTCCAAATGTCAATGCACCTAATTACATAAAACAGAAACTCAACTTTAAGACTCACTTAGATGATACTACTATAATACTAGTTGATTTAAACACAACTCTCTTACCAATAAATAGGTAATCCAGCCATAATCTCACCAAAGGCTCTTCAGACCCCCAAAATATTATAAATCAAATGCACTTAATAGACATCTATTAAATATTTCATCCAACAACAGAGAAATTGACTTTCTTCTCAGATGCTAATGGAACCTTCTACAAAATAGAACACCTATATGGGTTGGGGATGTGGCTCAGTGGTGGAGCGCTTGCCTAGCATGTGTGAGGCACTGGGTTCAATCCTCAGCCCCACATAAAAATAAAATAAAGATATTGTGTCCACCTAAAACTAAAAAATAAATATTTTAAAAATAGACCACCTATGTGCTAAAAGGGCACAACCATTCTGTAAATAAAAAATATCTAATTCTTTGCATCTTATCTGATCATAATAGAATAAAATTAAAAACCAAAGCAATAAAAAAAAACCTCCAGAGTCTACATAAATACATGGAGAAGTTCTGAACAATACAGTCTTGAATGACAAATGGGTAATAGAAGAAATCAGGGTATAAATTAAAAATTCTTAGAATCAAATGAAAAATGTGCTATAATATACCAGAACTTCTAGGACACTATTAAAGCAGTTTTAAGAGGAAAGTTTATAGCTATGAGTGCCTACATGAGAAAGCCAGGAAAATCCCAAGTAAACAACCTAATGATGCATCTCAATGCCTTAGAAAAACAGCAACAGGTTAATTTTAAAGCCAGTAGCTAGAAAGAAATAATAAAAATCAGAACTGAAATCAAGGAAATATGTACTAAAAGAAAATAATACAAAGGATTAATGATGTTAAGTGTTGGTTTCTTGAAAAGATGAGATAGATAAACCCTTAGACAAACTAGCCAAAATAAAAGAGGGAAGATCCAAGTTAAGAAAATTAGAGATGAAGAAAAAGAATCACTAGATATCACAGAAACCCACAGGATTATTAGGTACTATTTTGAATTTTTATTTCAATAAATTAGAAACCTTAGGAGAAATGAATACATTTCTAGACACATAAGATATGCCAAAATCAAATGCAGAAAACTTTAAAAGACCAATAATAAGCAATGTAATAGAAATAATAATAAAAAGCCTATGAACAAAAGAAAGTTCAGGACCAAATGCATTCTCCTAATTCTACCAGACCTTTATAATGTCAATGTTCCTCAAATTATTCCATGAAATAGAAAAGGGTGGAACACTTCCAAATCCATTCCATAAAGCCAATATCATCCTGAAACCAAAACCAGATAATAGCATATCAAGAAATAACAGACCAATATTCTTAATTAACTTAGATATGAAAATTCTGAATAAAATATTAGCAAATAATGTTCAAGAATATATTAAGATTGTACATCATGACCAAGTTTGTTTAATTCCAGGGATGTAAGGATAGTTTAACATATGCAAATCAGTAAATGCAATTAATCATATAAACAGGATTAAGAACAAAAAACACAAAGTATCTAATTGATGCAGAGAAAATCTTTGACAAAATTCAGCACCCATTCATGATAAAAACACTGAAGTAAAGAGGGATAGAAGGAACTAACCTCAGCATCATAAAGGCTATCTATGATGCATCCAAAGCCAATATCATATGAATGGAGAAAAACTGAAAGCATTTCCTTTAAAATATGGAACAAGATAATGATTTATACTCTCACAATTCTTATTCTATATAGCACTAGGAATTCTAGCCAGAGCAATTGGAAAAGAGAAGGAAATAAAAATAAGAAAGGAAGAAGTTAAATCATCAACATGAGCAGATTATATGATCCTATATTTAAAAGATCTAAAAATATCCACCACTTCTAGAGCTAAACTACTTCTAAAGTTAATAAAGTAATTCATCAAAGTAGCAGGTTACCAACTTTTGAGCTAATTATACCACTCCTTGGTTTATATCCAAAGGAATTGAAATCAGCATGCTGCAGTGACACAGCCACATCAATATTTACAGCAGCTCAACTCAAAATAGTTAAGTTATGGAACAAACATAGATACCCTTCAACTGAGGATTGGGTAAAGAGAATGTGAGATATATATAGATATATATAGAGAGATATATAGATATATAGATATATAATATTATTATTATATATTATTATATATAATATATTATTATATATTATTATTATTATATAATATTATTCATCCATAAAAAATAATGCCTTTATGAACTTTGCTGGTAAATAGATGAACCTGGAAAAAATAATGCTAATTGAATTAAGCTAATCCCAATAAAACCAAAGATTAAATGGTCTCTCTGATACGTGGTTGCTAACACACAATGGGTGAGAGGATGAATAAAAATTCATTGGATTAGACAAAGAGGAATGAAGGGAAGGGAAGTAGATAGGAATAAGAAAGATAGTGGAATGGATTGGACATGTCTTTCTTATGCTTCTATATGAATACAACACAGTGTATTAATGAATTGCCATATCATATACAACCACAAAAATGGAATCCTAATTAGAAGAAGACATACTCTATATATGTCAAAATATACTTTAGTGTCATGTATATCTAAAAATAATAAATTTTTTAAAGTATCAGGTTATAAAATCAACATATAAAAACAGCTTTCCTATGCACCAATTGAGAACCTGTTGAGGAAAATAGTAACATTCACAATCGCCTCAAACACAAGTAGCAACAATAAAAAACTAAAAACTTAATAAAGGAGGTGAAGAACAGGTGCAGCGGCCTGCTGAGGGGCAGAGCCGCCCCCTCCCACCACGCCTGCAAGGTAGGCGGAACTGTGACCACCGATGGAACAGGCCCAGTGGCCCATGGAGGGGCAGAGCTGCCAACCACGCCTGCAAGGTAGGCGGACCTCTGAACCCCCGGCAGAACAAGCCCAGCGGACTGGTGAGGAGCAGAGCCGCCCCCTCCCCCCGCGCCTGCAAGGTAGGCGGACCTGTAACCCACCAACACAATAGGCCCAGTATCCCGCGGAGGGGCAGAGCTGCCCCACGCGCCTGCAAGGTAGGCGGACCTGCGACCACCAACAGAACAGGCCAGACCTGAAACCAAAAGACAGAACAGGCCCAGCGGCCTGCGGAAGGTTAGAGCCAACCACGCCCCCGCGCCTGCAAAGTAGGCAGAACTTCGACCACCGACAGAACAAGCAAAGCGGCCCGCAGAGGGGCAGAGCCGCCGCCCGCGCCTGCAAGGTAGGCGGACCTGCTACCGACCGGCAGAGCAGGCCCAGCGGCCTGCCGGCGTGGTAGGCACATTGCCCCAATTGGAGGAAGGGCAGAGCCGCCGCCCGCGCCTGTGAGGGAGACTTTGCAACTATACAAGAGCAATATAAATATATAGGGGGAAAATTCAATAGCACAACAGTTTCACGAAGCAGAAAGAAATGCGAACAGTATGAAGAGACAAGGAAAGAAAGGACCACAAGCAATGCAGGTCAACTCAACTTTAGAAGAGGTAATAGCTGCAGCAGATGGAATGTCAGATAAAGAATTCAGGATATACATGCTTCAGATGATTTGGAGTATCAAGGAAGACATCAAACAGCAAAATCAGACAATGAAAGATCACTTCAACAATGAATTACATAAACAAATCCAAGAAGCAAAAGATCAACTATACAGGGAGATAGAGGTTATAAAAAACAAACAAACAGAAATCCTAGAAATGCAGGAAGCAATAAACCAACTTAAAAACTCAACTGAGAATACTACCAGCAGAGTACAACACATAGAAGATAGAACATCAGACAATGAAGACAAAGTATTTCAACTTGAAAAGAACATAGACAGCTCAGCAAGACTGTTAAGAAACCATGAGCAGAACATCCAAGAAATATGGGATAACATAAAGAGACCAAACTTAAGAGTCATTGGGATACAGGAAGGGATAGAGTTTCAAACCAAAGGAATGAGCAACTATTCAATGAAATAATAAGAGAAAAATTCCCAGACTTGAAGAATGAGACAGAATCCCAAATCCTAGAAGCCTACAGGACGCCGAATGTGCAAAATCATAAGAGATCCACACCTAGACACATTATAATGAAGATGCCCAACATACAGTATAAGGAGAGAATTTTAAAAGCTACAAGAGAAAGGAAGCAGATTACATTTAGGGGTAAGCCAATCAGGATAACAGCTGATCTTTCAATACAGACTCTGAAAGCTAGAAGATCCTGGAATAACATATTTCAAACACTGAAAGAAAATGGGTTCCAACCAAGAATTGTGTTTCCAGCGAAATTAAGCTTCAGGATGGAAGATGAAATTAAAACCTTCCACGATAAACAAAAGTTAAAAGAATTTGCAGCTAGAAAACCATCTCTTCAAAACATCCTTGGCAAAACATTACAGGAAGAGGAAATGGAAAATAACAATGAAAACCAACAGTGGGAGGTAAGACAGTAAAGGGGGGGGAAATAATCAAAGAGGAAAACAAACCATGTTTAGTAACATAAATAAACAAATATGGCTGGAAGAACAAACTATATCTCAATAATAACCCTAAATGTTAATGGCTTAAACTCACCAATCAAGAGACACAGGCTAGTAGAATGGATCACAAAACAAGACCCAACAATATGCTGCCTACAAGACACACATTTGATAGGAAAAGACATACATAGGCTGAAGGTGAAAGGTTGGGAAAAATCATATCACTCATATGGACTTCGGAAACAAGCAGGAGTGTCCATACTCATATCAAATAAAATAGATTTCAAGCCAAAGTTAATCAAAAGAGATAAAGAGGGACACTACATACTGCTTAAGAGAACCATACACCAACAAGACTTAACAATCATAAATATATATGCCCCAAACAATGGTGCAGCTATGTTCATCAAACAAACTCTTCTCAAGTTCAAGAGTCTAATAGACCACCATACAATAATCATGGGAGACTTCAACACACCTCTCTCGCCACTGGTCAGATCTTCCAAACAAAAGTTGAATAAGGAAACTATAGAACTCAATAACACTATTAATAACCTAGACTTAATTGACATATATAGAATATACCAACCAACATCAAGCAGTTACACTTTTTTCTCAGCAGCACATGGATCCTTCTCAAAAATAGATCATATATTATGTCACAGGGCAACTCTTAGACAATATAAAGGAGTAGAGATAATACCATGCATCTTATCTGATCATAATGGAATGAAACTGAAAATCAACGATAAAAGAAGGAAGGAAAAAGCATACATCACTTGGAGAATGAACAATAGGTTACTGAATGATCAATGGGTTATAGAAGACATCAAGGAGGAAATTAAAAAATTCTTAGAGATTAATGAAAACACAGACACAACATATCGGAATCTATGGGACACATTGAAAGCAGTTCTAAGAGGAAAATTCATTGCTTGGAGTTCATTCCTTAAAAAAAGAAAAAATCAACAAATAAATGATCTCATACTTCATCTCAAACTCCTAGAAAAAGAAGAGTAATACAACTGCAAAATAAGTAGAAGGCAAGAAATAATTAAAATCAGAGCTGAAATTAATGATATCGAAACAAAAGAAACAATTGAAAAAATTGACAAAACTAAAAGTTGGTTCTTTGAAAAAATAAACAAAATCGACAGACCCTTAGCCATGCTAATGAAGAGAAGAAGAGAGAGAACTCAAATTACTAGCATACGGGATGAAAAAGGCAATATCACAACAGACACTTCAGATATACAGAAGATAATCAAAAATTATTTTGAATCCTTATACTCCAATAAATTAGAAGATAGTGAAGGCATCGATAAATTTCTTAAGTCATATGATCTGCCCAGATTGAGTCAGGAGGATATAGACAACCTAAACAGACCAATATCAATTGAGGAAATAGAAGAAACCATCAAAAGACTACCAACTAAGAAAAGCCCAGGACCGGATGGGTATACAGCAGAGTTTTACAAAACCTTTAAATAGGAACTAATACCAATACTTTTCAAGCTACTTCAGGAAATAGTAAAAGAGGGAGAACTTCCAAATTCATTCTATGAGGCCAACATCACCCTGATACCTAAACCAGACAAAGACACTTCAAAGAAAGAAAACTACAGACCAATATCTCTAATGAACCTAGATGCAAAAATCCTCAATAAAATTCTGGCGAATCGGATACAAAAACATATCAAAAAAATTGTGCACCATGATCAAGTAGGATTCATCCCTGGGATGCAAGGCTGGTTCAATATACGGAAATCAATAAATGTTATTCACCACATCAATAGACTTAAAAATAAGAACCATATGATCATCTCGATAGATGCGGAAAAAGCATTCGACAAAATACAGCATCCCTTTATGTTCAAAACTCTAGAAAAACTAGGGATAACAGGAACATACCTCAATATTGTAAAAGCTATCTATGCTAAGCCTCAGGCTAGCATCATTATGAATGGAGAAAAATTGAAGGCATTCCCTCTAAAATCTGGAACAAGACAGGGATGCCCTCTCTCACCACTTCTGTTCAACATAGTTCTCGAAACACTGGCCAGAGCAATTAGACAGACGAAAGAAATTAAAGGCATCAAAATAGGAAAAGAAGAATCTTATTGAGGGGAGAAGGAAGATGGCGGCAAGGGGAGTGCATAACCCCCTTGTGCTTCTTCACTGTGTGGGAGTATGACAAGTCAGGACGGCTAAAGGATATCTTGTTAGGAATTTCCAGCAATAGTGCGGTGCGCCGGAACCTGGAAGAAGGATTTCCATCGCACGAGGATCGGCTACGGGGACTCAAACGCGAGAGGTTTGTCGCACGGAGGGTAACACTGCTTATTCAGCAAGTCGCCCCGCGGCTAGAGTCTGCAATGCGCGCTGGCATAGAGACGCAGGGTTACAGTGCTGCAGTTTCTGCCAGCCGCGCAAGCACCGCACTCAGGGCTGAATTCTGGGTTCGAGACGGGGGAAGGAAGCGGTCCATCTCGGTTCTCCACACCGGTCAGACCACAGAGGAGGCCAGCAGCCACCATGTTGGTAAACTGACATCACCATACCTGTTTTCGACTGACCGCAGCTCATTCAGCCATAGAACAGGTAATTTCAGGCTGCAATTCGCCTGCAGCTTGCAGACAGATTGTTAGGGTTCAGCGCCTGGGTGCTTCTTAGAATCTGATCTTATCGGAGCGAACACCGAGCGCGGGGCGGCCGAGTTCTGGCTCCCGGAACCATCCCGGAACCGCCCTGGCTCAGGGCTGCGGAGCCTGCGGAGGCTGCTTCTTGGACCCTGCTACTATCAGAGCATACACCAAGCACTAAGCAGCCGAATTCCGGCTCCCGGAACTGAGCCCGCGGGGACTGCTTCTTGGAGCTTACACTTATAGGAGCTTACACCGAGCATGGAGCGGCCGAGTTCTGGCTCCCGGAACTTCCCTGGACCGGGGCTAGGAGCCCGCGGAAACTGTGTCTCGGTCCGGGTCCTGCTGAGGGCCGGTCAGGACTCACCCGTTGCTTGGGTTGCCCGGCAAGGGGAACGAAATGCTGCCATTCGCATAGGATACCAACATGGCAGAGATCTGATGTCAGCAGAAAGCGGTGGAGGAGAGAACTTCATCAATACCAGCGGTGACATAAGCAGTTGGTCTCCTGGTAAGGGGGGTGAGGCTCAGTCACCCGAGTCTCCTCAATTTGTCCTCGAGCCAGAGGGAAGGAGCCGGGCCGCCGCCAGCGCCCGGAGCAGGCCCAGCGGCTCGCCAGCGTGGTGACCGCGTGACCCCAATTAGAGAGGGGGCGGAGCGGAGCCGCCACCCACACCCGCCAGGTGGGCAGACCCGCGACCCAGTAGTACATGGGCGTGGTAGGAGGGGCAGGGCAGAGCCGCCCTTCGTGCTTGCAAGGTAAACAGACCTGTGACAGCCTGGCGGGTCAGGCCCAGTGGCCTGCCAGTGTGGTACACACGTAACCACAACTGGAGTAGGGGCAGAGCAGATCCTTCTCCCACGCCCGGATCAGGCCCTGCCGGTGTGGTGGTCACGTGACCCCAATTGGAGTGGGGGCGGAGCGGAACCGCCACCCGTGCCCGCAGGGTGAGCAGACCAGTGATCAACCTGCAGATCAGGCCCAGGGGTCCGCAGGCGTGGTAGGAGGGGCAGGGCAGATCCGCCGCCTGCGACTTAAAGGTAGGCAGACCTACAACAGACTGGCAGATCAGGCCCAGGAGCCTGCCGGCGTGGTACAAACACCACCCTAATTGGAGTAGTGACAGAGCAGAGTCGCCTCCCGTGCCAGGAACAGGCCCAGCGTCCTGCAGGCAGGGTAGTCAAGACACCCCAATTGGAGTAGGGGCAGAGCAGAGCCTCCACCCGTGCCTGAAAGGTGGGCAGATCTGCGACCGACCAGCGGGACAGGCCCAGTGTCCTGCCGGTACGACAGACACGTCACCCCATTTGGAGTAGGGGCAGAGTAGAGCTGCCGCCCGCGCCTGCAGGGTAGGCAAACCTGCAACCGACCGGCGGATCAGGCACGGTGGCCTGCCGGCGTGGTACACTCGTCACCCCAATTGGAGTAGGGGCAGAACAGAGCCGCCGCCAGCTCCCAGAACAGGCCCTGTGACCTGCCGGCGTGGTAGCCACGACACCCCAATTGGAATAAGGAGAGAGCAGAGCCACCGCCCACACCTGCAGGAAAGATACGCAAGCAGTATGAAAAGACAAGGAAAGAAAGGACCACAAGCAATCAGGTCAACGCAACTTTAGAAGAGGTAACAGCTGCAACAGATGGAATATCAGATAAAGAATTCAGGATATACATGCTTCAGATGATCTGGAGTATCAAGGAAGACATTAAACAGCAAAATCAGACAATGAAAGATCACTTCGACAACGAATTACGCAAACAAATCCAGGAAGCAAAAGATCAACTATACAGGGAGATAGAGGTTATAAAAAACAAGCAATCAGAAATCCTAGAAATGCAGGAAGCAATAAACCAACTTAAAAACTCAATGGAGAATACTACCAGCAGAGTAGAACACTTAGAAGATAGAACATCAGACAATGAAGACAAAGTATTTCAACTGGAAAAGAACATAGACAGCTCAGCAAGACTGTTAAGAAACCATGAGCAGAACATCCAAGAAATATGGGATAACATTAAGAGACCAAACTTAAGAGTCATTGGGATACAGGAAGTTACAGAGCTCCAAACCAAAGGAATGAGCAGTCTATTCAATGAAATAATACGAGAAAACTTCCCAGACTTGAAGAATGAGACAGAATCCCAAATCCTAGAAGCCTACAGGATGCCAAATGTGCAAAATCATAAGAGATCCACACCTAGACACATTATAATGAAGATGCCCAACATACAGAATAAGGAGAGAATTTTAAAAGCTACAAGAGAAAGGAAGCAGATTACATTTAGGGGTAAGCCAATCAGGATAACAGCTGATCTTTCAACACAGACTCTGAAAGCTAGAAGATCCTGGAATAACATATTTCAAACACTGAAAGAAAATGGGTTCCAACCAAGAATTGTGTTTCCAGCGAAATTAAGCTTCAGGATGGAGGATGAAATTAAAACCTTCCACGATAAACAAAAGTTTAAAGAATTCGCAGCTAGAAAACCATCTCTTCAAAACATCCTCGCAAAGCATTACAGGAAGAGGAAATGGAAAATAACAATGAAAACCAACAGTGGGAGGTAGGACAGTAAAGGGGGGGGAGGGAAATAATCAAAGAGGAAAACAAACAATATTTAGTAACAGAAATAAACAAATATGGCTGGAAGAACAACCCATATCTCAATAATAACCCTAAATGTTAATGGCTTAAACTCACCAATTAAGAGACACAGGCTAGTAGAATGGATCACAAAACAAGACCCAACAATATGCTGCCTACAGGAGACGCATTTGATAGGAAAAGACATACATAGGCTGAAGGTGAAAGATTGGGAAAAATCATATCACTCATATGGACTTCGGAAACAAGCAGGAGTGTCCATACTCATATCAAATAAAATAGATTTCAAGCCAAAGTTAATCAAAAGAGATAAAGAGGGACACTACATACTGCTTAAGGGAACCATACACCAACAAGACATAACAATCATAAATATTTATGCCCCAAACAATGGTGCAGCTATGTTCGTCAAACAAACTCTTCTCAAGTTCAAGAGTCTAATAGACCACCACACCATAATCATGGGAGACTTCAACATACCTCTCTCACCACTGGACAGATCTTCCAAACAAAAGTTGAATAAGGAAACTATAGAACTCAATAACACTATTAATAACCTAGACCTAATTGACATATATAGAGTATACCACCCAACATCAAGCAGTTACACTTTTTTCTCAGCAGCACATGGATCCTTCTCAAAAATAGATCATATATTATGTCACAGGGCAACTCTTAGACAATATAAAGGAGTAGAGATAATACCATGCATCTTATCTGATCATAATGGAATGAAACTGAAAATCAACGATAAAAGAAGGAAGGAAAAAGCATACATCACTTGGAGAATGAACAATAGGTTACTGAATGATCAATGGGTTATAGAAGACATCAAGGAGGAAATTAAAAAATTCTTAGAGATTAATGAAAACACAGACACAACATATCGGAATCTATGGGACACATTGAAAGCAGTTCTAAGAGGAAAATTCATTGCTTGGAGTTCATTCCTTAAAAAAAGAAAAAAACAACAAATAAATGATCTCATACTTCATCTCAAACTCCTAGAAAAAGAAGAGCAAAACAACAGCAAAAGAAGTAGAAGGCAAGAAATAATTAAAATCAGAGCTGAAATTAATGAAATCGAAACAAAAGAAACAATTGAAAAAATTGACAAAACTAAAAGTTGGTTCTTTGAAAAAATAAACAAAATCGACAGAACCTTAGCGATGCTAGCGAAGAGAAGAAGAGAGAGAACTCAAATTACTAGCATACGGGATGAAAAAGGCAATATCACAACAGACACTTCAGAAATACAGAAAATAATCAAAAACTATTTTGAATCCTTATACTCCAATAAATTAGAAGATAGTGAAGGCATCGATAAATTTCTTAAGTCATATGATCTGCCCAGATTGAGTCAGGAGGATATAGACAACCTAAACAGACCAATATCAATTGAGGAAATAGAAGAAACCATCAAAAGACTACCAACTAAGAAAAGCCCAGGACCGGATGGGTATACAGCAGAATTTTACAAAACCTTTAAAGAAGAACTAATACCAATACTTTTCAAGCTACTTCAGGAAATAGAAAAGGAGGGAGAACTTCCAAATTCATTCTATGAGGCCAACATCACCCTGATACCTAAACCAGACAAAGACACTTCAAAGAAAGAAAACTACAGACCAATATCTCTAATGAACCTAGATGCAAAAATCCTCAATAAAATTCTGGCGAATCGGATACAAAAACATATCAAAAAAATTGTACACCATGATCAAGTAGGATTCATCCCTGGGATGCAAGGCTGGTTCAATATACGGAAATCAATAAATGTTATTCACCACATCAATAGACTTAAAAATAAGAACCATATGATCATCTCGATAGATGCGGAAAAAGCATTCGACAAAATACAGCATCCCTTTATGTTCAAAACTCTAGAAAAACTAGGGATAACAGGAACATACCTCAATATTGTAAAAGCAATCTATGCTAAGCCTCAGACTAGCATCATTCTGAATGGAGAAAAACTGAAGGCATTCCCTCTAAAATCTGGAACAAGACAGGGATGCCCTCTCTCTCCACTTCTGTTCAACATAGTTCTCGAAACACTGGCCAGAGCAATTAGACAGACGAAAGAAATTAAAGGCATAAAAATAGGAAAAGAAGAACTTAAATTATCACTATTTCCAGATGATATGATTCTATACCTAGCAGACCCAAAAGGTCTACAAAGAAACTATTAGAGCTAATAAATGAATTCAGCAAAGTGGCAGGATTTAAAATCAACACGCATAAATCAAAGGCATTCCTGTATATCAGCGACAAATCCTCTGAAATGGAAATGAGGACAACCACTCCATTCAAAATATCTTCAAAAAAAATAAAATACTTGGGAATCAACCTAACAAAATAGGTGAAAGACTTATACAATGAAAACTACAGAACCCTAAAGAGAGAAATAGAAGAAGATCTTAGAAGATGGAAAAATATACCCTGTTCATGGATAGGCAGAACTAACATCATCAAAATGGCGATATTACCAAAAGTTCTCTATAGGTTTAATGCAATGCCAATCAAAATCCCAAAGGCATTTCTTGTAGAAATAGACAAAGCAATCATGAAATTCATATGGAAAAATAAAAGACCCAGAATAGCAAAAACAATGCTAAGCAGGAAGTGTGAATCAGGCGGTATAGCGATACCAGACTTCAAACTATACTACAGAGCAATAGTAACAAAAACAGCATGGTACTGGTACCAAAACAGGCAGGGGGACCAATGGTACAGAATAGAGGACACAGAAACCAATCCACAAATCTACAACTATCTTATATTTGATAAAGGGGCTAAAAGCATGCAATGGAGGAAGGATAGCATCTTCAACAAATGGTGCTGGGAAAACTGGAAATCCATATGCAACAAAATGAAACTGAATCCCTTTCTCTCGCCATGCACAAAAGTGAATTCAAAATGGATCAAGGAGCTTGATATCAAATCAGAGACACGCCATCTGATAGAAGAAAAAGTTGGCTACGATCTACATACTGTGGGGTCGGGCTCCAAATTCCTCAATAGGACACCCATAGCACAAAAGTTAATAACTAGAATCAACAAATGGGACTTACTCAAACTAAAAAGTTTTTTCTCAGCAAAAGAAACAATAAGAGAGGTAAATAGGGAGCCTACACCCTGGGAACAAATCTTTACTTCTCACACTTCAGATAGAGCCCTAATATCCAGAGTATACAAAGAACTCAAAAAATTAGACAATAAGAGAACAAACAACCCAATCAACAAATGGGCCAAGGACCTGAACAGACACTTCTCAGAGGAGGACATACAGTCAATCAACAAGTACATGAAAAAATGCTCAACATCTCTAGCTGTCAGAGAAATGCAAATCAAAACCACCCTAAGATACCATCTCACTCCAGTAAGATTGGCAGCCATTAGGAAGTCAAACAACAACAAGTGCTGGCGAGGATGTGGGGAAAAGGGTACACTTGTACATTGCTGGTGGGACTGCAAATTGGTGCAGCCAATTTGGAAAGCAGTATGGAGATTTCTTGGAAAGCTGGGAATGGAGCCACCATTTGACCCAGCTATTCTCCTTCTTGGTCTATTCCCTAAAGACCTAAAAAGAGCATGCTACAGGGACACTGCTACATCGATGTTCATAGCAGCACAGTTCACAATAGCTAGACTGTGGAACCAACCTAGATGCCCTTCAATAGATGAATGGCTAAAAAAAATGTGGCATTTATACACAATGGAGTATTACTCTGCATTAAAAAATGACAAAATCATAGAATTTACAAGGAAATGGATGGCATTAGAGCAGATTATGCTAAGTGAAGCTAGCCAATCCCTAAAAAACAAATGCCAAATAGCTTCTTTGATATAAGGAGAGTAACTAAGAACAGAGTAGGGACGAAGAGCAGGAGAAGAAGATTAACATTAAATAGGGATGAGAGGTGGGAGGGAAAGGGAGAGAGAAGGGAAATTGCATGGTAATGGAAGGAGACCCTCAGGGTTATACAGTGGAGGGGGTAGAGAGAGAGGAGGGGAGGGGAGGGGAGAGGTGGGGAGGGGGGAGGTTGGAGGATGGGAAAGGCAGCGAAGCACAACAGACACTAGTATGGCAATTTGTAAATCACTGGATGTGTAACTGATGTGATTCTGCAATCTGTGTATGGGGTGAAGGTGGGAGTTCGTAACCCACTTGAATCACAGTGTGGAATATGATATGACAAGAAATTTGTAATGTTTTGAACAACCCACAATAAAAAATTAAAAAAAAATAGGAAAAGAAGAACTTAAATTATCACTATTTGCAGATGACATGATTCTATACCTAGCAGACCCAAAAGGTCTACAAAGAAACTATTAGAGCTAATAAATGAATTCAGCAAAGTGGCATGATATAAAATCAACACGCATAAATCAAAGGCATTCCTGTATATCAGCGACAAATCCTCTGAAATGGAAATGAGGACAACCACTCCATTCACAATATCTTCAAATAAAATAAAATACTTGGGAATCAACCTAACAAAAGAGGTGAGAGACTTATACAATGAAAACTACAGAACCCTAAAGAGAGAAATAGAAGATCTTAGAAGATGGAAAAATATACCCTGTTCATGGATAGGCAGAACTAACATCATCAAAATGGCGATATTACCAAAAGTTCTCTATAGGTTTAATGCAATGCCAATCAAAATCCCAATGGCATTTCTTGTAGAAATAGAGAAAGCAATCATGAAATTCATATGGAAAAATAAAAGACCCAGAATAGCAAAAACA
Organism: Marmota monax; assembly: GCF_021218885.2. Taxonomy (NCBI): domain Eukaryota; kingdom Metazoa; phylum Chordata; class Mammalia; order Rodentia; family Sciuridae; genus Marmota; species Marmota monax. The sequence goes on along the minus strand of NW_026695065.1, from coordinate 8,984,048 downwards.
ATGCTAAGCAGGAAGTGTGAATCAGGCATTATAGCGATACCATACTTCTAACTATACTACAGAGCAATAGTAACAAAAACAGCATGGTACTGGTACCAAAACAGGCAGGGGGACCAATGGTACAGAACATAGGACACAGAAACCAATCCACAAAACTACAACTATCTTATATTTGATAAAGGGGCTAAAAGCATGCAATGGAGGAAGGATAGCATCTTCAACAAATGGTGCTGGGAAAACTGGAAATCCATATGCAACAAAATGAAACTGAATCCCTTTCTCTCGCCATGCACAAAAGTGAATTCAAAATGGATCAAGGAGCTTGATATCAAATCAGAGACACGCCATCTGATAGAAGAAAAAGTTGGCTACGATCTACATACTGTGGGGTCGGGCTCCAAATTCCTCAATAGGACACCCATAGCACAAAAGTTAATAACTAGAATCAACAAATGGGACTTACTCAAACTAAAAAGTTTTTTCTCAGCAAAAGAAACAATAAGAGAGGTAAATAGGGAGCCTACATCCTGGGAACAAATCTTTACTTCTCACACTTCAGATAGAGCCCTAATATCCAGAGTATACAAAGAACTCAAAAAATTAGACAATAAGATAACAAACAACCCAATCAACAAATGGGCCAAGGACCTGAACAGACACTTCTCAGAGGAGGACATACAATCAATCAACAAGTACATGAAAAAATGCTCACCATCTCTAGCAGTCAGAGAAATGCAAATCAAAACTACCCTAAGATACCATCTCACTCCAGTTAGATTGGCAGCCATTATGAAGTCAAACAACAACAAGTGCTGGCGAGGATGTGGGGAAAAGGGTACACTTGTACATTGCTGGTGGGACTGCAAATTGGTGCAGCCAATTTGGAAAGCAGTATGGAGATTTCTTGGAAAGCTGGGAATGGAGCCACCATTTGACCCAGCTATTCCCCTTCTCGGTCTATTCCCTAAAGACCTAAAAAGAGCATGCTACAGGGACACTGCTACATCGATGTTCATAGCAGCACAATTCACAATAGCAAGACTGTGGAACCAACCTAGATGCCCTTCAATAGATGAATGGATAAAAAAAAATGTGGCATTTATACACAATGGAGTATTACTCTGCATTAAAAAATGACAAAATCATAGAATTTACAGGGAAATGGATGGCATTAGAGCAGATTATGCTAAGTGAAGCTAGCCAATCCCTAAAAAACAAATGCCAAATGTCTTCTTTGATATAAGGAGAGTAACTAAGAACAGAGTAGGGTCGAAGAGCATGAGAAGAAGATTAACATTATACAGGGATGAGAGGTGGGAGGGAAAGGGAGAGAGAAGGGAAATTGCATGGAAATGGAAGGAGACCCTCAGGGTTATACAAAAGTACATACAAGAGGAAGTGAGGGGAAAGGGGAAAATAATACAAGGGGGAGAAATGAATGACAGTAGAGGGGGTAGAGAGAGAAGAGGGGAGGGGAGAGGTGGGGAGGGGGGAGGGGGGAGGATGGGAAAGGCAGCGGAGCACAACAGACACCAGTATGGCAATATGTAAATCAATGGATGTGTAACTGATGTGATTCTGCAATCTGTATATGGGGTAAAAATGGGAGCTCATAACCCACTTGAATCAAAGTGTGAAATATGATATATCAAGAACTATGTAATGTTTTGAACAGCCAACAATAAAAAATTAAAAAAAAAGAACTAAACAACCTGCCGCTTAAAAAATACCCAAATAATAAATTGGCAAATGAACTAAACAGACACTTTTAAAAATAAGAAATACAAATTACCAACAAATACATTAAAAAATATTCAACATCTTTAGGAATTAGGGAAATGCAAATCAAAACTACACTGAGATTTCATCTCCAGTTAGAATGGCAGTATTTGAGAATACAAACAATAATATATGCTAGGGAGGATGTGGAGGGGAGGAATGCTTTTACCCTGTTGGTGGAATTTTAAATTAGTATAACCACTATGGAAATCATTCTGAAAGTTCCTCAAAACACTAGGTCTAGAACTACCATATGGTCCAGCTATACCACTCCTCAATATTTATCTTTGTTTTAGTCAGATTTTTTCATCACTGTGAATGAAACACCTGACAAGAATGATATAGATATGAAATGTCTATTTGGAGCTCAGTTTCAGTGGTCTCAGTCCATAGATGGCGAACTCCATTGCTCTGAGTCCAAGATGAAGAAAAACATCATGATGGAAGGACATGGCAGAGGAAAACAGTTCAAAACATGGAAATCAGGAAGCAGAGAGAAAGGGACAAAACACAAACCCTAAAGTAATGTCCCCAGTAACCTAACTTCTCCAACTATGCCTAACCTGCCTATAGTTACAACCTAGTAACAACTTTCATGAATTAATCATTTTACCTCTGAACATTCTGGCATTGTCTCACTTATGAGATCTTGGGGATCACCTCATATCTTAATCGCAATTATCCTAAATCACAATATTAAAGTCAAGACACTATAGCAAAGGGCTGGGGTTGTGGCTTAGTGATAGAACATTCACCTAATGCATGTGAGGCACTGGGTTCGATCCTCAGCACCACATAAATATAAATAAATAAAATAGGGGTATAGTGTCCATCTACTGCTAAAAAATATATTTAAAAAAAGATACTATTGTAGACTGGGGTTGTGGCTCAGTGGTATAGTGCTTGCCTAGCATGTGTGAGGCACTGGAATTGATTCTCAGCACCACATATAAATAAATAAAATAAAGTCCATTGACAACTAAAAAATATTTTTTAAAAAAATGTAATTACAGGGCTGGGGTTTTAGCTCAGTGGTGGAGCACTTGCCTAGCACATGGTAAGACACTAGGTTAGATCCTGAACACCACATATAAATAAAATAAAGGTATTGTGTCCATCTACAACTAAAAATATTTTTAAAAAATATTTTATTACAATATGCACATACCCATATTTATAGGAACACAGGTCATGGTATCCAAATTGTGAAATAAGCCTAGGTGTCCATCAATGAATGAATGGATAAAGAAAATTTTACATATACACAATGGAGTTTTTTGCAGTCATAAAGAATTAAAATATGTCCTTTGCAGGAAAGTGGATGGAACTCGAGAGCATTATGTTAAGGGCATTAAGACAAACTCAGAAGTCAAGGGTTATATACTTTCTCTCATATGTCAAATATAGAGAGGGAAAAAAGAAAATAAAGGTTGGGAAGGCAGGAATCTTGTGAAAAGGGAAAGAGATAGAGAGGAAAGAGAACAGACGGAGGGAGAGGAGAAAGGAAGGGGAACATACAGGGGAATGATATTAACCAAATTATATTTTTTATATAATGTGCATGTATGAATATATGAAAATGAATCCCACTGTTATTTATAGATAGATAGGTAGATAGATAAATGCATCAATTAAAATAGAAAAATTAAAAAACAAAAAGAATCAGCTCGAGTGCTTGCCTTACATACACAAGGCCCTGGGTTCAATCCCCAGCACTACCCCCACACACAAATAAATAGAATCAATTCAATGCAGGTATCCTGGATGCATTCTAGCATCTTGTTGTTGCTATTTAATTCTAAGTGACTTGTAGGTGCTATTGATTGAACATACCTTTAAACAAGATATTGCATCTTCAGAGGGTAATGTATAAATCAAGGTTTAACCACTGGTCTATAATCCTTAAAAAGTATTATTTTATGTATAAATTGCCCAGATAGTGGGAAAAAAACCCAATTCACTGAATAACACTTTTGGGTTAAAGAAAATCATCCACAACAGAGGGTGGAATATTTACAAATGCATCATAATGCAGTATTCAAAACTGGAGTCCCTTTCTGTCCAGATTTGCTTCCAATAAATTTCTATGTATAAAATTCCCTGCATAAGTATCTGGCCCTCTATTAGCAAATGCTTAGTTTCTACATAGGGATTAAATGGGACCCAAAGGCATCTCCAAATTGTGTTCCTGTAAATGTCTAACAGTTAGAAGACGAAAATGTAATTTGATCATCTGGGCAAGTTACTATTATGCCCTCTTTTTAGGCCTCCCTGGTCTGCTTTTTACATTGCCCAGACTCTGTGTGGTGATTGAACATGGTCAAAGCTGTGCTGCTGTTCAAAATCAGATTCACATTGAGCTTGTGCGACTGGAATGAGAAAGTACTGGAGAACACAGCTTTCTTATTCATATGACTATACACCAAACACTGGGAGGCCTAAGATGTGAGACAGCCAAACAGTCTGCCAATTGTAGCTTTTTCTTCAACTCTGAAGTAAATCTTGAAATAAATCTTTACTTCATGACATTTGTTATATCAAAACTAGATTTTTTCCAGATGCAGAATAGCAAGAAACCACCTCTTCTCCTGTGGCTAGTACCGGAAATAGCCAATTAGAAATAATGCTTTGTGATGACTGTCTCATGCTAAATTAAATTAATTCAAGAAGTACTTAGAGGTTTGTTTATCTTTTCCAAGCCTATAAATGAGCCTAGTGAAAGGCCAAGTTCAAGCATTTCTCTGTCCCAAATAGCTTTGAACACTTGCCCTAACTTTTTTTGTTTATCCATCTTCATAACTTTTTTCCTTTCGTTCTTTCTTTTTACCTTTTAGTTGGTATGTATTAACTATATAGGAGAGAGGGTTTCATTGTGATACATTCATAATGCATATAACATGATCTGATCAATTCACTCCCCAATACCTCCCCTTTACCCTCCTCCCCAATAACGTCTTTATCTGCCCCCCCATACCTTTCTACTACATTATGGTCTTCCTTCTACATTCATGACATAAGTTTTTCCCCTTTTGTCACCTCTAGCCTCCACATAAAAGAAAAAAACATTTGACAAATTGTCGTTTTGATACTGACATTTTTCATAAACACGATGCTCTCCAGATCTGATTTATTCTTATTTATGATTAAATAGAACTCCATTGTGAAATTATACTGAATTTTCTTCATCTATTCATTTGGTAGTGGATATCTAGGCTGATTCCAAAACTTGACTGCTGTGAATTGTGCAATAATAAACATAGGTATGCATGCATCTCTAAAATACACTATCTTGAATTCCTTTTGATAAAGACCACCAAGTGGTAGAGTTGGAGCATATGATAGTTCTAGTTTTTTTAAGGAAATTCCATACTGATTTCCATACTGGTTGTTCTGATTTGCATTCTTACCAACAGTGCATATAGTTTCATTTCCCCTGCACTCTGCATTTATTATTATTTGCATTCTTGATAATTGTCATTCGGACTGAAGTAGGATGGAATCCTAGTGTAGTTTTGATTTTCATTTGCATGGTGGATAAAGATGTTGAACATTTTTTCATATAATTATTGGCCATTTGTACTTCTTTTGAAAAGTGCCTAGTTCATTCACCAATTTATACAATAGTGATTTATTTTTGTTTATGTTTGGTATTGAGTATTTTTGAGTTCTTTGTATGTTCTAGATATTAATCTTCTGTTGGGGAGTATCCAGCAAAGATTTTCCCCATGGAGGCTATTTTTTGATGCTTTTAGTTATTTCCTTTGTACCAAAAATTTTTAATTTGATGCCATCCTATTTATTGATTCAGCTATAGGAGTTCTGTTGTGGAAGTTGTTGCCTGTGCCTATATGTTTTAGTGTTTCCCTTATGTTTTCTTCTAGCAGTTGCAAAATCTCTGGTCTTAACCTAGATTTTTAATCCATTTTGAGTTGACTTTTGTGAAGAGTGAGAGATGGGGGTATAGTTTCATTTTTCCATATATGGATATCCAGTTTTCCCAGGACCATTTGTTTCAGAGGCTCCTTTCTCCAACATATATTTTTGGCCCTTTTGTCAAAAATATGATGACTATATCTATGTTGGTTTGTTTCTGTATCTTCCATTCTATTCCATTGGTCTATGTATCTGTATTTGTGCAAGTACCATGCTGTTTTTCTCACAATTGTTCTGTAGTATAATTTGAAGTTGTGAATTATGATACCTCTAGGATTGCCCTTTTTGATTAGAAATGCTTTGGCTAGTCTTGATCTTTTTTTTTTCTTTTACCTGAATTTTAGAATTTTTAAAATCCAGTTCTGTGAAGAACGTCATTATTATTTTTATGCAGATGACATTGAATCTGTAGATCACTTTTGGTAATATGTCCATTTTGGATGATATTAATTCCATATCTATAGCTGGGCATGGTAAGACATGCCTGTAATCCCAGTGGCTCAGGAAACTGAGACAGTAAAGTCACAAGTTCAAAGCCAGCCTCAGCAATGGTGAGGCACCAAGCAACTCAGTGAGACCCTGTCTCTAAATAAAATACAAAATTGGGCTTGGGATGTGGCTCAGTGGTTGAGTGTCCCCTAGTTCAATCGCTGGTACCTACCCCCCCAAAAAAAAATCTGTGTATCTGTGAACATGGGAGGCTTTTCACATTTTCGTGCATTCTTTTTCAGTATTCTATAATTTTCCTTGTAGAGGTCTTTCATGTCCTTGGTTAGATTTATTCCTAGATTTTTTTTTCTGGATATTTTTTAGGCTCCTTTGAATGGAGTTGTTTCCCTGATTTATTCCTCAGCAGATTCATTATTGGTATACAGAAAAGTATATGTATGCTGATTTTGCATCCTGCTACTTTGCTGGATTTCTCAGATTATTATTAAGAAGACACATGCCAGGTAAATTCAAGTCTGACAGAACTGGATCCTTATGTAACAAAAACCACTTCACTGTCACACATTCCTACCCACCCTGCCAGTTTTCTGCCACTCTCATTCTCATTCTCATTTTCTCAGATTGAGAAGTCTTCTGATAGAGCTTAGGGGTCTTATAAGTAAAGGATTATATCTGCACACAGTGATAATTTGACTTTCTCTTTTCCTACTTGTATCCCTTTAATTTCTTTCTCTAGCTTAATAGCTCTGGATGAAATTTAAAGTACTATGTTGAATAAGAGTGGTGAAAATGGACATTCTTATCTTGTTTCTGATTTTAGAGGAAATTCATTCAGTTTTTTTTCCCTACTCACTATGATGTTGACTTTGGATTTGTCATATACAGCCTTCATTTGTGTTGAGGTCAGTTCTTTCTATCCCTAATATTATTAAGGTTGTTATCTGAAGGTGTGTTGAATTTTTTCAAAGGCTTTTTAATCATCTATTGAGATGATCATCCAATTTTTGCCCTTGATTATATTTATGTGGTATATTGCATTTATTGATTTGGGAAGGTTTAATCATTCTCTTTTTTAAATTTTTTGTTGCATATGGACACAATGCGTTTATTTCGTTTATTTATTTTTATGTGGCACTGAGGTTTGAACCCAGTGCCTCACACATGCTAGACTAGCACTCTACCACTGAGCCAGAACCCCAACCCAGGTTTAATCATTCTTGCATCCCTGGGATGAAAGCAACTTGATCATCATGTATGATCTTTTTAATATGTCAATGTATATTATTTGCAAATATTTGTTAAGGATGTTTTGATCTATGTTCAGCAAGAATATTTATTTGTAATTTTCTTGACGTGTCCTTATCTGGTTTTTGTATCAAAATAATACTGACTTCATAGAATGAGTTTGGAAGTATTCACTCCCTTTCTATTTCATGGAATAATTTGAAGTGCATTGGCATTAGTTCTTTAAAGACCTGGTAAAATTCCTCTGTGAATCCATCTGGTCCTGAGCTCTTCTTTGTTGGAAGGCTTTTTATTGTTGCTTCAATCTCATTGCTTTTTATAGGTCTGTTTAGGTTTTCTATATCCTGGTAAGTCATTTGTTTCTAAAAAGTTATCTATTTCTTCCAAATTTTAAATATATTGTACATTTTCAAAATAGTTATTAATTATTCTTTTGAAATCAGTGGTGCCTGCTGTGACATCCCTTTTTTCATCTCTAATTTTATTGATCTGTCTTCTCTCTCCTTAGTTGGCTAAGGGTTTGTTCATCTTGTTCTTATTTCCAAAGAATTGACTCTTTGTTTGATTCTTTCTTTTTTTTCAATTCTCTCATTCATTTAAGCTCTAATGTTTATTATTTCTTTCCTTCTACTAGTTTTGGAATTGTTTGTTCTTGTATTTCCAAGACATTGAAATACATCATGAGGTTATTTATTTGAGTTCCTTCTTAAATTTATGTAGGCACTCATTGCTATAATCTTTCCTCTTAGAGCTGCCTTCATGGTGCCCCACAGGCTCTTATATATTATATTTCTATTTTATTTTGATTCGCAGACTTTTATAATTTCTCTCTACTTCTTTGATGACCCACTCATCATTCAGAAGTATATTATTCAATCCTCCAAGTGTTTGTAAAAATTCTATAATTTTTCTTGCTGTTGATTTCTTATTTTATTCCATTATGATCCGATAAAATGCTAGGAATTATTTCAATTATTTTGTACTTGCTGAAACTTGCTTTGTGGCCTACTGTATGATCTAATTTGGAGAAAGTTCCATGAACTCAATCTTTATCTTATTTCCAAGGTTGGGAATACTAAATACATTATCTATGTCATTAGCCTGTATCTGTACTCCTTCCTGAAGACCTGTGGGTCTTGAATTAGGTTTCTTAATGTGTTCCAGAATATATGAACTTGGACCTTCAAATAGTAATACATTTAAAAAATAAGAAATTATAATCAGAATATACAAGAATTGGATTTAGGTATGAAGCAGTCAATTACTGAGGAGAAAATATATCAGATTAATACAGAAGAGAATACCAGTGACATAAAAAAACCCTAACATTGAAGAGTTTAAAATTCTTCTTCCCAAGGTATTTGAAACTGAGATTTTTACTGTGTCTTCTACCTTCAGATTACGACAGGTTTTATGAATTATAGTAAATGCCCAAGACTTGACTGTATGACCTCTAAGTATCTCTAGGTGTATAGTTGCTACCACACCAGTCATCTCCATATGGAGGTGTGAGGAGCTTTATATTTAATTCTTCACATGTCTAGCTCAGGAGACTTCAAAAGCTGCTTAGAATTCGGGTTCTTCTGCCTATTCATACTGACCTCAACTGCTCACCTCTGAGGTTTCCATGCATCTCTAGGTGCCTAAAAGCTCTCAGGAGGGTCTGAGGGAATGGCTCCAGGTGTCTGTGGCCCTGTAGTCATACCTTTTCTTGAAGCTGTAGATGTTCTGTGGGAAACTCCTAGCCTGGGAGCTAACAGTACATATCTTGCCCTTCCCTTCTACTGCAAGGCTGAGGTGGCTCTGAAATTTCTGTGATGCATCCCAGTGCTTAAAATCCCTTTATTTATACAGTGTAAACTGAGCTGGACTGCAGCAGGTATGTATTTCCACATAGTTATAGACTGCCACTTTCAAAAGACCTGCCATCAGCCAGCCATAATCCATAGATCCCAAAAACTTGGTGCCACAGCCTCACTCCCGAGCCCTGAGGCCAGGTAGATTCTTGGTTCAGACACTCTCTAACCAAGCAAAAAGAAATGAGGAAGTGGCCATTCAGTCTTGAAGAGACAAAAAAGAAAAAAGAAAGAAAGAAAAAAGAGTGCAGAGATTCCTGATCCCCTCACAGACAACCTAGACAATGAAGTCCCTTTTAAGGTAATTCCCCCTCCCACCACTCACTGAATCCACAGGGAAGTACAGGTAAGTTATTCTTCTACACCATCTAACTACACAGTATCTAAGACTCCTTTTTGCTCAGACTTCATACCTGCCCCAGTACTGGAGTCTACATTTCTTGAAATCTCTATGATTTCCTTCTTTCAGCTCTCTGAAGGGGAGCTTCCCCTCCCCCACCAACTAGCCTTGTGTCTGGTGCTGATGCAGTCTTTTCTTTTTCTTCTTTTTCTAATTCTCTTACTATTCTAAAACAAAGCAAAACACTACTATTTATGTGTTGCACCTGGTTGCTGACTCCCTGAATGGAACACCAGTGCTTGCCTCTTGCTCCATTTCACCATGCTGCTGTACAACTGTTGATTTGATCAGTCTTAAGAAGCAGCATGCTAGATGCCACTAGTCTGCCATTTACTAATGTCCCTCAAAAATAGATGTTGTTCTTGTTGTTGTTTTTCATTTTACAGAGGAGGAAACTGAGGCTGTGTAAAGTTAGTGATTGAGTGAAGTATTAAACCTGTGTCTGCCAGACCCAAGGCCTTTGAACTGCTCTTTAATAATTTTTACATACAGCAGTATGGAATTATAGCTCCCATAACATACAATTCATCCATGTAAATTGTATTATTCTGTGATTTTTAGTATATTCACAAACTTGGGAAACTTATCAACCCTGTCTAACTTTATAACATTTTTATTAACCTAAAAGGAATCCATTAGCAATTATTTTGCAGTTTCCACCAAACATGCAAGCATTAAGCAGCTACTAGTTTACTTTCTGTCTCTAAAGCCTCCTTATGATTTTCATAATGCTAGCTCTAAGAATGACCTTTCTGGGATAATAGTAACTATTATTTACTAAAAGCATTGTACAAGGTGCTTTTTTCATGTTATTTCAGTTTCCACAATCATCTTAGGAAATAGGTTATCAGTCACTCCAATTTTCAGATAAAGAAACTAAGACTGAGATGGACTATAATACATTCCCATGGTCATAGAGTTGGTAGAGCTGGTATTTTAATCTACATATGTCTGCTCAAAACTCTCACATCTTTTTCCAGTATGTTAAATTTAGGTATGGTATAGGAGCTTAAATCTTAGATTGAACTATATAAAATTGACAATATTAAGTCATTTTTCACCTTCAGAAATTGCCATTTCATAAGACTTAACTAGATAGTACTGAAACCTTCTGTAGGAATAGACCTTAAAAGAAGAATTTGTGTCCTGTTCCACAAAAAGCTTTCACTTTGCTTTGGAAGTTGAGCTCTATAGATGATCATACAGCTCATATATACTGCTTGTCCTTTTCTTTTTGTTTCTGATAAAGACACCTTAAATATCCTCAGATCCATAAGGACAGCCATTTAGTTTCAGGTTAATCTCCTAAAAGAATTTTAGATTTTTTTTATTAATGCTGAATTGCTAGTAAAAGAAATTGTAGCCAGATGCTGAGGTGCATGTCTACAATATCAGTGACTTGAGAGATTGGGGCAGAAGGATCATAAGTTCAAGTCCAGCCTCAGCAACTTAGCAAGTCCCTAAGCAACTTAGTGAGATCCTGTCTCAAAATTTTAAATGAATAAATAAATAAATAAATAAAGGACTGGAGATGCAGTTCAGTGGTAAAGGATCCTTAGGTTTAATCCCCAGGACCAAAAAAAGAAAAATGGAAATTTTAAAATGTTGGGTCTTTTACAAACATAAGGAGCACTGGATCACTACTGCTCAATTTAAGCAGGAACACAGAGTCCATTTCAAAGCTTCACATTCTTCCTTACCAACATCTCTCATAGTGAGGATCTGGCTCAGGAGTAAGGCAAGTTTCAGGAGAAGAGGTAAGGCTGTCTCTTTTTCAACTTATTTGATGTAGCTACATTAAAGCAACTACATCAAAACATCATGTAGAATTCAAGATGTTAACTATTCTGTAGGCATAGGATAGAAATCAGGACCCTCACTGCATTATCATAGAACTGTGAACTTCTATTTTAATTTAGGAAGGAAACATAGATTACTAACTAAGCAATACACCAGGGAAAGAACACCTAGTGGAAATAAATATCTTACTTGGAATGGCGTGTTCCAGGTCTAGAAGAGTCACTGACATTATTTTCACTGACTTTAAACATATATGCACACACAAATGTTAGACTGGCAAGAATTGTTGTCATGGTAGTGGTAGGTTTTTGGTTTTGTGTAAGTTTTCTCCCTGCCCCCACCCCTCTGGTCTCTTCTCAGTTGATCAGGATTATCATAGATCTTAATTCCTTTAGAAGACTGGTTATGGTGCTTTACTTATACTTAACTGTTTATCCTTTTAAAGAATACCTGATAGATCATCCTTATGTGAACGAGCCAGAACATTAAAGATGGATAACTGCCTAACAAATTTCATTCTTGTCTAGTTTCTATCAAATGATTCTATGTAGTATTAGAAAATAATATAAGCATGAAACCCAGCAAACTATTTTATTTCCCTATATTAATTTTGGCAGCAGACAATTACTCTAGCTGCAGTTATTATATTAGGTATTATGTTATCTTGTCAGTAATACCAGATAACAGGAAATAAAAAGGAAAAGTTTAAATTCAAGAAAGTTCTAAATTACCTCATAGATCTTTTTTCTTTCATCTTCCTCTAATCCCTATCAGTGTAAGAAAGATAAATAGCAGGTTGTGTTTTGATGGATTAGCATTGGCAGATGCACAGCTGGGCATAACTAAGACAGTTGTTGGAAGCCAAAGTTCTTGTGGATTACCCACATCTGTTGCCCAAGTTGCCTGTGTCTATTAACATTGATGATAATCCTCCTTCTTAACAAGCTTATCACTTAAGATGTCTCTGGTGACTTTCTCAAGAGAGGGGTTACTTTTCTGTTGATTTAGAGATCTACCTGTCTAAACTATGACTGCATCCAAGCTACACAGACTCTGTCTTTGTGTATATTTTGGATAAGATTTGATTCCCCCTTTTATTCAGATATGAAGCTAAAGGAAGGAGCCACTGGCAATCTATTGTTATCATTATTCTGAATTCCTGTGCATCATTGTGCCCAATATCTGATGAAAGTCCTCACTGACATTCTTTTAAAGTCCTTAACAAACACTATTAATTCCCCTTTTAATTCTGGCAATTAAAACTGTACTCATCCTGGGGTCTTTTCAGAAAGTAATGACATTTCTATCCTTTAGGCTCCTAGAAGTATGAGAATTTGCAGTCACTGAAGTAATCTCCTACTTTATTCCATATTCTCCGCCTCTAATTCAGACTCTTATAGATAAATATTAAATTCTTCCTGCAAAAGCTATAAATCTTCTGGTAACTCTTATGGCAACATGATATAGAGGGATTCTTTCCTTCTGGGGGTTGAACCAGCAGATCATAATTTATCCAATACTATTATCATCTTAAAAATTTTTGTCATGCAGAGTCCCATTAGGTTAAAAAATGTCTTATCATTATATTATACAGAAGTCTTGACTTCTTGCTGAGCTGGCTCTTCATCCAGTTATAAACTATATCTAGGGAGTGACATTTCAGAATCAACGTTGTATGCATGGAATGAAACTGCTCCTCTAGTACAAAAACCATTATTTTCTTGAGAATCACAAATATGTTAATTTTTAATAAGAAATTTGGCCAGGACTGCATAGACTGCAAAAGCTAGAAAATCTCCATGGTCAAATAGCATAAAGGATATTTTTTTCAAAACAGTTCCAAATATGGTATTTCTAACCCTTTTCAAATCTCCATTTTGTTGCTGTAACTAATATTTACAGTTAAAAATAAGATCAAAGTTAATGCAATGTGTGAATAAGGCTAGTTACCACTTTGGAATTGAGATTGTACTCAGCTTTTTTTTTCACCTGAACTTAATTTTCTTTCCCTTTGTTAAAGCACTTCAAAAGAAACTTTTGAGACTACTCAGAACATCCCACAATAAGACTAAGTGTTTATTTAGGTACCAAAATCATTCAAATGTTATAGTGTAGAAAGTAAATTTTATACCTACAGTAAAGTTTATAGCTACTAGAAAGGAAGTGCTGTGCTAACTCATCACTCCCAAGAGAATGCTTTCTTCAGAAATGAATGGTTCTTTTTTTTTTCTTATACTGGGGATTGAACCCAGTGGCACTTTATCACTGAACCACATCCCCAGCTCTTTTTATTGTTTTATCTTGAGACAGGGTCTCACTAAGTTGCTTAGGGCCTTACTAATTTGTTGAGGCTGGCCTCAAATTTGTGATCCTCCTGCCACAGCCTCCTAAATCACTGGGATTACAGGGGTGCACCCCCATGCCCAGCTCCTTTTCCTTTTTAGGAAATGGAAACCACACAAATGCCAAAGCAGACTGAGTTCTGGGTTGGAACTCAAGGAAGAATAAACTATATGTATGAAGGACTTTGCCAATCAAGGAAGCGTTGGTAGTTACTGAAGAGTCATTCTTTGTTATTCACCTTGAGTTTTATATTATCTTGCATAAATTGGAAAAGGAGCTTGCTTGGAAATACTTGCATGATCCCAAGAAAAGTTGGGGAAGAAAACAGCTCAGGTTGGTCAATTTTAGTGACCTTAGGTGAAAAGATCCAGCCAGTAAAAATGAAAAGAAATATCTAAGTGTTTTTTAATGCATCTTTGTTTTGCTATGCTTGCTATAGCACACATTTGTTATCATTATAATTTTAAAAGTCAAGTGTATTTTAATAAACTCCCTCTTACTAAGAAAAAAATGGGTTACATCCTTATGCCAGACACTGTCGTAGGTGGTAGACTTTTCATTAAACTTCATTTGGATTAATAAGCATAGGATATTGTAGTAGTGTTCACAACCACAGAATTGTAGATGTGGTTTTGAGACTGTTTCTGTACCTCATACCATCATTGAGAAACCGCAAACCACAAAAGTGATTGTCCATACCTCCTAAACAGGTGAAAATGTGCTATGGATATTGTACAATTATATGAATGTATCACTAATATTGTATGCAGAGTTTTCCCTCCAGTTTATTTTCTTTTACCCAAGAAAGAAATTTGCACACAGCAAGAAATTTAGATTAAAAACAAACAAACAAAACAATCCTGTGCAGACCTAAAGATTCTTCCCTTCCAAACAAAATCAGGAACAGGAATTTTTCCTCTAACAAATTCAATTCTTTTATCCCAATATATGAAATTCGAACTTATAAGAGACTTTAAGAATCACCTGGATATAAGACCCTCCTTTTTACAAAAAAAAAAGGCAACTGAACAACTGAAACTCCTAGTTAGTGACTACCCAATGTAAGTAGAATCTCTGTATACTGTTTTTATTTTCCATTGTGTCCTCTAAATCCTGCTCTTGAAAGTTTTGCAGCCACTGGGGGTACAGAAATATGAAATGAAACTGTCCCTCAAGGGTCCTTGCAATAATGTTGTAAAATGAAATAGAAAAATGGGACTTTTGGAATTCTTTTTTTCCATGGATGTTGTTCTCACCGTGTAGTAGCTAAATGTTACCTTAAAGTGAGCATTTATGGGTATAAACAATGCAAATGCCACTGAAACTTACACATGTTTCCTCAAGTTGTGCAATTATAATAATCATT
Source organism: Marmota monax (assembly GCF_021218885.2). NCBI lineage: Eukaryota > Metazoa > Chordata > Mammalia > Rodentia > Sciuridae > Marmota > Marmota monax. Next base: position 8,968,876 of record NW_026695065.1, on the reverse strand, counting down.
GAAATACATAAAACTTTCTATATCTGAATAGAAATCAAAATTGCAATAATATAGTGGCATAATGGCAATGGATTCTGCTGGGATCGCTTTAAAATTGATAAAACAATGGAATAGACATCAGCCATATTTTCTATTTTTACTAGTGACTCACATCCAATTTTCAAGATTGTATGATTTTTTGAGAAATATTAGAGCATGTCAAACAATGTAAACAGAGAATATTAAAAAAGAATAGTATAAATTTGAAGAATAGATCGAACATTAAAGTATGATATTGCTTGCTTATGACAAAAGTTTAATAAAAATAAAGTAGCACTATTAATTCATTCTAATGATAAAGTTTACCAGAAAAAAACAAAACAAATAATATGGATATGAATCCTTTCCATGACATTTTTTTGGCTCATGATAAATAACACACCAAGTGTTAACTTCATCTTAGAATCAATGTGAAAGTTCAATTCATTCCAGATCATTTGGCCTACTGAATAATACATGGTCAACCATACTAAGTATTATACATTACTTTAAAAAACAATGTGGTCTTTTATGTTATAATTTGCCTTATTTTGTTTCCTTTGTATGTGGTTACCAATTCACCTCCCTGTGACATGTATTAAGCACCCAATCATTTCTCAAAATGATTTATATCATGCTTTTATCTGTAAATATATAACCAAAAATTTATGTAATTTATTAAATCCTAATTATGAGCTAATTATTAGACTCTTTACATAATACATCATTTACTTCTCTCAACAAACCTGAGACACAGGTGTTGTTTTCCTTATATAGTACATGAAGAAACTGAGAGAAGGTAATTCATGCATTTGTTGAGAGGCTGAACCAAAATTTGATCCTTAATCTCTGAAAGGTTAGATCCAAAATCTATGCTCTTTCCAGAACATTATAGTTTGGTATCTTGGATTTATAGTGTGATTATTCTTCAAGAGATTCAATATTCTTTCCAATCAGGGTTATACCGTAAGAAATCCTTCAATAATGCCCCATGCCTACTGAAGGGCCATGCATGATAGGCATGTATCTAGCCACTTCCACATCTCTCAAGAGTGTCACAAAATCCTTTGCCATCTTCTCCTTTAGCCAGTGGCTCTTTTTTCTGCATTCCCAAATGCTTTTGGATACTCCAATTATTCTGTTCTTGCTTCTGTAAGAACTTGATTCAACTTCTAGGGAAACTATTGCCTATCAAAAAGCTCTACTGGTATAAGGTTTATTTTCAAAATCTTAGGTTTATCACAATATTTCTTTATCAAATTCCATGGCCCTGGCTTTGATTATCTTCATCTTCATCACTGTATTGTTTGTATGCTCTCTGGGTAGAAACTCATGCCCATGAGAGCAAATTATTTTCATTGTCTCCTCCTCTACATTTTCTCAAAACTAGTTTTGTTTCTCCTCTTCCTTCTCATAACAATGTAATTGTTGAAGTCCTTCGTATAGTCTATCCTTTATTTCATTTGGATATGCTTTTTAGTAATCGAGAATATAAAAAATTATTCTTTAAGCTTATTTTCTCCTTCTTCATGGTGAATAAAGTGCATTTAACCCAAATGTAGATGATGATTGCCTTTGTCAAGAAAGGCAGATGCAGCAAACTTCCTGAAGATCAATAAACAAGTCTCTTGAGGTTCCAACTTTATTTGAATATTGTTAGGTTCACAAGTAGAACCATAGTCCTTTGTAATTTATCTGCATGACTGACTCAATGAACTGCCAATTGTGATGGACTCTGCTTTTGGGTGGTTTCCAGAGTTTACTTTGTTCATTTCTCTGTGTATAGAACATAATAGACCATTGGTTGCCAGTTTCTGGCATGATGGCAACAAATGTCCACTGATGATCATGAGTATCTTGAAGTAGCTAATAGATTTTAATCTACCCAGAGAAGATTTACCTATTCCACTCAGACAATGACTGATTTTTTATGTAACTTTATTTTATTTATTTTTATGTGGTGTTCAGGATCAAACCAGGGCCTTGCAAATGTGAGGCGAGTTGCTCTACTGCTGAGTCATAACCCCAGCCCCTACAATGACTGTTTTTAAGGAAATTAAATACAATAGAAAATGATGAGAGATGAGATCTGAGATCATGTTTATTAAAAGTACTAGTAGAGCCAGGCATGGTGGGACTCACCTGTAATCCCAGCAGCTTGGAAGGCTGAGGTAGGAGGATCAAGAGTTCAAAGCCATCCTCAGCAACTTAGCAAAGCTGTAAGCAACCTAGTGAAACCCTGTCTCTAAATAAAATATATAAAAGGGCTCGGGATGTGGCTCAGTGGGAAACCACCCCTGGGTTCAAGCTCTGATGCCCAAACAAAAAGTACTAGTAGGGTGATGAAGCCTTGTAAGTACTAGCAGGATTGTTTGTATAAGAAAAAAAAATTAAAAACAGATGCATTTAAAAAAATTTTAAAAATGATAAGTACAAATTTTCCTCTTTTCTAGGTATAAGCAACAACAGCATTTGATGAAAGTTAAATGACATAAACATAAAAGTGTTTCTTCATACTAATATTTGGAAAATACAGCTTTATGATTGGGAAATGGTTTGTGCAATCCTGTTTCAAATTGGCTTATCTTATCATTAGGAAATTTTTATTTATTCTGCAAAAGCAAAATGTTAAGGGTTAAAGCTGGAATAGTAGGGATATCCTTAGAAATAACAAAGCAATGAGTGTAACTACATGTTGTCCCACTGTGATATAAGATGTTTTGGGAGAATAGGGACAGCACCTTGTCAAGGAAGGGTATTAATTAAATCAGAGTGTTGTAGTATGAACCCCAGCTGTCCAGCTCTTAGTTAAGAGCAACCACTGAGCAGCAATTGGGCCACTTTAGTGCTTTTGATTTGTTTTTAAAATAGCACAGCTGGATCCATGGATTGCTACCCTTTTAAGAAACACAAGAAGATTATGAACAGTGATGGGTTTGAATCACCTACCAAGAGAGGCTGAATAGTTTCCTGGAAACTCTAACGCAAGCCCATTCTGTGTAATTTCACTTTCTCTCCTCTGTTATTTGAAGCCTTGCTTTATGTGTGAAACAGAAATTTTCATAGTTATCTTCAAAACATTATTCACCCTGGCCTTGAGTCCTCTTTAGAGAATGCTGATTATTTGAGATTGATAAGATGTTTTGACACTGTGGATCACAAGAGCCCTATTGACCTGAATGATAGCTCTGTGCCTGCTATAAAGCCCAAAGGATTCTGGGAAGTGAGATGAGTAGCTCTAACCCTCTAGGTTCTCAGCTATAAAACCTATTATACATTATCTGATCCCATAACATATTTGTCACCAGAATGTCTATACCCTCTATCTGCAAGCAATTCATGTCTTAAAGATGAGTTTTAAACAAAGAATCTTGCCTCGACTATGACCAAAACTATACAAAAAAATAAAGAAGATCTGTCAAAAAATCATTAAGAATAAGCCTAAGTAAATTTTGAAAAATTTGAAAATGTAGAACTGAATTGAAGCACTTTAATAGCGAAAGAGTGAATATTTAGAATATAACTATGGTATATTTTATGGCCCCATGACAGGACTAATAGCCCCTGAGCTTTAAAGATACCTGTCAGCTACAAAGACCTCCTTGATTATACCTACCTATCTATGGGTCTTACTCCTTTGATAAGAAGTGAAGGACTTCACAATAGGATCCTTGGTTACTTTTCATTGAGTCTGAATAACCAAGAATTGTATCTTGATTAGATAGATAAAAATTGCAGATGATATAGAATGAAGCAGCATTCTTCTGGAAACCAAGACTGTTAATACCAGATCACACAGGTTCTTAAGTTCTATGTAACATAATTATGTTATATTCATTTGATTCAATACTTTGGCAGAATTAGAGTCTCAGGAGCTTTAAAGGAAGCTCACACTAGGGGTGAGAAGAAACCATTCAAAAGGCTTGAAAAAGAAAGCTAGAGTGGAAAATCTGGAGTAAAAAAAAAAAAAAAGTGAGCGTGTGCTTGAAAAAAAACATAGTTTTTCCAGACCTAATTATTGCCACTTGATTGGGTATGCTCAAAGAAGAGTCCATGAAAGCAAAGTGTTCATCTTAGAAGTAGACCCTTATTAAGGAGAGTGATCCAATTCCTGTGTATTGGTTTATCCCACTGTCATCATTCATCTAGTGGGATACTTTTACTGTGGTAATGGTATGTGTATGTCCAAACTGATCAAACTGTATATATAATATATATATAGTAATTTGTATATAAATTCTACCTTGATAAAGCTGAAAAAAACAACAAAAAAAAAACTAATTTACTAGCCCAGCCCCAACAAAGAGAATCTAGGATTATTGGGTTACCTAAAGATAATCATAATAGAGGCTGTCAATGTTGAAAGCTAATGAATGCAATCAAACTTCATATTTAAAGAAATAAATATTCTAAGTGAAAAAGAGTAGGCAAATAATTTGAACTGAATACATTAAGTTGGAATGACACTGAACTGATTTTTTATGTCATGTGCATTAATAACTTCAGTAACAACCACTAAACTACTTCTATTATTATGAAGTAGCAACCATTTAAGAACCCACCATGAGTCAGGCACTGTAATAAGCATTTTGTATGCATTATCTTGTTTAATCTTCATCCATCCCTATAAAGTAGATACTATTTTTATCCATAATTTAAGAGATGAAGAAACTAGGACACTAAGAACTTCAGCGATTGCCCAATGTCACACAATTTATAAGTAGCAGAGCCAGGATGGAAATGCAGGCAAAAATCCAAGCCTTAGAAATATCAGTAACCAGAGTGACTATGCAACTCATGAGTGACCTCTCTACCTCATTAGTTCACACATGCTTGCAACAGACATCTACCTCTGAAGATACTCTGGATATGTCTCTTTTGTTCTAAAGTTTTAAGATCCTGATACCACCACTTATATCTTACATTCTTATTCTTAATCATGGTCTGCATTCAAGTAGGATAAAAATCCCTCTGGTACGAATCAGGAAGTGCTAGCAAAAATAAATATATGTTCAATATCAACTTAATTCAAGATCTAATAGTCTGTGTGGATGCCATACAAAAAAGGTTCAAGGAGTTCACAATCCTGGTAAAGTGTACTATGTATATTGTATACACAAAGAGAAAAATCAATACAAGGAGTGTTTGAAAATAATGATAGTAAGCACAAACTGTATGAAATGCTTTTGTCTTCTATAATATTCCATCCTTGTACAAATACTACAAGATAAGTGCTTTTGTTGTTATAGATGAGGAATCTGATACTCAGCACCAAAGAGTATTAAGGTCAAAGTTGCCCAACTACTTAGCAAGAGAACCAGACTTAAAACCCAGACTATTAAACTTCAGACACTGAGCTAATTAGCTAATACCTGAATCTGTTTTTAAGGCAAATATTAAATAAGTGGCATAGTAACTATTTGAGAGTAAAAGGAAGGAAGAAATCTCTTTCAACAGGCTAAAAATAATAAAATATACATTAGCTGTAAGTTTTATTATTATGTAAAGTTTAGTTATAGTTTGGAGTAAGTATACTTGCTATATTAAAATGGAAATGTACAAAATAAAAACATTAGAATATGAATATTTCCATTACAAAGGTTTATTTGCTTCACAAAGAATCATCACAGTTTTCCTTTAAATAATAGACTTTCCCATTGTGCTCAGAATATGATTGAATCCCTCCCCACAAAGTAAAGGAAAAAAGGAAATTAATGTACACAACATTTCAATAATATGACTATTTTATACAGCAAGATACAACCTCACCACATTTCATATGCAAACTCTGGAGCTTCTAACAAATACCAAACAGACAAGAAAAAAAGACAATTCAGTAATCATCATGTCAGACTCCTGCATTTTGTAGATGAGAAAATGGATGCTCAAGAGAAGTGATTTGGCCTGAATTGTAAAGTAGTTGATGGCCTCCTTCTTAGTGGTTTTCAAGACCCATGACTTTAGGTCCCCAGCTTAGGTTTCTTTCAACTATACCACCTCATAGTTTCTCTTTAATAAGGAGCAAAATATCAATCAATAAATGTTAGGTAAAATATTACTCTATTGTTATAATTATAATGTGTGAGCACATTTTTCCATGAGAATTTGATATGAAAAATCCCATTGAACTTGGATACTCCTGTCACAATTTAAGTTTAACTCATTTATTTCATCCACTTCCTCTCACCTTGTTAGTGTCCCCAGAATGAATTCTGTTCATATATCTAAAAGCTAAGAAAGTATTTGGTTGGCTCTGTGACAACATTCCTTTATCAGTGAAACTTCACATGCTTCCAATGTGACATTAAAAATACATTGTTGCTTTGCATAAGTGGTTCAGAAAAGCTTTCTCTATCAATTCACCAGCGTTGATAGATTTACTATATAAATTATTGGAGTAATACTTATCAAAGGTTAAAGGTGAAACTCTGTTTTCACTCCTGATTTGTTTGAAGAATAATATAAGCTGTAAATAAGTGAAGTCTGAAAATAACTGATAAAGTCCCAAGAAGAATTTTCATGTGGATGATCATAGATGAAGTATAAGCATTTACTCTCTGGAATTGCTGTGGATCTAATAGCCTGTAGCCTATGTGACTAGAATTTCTACCAAGTCAATACTGGTCTTCATTCTTAGGGATGTTTGACTCATACCGTTTATATTTTGGTCTGGTTCATTAAACATATAATTTATTGGTTATTAAAATGCCCTGCAGTATTTTTCCATTACAGAGAAATATAAAAAGTGATTTATGCTGCTTGTGTGTAAATTGATACATGTCATAAAGACAAGAGTTGTAATTTGTTTCCAAATAGTACTTCTTTACTATCAGAACCAGTTACAGCTTTCAAAGCCTAATCACAGAGAAAAATTTGATTAAATCTGTCAGTTGTATTGGTTTGGATGTGAAAATCTCCCTTCATAAAATCTATTGCTCTAGATGGTGTGTACTACTCTTTTAGCCTTTAGTCACAGTATGTACCTGTGCAGGTTGACATATAAAAATGGACAAATCAGGGAAAAGAAAGCTTCTTTGACCACATGAGGTTATCTATTTCATGCTTTATTTCCCCAACAGTCTTTTCTAGCAGCAAGGCAGACAAGACTAAAGATAAATGATGAATCAAAGGAAGGACAAAATGAAATGAAAATGAAGGACAAACATGATAAGATATTTGCAAGGAATATCTCTTTGATGTTCTATCTATTGATCATAAACAAAAACCCAAGCCCAGAGGTTATGGTAATGGATCATCAAACCTCATCTTGACTTATAGTGGCTGCCTGAACTATTCCTCCCCAAACACCAATGTTTGCTTTTTCTAAACAGAATATTTCTCACCATAAAATAGAGCATTCTCATTGCAGGAAAAGGTCAAGTATGGATGAAAATCCTTTGCAGTACTAATGACTTTTTCAATCATATTTCTCCTTTGAATACATATAGCTTCTTTCCTTCCAGACTGTCCCTCATTTGCTTTTTGTTTCTCCCTTGCCAGCAATGCTAGAGCTACTCATACCATGATTCCAAGACAAATAAGGGGCTTGTCATTTCGAGCAATAATTTCCATAAATAAGCATTTGTTGGATTTTAAGTATTTTATTATTAAATTTGCCATGTATTTGGTGCTCTTCTACTCCAAATAATATTTTGTAAGAGAATTTTAATACCACTTAGACTCCATTATCATAAATGAATGCCAGCAATGTTCTTAAGAGCTGAAAATTCTGCTGCTTCACCTTCTACAGCCATAAACTCATTCACCCTACCCATGCTAATGGGGCTGGATTAATGAAGCTTTCAAAAGTGCAACATTTGGTGAAAATTAGAGAAGTACCTGAAGGACTGGTTATTTGCAAATTTACTAGCAAACAAGGTTGTGATTTTGGCTTCTTAGTAGCATGTGTGTAATATCCTGCTGTATTACCTCTAAGAGGCACTGCATTCAACTCTTTGTCATCCACACTAATGAAGGGGAACAATAAAATAGATAATACAAATCAGCAGGTGACTTCCTAATTTCCTCATTAACCTGGGAAGTGGAAAGAAAGGGATATAGGAGCTGCCACAAGAGAGGAATGAAACTTATGTTTGTTTGTTTTTTTTCTTTTTTTAAGGGTAGCCATATAAAAAAGGAAATGCAAATGCACATGGTTTGTCTGAAAACTGCTTACCTTGCCTGTTACCTGCTTCTCCCAAGAACCAGTATGCCTGCTAATCTCTTAGCTATCCAGCATGCTTACAGAGCTATTTCTCCTTCTTGCTCTTCATGTTTCCTTGCTCTAATACCTATCCCAAATCAAAGTATGCCTGTTTTGTGTCGCATTTCATTTCATCACTGCCTTATGCTTTCCAAAGTGATATAACATATATGGTGTAATTCCTTCTCCCACAAGCGCATAGCAGATCACATTAATCAGATATGCCACTTTTTCTTAGGAAGCCCAGCATCAGCTACAAAGCCATTCTCCATAGTCCAGGCAGTCGTTAATGTTTCAATGAAACAAAAAAGTATTCAATGAAAATTACATGATTTGAATACAAAAAATACTTCCATAGTTTCACAAAGGACATCTCAATTATTATCATGAAAGCTCTTACACATTTCCAAGAAAGTGAGAAAGAAGATAGATGAATCTCACTATCACTGTAGTTATATAGCATTGGAAGGATGAAAAAAAAAAGAACTAAAATATTCTAAAGGCCTCAAGTAATTCAGATGGAAAGTAATAAAGTTGACTGATTTTAGAATTTTCTAAGTTAAGATAAGTATGTTAAAATACTTAAGTAACCACTAATTTTGTTATTAAAAAGATCAGTCAGTTCAAACTATTATAAGAAAGTAGAAACAAAGGAAATAGACAAGATAGGACAAGTAGAAATCCATAAGATAACATAAAGAAAACCAAATATCTCAGTAACCATTATAAACATAAATGGACTAAACTCTCCAACTAAAATACAAAGATTGTTCAAATGAACACTTTAAAATTTCAGTTACATTTACAAGACTAGGAGCTGCCGCCAGCGCAGTCGCTTCAACAGATCCCCACCGGGAGCCAGAGCCGAGACCGGCCCGTGAGCTGCCACTGCCACTGCCCCCGCTGCCTCCGCCATGGGGAGCCGCATGTCCCGGGGTAGACTTCGAGTGGGTCTACACTGACCAGCCCCATGCTGACCAGGACCAGGAGATCCTGGCAAAGTATCCAGAGATAAAATCCTTGATGAAACCTGATTCCAACTTGATATGGATTATAATTATGATGGTTCTCACCCAGTTGGTTGCATTTTAATTAGAAAAAGACTTGGACTGGAAATGGGTCATACTTTGGGCCTATGTCTTTGGCAGCTGCATTAACCACTCAATGACTATTCAAGAGATTTCCCACAATTTTGCGTTTGGCTACCACAAGGCACTGTGGAATCGCTGGTTTGGAATGTTTGCCAATCTTCCTATTAGGGTTCCATATTTGATTTCCTTTAAGAGGTATCACATGGATCATCATCGATATCTTGGAGCTGACGGCATCGATGTGGATATTCCTACTGATTTTGAGGGCTGGTTCTTCTGTACCACTTTCAGAAAGTTTCTATGGGTTATTCTTCAGCCTCTCTTTTATGCTTTTTGATCTCTGCTCATCAACCCCAAACCAATTTCTCATCTGGAAATTATCAATACTGTGGCCCAGATCATTTTTGACATTATAGTTTACTACATTTTGGAAATTAAATCTTTAGTCTACATTGTTGGCAGCATCCCTACTTGGTCTGGGTTTGCACCCGATTTCTGGACATTTCATGGCTTAACATTACATGTTTTTAAAGGGGCAGGAAACTTACTCATATTATGGGCCTCTGAATTTACTCACCTTCAATGTGGGTTACCACAATGAACATCATGACTTCCTCAATGTTCCTGGAAAAAAACCTCCCACTGGTGAGGAAAATAGCAGCTGAATACTACTACAACCTCCCCCAGTACAATTCCTGGGTGAGAGTACTGTACGATTTTGTGATGGATGATACAATAAGTCCCTACTCAAGAATGAAGAGGCATCCAAAAGGGAAGCAGATACTGGAGTAACTATCACCACAGCCCAAGGAATTCCTCTCTGAAGCTTTAAAATAGCTGACAAAGTGAATTTTTTTGCTGAAAACTGAAGATCAGTGATGCTTAGAAGCTATCATGACACAATTTCAAACTAGGATCTTCCTGCTATTAAGAAACTAATCTGGGGCTGGGGATGTATCTCAATGATGGAGCACTTGCCTGCAGCATGCCTGAGGCCCTGGGTTTAGTCCCTGCCATAGGGAGACAAAAGAAGCAGCAGCAGCAGCAGCAGCTACTCAGGCTTCAACAGACAGCCTTACCCCTTCATGCTCAGCTATACTCATTCACTGTATTGTCGTACCTGGAAGGTCTTCACCCATTTGTCATTTTGTAAACATATCATAAAGAGTATTTCTAATATGTTATTTTAACTATAAAGTTTTACTTTATTAAAATAGCTAATGAACTGAGCTATTAATCACAAAAAAATTCAGTTACATACTTTTGTCTCATATAGGCAAATGGTTAAAGTTAAAAGATAAAAACATTATATTGTGCAATAGTAATTCAAGGAAAGTGGCTATAGATAGACTCATACAAGACAAAATAGACTTTAATTTAAAAAACTGAACTAGATATAAAGAGGGTTATTACATAATAATAAAAGCTCAAGGAGTCCAAAAGATAAAACAAAATTTAGTTTTCTATTAATCTAGAAGAATAACTCCCAAAACATAGAATGATGATGAATTATACAAGAGTTGGATAATATATCATCATCTTGAGAGATTTTGACAAAGTTCTTTTAGTAATTGACATTATAAATAGAAGATATAAGAGATTTGAATCATACTATTAGCAAGCTTGATCTTATGGAATTAAATAAGATATATTATATTTAGCAAATGTAGAATAAACTTTCTTTGTAAGCATAAAAAACACATTTAAGAAAAGTGAACACAAGCTAAGCTACAAGGATGGCTTCAACAAATTTGAAAGGATTGCTATTTTATAAACCAGATTCTTTGATATAATCAAGTCCAAAATCACATACTTTTCATATATAAAAAACACATCTACTGAAAACTAACAACATTTCAAACAAAATTTCAAAAACCTTATATGTCAAAGAAGACTTTATAACAGAAATGAGTAAATACTTAAAACTGAATTATGATGAAAATTTATGCCTTCAAATACATGGGATTCACCTACAGTTGTGTTTGGAAGAAATTTTACAGTTTTAAATTGGTAAATTACAAAAAAAAAAAGATTGAAATCAGTGATTAAACCATTCTTACCAAGAACATAATGAGACAGCTAACTATTTTTAAAAAAAAAAGAATTAAAAAAATGAATATAGGGACTACAGTTGTATCTCAGAGGTGGAGGACTTGCCTAGCATGTTTGAGGCACTAGGTTCAATCCTCAGCACCATATAAAAATAAATAAACAAAATAAAGGTATAAAAGTACAATAACATTATTTTAAAAATGAATAGTAGTATTTTATAAAGTAGAAAACGTACAATAAAGGGGACCAACAAATCTGTAAGTTGGTTCTTTGAAAAGACCTTTTTAAATTACAAACTTCTGATAGAATTAAGGTAAAAAGAGAGAAAGGGAATAATACTGGAAACAAAAAGGGGAACATAACTATAGATATTGATATTAAACAGATGATAAGGGGATATCATATACAACATTTGGTGATAGATTTGAAAACCTAAATGAGGCAATTTGTAGAAAAATATAATTCGTCAAAATTGACTCAAGAAGAAATAGAAAAATTGTGTAACCCTCAAGTCATTAAATAAATTTGATTGATAGGAAAACAAAAATTTCCAATGAAGAAAATGAAGCTCAGGCTCCAGAAAAACTCAATAAGGGAATATTTAATAAGAAAAGAAAAACATTCTCAAGGTTAACATCCCACTTATATTAAAATCAGACAAACAATGACTCATTGTATGTCATTTTTGGCGAGTGTGTATTTTGTTTCTACCACATTTCAAAAACAAAAAGAAAAAAATATTGACCCTCATGGATTAATTGTGACATCAGTTATCTAATTTATGTTCTATGATAACTTTACTTGAAAATAGAAAAAATAAAATTATAAACTTGAGAACAAACTCCAGTGTAGGTATCCTATGACAGTGAACCAAAATTATTGCCTTCTGATTTTAATGGAAAACAGTGATCAGTCCATGGTCCCATTTCCCTCAAAGACTAATTCAAACCTGTAATACTATTTTGAACAAGCTCATTTCCCCTCTCTTACCTCCTGCCTTCATTTCCTTTTTCAGAGATAATATAGATATTCCCTCCCCATTTCTTAGAATTTATCTACATCTACAACTAGTCTCAGCCTCTCTTTCACTACAGAGAAATCAACTAAAATAATTGCTTCACCTGTTCTGTTTCCTATCTCCTTCATCATTTCATTCCATCAATTATTCTCATTTTGTTCTGTATCTTCAACTTTCTCTGTTTGTTGTTCTTCCCTTGGCTAATTTCAAAAGCATTAGCATCCATCCACTCTTAGATAATTTAAAACTTGAGGGAAGTTCTTGTCTCCTCTCTCTCCCTTACTCCCCTCACCTCAAAATCTATGCAATAACCAATTCTTCTTGCCAATTATATTTCCTGAAATACAATTTCTCACATTTTCAAAACTGATGTCTTTATTTTGACATGTTATTTTATGATCATAGGCATCATCAGGCTTTGATTTACTATGAAGTTATTAAAATTACAGGATAATATCCTTTTCGTTCTTCTGCCATTATCAGAAGTGGAGGCCTTCACCTCTGAAGAGATACAGAGATCATGGCCTAGAAGAAGAGCAGGCGACATTGGAGTCCGTCTGTGTTCAGATGCCTGCAATCAATATGCTTACTATAATTGTGACTTTAGGGAAACCAAACCCTAGAATCTTACTTTCGTCAGCTGTAAAATGGAAGATGATAATGTTCGTCCATAAGTATTATTGGAGTGATTGAGATTATGTATATAGAACAGTTAATGTTATATCTTGCACATTTGGGCATTCAGTAAATGTCAATTCTCTTTCTCCTTATAGCTTATTTGCCTTTATCCCCTCTGTTACACAGTTCTGTGACTTTAAGACAAATCTGATCATGACATTTCCCTAAAAAACCTTTTGGCAGTTTCAACTTGTCCACAAATCCAAACTCTATTAACTTGGGACATAAAATTCTTTATCAATTGACTCTCCTCCCTCATTTTCACTCCTACCTCAAATCCATGAGCTCCTTTCATACAAAAAAAGGAAATTGTCTTTAAATCTATATTTAAATTCCTAAACCTTAACAACAGAATTATTGTCTAAATAAGTACTGTTAAAATATGGAATAAATGTTTATTCAAATACATGTTTAACTTTTGAATTGAATTCACTTCACAATTAAGAACAGTTAATATTTGAAAATCTCTTGAGTGGATTTTGATAAAAGAAATAAGCTGCTACTAAGTTAAGAAAAAAATACATTTCTATTTTGACATGTTTGTTATTTTGTGATCATAGACATCATCAGGTTTTGATTTACTCTGAAGTTCCTTAAACTGACAGGATAATATCATGTCTTAGAAAAATCATACATAAGTTAATCATAAAGGATGGATCAAAGGGAAATCAATGACATGTAATGCAAGAATCAAACAAAAAAGAAACATGGAAAACATCTCAAATAGCTTAATTTTATGTGATAATCATGGTAGTATCACTTTGTATTTAATAAGGAATTTTCTTCCTAAGATCTTGAAATACTTTGAATATATTACCTTGATTTTACTCACAAAGTCCCTGGGAGATAAAGAGAAATTGTGACTTATGTAAATAAAATTTGCTTTGGGTCCTTTACAGTTTTTTGTTTCTGTATGTCAAATATTTCTCTTTTTAGCATACTCAGACCACTAAGCACTATTCGTGAAAATCATACAACCAGGCTTGTGGTTAATACAACGTATTCATGGTAACCATTAATCAGTTTCTCATCACTGTGACCAAATAACTGACTTAAACTATTTAAAGGAGGAAAAATTCATTTTGGCTCACAGTTTTGGAGGTTTCTGTCCATGGTCTACCAGCTCCATAGCTTTGCCCTGAAGGACAGTAGAACAACATGGTAGAAGGGTGTGGCAGAAGAAAGCTGCTTAGCTTATGACAGAGACAGAGAGAGAAAGACAGAGAAAGAGGCCAAGAACAAGAAATACCACCCAGGGCACACCCAAAATGACCCATTTCCTTCAGCCAGTTTGCACCTCCTACAGTTTCCACTGCCTCCCAGTAATCTGTTCAGCTATCAGTGGAATAATCCCCTGATAATGTCTAGGTTCAGTTTTTGCATATATATACTATAAGTGGTGCTGTGTACATAATACTGTCTCTTTTTATTAAGTGTTAAATGAATGATCATTTCTTTGATTATTTAGATTCATTATTTTATTAAAGTTTATAAAATGATAATATTCTAATTATATCAATAAGCTGACCTGTTCTTTAAATATATATGTATATGTATATATATATATATATATATATATATATATATACACACTTACATGTATGTTTGTATACATATATGTGGTACCTGTATGCATATGTACATGTGTACATGCATGTATGTGTGCACCTGTGTGCACATATATGTATGTGTGTACACATACATATATGTGTGTTCACATATTTATATGTATGTATATTTATGTTTATGTATACACATATATGTATATAAAATATATATATATAGGAGGTGAGATCAGACTGTAGGAAGTAAGTCACTCTGGATGTGCCCTGAAAAGATATTATTTCTTTCTTTTTTTTAAAGAGAGAGAGAGAGAGAATTTTAATATTTATTTTTCAGTTTTCGGTGGATACAACATCTTTATTTTATTTTATGTGGTGCTGAGGATCGAACCTGGGCCGCATGCATGTCAGGCGAGCGTACTACCACTTGAATCACATACCCAGCCCAGGTATTATTTCTTGTCCTTGCCATTTCTCTCTTTTTCTTTCTCTCTTTCCCTCTCTCTGTCTCTCATTCTCTGGTTCTGTCATGAGCTGAGCAGCTTTCCTCTGTCACACACTTCCAATATGATGTTCTGCCTCCCTTCAGCAAGTTCTACCTCCCTTCAGCCATTCCTCTCCTCAGAAAATACCAAAGGATTTAAAATCAGCTTACTATAGTGACACAGATACATCAGTGTTTAATGCAGCTCAACTCACAATAGCTAAACTATGGAACCAACGTCAGTGCCCTTCAACAGATGAATAAATAAAGAAAATGTAGTATATATGCACAACGTAATATTACTCAGCCATAAAGAAGAATGACTTTATGGCATTTGCTGGTAAATTGATGGAACTGGAAACTATCATGCTAAATGGAATAAGCCAGTCCCAAAAAGTCAAAAGTAGAATGTTTTCTCTAATATGCAAAGCCAATAAAAATAAGAGGGGGTAAGATTTAAAAAAAAGAATAGAAGAATAAAAACAGTCTTTCACTTTGATACTTTCTGGGTTATATGCACATTAATCAAACAAAGACCACTATTTTTTTTTTCTTGAGGAGTTGGCATGAGGAACATGCTATAAAGGAAACTACTGAATGTAATATTTCAATTTCTATGTGAAAAATAAATGTTTACATATACATCAGCAGTTCTTGAGAACCAAAGTTCTTAAATGGCCCTATAGGTTTGATTAAGGCCTGGTTAATTTTTTATTGATATTTAATAAAATCTTTCTCATGTATTTGACCTCTGACACTAGTAAGATTCTCTTGGCAGTTGCTGTCATCAGAACATAATTCCTTCTATACATTGGTAAATGGTATAATATTTATTGTTTGATAGAAACAGAAAAAGTAGTTGATAGAAATGATATCATATGAAATTTATTAATACAACTTTATTACAGTTCATATATTTAAATTTCTTTTATTTGAGAATGTTAAGCAAGTAAAAAAAGACTATGTCAAATCTCTTGCAACACTTAAGTTTTTGGTCTACTTTGATGATGACTTCTAATTCTTGTATCCAAATTAATGCCAACTGATTATGAATACCTGTATTGATATGAGTAAATGATTACTCACTCCTGGTTCTGTCAAAATTTTCTGTGGGAACCTTATTTTTCTTATTTTTGTAGTCAGATTAATAATGTAACCCATTCCATGTAGCAAAATAAGTCCCATAGATACTGTTACTTAGAAAGCACCCATCTTTAAGTTGACTTTACAAAAATTCAAAACTTGAAATAATATCCTGTATTTGTATAGTATTAGCACTTCCCTCAAATCAGTTTTTCATCTATTACTTTATTTAACCTGCACATTTCCTGTAGATGCATTAAATCTAAAAAAAAAAAGTTTATAGTATAAGACCAAAAGCAGGAGTGTAAAAATTTGCAGTATATAATCCAACTTAATCATCTGTTCTAATTTGCAAGATACTATCAACCATCTCTCATTCATTATTAGCATCAACTCCTCCAGGAAGTCTTCCCTAAAGGTTAATGATGCTTTCATCTATGCTTTATTTGAACTTTATGCATACTTCTGATATTATACATACAAGCTTTTGCCTAAATCACTGTTACACTTGTTAAACTGTGATTCTCATGGGGATAGGTACTAAGTGTTGTACATTTCAGCATATTAAATGCCTAACATAGTATCTGGTGCACAATACATTCTCAATTGGTAACTCTTGAATTTTGACATGAAATAACACAACGTTTTGTCTACAATAATGAAAGATGGTAAGGCAAGTTAGCTGTGATGGTGGTAGTGATGGTAGTGGAGATTGTCTTAAAAAAAGAGATCAGAATAAACATTCTTGGTCAAAATATAATAGTAAGAAAATTGAGAATTAAAAAGTTGAGTCCCAAGTATGTGTAGAAAAGATGGTAAACTGAATGTAAAAATCTAATTTTAATCCGCAAAAAAAAAAACACCCACTTAAAATGGAGGGGAAACATTATTAAAGACATCACTCTAAAAAGACTGGGAAGTATAGTAGAATAGAGAAAGCAATGTAATTTTTAAAGGAGAAACCATATAGATTAGTGTTAGCTGACTTAATTAATTGACTTGGAAAGAGACCTCAACCAATTTTGGATAAAGTAGAAGAAATAACCCTTTTTAAAATCCAGTGTCCTGCTCTAAGTCTCAGAAATTAAAACAACCAGGTACCATTGGAATTGAGAGAGTTCTGGGAAAGAAAGATAAGTTTAGGAGGCTAGGGAAAAACTCAGTTTCATGTACAGTGATCCTCTGCCTTATTTCAGATCTAGGTAATTGTCCTTTATCAACCTTCATAAAAATTTGGAGGTTACTCTCCTGTCATGGGGAAAAATACAGGGTCACTGGACTGGATGATGCTAAGTTGAGTACATCTGGACATGAAACAAGGGGATTAAGTAACCATATGCATAATAAATTGAATGCTTCTTTCACTAAGTGTGTAGAACACTGGGAGCCCAGTCTTCTATTCTCTAAGAAAGAGATGGGAATTCTCTCTGGAGAAACTGATGAGTCAACGAAGAACCTGAATATACAGGCAACAGAGACTTAACAACAAACAGTCCACTCACGTACAAAAAAAAAAAAAAAAACAAGCTACATTCACAAGTCGAGTGAATCAGCACTTTTACACATGTCCAGACCATGCCAAAAAAAAAAAAAAATCATTCAATGTTTCTTCTGAAAGCATGATAAAGAAGACTTTATTTAGGACCATAAGCATAAATATAGGAACTACTGGGATGAGATATTGCAGTGAGGGAGATAGATTAGTCTCAACTCTGAACACATCATAAGAATGTGGGAATTTGGGCTGGGGATGTGGCTCAAGCGGTAGCGTGCTCACCTGGCATGTGTGGGGTGGTGGGTTCAATCCTCAGCACCACATAAAAATAAAATAAAGATGTTGTGTCCACCGAAAAACTGAAAAATAAATATTAAAAAAATTCTCTCTCTCTCTCTCTCTCTCTCTCTCTCTCTCTCTCTCTCTCTCTCTCTCTCTTTCTCTGTCTCTCTCTCTTAAAAAGAATGTGGGAATTTAAAACATGGAGCATACTGGAAAGAATTTAGGTAATGGTGGGTTGTGAATGCTGGTACTCTGGCTTCTTCTTCTCTCTATGCTTCCTGACCACTATAAGGTAAACAGCTTCCTCCACAATGTGTTTCTACCATGATATACTGAGTTATCATAGGCCCCAAATAACAACCCATTTGCCATGGACTGAAACTTCTGAAACCATTAGCCAAAATAAACCTTTCATCCTTATCATTGTTAATCTCAGGTACACACACACACACACACACACACACACACACTGTGTATGTGTCACAGTGTCAGAAATCTGACTAACAACATGCTTAAAACCCTAACATAGTTCAAAATCTGTTGATAATTTTAAAAATATATTGTGTCATTAAATATATAGCATCATCTTATTTGTATTTTAAAACATCTCTTTGTGATGTTTAGGCATAAAAATGCAGAAAAGAGGAGTTTTCATATTATATTTAAGTATTTTTTGGAAGTAATTTTAAACTTAAAAGTTTCAAGAATAATAGTCCAAAAAATACCTTTGTATCCTTTATATGGATTCAGCTATTAGCATTTTACCCCACCTGCATTATTATTTACTCTTTCTCTCCCACATACATCTACCTCTATATACATTTGTAACACACACATATACATAACACATTTTTCTGTATCATTTGAGATTAATTTGCAAAAATCTCTTTACCTTTAAATACTTCAATGAGTATTTCCTCTAAATAATGTTCTTAGATTACCACAGTATAATTGATGAATTCAAAAGAAACCGAAAGAATAATTCTAAGAAATATTTATTAAAATATAATAACAATTGATAAATCCAGGAAATTTAACATTGAGACAATATCTTTCCCTAATCTATCAATGATATTACAACTCCTTAGTTGAACTATATATAGCACTGTATCAATTTGTTTTGTTTTACGATGAGCATAGATTTCTTTTATAATTTCAATACCATGCTAATTGTTTTAATTATATGAGGAGCTAGGATAAGCAAGATGCCTCTCAAGATTTAAATTCTTGGGCCCTAGGTTATATACCTTGAAGTAATTACTTTACACATTCACTTTATGTTTTAGTCAGCTTTTTTTGCCCTGTGACTAAAAGACCTAACTAGAACAATTGTAGAGGAGGAAAGGTTTATTTTAGGGTTTATTTCAGAGGTCTTAGTCCATAGAAGGCCAGCTCCATTCCTCAGGACTCAAGATGAGGCAGAACATCATGGCAGAAGAATGTGGTGGAGGAAAATGGCTCCATGATGATCATGAAGCAGAGAAAGAGATTCCACTCTCCAGATATGAAATATATGCCTTATACCCGCACCCCGCAGTGAATCACTTCCTCCAACCACAGCCCACCTGCCTCCAGGTCCAGTCAATTAATCCCATCATGGATCAATCTACTGATCCTGTTAAGGTGATAATCCAATCATTTCTCCTTCAAATCTTCTTGCATTGTCTCACATGTGAGCTTTTGGGGGACACTTCACATCCAAAACATAACACTATACATACATGGGTCTGATAGAAAACTTCTTCCTCTTTTTAGATAGCTACTAGTTCCTCTGGCTCTCTCACATTCCTGACTGAATACCAGGTTGATAACTGGTACTGAATCCCGAGAAAGTGTCAAATTTAAAAGGCCTTGGGGTTTATCTGCAATCTCCCAAAGAGAATCTTCACCTTACGCCAGGAAAATGCTTGAATAGTTTTGATTTTTTTTAACTAATTCTAAGGAGGTAGTTCTGTTGTCTTGACATATTAATTGTGTTGTTTCTTCTTTCATTAGAAAGAAGGCATAAGCACTTAATAGACTCTATTCTTTGAAGTCTTCCCTTTGAGTCTTTGTTCATGAATTTCCCCCCATTCTTCTTTCATTTCATGGTGCTCAGATGCCAGCACCACCACCACATTCAAGTGAATCACAGTGTCCTTAGGATAATAAATGGACAGCAAGAGCAGGCAATTAACAGAGCTTAGGAGATGCAGTTTTTCTTCAAAAATAACTTTTTACAAAGTTTTATAAGTATGCATAATCATTGTGTGATTTTAACAAAAGTTTTATTTTAAAAATTTTCAGATTGAAAAGAATTCTTATATTTTCTTGTAAAATAGATAAAAAAATTATTGGGTGTGACATTTAAAGATGAATTGAATTTATTTTGGGTACATAGGGCAGGATTTAAAACTCCCACCACATAGGCACTTTATGGAGCAATATAGTTTTGGAAATTTATTCATAGACTTGTTAAGAATGTGTTTATTGAACCATTTGAGAATAATCAGTAAAATCACTAGCCATTTTTACAAAATCTTACATCAGAAAAGTGGAAACTACAGTCCCAAAAAGTCATTATTATCACAATTTAAAACCTCAAATGTATAGCATATATTCACTATTTTCATTAGGAAAATTATCCTATTATCAATATAGCATATAATGCATATTAAGGCCATTAGGCAAGTTTTATAACATTATATTGATAGAAAAATAAATTTAAATTTAACCACCTACGAAGTACTCTGCTGAACCATAGCACAGTGGGTATTAGAAGTAGAAAATAATGTTAAAAGTGACTGAGCACTTATTTCTTTCTTCAGTGGGGAGTGGCAATATGCAATCAGGAAATTTCTCAGCATTAGCAAGACACTCCACAGTAGGGGGGTTGAAAATGGGAGCAATAAACAGTTAACTGGAGTATGCTGTAAGGCACTTTTAAAGACCAAAAACATAAGAGCTGGCATATTAATAACTCTTATATTATAGCAGCCCTGTGGGTGAAATGGAGCCTGCAGATGACTGCTGTTCTCCTTCCGTTATTGCCCCAAACTTTTTGCCACTGCTCCTTATTTTAACCTCACTCATGGAGCAGAGCAAGAGACTAGGATGAAGAGAAAGTTACTGCAAGAAAGTTAAAGATAAATATTGAATGATATTCCAAAAAAGCTTCTTTTTGATTTGAGGAAATTAATTTCCCCCCAAAGTAACTACAATGATCCACATTAAATCCATGAATAACAGTACCCTAGGATAAGAGTAAGTGCCCAAGACCAGCTGAGAGAAAAATCAAGAATGCCTAATATAAACATAAAAACCATAAAAAGGATTCTATAATATTTTTACTTTTATAATCCCCTTACTATTTACCTTGTTCTATCACTATCTCCTCATAAAATATTTTACCACAGAAAAAGGAAGAAAATTATTTGTAGTAAATATTGCTCACCATAAGTGTTGGAAGGTATTTATGACAAACCCTTCAAAGTTTGATGGTAGAAATTGAAAAGGGTCACATTAGCTTAATTATTACATTCTCCTTTCACATAAGGAATATTTGTTACATTTTTATCAGGTCTTTTAAGTTATACATTACAGTAGAATTCATTTTGATATAACTATACAGCATGGAATATATCTTATTCTAATTAGAACTTCATTGTTATGGATGTACGTGATGGTGGGATTCACTATGGTTATATTCATATATGTACAAAGGAAAATTATTTCAGATTCATTCCATTGTCTTTCCTTTTCTTATCCCTCCTCCCTTCACTCCATTTCCCTTTGTCTAATCCACTAACCTTCTATTTTTCCCCTCACCCCTCACCTTCCACATATCAGCAAATGTATTCAAACTTTGGCTTTGGGAGACTCACTTATTTCATTTAGTATAATAGTCTCCAGATCTATCCATTTACTGGCAAATGTCAGAAAAGACATTCTTCTTTATGGCTGAGTAATATTCCATTGTTTATACATACCACATTTTGTTTATCAATTTATATGTTGAAGGGCACCTAGGTTGGTTCCACAGTTCAGCTATTGTGAATTGAGCTGCTATAAACATTGATGTGGCTGTGTCACTGTAGTACGCTAATTTTAAATCCTTTGAGTATATACCAAGAAGTGGGACAGCTGGATCAAATGGTTGTTTTATTCCTAGTTTGGGGAAAAATCTCCATAATGCTTTCCTGAGTGTGCAATTATTTGTAGTCCCACAAGCAATATATGAGTGTACCTTTTTCCCCACATCCTCATTAGTGTTTATTGCTATTTATATTCTTAATAATTGCCATTCTGACTAGAGTGAGAAAAATCTTAATGTAGTTTTAATTTGTATTTCTCTGACTGCTAGAAATGTTAAGCATTTTTTCATATATTTGTTGACCATTCATATTTTTTCTGTTCAGTTACTTTGCCCATTTATTGATTGGGTTATTTGGTTTTTGGTATTAAGTTTTTTGAGTTTTTTATTTATCATGGAATTTAATACTCCACTGAGGTGCAGGCAGCAGACCTCTATAATTAAAACTACAGAACACTAAAGAAAGAAATTGAGGAAGACCTTAGAAGATGGAAAGACCTCCCATGCTCCTAGATAGGCAGAATTAATATTGTGAAAATGGCCACAGTAGCAAAAGTGCTATACAGATTCAATGCAAGTCTCATCAAAATTCTAATGACATTCTTCATGGAAATAGAAAAGGTAGTCATGAAGTTCATCTGGAAAAGTAAGATGTCCAGAATAGCCAAAGCAATACTTATCAGGAAAAGTGAAGCAGAAGGTATCACAATCCCAGATGGTATTGGCACCAAAACAGGGAAGAAGACCAGTAAAACATAATAGAAGACACAGAGAAAAACCCACAAAAGTACAGTTACCTCATACTAGACAAAAGTATACATTGGAGAAAAGACAGACTCTTCAACAAATGTTAAGGAAAAAGTGGAAATCCATATGTATTAGAATGAAATATAAACCCCCCTATCTCCCAACCTGCTCAAAACTCAACTCAAAGTGGATCAAAGACCTAGAAATTAGACAGAAACCCTGGACATACTAGAAGAAAAAGTAGGCCCAACACTCCAGCATATGAGTTCAGGAACTGACTTCCTTAACAAGACTCCTAAAGCACAAGAATTAAAATCAATAATCAACAAATGGAATGGCATTAAACTAACAAGCTTCTTCACAGCAAAGGAAACAGTCAAGCAAAAGCCCACAGAATGGGAGAAAATCTTGGTTACATTTTTTTAGGGGTGGAAAAGGAGATGATCCCTTTCCTACCCAACATAAAGGGTTGTGACTAGCACTCCTATAACAAATGATAGTTTAACAAAATAAAACATAACTTTATTAACATGAGAACTATACAAAATATGAAACATCAAAGAAAGGACCAGATGGTTGAAACTTAAATATGCTCTTCACAGAGGAGAGGAAATGAAGAAGTTGGGACAAATTACAGGGAAGGTAAGGAGTGGAACATCACATCAAAAAAATAAAAGGAGGGGCTGCGGTTGTGGCTCGGTGGTAAAGTGTTCACCTAGCATGTGTGAGGCCCTGGGTTCAATCCTCAGCACCACATATAAATAAATAAAATAAAGGTATTGTGTCCAACTACAACTAGAAAAAATAAATATAAAAAATAAAAGGATTTGTTATTACACAGATAAAAATTTCCCAGGTAATACAAGCTGCCCTCAGAAAAATAGATGAAAAGTTTCTCTGGGTGTGGCGGTGACTTTTGGTATCCTTTCTTTGTGGTTACTCATTCCTGGTTATTCATGAGACTCCTAGGCAAGGATTTGAGGATAACTGTGTTTATTTTGAAGTAAGTTTTCTCAGTCAGATAAGGGAACTTTAGAGAAAGTGCCCCTCTCTACCACTGGGATAGAAATAAGGGAAGGTTACGAATCCTAATTCTGAGAATATTTCTTCAACTGAGCATGTAAAAGCATCATGTGCTTTTAGGTATCATTTTCTGTGCCCCAACACAGTATTATAAGGATATCAGAAACTACCAGTCTATAGACAGCTACAGTGGTATCATATAAGTTACACAAGGTTATATAGTCAGGCTTCTTTTCTACAATGAAAAATAGGCCAGGCATGGTGGCACATGCCTGTAATCCCAGCTGCTTGGGAGGCTGAGGCAGGAGGATCACAAGTTCAAAGCCAGCCTCTGCAATCATGAGATGCTAAGCAACTTTAATAATATATTAGAACCCTAGATCTACATTCTAAATAGAAATCTAGCCAAATGTTTGCTATTTAAATTAGTCAATGTAACAAAATTAAAATTTCAGTTCCTAAGTCACACTAGCCTCAAGTGCTCACCAGCCTCATGTGAGTCATGACTACTATAAAGAATAGTTTAGATATAGAGCATTTCCAACTTCACAAAAAGTTTTGTTAAGTTTTGCTGCTCTAGGTACTCAAATGAATTTTATAATCAGTGATTAAGCTTTCTTATGTCCTCATTAAAAACTGGACATTTCTTTAATAATCCTCTATTGTTCTAATATTTATTATTGCTGATTGAGGAGGAATGATTGTTGGATGCACAAGTATTAGAAAATTTATTTTTAGTTGTAGTTGGACACAATACCTTTATTTTATTTATTTTTATGTGATGCTGAGGATTGAACTCAGAGCCTCGCACATGCTAGGTGAGAACTCTACCACTGAGCCACAACCCCAGACCCTGCATTAGAAAATTTAACTGCAATGACAAATACAGTGAATACTGACACAAAAATGAACAAAAGGGGTAATTTTCCCTATTATAATTTATTTATATTTTTCCTAATATTATTATACAATCATTTTGCTCAAAATTGTATAAGCATTAAATGTCAGTTAGCTGAAATATTCAAGAAATCAAGTGGTCTGAATAAGAGAATTTTCATCTGATGTTAAAGCAATTAAGCATTTTCAATTTCAACACACTTTCAGATAATCTTTTCAAAATATATGAGCCCATTTATTTGTCTTATATTCTAAACTTAATTAAGTCTTCATTTGTTTGTTTTGCAGGAAAGTACCAGGGACCTAACCCAGGGGCACTTAACCACTGAGCCATATCCCTACCCTTTTTTATTTTTTACTTTAAGACAGGGTCTGACTAAATTACCCTAGACCTTGCTAAGCTGCTGAGACTGGCTTTGAAATGGCAATCCTCCTGCCTCAGCCTCCCAAATTGCTGGGATTATGGGCATGCACCACCATGCCTGGCTGAATCTTCTTTTGAAGACTCATGATCTTACAGGGTCTCAAACTGTTCATACTGTAAATCATTCAACCCTGTAAAGTATATCATAGAATGACTGTAGTCAGTCAGTGTTCACTCAGAATATATCCTGGAAGTTAGATTTGTGGTTAAATATCTTATAGGTGATTTATATTATAATAGTTTGCTTCTTTTATCTAAAATGTTGGTTTCAAAGACTAAAAAACTGCTTATATAATTGTAGGTTTCTAGTGAGTGGGAGAGTCTATTTGAATTTTTTTCTAAAATTAGAAAGAATAATCATCATATTGTATTCTAAAAATATCTCTTTGAATTTCTTGTTAAAATTCTACATGATATGTAATAGCATTTAATTTTAAAATTTCAAGTTAACTTTCCAACTTGATGTATTGAAAAAATTTTCCATATTAAAAAATTAAAGCAGAGGGGCTGGGGTTGTGGCTCAGTGGTAAAATGTTTGCCTATCATGTGTGAGGCCCTGGGTTCAATCCACAGCATAACATATACATAAATTAAATAAAGGTATTGTGTCCAACTACAACTAAAAATTTATAATAAAGCAGAGACAATGATATCAGAGAAATAGGAATTCTCCTATGAAGTTTGATAAGAGCTTTATGAAATTATCACTCTGATAATATTTCCATAGATATAAAATAAAATATTGGAGGAGGTTAAAAAGAAAAGAATAAAAGAAAAATGGACATGTAAAAGTCAACAATTACTTCATTCTCCTTTTGTTTAGTTCCCCAGTAAAGTCACTAAGCCTGAAATAAAAAACTAGCTGAAGGCTAAATGAATAGCCTATCTTTCTGTCATCCATGCTAATAGCACTCGCCCATGGCTGAAACACAATGAGAAAAACTCACATTGTGGCTCATGAAAAGAAAAAGGCTTGCCATGTACCTTCTTAAATTCAAGGACTAGAATGTCATAATGAGAAAGATATTAAAATGTTCCTTCTTCCTCAATACTTATTTAAACAGTCCCCTTCCAGAAACACTTCATATCCTACATCCTCCACGAAAAGCTATTCTGATCTTCTGATCTAGACAATCGTTTCCTCTCCTGAACTACTAAAGGATTTATTGACTATCTGATTCATTTATTAATTATTCATTCATTGCCTTCCAACATCTTTTTAAATCAATTTTATTATTTTTCTGATCATAAAACTAAATGTGCTGTTCTTTAAAATATAACTTATAGCAAGTTCTAAAGATTAAGATAAAAATCAGCCATAATCCAACCACCAGGAAATAATCCCTATTAAGACTTGGACAAATTTCCTTTTCATTTTTACACATTAAGAATGTATAACTACATACTTTTTGTTTCTAAAACTAGAATGCATTCTGCTCATTTTCATACTATTTCATTTATCATTACTGCATGAACACTTCCCCATGTTTTAAATATTTTTGAAAAACAGGTTAATGGGAACTTTACTTCCAGTATGAATGAGTAAGCTTCTAAAAATTATCCTCTGACAAATTAAAAACTATAAATTAAAAGCATTTGTATTTCAGAGAGAAATCAAAGTTTGGAGAAAGCAAGTGGCATAGAATAAATTTCATGTTTTCTGACAAAATAAAACTAAGAGAGTGAATCACCAGAAGATCCAAAGTACAAGAAATGCCAAAGAAATTTCTTCAGGTGGCGAAGATATGATATCAGAAAGCAACTCCAATCTTTAGGAAT
Organism: Marmota monax; assembly: GCF_021218885.2. Lineage (NCBI taxonomy): Eukaryota > Metazoa > Chordata > Mammalia > Rodentia > Sciuridae > Marmota > Marmota monax. Next base: position 8,941,968 of record NW_026695065.1, on the reverse strand, counting down.
GAATAAAGAGAATCAGAAACATTTAATTATTTTAATGAAATTAAGAGTTCTTTTTCTCTCTTATTTTCTTTAAAATACACAGTATCACAGTATATGCACAACCACTAAACAGATATCAGTGCATCTAAAAAATAATTAAAATCATACATAAAATATTCTCTGACCACAACAGACTAGACTAGAATAGAATCCAGGGTAAACAGAAAAACTTTTGGAAGACAGAGCCAGACATATCTAGTAGAAAATCAAATGAGGCAAGGAAGCAATGTTTTAGCCAAGATGGTGACTCCCTACAAAAAGAGTAAGGCCTGTTGTTATCCCAATAGTAATGAAAAACATCCTGACAAAAATTTTACTCTGCTATTTGTATGCCTCAGGTGTAGACTAGCTTAGATAGGTTATTTGTTTGGTGGTTCATGTGGACCTGGGAAAGGTAGGGTGACAAATATGATACTTGACAATAGCCCATGAAACAGATGGTCCTGAGAAGGATTTATGAAAGATATCAGGGATTGTGGTACTTAGTGAATCCTGTTTTGAGGCACAGAGCTAAGGTCCTACTTTATAAAAACTGGGATTCAGCAAACCTCATTAGCTGTGTCCCTGACACCACCGAAACGTCTTGTTAAAGCTTCTTCACTATTTGAGATGAATTAGGCAGCAAAATGTCTTCCCCCTGAGTTCTTTGGAAAAGGAAGACTATAAATCCAAGGCATTATTATTTGTTGTTAGCTGGGAAAAGGCAGATCTATTTACTCTGTCCTGGCACTTGTTGCCTTTGTTACCTATAAATTATCTGGTTACCTTACAGAGGAACAAATGGACTGAAGAACATCAAGGCTATGAATCAGTGCTCCAAAAGTTAATTTCTGGTGACAAAGTTAGGCACCAAAAACAGTCTTGAATTTTGCTGACCCTTTCTTCTCTATTCTCCCTTTGTCCTTGGATAGACACATGATACTTTTAAAGCCCTCCTCCAATTTTAAATAATAAAGTATTTCAAGATGTAGCTCACTCAATACCTAATTTCATTTATTTTTTAATAGCACTCAATACATATGGATAAACACTCATCTTCATTCCAACACTATATTGATGACAGAAAATTGGATGAAGAAAGAAACATTTCTTTTTTTTTTCCTACTAGGAAGTACTTTAATCGTTTTTCTTAGGAAAAAAAAAAATGTCCAAACACCTAACAGTTCACATTTCAAAAACAGAGTAATGGTTGAGTGGGGTGTTTAGGAGTTGGGATTTGGGAATATAAGGAAGAAATGTTGGTATCCTGCTTCTTATAGATGGATGGCATAGATTTATAAATAGGAGATTTTGGGCTGCTAGGCCAGTATCAAAACCAATGGAATGACAAATATTTCTATAGAATTTCTTTCCTGATGTCTCCTCTCTTCCACAGAAATACACCATACAAAGCCCAGTAGCAGATAGCTTAGGATCTGGTCTTCCCCTTGAGTAGGAACGGGACTGAAGGGAAGGAAGATCACTCTTGAGTTTCCATGCTTTCCTCTTCCTCTCCTTGAGGTGGTTCTTCTGTATTCTCCTCCTCTTCCTCTCCTTCCTTCTTCTCAGGTGGCTTCTCGTAAGCCTTTTCTGAAGGTGTCACTGTCACTCCATCCCAGGTAGATATTTCAGAAGCAAGATAACTGGCATCACCCTCCTGGCCAAGGATCTTCCTAAAGCCACCGTGTGAGAGGATTCGAACCAGAGTCTGAGCTGTGTAGCAGACCATATCCTGCTGTTCCAGGGTCATGACCATATGTACTCTGAAGTTGCCGCTTTCACAGGGGTCAGTGATACCCACTGATCCTGGAAGAAACAGTCCTGCAGCCAGAATCTGCAAGCAACGCCTGTATGCCACATTTAGGGCCAAAGGCTGTCTGGTGGGGTTATTCATCACAGCATAGTGCCCAAGTAGGTCAAGGATCCAGGGTATGAGGGGCTCAAAGCCAGGAAAACGAATCCTTAAGTCCTTCAGTAGTCTGATGAGAACTTTAACTGTGGACTGAGAAGCATTTTTCTCAAACCAGCGGGCATGTCAGATGGCTGCTAACGCACTTTGCAACACCTTGATATCCAAGTGGAGTTCTGGGTCCAGTTTTCGGAGATTGGGTGGCACTGTCGTAATGAGAATCTTCACTGTAGCATCAGAAGAACTGATTTCAAAACCAGTTTCATTGGTCAGCATGGCCAAAACTTCAGGTGGATCCTGTGCTCTTAAACTTTCCACGACTTTGTTCCCCAGGGCAGCAACAGCTTCCAATGTTGGCAGAATCTTTAGTATTACCACCAGGTCAGCTACATTGTGTCCTGTAGTCATTGTTCCCTTTTTATATGATCCTACCTGTCGGACTTCTTCAATTTGCACTTCAAATGTCCCCGGAGCCACAATCAAATTGTGGATCACATTGTTTATTTTTGTCACCAGAGAAAGGATTACGCCTGTTCAGCAGAATTGGGAACAAGGTCCTGATTCCTCTTCAGCAAGGCTTCACTGAAGGAAGTTTCATCAGGTGCTGGCTTGACTCGAGGGAAGGCCATTTCACACAAATAGAAATCGAATGGGATATGTGGCAAGAAGGGCCTGAACCCTCCTCCTGGTCCCCCTCTGGAACCAAAGTGCCCACCACGACCACAGCCTCAGTCACCCCTCATGGATCCCTTAATCGTGGATCAAGAAACATTTCTGATTTAACTATTTTTATTTGTTTTATATAGAAATGTTGCATATAGTCATAGCAATGAAAATATTCAAGAAAGGCCCATCTAATAATGTATAACCAGATGAAAATTTCCAATTTCTACATGTTTGTATTGGGAATAACCAAAGTTGCCTAAATTTGAGTACTACTTCTTTAAATGGATTAGTTTAAGTGCTGTTTTGAAGTAATCAATTGTTTGACTTTTAAAATTAAAGAGGAACAATTTACCAAGGAATGATAACTATAGTGTGCTGAATTTCTACTCTTCTATTTGATGTTATATTCTAATAATGTTAGTATTTAGTTTTCATATTAGTGTTGGAGATATTCAATAGTAATCAAATGCTTGAAGTTCTTGTAGAGTTTTAAAATCTGATTAAAGTAGGGACTACAATTTTTGGTTTCTACTTCAATACAGAAGCATGAAAGAGTTTTAAAGTGAAGTCTAACAGTGTTAACAAAATTCTTTTGGTTTCACTGCTGATATTATCAATCTACCCTTGCAGAATGTCAACTGCTAAACATATTCCATCCCTGGGCTGGCACAGTACTAAGAAATTGACTTTACCATCTGGCTTTCTAGCATTTTTATCAAGTCTTTTTAATTAGGTTCAAATCGGTGATCTCCACCTTTCCTTGCCTCTACCTTTTTCAGTGCCATTAAGACAGAACTCATTTCCAGTGCACTGCAGTGTGCTCAAGTGGAACTTAAATTGAATAGTATTTTCCCCCAGGTTTTCACACCTTACATATGCTAGCAAAAGTCATGTCATGCTTGCCCAGTAGTGCATATAATTCAATTTTTGTTTTATTAAGATATGAAGATGACCATTACATTACAAAGCCATGCAGCCTTAAGAGACCTAAATGAAAAATGGGACCATAGTTAGAGAAATTAAAGATCTCTTCAAGGTAAGGAAAAGGAAGGGAGAGCACTGGAATTTTACCCTTGAACTTAAACCACTGAAACAATATGTATAATAGAAATGTTAAAAAAACATTTTCAAGTTAATCCAAGTGTTTCACTCTCCTACAAAAATACTTCCACGGGGTTTACAAGAAAATGAAAAGCTGGTCACATTTGGTTATGTCAAATGTCTGCTGTTAATTTGAAATGATCCCAATTCAATAAAAATCTATCCTCTGCAACAGAAAGCTGGTCAGGCAATGGGAACTCATTTCTCCCTCTCCTTTGGCAGTACAGCTAACTGGAGGTTGTATTATAGTTAGTGTGAATTTTTTTTTTCCTTGAAAAGGAAGAGTAGAGCAGTTGTTAAAATGTAGCCAGCTTACCACCTTCATAATATTCACCTCAGGAGGACCCCATATTATTTAAACATAAAATTGATTTCTAGAGAATGAGAGGGTAGAGACAGAAAGAAGTTTTACAGGATGAATGCTCAGGTATATTTCTAAGAAATATCCAAAGCATTAAAGCCCTTTATTCATTCTTTATTGAAACAATGCATGTTTTTTTTTTTTGTGGTAACATTGAGATGTGCATTATAAACTAAAACAGGACCAAAAAGACTGGCTTTTCCTAATTCACTAAGACAGTAATATGAAGAGCAAGATTCAGAGCTCAGAGACTTTGCCACACCAATCTGCCATACAGGCAGCCCAGAACAAATTGAGCAGACCACATAATTCATTCCTATATAATCTGGCATGTATAAATAGATTAAATTGCACTGTTAAATTCAAAATGCTGATTCTGGATTTCAAAGGTAGAACATTCAATGGATTGTGATTTTCTACAATATGCTATGGTTTGGATTTAAAAAAAAAAAAATCTGACCAGCAGAGCGACTACTCAGGGATTCTATTCACATTTTTTTTTCTAAGTGGTTCTAAATAGTACCAAGGATTCTTCCCTATGAACACTCAAGTTTGAATTTCCCATTTCTCTCTTTTTAAAATATTTGTAGGTGTAGATGGACACAATGTCTTTACTTTATTTATTTATTTTCATGTGTTGCTGAGAATCAAACCCAGTGCCTCACACATGCTAAGCAAGCGCTCTACCAACTGAGCTATATCCCCAGCCCCTCTGTTTCTCTTTCAAATATCCTACCTACTCCCTAAAAGAAAAAGAATATAGGTTAGAAGATCTGTGTGCAATACCTGTTCCTATTTACTTCAAATATTTAGAATGTAGGGGTATTCAAATTCAAGGTAAAATTGTAAAAAAGGGGAATCCCATTGCCCCCACAAAATATATTTTTTCACTGAGTTTCGCTCAACAGGGTATAACTTCCTGCAATCTCTAGATATTCTGCTCTCTAAGCATTTTATAAATATATGTATGCTGCAGGAACTGCAAAGTTCCATTTTCATATTTTTCTGCATAGGGTGTGTAGTGTCATTCTGGGACCAGCTTCAGCCTTTATTACGCTAACCCATAGCTACAGTCTTTGGTGGCAGTTTTAGTGACCCTGAAATAATTTATATATATTTTAGAATCCTCTCCTAAGGCAGCCAAGGCAACCATAGATTATTAAATTCATTGAGGTTTTTCCTTTTTACACATTTTCTTACTGCAGATGTGCTAAACCATTCAGCAAAAATGTAGGGTACTGCAGAACAAGTAGAGACCGGCAGAGCTGTAATAATTACAGGATAATGTAGAACTAAAATAATTCTTCTGAATGTTGAGGTTTAATATCATCTGTTCTTTTCCTCTGCATTCCCGGTGGAACAATTGACTCAATTTCTCCACGCACAAATCTTTCACAACCTCTTCTTAACTTTCTGCATTCTTCTTCCAGCTTGACTTTGTACTGGAACCCATGTCTCCCACTCCACTGAAATCATCACATTTTAACCCACCAGGCCTTATTGGTCCATGTCTATACTTCAACACTATATTTAAGAATCAGTCTTAGCCAGAGGAATTATTTAACGTTCTAAGTAACAAATTTTGACATGTTTTCCCTTCCTCCAGTAATAAGTTCAAATTCCTTAAGGATCCACTTCTCAGACAAACTTAGTAGCACAATGAGTTCAAAGAGGAAAGTCTTCCAAATGGAATATAGAATTTCCAAACCTCTAAAGACCTATGACACCCGCCTAAAAGTGATGCCTCTGCACTATATTTCTAGGACCTGGTTAACAATCAAAGATCTTAATCCTTTCTTTTAAATAGTAAATATGACAAGATAGCCTTAAAAAGTAAGGCAAGTAATTTTCCATGAGTGTGCTGTTTGTTTCACTTGGCACAAATAGTTACTCATCCTTGGCGAGTAGATAATTACAAGGCTTTTTGTTTCACAGACCATCTATGGCCTAATAATATTTCAGTAGAAATTTCCTAGTGAACAAGTCACCTTGTGATTTGTAGTCATGCTAGCCATAAATCTTGGTCATAGGTTAGGAACAGACTCAAAATTTTGTCAGCAATTCATGTTATGCTATGATATCTCATTTGGCTATAATATGATAAAGTGTGACAGCTACAGCCTGTGACTAATCATGGCCTCATACTGAAGCCTTCTAATGTGGAAAGCAAGATTTCAGAGAGTCTACTGTATGAAAAGAAGCTGCTTCACCCATCAAGCAATGTTTAGTTGCACTTCTAGCTTCTACTTTTTGAGAAAGGATAGAAGGTGGAGGAATGGCAATGATTGATAGGCTTTTCATAGTTTCAGATTTCAAATGATTTATCATCATAATATTCCTGGATCAATATTAGTATTTTCATTTTTAGGTGGTAGGAAACTGAACCAAAAATACTTTTCAATATTACCTTAGACAATTCATGGAAGAGATAAAATGAAGGTAGATAGATAGAGTTCAGATATTTTTAATTATATATGAATAATTCAGTTTATCCACATTTTGATAATTGAAAGTAGGAGGCACAAAAACTACTTCTCATAGCAGAAGTATGAAAGATGTAAGAAGTTGACATGTAGCCTACCTTTTATTGGCTTTCCACTTTTCAAAACCTAATGGATTGCTTCCTGCTATAGAGTCTGCCAGAATGCATAAAAATATTTCAAATATCCAGAGAAGCTTCACATCCATTGATCAGGGTTTATATATTGATTTGTGGCTAAGAGAGACCCATTGTTTCCACTTCTATCTGTTGTAATGAAAATGGAATGCATGCTAATTTGAACTGAAAGTAGATATGTAATGACAGAGTGTTGTCTCTGGTGTTTTGTTTTTTTCCATTTTGGTCTAAGAATTTTGGTTACATCAAATCATGCAATTTGTTAATGATCACAATAAGAAGCCAAGCCAACTCTGACATTCCCTGAAGTCATCCTCAAATCAAAAGACATGTTTTCAGGATCTTTGATACACAACTGTTAATTGTAGAAGTTTGAGTCTGGATCAGGTAGAATCTAAAAGGAAGGATAAATATTTTCAAGCTTTTAAAATCACACACACACACACACACATACACATACACACCCTATCAATATGTCATTCATATGTTTCATTCATGGGGATGTTTATCAGGTTCAATCCCAGGCAAAATAAATTCATATAGCTTTTGTTCCATAGAAATTTATACTTTAAATGGAATGGTGTAAACATATATTAAGGACATATAAAAATGGAAAGAATAACTTAACAAGTCCAAAAGTGACATTTTGAAAACTAAGTCATGGTAGATTCCTAGAAGGGGTAGAATTTTCAGAATCTTTTGCCTGATTGTGAAAAAACAACCTAATTAAGAGAAACTTTAGAAGGTACAGATGAATGGCATAAATGGATGTTTAATAAAGGGGACCTATTAAAAGTGTAGGGAACATTCAAGAGGATAATAAGACAAATTAAATGAAGATGAAAGATAACTAAAAAAAATCATTTGAAGCCCATCATCGTGGTACACTCCTGTAATCCCTGCAACTAGGGAGGCTGGGGCGGAAGCATGGCAAATTTGAGGCCAGCCTCAGCAACTTACCAAGATCCTAAGCAATTTAATAAGACCTTGTCTCGAAGTAAAATAAATAAATAAATAAAAGGACTGGAGATATGTCTCAGTGGTAAAGTGCACCTGGATTTAATCCCCACTACTAAAGAAAAAAAAGTCATTTGGCCAACCTTTTTGACTATGGACAAGATAAAAACCTAAGCTATTCCTTAAAAATTGGCAAATTCCCAAATTCGTTGAGTTCTTTAAACTGGTTTCTTCATTTAGCAGGTAATTTCAATAATCTCACAGCTTTTGATCTTTTCTGATATGATTTTTAACCAACTTAATCCTCCTACTGTTATCATCAGAGCTTACCTTAGAGGGAAAAATGAAATTTAACAAATATTATAGGCTAATCCTCAGAATTCTTGGTCTTATTAAAACATACACCTACAACTCCTAAAATATGGACTATAAATCAGAATTTTATGTGATTTCAATTAATGTGAAAAACTTTATTTAGACCCCAAATACAGTGGTTGGATATTATGTCTTTCTTGTTTATCACTGTACTACTAAACTTATTCATTTTCTAAAATGATGTTATTGTTATAAACTGTTTTCTTTTGATATGGATATGACCAAAAACATTACTGTGATACCCCAAATTCTTCTTCATTTTTTCCATCTGAAGTATGATCTTCATATATCTATTGGCAGTATGTCAATCCTGAAAAAACGCTGCTTATTTTTGTAGCTCTACTTTTACTTTTGTCATCCAAATGAAAAATATTGACGTTCATATGTCTGTTCAAATTACTTCACTTCAAATATCTTTTGAGCACCTATTATATGTTGGGTATCACACTAGGCCTTAGAGATATAAGAACACTGGTCCAAGTCATTATCATCTTTCATCTGAAAAACTATAAACCTTCTAAAGTGTTCTCTGCCTTCAGGATGGCTTTCCTCCAATCTTGTCTCCACTCTGCAAACAAAATGAACCTTCTAAAACTAAAACTTAGTTGTCCCACTCTGCTGCTTAAAATTCTTTAAATGGCTTCATTATGATGGCTCCAAAATAGTCTCAATATCTTACCTTGGTTTCCATAGTCTTGTGTAATCACCATCTTTATTCTGCACCATTCCACACTTAGGTTGCAGACATACTACATTTCTTTTACTTCCTTGGGAGCTTCATATAGTTTCATTCACTTAAAATATTCTAGTTATTTTCCTACTCAATTCTCCCTCATTAGCTCATTCCTAAACATTTTCAGGCCTCAGCTTAAGGGTCACCTTAGGGTCCTATCACTTCAGAGTTTACAATGTAAGTTGTATAGCATCCTGTTAGTTTGTAGTGAGTGAATCTACTTAGACTGTCATAATAAAATACCACAGTCTGGGTGGCTTCACCAATAGAAATTGAGACTATTACATCTGACATGGTATGAACTTAATAAGTAATTTTGAATGAATGAAGAAGAGTAAGACATGGTCTGTTCCCTCAAAACACAATAAATATAGCTTATAAACCTAGCTTATTAGTTAAACATAAATAAAAATTGGTTATAATATAGCATAGCAAACTTGATTACAATAACATAAACAAAGTACCATTGGAAAGAATTGTTAACTTATTATATCTGACCTGGATGGAGTGAAGGTGGGGTGAGAGAGTCAAGGCAGGCTTCCCAAAGGAGACAATATATGAACTTGGCTTTATGAGAAGAAGAAATGACTGTTGTTTTAACTCTTATTATAATCTCATTTTTTCTCCAAAAAAGACAATAAAGTCTAAGATAGCTCTTAAATATTTATTTCCAATGAGATTCTTACTTGTGTTGTATAGGCTGCTTCTTCATGCTTATAAACCACATTACAAAGCACAGTAGACACTGGTTACATGTGGCTATTTTAAATTTAAATTAAATTAAATAAGCATTCAGTTACTCTAGCAACATTTGAAATGTTCAAGAGTCACATGTGGCTACAATATCTTGCTGGGCACAAAATCATGAGCCACTCACAGCCTTGTAGATTCAAACAGCAATTCTTTATTCCTGAACTCACACCGTCACTCTACAAACACGTTCTGGGCAAAATCCACACTCTCCACCGGGCTCTGAATCCCAAATACTCTCTGAATCCCAGGAGAACTCAACGGAACTCAAGGCGCCTGAGGCAGCAGGATACGCCCTATTCCTAGCAGGAATCACCTGAAACCTGGAACCGCCCTAAACCCTGATCCACCTTAAACCTGGATCCGCCCTGGTCCTTGAGCAAGGTCACCTTTCATTCAAAGTCACTGCAAATGACCTGGGTCCACCGTGGAGAGTCCTTCCTCTAAGCAACATGGAGTAGGCTGACAAAGAAATTGCGATGCGTCATTCCTACTTGGCAATGGCTCTCAGCAGACTGCAAAAATTAATATAACTTTTTCACCATCAACAAAAGGACTTAAAAACAGCATAGGACAGGGACACAGCCATATCAATGTTTATAACAACACAATTCACAATAACTAAACTGTGGAATCAACCTAGGTGCCCTTCAATAGATGAATGGATTGAAAAAAAATGTGGCATATTCTGGAATATTACTCAGCAATAAAAGAGAATAAAATCATGGCATTTGAAGATAAATGGATGGAGTTAGAGAAGATAATGCTAAGTGAAGTTACCCAATCCCCAAAATCCAAATGCCATATGTTTTCTTTAATATAAGAAAGCTGATTCATAGTGGGAAAGGGAGAGGGAGCATAGGAGGAAGAGACAAACTCTACATAAGGCACAGGGGTTGGAGGGGAACAGAGTGGGCATGGGGTTATTAATGATAGTGGAATGTGATCATCATTATTATCCAAAGTAGAGGTCTGGAGGCATGAGTTGGTGTGAATATACTATGTATACAACCAGAGATATGAAAAATTGTGCTCTATATTTGTAATAAGAATTGTAAGGCATTCCGCTGTCATATATAAATTTTTAAAAAGGCATCTTATAGGGCTGGGGTTGTGGCTCAGTGGTAGAGTGCTTGCCTAGCACATGTGGGGCACTGGGTTCGATCCTCAGCACCACATAAAAATAAAATAAAGGTATTGTATCCAACTAAAACTAAAACAAAATATTTTTAAAAAGGCATCTTATAAACAATGCCATCATTCGTCTATTAAATAAATTTGTACTATCTATTATTTGCCCTGTACTATACTAGATGTTATTGGGTGTAAAGATAAATATGACAGGGTTTCTGATTTCACAAAGATCTCTCTAGTGAATTGGCCTTGCTTTATTTCTGCAAATTGGCTCATGATAAATGTTTCTTTATTTTTGTACACTTTAACATTACTATCTCTAGGCATTTATATGCTGTTGTATCTTACTGAATTGAAAGTTTCTCAAATGCTTAGAAAAAGAATTATAGCTATGAATGGAAATTTGAATAAATCCACTAATTATTAAGTACTCATTATGTGACTGCCCTATGCTAAGTAACATGGAAAATCCAAAAGAATGTAAGACAAAATATCTTCTCTCCATAAGTTTATAAATTAAATTAAATGTTGAATGCAAAACTGATTTATAAACAATGATTATATTTGTATTATTAAAGTATAATTGGGAAGACTGTATTCACATAAATTTAATGAGCAGAGAACAGTATAATACAGTATATAATCAAGTGCTAGAATATATACCATAAATTTATAAATCCTATGAAAATTAAAGTTGAGAAAGAATATCATGAAGTAAAATGGTCAAGGAAGTCTTTGGGAAGAAAGTGATATAAGTCATAAAATTGATTATGTTATAAGTGACAGAAAATAACAAAAACTGGCTTCATCAAAAAGGGGGATTTATTGACTTATGTAACTGGAAAGTTCTAGTGTGGACTTTACACAGGTGCATACAGAGAATCAAACAAAGAAATCCCCTTTTTCTCCTTTTTTACCCCTCTCTCTCCATCTGTCAGCTCTACTTTTCCTCTGTATTGGCTCTATTCTTGGGAAGTTGCTCTCCTTCTAGTAGCAAGATAGCTACCAGAAGCTCTAGGTTTTTTATCCCTTTCATTCAGCAACCCCAGTGAGAAAAGAGCATCTGTTTCTAAATTGTTTTCCTTGGGTCATGTTATTATCTGTGAACTAATCACTATGATCAAGAGAAGACAATGCTCTCATTAGAAAACAGGAGAGGGAGATGTTATTTTTTTAAATCAAAATAAGAACAAATTAAAAATGAGGAAATGAAAGTTAAAGAACAAAAATTCAATTTGAACTAGGACTTGAGGAAAATACTGCATTTGATTCTTTCTCCAGTAGAAAGGTGAACCCGGTATTCAAGAAAGGGAAAGAGAATAAAGAAAGACAGATATAAGAACAAGTGTGCCATCTGCGCAGGATTAATTTTTCCATTGTATATGAATTTATGAGATAAGAGGTCATCTGTTTGTCTTTGATTTACCATAGTTAGTATACCTTGGGGCAAACCTTTCACAGGAAGTCTTGGCTGATTCATTTAATGCAAAATGATGGAAAAACAGGACAACAAGTAAACCAATTAGTAAAATTCATATCTGTCCCCTCTGTCTGATTGACTATTTTTATCTTTGATGTTTTCTGTTTTCTATTTCTTTGTACATATACTTCATATAAACAATTAGTTGGAATGTTTCTTGCCAATACTTGCATCAACCAGATGAATTCCTACCATTTGGGACCAGCCAAATCCCATAGTACTCAGGCATGACACATATCATCACAGATTAACCCTAGCATATTGGGACAATTTTAAGAGCTGCCAATTTTTTCTCAGAAGCTTCAAAATTCCATTCATGTCAACGGCATTGAACATTTGGTAAAGCCTATGAATACCACTTTGTTCAATCCCCCTTACCACAAAAATAAATACACACATACACATAAATAAATATCTTTTATGACTTTTGATATATAGATTATGACTTTTAGTTTATTTGGCATGTTCCCCAAGTTGCACAGTGAGAGCACAGAAAATAAGGGGGTACATTGTGGAAAATTTACACACCCATAATAAAATAATAAGTCATTCTGCTTTTATTATCACTATACACTTGCATTTTAAACAATATCAGGAATAAAATAGTAATGAGGGGGGGTAACTTGGTCACTCTAAGTTAAAGTTTCTCAGCTTCAATGCTCTTGACATTTTGGACTGGGTCATTCTTTGTTGTACAGGAGGACTGTCCTAAGTATTGTAAGATGTTTACCTGCATCCCTGGCCACTACCCACCAGATGCACCCCTACCCAGTTGTGACAACTCAAACTGACTTTAGACATTACTAAATGTCCCCTGACAGGCAAAATTGACCTTAGATGAGAACCAATGATTTAAGCTCAAAATTATTGCAATGATTACTATTGAGATTTGAAAAGATATTTTATTACTTTTTTTAAAAAAATTGTTCTATTCAGTTATACATAATATCAGAGTGATCTTCAATTCATTGTACACAAATGGAGAACAATGTTTCACTTCTCTGGTTGTACAGGAAGTAGGGTCAGACCATTCGTACAATCATATATATACTTAGGATAATGATGTTCTTCTCATTCTACCATCTTTCCTAACCCCATAACCCCCCCTTTCCTCCCTCCCCTTTGCTCAAAGTTCCTCCACTCATCTCATGCTCCCCCGTTTTATTAATTTTAATAATACTTTTTTCCACTACTTAACACAAAATAAACACAGAAGTTAACACAAAGAACTCTAAGTAATAATGTTCTTGGCTTCTGCTACACACACATCCCTGTACTCGCGTTCATTTCAGAGTATAACACTCTAGGGCTGGGCATGGTCGTGCATGAATATAATCCCAGAAACTCAGGAGACTGGGTCAGGATAATCTCAAGTTCAAGACCATCCTCAGCATCTTAGCAAGGCACTAGAAACTTAGAGAGATGCTGTCTCAAAATTTAAAAAATAATAAAATAAAATAAAAAAGGGCTGGAAATGTGGCTCAGTGGTTAAGTACCAAGAACATAATAGTTTAAAATCATTTGAGCTCACTTTGGATAGAATTCACACCTATAGCTATTGTACTTCTGCATATTCCTGCAAATAAATACTAGATCAAAAATAAATAATTACAGGACAGTGAATTTTAACAGCAAAGAAACTAAAATTGACTTGCCTTAATACTGTCATTATATGTAATTACTTGAATTTTTTATTAAAAGAGTAAGTAATAAGAGGTTGTGAGGGGAAAGGAGGGGGGACAAGGGAGAGAATTGAACAACAGCAGATGAGGTAGAGAGCGAAGATGGGAGGGGAGGGGAGGGGGGATAGTAGGGGATAGGAAAAGTAGCAGAATACAACAGTCACTAATATGCCATTATGGAAAAAATGTGAATATGTAACCGATGTGATTCTGCAATTTGTATTTGGGGTAAAAATGGGAGTTCATAACCCACTTGAGTCAAATGTATGAAAGGTGATATATCATGAGCTTTGTAATGTTTTGAACAACCAATAAAAAAAAGAAAGAAAGAAAGAAAGAAAGAAAGAAAGAAAGAAAGAAAGAAGGAAAGAAAAAGAGTGAGTAAAACAAAAGGCAAATTGTAACATATTGTTCTTAGGTATTTTGATTTGGTGTTTTTGTATAATCAGTGCTATGGTTTCGGTAAGTGTCTCCCAAAGGACCATGTGTTAAAGGCTTGGTCCCCAAGACATGGTGCTTTTAGGAGGTAGTGGAAACTTTAAAATGTGTTGCCTAGTGGAAATCCTTAGGTTACTGGGGATATGCCCTTGATAGTGCTAGTGGGAGTCCAGCTTCTCTCTTTTTCACATCCTGGCCCTGAGGTGAATGGTTTTGTCATGCATTATCACCACTATATGCTGCCTCACCAGAAGCCCCAGAGCAATGGGATCTACCTATTATGAACTGAAACCTTCAAAACTATGAGCCTAAATAAATCTTTCATCTGTTTTAAGTTGATTTATCTCAGTTATTTTTTTGCAGTGGGATTGAAATCAGGGACACTCGACTACTGAGCCACATCCCAGCCCTATTTTGTATTTTATTTAGAGACAGGGTTCCACTGAGTTGCTTAGTGAATCACTATTGCTGAGGCTGGCTTTGAACTCAAGAGCCTCCTGACTCAGCCTCCCCAGCCACTGGAATGACAGGCATGTGCCACCCCACCCAGCTCAGTTATCTTTTATAGTAATGGAAAGTTGGTGAACACTTGGTTTGGTATTCTGGTTTGGTTAGTGAAAATTGTAGTTAATTGAGGAAATATTTTACTGAATTTGAATGCTCTCACTTATATTAAAAATTTATTCTTCTCTTTCAATTTGTACTGTTCTTGTGGAATTTTTGCTATTAAACTAAAGAATTATTATTACTTTATTATTTATAAACATATATAGGTATGAGATTTTAATTCATTATTTTATTCTTTTTTGTTTTGTAATGCTTATTTCATGTCTTATTATATTTTACTTACATAAGTTCATACAATTTATTAAAAGTCTCAATAATAGTAAATACAGTTCTCAATCTCTTGACCATGAGTTTCAATTATTATCACTGAAAATGTTTTTTTTTTTTTTTCTTGTATTCATCAATAGTCTCTGTGGTGAATACCTGAGAAAAGCAAATATTTATTTTGGATCAGATTCAGAGATCTCAGTCCAAGGTCATCCAGCTCCATTGTTCTGGTCCTGAAGTGAGACAGAGCATCATGGTGGAAAGGTATTGTAGAGGGAAACTGCTCATCTCGTTTCATTCAAGAAACAGAGAGAGAATGTGTGAAAGTGAGAGAGACAAAAAGGTGAGAGGAGAGAGGAAGAAGTCAGAGATAAGATATAATCCCCACAGGCATGCTTCCAGTGACCTACTTCTTCCAATTTAGTTCCCCCATTCAGCCATCAATGGGTTGATTCACTGATGATGTCAAAGCCTTCATGATCCAAAGACTTTCCAAAAGCCCCACCTCTGAACACATGAGATTTGGGGGGCTATTCCAGATCCAATCCATAATAATCCTATCAATGAAAAGAATGTTAAAAAATATCTTTTTAAGCCAGATGTGTCTGTGTACACCTGTAATCCCAATAATTCAGAAGGCTGAGACAGAAGGATTCCAAGTTCAAGTTCAGCCTAGGCAACTTAGGGAGATCCTATTTCAAATTTTTAAAAAAATAGAAAAGAAGGGGAAAGGGTTGAGTGCTTGGGATGTAGTTCAGTGGTAGAAAGCTCCTGGGTTCAATCCCCAGTACTGAAAATACACATTTTTCAGTATATATAATGAATTTGTCTATTACACAAAAGCAGTTGTTCTCAACCAGGGGCAATTTTGTCTGTATCCTCAATGGTTATTTTACATCTGGAGACATTTCTGGTTGTCACAACTAGGGATAAAAGTGCTGTCTGGTACTTTCTGAGAATGCTACTAAACATCCTACAATGCTAGATCAGCCCCCTGCAAGAGAGATACAGCCCAAATGTCAATAATGCTGAAGTGGGGAAAACTGATCAAAAGCAATGGTTCCCAGAGTCATACAAGCACTTGGAGTCCAACAAATTATTAAGAAGACACATGCCAGCTAAATTCAAGTTTGACAGAACTGGATCCGTATGCAACAAAACACTTCACTGTCACGTGTTTCTACCCACACTGCCAGTGTTATGCCACTCTCATTCTCATTCTCATTCATATTCTCATGTAATTGATGTTGAATTTCGCCCCAATAACAGGTTTATGTTTTCAGGTAGATTTTGGAAAGTAAGAAGTATATTTGATCATCATCACCTCTCAAATCTTCTCTAACCATAATAGGTAAAGAGTTAAATTTGGACAAAGTAAAGGACACTCCAGATGCAGAGAAAATCTAAAACACATGCAATCAAGAAACAATCTGAATCCAGAATAAGGGAAATTTGGAAGTTTTAAAAACTCAAGCTAAAAACTGTAATTAGGATTCAAAAACTGCTCCATATTACAGGATTTTTATAATCCTCTAGTCTTCTATGCAGATAAAAAGTAAAATTCAGATTATCTACTCATTGATTCCATAGACAATTCAGTAACATCTGTAACCCAAAACAAACACTTTTTCATCTGCAAAAAGAAAAAAAGAAATAAAATAAATACAATTATATTACATGAAAAAGGAAAGTAAGATAAAGACAAGAAATGAAAGCTATATTTTCTCCTTGGAAGAGAAGATGCTGTGTTTGAATAGAAACTAACTAGATATAAAATTTCCTCCATCTAAAACTAGGTACCCTATTGCCTTGATAAACTCTCTTAGGAGCCAGTAGTGAAAGTCATTTCATTTTCACTTTGATTACAATGAATTACTCATTAAATGAGAAAGTCTCCAATAGATATCAGTCTTGCATACCAGTTCTCTTTCTGTCAGGGACCAGTTTATAGCCAATCCTATTTTATACCATTCAAGCCTACTTTATTAGCATATTATCAGTACAGGGTATTCAGTCAGTCAGCTGTGCTTCTTCAACAGATAAAATGACATCATTTCTCCTGTTATGGATGTTATTTTGCTTCCCATTTTTGTTCAGATAAAAGCAGGTGGAAGAGGGGAGATCATGAAATTGT
This sequence comes from Marmota monax, assembly GCF_021218885.2. Classification (NCBI taxonomy): domain Eukaryota; kingdom Metazoa; phylum Chordata; class Mammalia; order Rodentia; family Sciuridae; genus Marmota; species Marmota monax. The sequence continues at coordinate 8,924,779 of NW_026695065.1, read as the reverse complement.
ATTTTCATCTTGTGACTATATTAATGTCATGAGCTCCGATTCTTGATCTTATATGGGATTTTCTGACAAAGCCCTTCTGGAATAAGTTAAATATAAGGACATAGAATAGAGTTACCAAAAAATGCATGAGAATTTGAAAAGATTTAGATACATGAATAAACTGAGCCTGGGACTGCCAAACATTTTATTATTAGGCAAGGTTATGTTTACAATAATGACTTTCTCTAATATGGTACAGTTGAAATTTTTAATAAGAATTTCTAATTCAAAGTAAGTCATCCCCAAATAATTTGTTGCTACAAATTTGATTAACCCTTTTCTAAACTTAGGATCTAGTTTATGGCAAGAGGAGCAAGGACAAACTGCTAAAAGATAATGAATATCACCTGGACTGAAATGTGGCTCCCTTCCAGCTCATCTCTAGGAACAAAAGAGATTTAAATATCAGTTCTAGCTAGATGTCATCTGTTCCTCATACATCATTTTGGGTGTCCAACATACACCACTAATTCTACATGCAATGGAATACAGCTTTGATTTGTGCTTCAACTTCACTTACTGTTATGATAGCAGCTGTCTAAATTTATAAACCATTAGAGACACCATCATTAACTTCTTCATGAGCTTAACTTCCAATTTCAGAATTGTTTAGAATTGTGTGACATTGAGTAAAAATATAGCAAGAACAATATTGCAAAACTAAAGGTTAGATTTCATGCTTTCCTCTGTATTATGCTCATCCCTCAAAGTTAACATTTTAGGATTTATAGTTCCTTGGCACCTTTTGAAATACATCAACCTTTCCCTTTGATAGTTTTGCCGAGTATTTTCCAGAGTAGATATTTTGAATGCCCTTTTAATTACCTAGACTGATAATGTGGAAAATTTGCCTACCCTTTTAAAACATGTCTGTATTCATCAGAATAAGCTTGGCTATGCCATTGGCTTACTTCCCATTCATATAAAGCATGATTTGGTCCAGAAAGTTCTCCACATGGTTGTTATACAGTATGAAACTTGTGACTTCCAAGGTCATTGCAACAGTAGTACAGAGGAAAAAGTAAGTATACAAGGTCTTCAATGACTCAGTTCAGAAATGTCACATATCATATCAGCTCCCTTTCCATTAGAAAAAACTATAGTCACATGGCTCCAAACTAACTCAGAGAAAAAGTAGATGTCCTAGGAATATTTGTTGAGTACAAATTCAGCCAGTTGTTCATTCATATATTCTACTCATTCTAGTCATGTATCTGGATGCAAGCCTCTGCTGTTGAAATTTAACTCCATTTTGGTTAGGTCCAATAAACATGAACAAATTTCCATGTTCTTACCAAGAAATGCACCAATATAAAAAAGTAAGGAAGTAATAAGAAAAGTGTGTTGTGAAGTGAGTAAACTGTAGTCACTTGAGACCTTTGATCTAGTCTAATTTTACTGTATGAATAGCTAGATTATGCCTCAAAACTGCTTTGGAAACCAACACACCTTAGCTGCTTAGGTGCTGCAACCATCTTAAAATTGGCTAAGGGTATAAATCCTTAGGTTGTCATGAATGCCTATAGTCTGCCTTCAATAACATTGATTTGGCTGTCAAGTCAGAGTAAAATGTCAACATCTCATACTATCCAATTAAGGCTTTAGAGAGATACTTTTTCTTGCAGAGAAACAAAAGGTCTGTCTCTTCTTATGTCTCACATAACTCAATGTATGCAGTATACAACATCATATTATAGAGATACAAATAACTGTGGCACATGACACAGCTGGGACACAGATTCTACCCAAGTAAAGCACCCATATCACTGACATGGCAGAAGCTGCCCTCATTAGTAATGATGTACAAGGACAGTAGTGGCATATTTTTTTCTTTGCAACATGGCTTGTCAGAACAGAGTTATCAGTGAAATTCTGCACATGTTATAAAAAATACTTTACTCAAGCCCTCGTATATGCTATTATTCTTTGAATAATAATGAAAGGTAAGCCTGACAACATACATGGAGAATAATTGCCAAATGGGAAATGGTGCAGTCCTCTGTTGAGGGGAGTATCTTTCTTCTCAGCCCATTCTGCATGGGTCAACAGCCCTTAATAGAAGTGAGAGTAATATGAAGTCATCCTACACTTCTCGATCAAGATCAACCAAGGGATTCTTTAGCTGCTTGCAGTAAGCAATGGTTATGGTATGGCTTTGGCTGTCTTTTAACCTGTTAAATTTTGTTGCAACTTCAGGATTGATTTGAGTTTGAATGTGAAAACACAAAAAACAGACTGGTTTTCATGTGACACAAAATTCAATATAAGGGAGGCTATGTAGTTGTTAGATAGTTCCCCTAAATTCCTTTCTCCCTTCTTACTATGCACATAACTTTGTTAGCTAGATACAACATTTCAAAGATTCCCTAGCAGACACTGTCGACATGTTATTAAGTTATTGCCAGTGGAACAGGAACATACAGATGTGCTTGATTTCTGCCTCACTTGCTTAAAAGGAAATTGCTTGCACTAGATGTACTTCCTCTTTTATCCCCTTTCTGTAGGATAGAACACAGATGTGCTGCCAATTCAATTTTGACTATGTTTCTAGGAAATGCCCTAGGAGAAGGCAAAGCAACAAGATGGAAGGAACCTGTGTTCCTGAATAACCTCATCAAACAGAGTAGCCCCACCATTGTAGACTAGTCAAAATTTGCTTAAGAAATAAACTTCTATCTTATTTAGACCACTTTGACTTGGAGACTCTTTGTCAAAAAACAGTTCAACCTTTATCTTTGCTGTAAAGTTTGCCTCTGTGGCCCCATGTCACATCCCCTTTGCTTACCTCTAATTTCAGCTGCAGCACTCAGTGGAAAGTTCCATGAGAGCCCAACCCACTTCTTGCAGGGCTGGGAGTGTAGCTCAGTGGTAGAGAGCTTGCCTAGCTTGCTCCAGGCCAATGGTTCAATCCCCAGCAACACACACACACACACACATACACACACACAGATACACAATATCGTGCAGACTGCACCTGCCTCAAAGGCATGCTGTGTGACTTTCTAATCTGCACTGGAGCCTTCACCAATGCCACAGATGCTTTTTCAGTCTGCATGCAACACTTAAATAATGGAAGACAAGAAGCAGTGGCTAAGCACCCAGAGTCTCTTCCTGCTGATGTGCAATTCTGTGAGGATAAATGGTTAAGAGAACTGAAAATGTTTAAGCCAGAGAAGACCTGCTAGAACCCAATCACAATAGTTAATTATGAATAGAAGAATGCAATTATATTTACTCTAATCCCATGTAAGATATTCCACATAAAAAAATGAAGACTAAGAAGTAGAAGATGTAATGAGAAAGATGGCAGTTTACTATAAGTAAAAGCTTCATAAATTCAAAGTTGTTCAAAGTTAAGTCTTTAAAACACACTTTTGATATATAGTGACAGGTTATTTTAAATCTTGTAATGACTCCCCTCTACCCTCTGGATGAAGTCTGACCTTCTGATAGGGAGACAAGATCCTTCAGGATCTGGCTTCTCCTGATGCCCACTTTGCCCCAACTGTGACAAACCATGACAAACTACTTGTGATTCTTGTATCATGCCAGGTTCCTTAATCTCTCTGCCTTTACACTAGGCAGTTCTTTCTGCCCTTCTCACCTCACCATCCATTTGTTCTCCTAGTAAACCTCAGTTCTGGGATTTCTTCCTCTGTAAAACCTGGTCTTGAATGCTGCCCACCCCACCACATCCACACACAGAGATAATTATTCCTGTTCCATCCTAATTGTTCCTTTTATATTTTTATTTGTTTCTGTTATTACCCAAACTATAATGCAATTAACTACTTACATGTCTGTCAGCTCTATTAAACTGAAAGTTCCTTAAAAATCAATGACAATATCTTATTAATCTTTCTCTCTTCATTACATAGGAAGGTATGTGGCATGTAATAAGCAGTCAACCATTTGAATAAACAAATTTAGGAGAAGAAAGTATACAGGGAGACATGCAGAGAGAAATAGACTGAGAATTTTGGGTGGAATATTGTAAAGAACTGAATCAAAAGGGTGGTTATTCTGACCTACCCTTAAGGTTTCTTCCAAACCTGTGTGTGTGTGTGTGTGTGTGTGTGTGATTCTACTTAAAAAAAAAAAAAAAAAAAAACTCCTAATTGCTCAAGGCTGATTAGACCTATTTAAATGAAAATTAGTTTAAAATATCAGTCATCCCATAATGAAGAAACTTTACCTCAAAGTAAAAAAGAAATTCTATGACCTGTTAATATCTTAAATTATTGAGTTACACCAATCAAAATTTAGCAAGCAAAAATTCTAATTTTTATACTGCTTATTACCAGCTTAGAAATAAATTGTACCTGTTATTTAGTCAGTACTCACCTTGGAATAGAAGTAGTGATATGTGCATGTGCTCATGTATGTGTTTATATGTGTGTATATGTACAAATAAGTTTCTGTGCATATAAATCTATGAGTAGTATACAATTTTATCCTGTAGAGAAATCACACAGATGAATCTTAATTCTATGAAACTGATAAAAAATAAAATCAGGTGCTATATCCTAACTAAATGCTCATAGTTACAGAATTGTGCTACTCTCATTTATTGATATGATTGTATCAAAATCCTCTATCTGAAACCCAGCAGGACATTAAGATTGTTTCAGTATAATATATATAAACCCAGTTTTTCCCTGCTTCTCATTAGCATCTTGATTAAGGTATAGCTGAGCACTGGGAGATACTACTCTGAGGGCCAGCTTCCTTGACTCTTGTTTCAGTTATTGTTGGCATGATGGTTACACCTAAGCCAGGGAGACACAATATCATGAAGCTACCCTAGACCTTTTCTATATATCCCACAAAATTTTTAAACCCTTTCCCTATCTTCTGTGGTACAAGAGAATCCAAAGATCATTGTAAAATAAAACTTTACTTTTTTAGTCCAGCTTTACTAGACTGTACCTATTCTGAATGTTAAGGCATATCTGTATTTCAATACTGATGATAATTATTAGAACTGAGCCTTGCCAAAACTGTGATGATATGAAAGGTGTACATTGGAAGCTGCCTCTTCAGTGTTCCCTCTTTTCTGTTTCTCAGTGTCTAGTATCCTTAGAATTCCTGTTGGTTGCCTGGGGTCCTCCACATTAACACTCTTCATTCTCTGGAGCATTCTGTAACCCATGACTCATCACTTGAAAATATCTGTGCTGAAATCTAGCTTTTTACAGTATTTCAATGCAATTAGCTAGACAATTTGATAAATCAATTCATAATGATCATGGCAAGGGATAATATCAACTAGAGTTGAAACCTCACTCTATCACTTTATTGCAGTGTGCCCCTGGGCAAGATAGTTAAATTCTTTTTGCCTGAGTATCCTCATCTATAAAATGGGGATAATAAAAGTACATACCTTATAGGACTGTTATAAGAATTAAACAAATCAGTATATGCAAAGTGCATACACAATGCCTAGCACATTGTAAATGCTTAATAAATGTTACCAATCAATAATCATAATTTAGGGGGGTCTTGAGTGTTTGGTTAGAACTTCAGACCTTGCGGGAAATGCTTTGGCACTTATTTTGGTGGCCTGTGCTTTAATACAAATTCTGCCTCTTCTGTGAGGGGAGCCTGAGAGGTTATTGTCTGCACGGTTGTACAATGCAGAAAGACCAATGAGAGAATAAGAGTCCTTCTACACTACTCAAAGGTAAGGCTGTATAATTAACATAAAAACTAAAGAATCCCTTTAAGGCAGACAAGTACTCTAAGCATGGACGCCACTGGGAACTCACTGATCAATTTTCTAAAACCCTAGTATCATAGGAAAGATTGCTCAAAATGTCTTTGACTTTTCTCCTTAGCTCTTCTCAAGTGATGACTATTCTCCTTCATTGGCTGGTCTCGTGCATTTTGACACAACTTATCAGGCAAAACTTGTGTTCCTGGTCTTTGCCTTATATATCTTAATACCAGTATTAAAAAAAAAAAAAAAAAACAGGAAAATGCCCAATGGCACAAAATAAAATTCTCAAAGTCATTTTTTTTCTTTTCATGGTGATCACTTTAGTTATAGAAAGTGAACTTTTAAAATATACTTAAAAATTCAGACAAGTTTTTAAATCCTGTTATCTCCATAATGACTTACTTTCTAGACAAAATTGGCAACCTTTTAAAAAGTTTAAATATCTTATTCTTTTTCTTCAGGTCCTTTCGTTCTTCATAAATGTGACTCAGAAGATAAATCTGTTGTATGAAGCCACAGACTGAAGTCAAAAACATAAGACAGGAAAGAGGTTACATAGTTTCACAAAATAAAACCAAGATAAGAAAGAGATAGAATCACTCTCATCTCAGTCCAGGTAATGTTGGAACTTGCCAGTATCGAAGGCAATGATGCACACTATAATCTGTCTTCCTAACAATTAATCATTTAATGTGAGTTTATTTTTTTTCACATATGGTAGTCCAGTTCTTTTATATTCAAGCATTCAGTTTTTGCTTTTCCTTTTTTTTACAGTAAATTTCACATAGTAGATTCCATTTAAGGACATTTTGATTGAAATTGAGCTTTATATTTCCTCTCCTTCCACCCACTAGACTCAGACTTCAGCCCCTTTGAACTTTCTTGAATGACCACATATTGCTACAGTTATTTCTGTCATGGAGCTTAAAAGTACCATTCATAAGTCATTCCCTATTTTCTCCTCACTCCCTTTCAATTCAAAGTGTGTGCTCTCTTGGCAATACAGAATGATACATTTCAACAGAGCACACTTTATAAAATGTCTGTAAGACCATTTTTATTTTATAGAGAATCAAATGTCCATGTCTTAAATATTGGCAACACTGGATACTTCAGAACCGAGGTTATATAAAGCATGGTCCAAATAATGACATTGTATTATGTCATGGAGTTAATTTAATGGTATTATCTTCAAATAAACATTTCCATTCATCTTGTTTCTCATACCATTTTCAATTATAAACTGTAAAGTAAAATTGAAATTGTCAAATCCCATCAACAAGTATTGATTGAGCACTCAGCTCTTCAAACTTACCATAGACTGTAGTACTGGGAATATGCATTTCATTCCTTGATCTCTCTTCCTGTTATTGTCTTTCCAAGCATCTGTGTGATTTATAATCTCTGAGTTACTGAAATTCTTAATATGGCCACTGAAATAACTACAATGTTTGACTAAATTGGGTGAAAAACAAACATTTTTTTTTTCAAATTCATTTACCAAAATAAATGATTAACAGTAAAATTTCAAGCTCCAGTACTAAGACAAAATCTTATGTATCTCTAAACAATTTATTCTTTGCAAGCACAGAATGCTTTTTTAATCATTTTAAAGATAAGGAGTGGAAAAATAGCTATTGCATGAGAGGTGCAGTTTATCCTTATAATTCATAGATTACAAACTTGTGAATTTGCCTTCTTTCTGAAATTTATTTTTAACCCCAAAATCAACACTTGTGGTACTTTTATGGTCATTATCAGACATTCACAGATTGGTGAAAAATTTGAGTCACCAATGTGCATAATCCCAGTCGAGGTCAAATGTGGTAATGACCTGCCTTCTTGATTCAGTTCTCATGCTGAAAACCAATGTCCCTTTTGATGTTACACTATTTGTGTTTTTGTAGATTATTTTTCTTTTTAAATGGCCCCCAAGAATACTGCTGAAATACTTTCAAGTGTTCCTAAGTGCAAGAAGGCTTTTGTGATTCTTACAAAAATAATATGTGTATTAGACAAGCATCATTCAGGCATAAGTTGTACTGCTGTTGGCCATGAGTTCAATGTCAATGAATCAACAAAATATATTCAATAAGGTGTATTAAGCAGACACACACATAAAACAAGATTACACATTGGTTAATAAAAATGTGACCAGATGCTTAGAGACACTTAATTTGCATTCCCTCTAGGAGCATTGGTTTAGTGCTTGATAAGATATAACTATCACAATAACAAGACAATGGCATTTTAACTCAAGGTTTAGTTATATCTGTCAAGAAGTCAACTACAAAGATAAATTAATAAAATATCTTTCTATGCCAAAATCTTGGGTCATAGACTGTAGAACTTTTTCATAAAAGGACTAATGAAATTAGGTTTATTTTCATGAAGATAAGTCTCTGTTTTCATACAATAAAGACGTTCTGTAACAAGTAAGCAGATTTCTACTTGGACTTAAATAACAGAACATTTGAAGATTCTTAAGTTACTCTAAAAAGAATGACAGAACAACAATATGTGTGAATAGCTTACCAAAGTCATTGTACATTCTATGTAACCCCACAGAATAAAATAATTTTTAACAAGCCAAGTATCAGAGACTTTTGTCTTCATTTATTTCCCTAAATATATATAAGATATTGAGTGAACTAAATACAGTGAAATTAGAACATAGGTAGCTGGGAACAGTGGCACACACTTATAATCCAAGTGGCTCGGGAGGCTGAGGCTGGAGGGATTGCAAGTTCAAAGCCAGCCCCAGCAACTTAGTGAGGCCCTAAGCAACTTAGTGAGACCCTGTCTCAAAACAAAAGGTAAAAAAGGGCTTGAGATGTGGCTCAGTGATTAAGCACCCCATGGGTTCAATCCCTGGGACCCCCCAAAAATATATAGGTAGATGGGTAGATGTGATTTTGTTCTGGTAAAGAGACCTTGGGCTATTAGTTATCCTTTGAAGCTAATTCTGTTTCTCGGGGTGAGAAATGTCTTCAGTACACTAATAAAACTCAGACTCCTTTGCTTTGGAATGATTTATTCTTTGATTAGAATCTCAATTCTTAACAGGTCCAGATTTAAAATGTCTTGAAATCTATAAAAGGTTTGACAAGATTTGGGGGTTATAGGCAAACAAAGGAGTGTTCCAGCCCTTTGCAGTTGAAGTGCAGTGATACACCCTGCCCAAGAAGGGCTGTGAAAGGAATACCAGAGCTACTTCGATCTTTCTGTAGGCAAAGCACAATAAGTGTTGATTAATGGGAGATTTATTGACAGGTTATGAACCAAGGAGCCAAGAGGATGGCCAGCTGGTCACTGCCTAATGTTTAAATTGCAGCACCCTAATGATTTTCACTTTCCTCCAGCACATTTCCTGTATTCCCACTATAAGTCACTGCAGTAATAGATATCCTACCAATAACCTTCACCTTCTCTTTAGCCATCCAAAAAGCTGCTTATTAGGCACTAATTCTAGATATTTTCCCAAAATTTTTCTTGGCTTTACTTCTTCCCATTATGCCTTTTAAATAATAAATGTAATTAGTGGTTCCATAAGGCTTAATATTTAAAGTACTTTCATAGTTGTTAAAAAGTCAGTCCTTACCACATCCATGAAAGTTAGGCCAGCTCTGTTCTATCATCTACCCTAGGCACCTTCCTGTCAAAAAAGAAACACTTCACAAATTCCTTTTAATGAAAGTCCATATTTTGTATATCCTCAGTAGACCAGGGTGTAAATCTTGAGGACTCAATCCATGTAACTGGGACATGTGCTAAGGTACTGCTGGAACATATGCCACTTAGAACAAGGGATTGGATCCTATTTTATTAAGCTTGTGTATAATACATAACACATTTCCATACACACCTGGGCAATAAAAAGAAAACTGATGACTATGAGTAGAGTAAGTAAAACATACTCCCTCCTGAATTCAAAGTGATCATCTAATTGAGGCAAATTACCTTCTCCAGGATTTGCTTATAATAGAAAATGTAGCTCCTGAAAAGCTTAATAACACTGAATTGATACCCTTTTGAACTAAATTATTCCTTCAGAGAGCAAAATGGTCTTCCTGGAAGAGGTAAATTACCTTAAACATATGAGCACTTTACCTCAAAGAAAGAGTACCAATTTGCTCTGGGAACTCCATTCTTCAGTTGCCCACACCCTCCTGCACAAAGAATCTCCATTGTAAACTATTTGTCTACTATGGTTTATATGTGCTACAAAATACAGCCCAAGTGTTTTCCTCCTCCGAGCAGCCATATTGGAATGTTATCTCTGAGAGGAGGTATCTACTCTCAGTGGGAAATTCAGATAGTGGTAACTAAGATAGCATGCTTGTAAAAAGATTTGGTATTTCATGAGAGGAAATTTCTCCATTGCTGTGACTGTAGTGCCAATGAGTTGAAAACGGTTGAAGAACCCTTATTGGTTAGGCCTATTTGGGGTCATAGACCACTCCTGCTAGTTGAATTTACTCCCTGACCCCTTGAAACACAGCAATATAGATCCAGATAATGTCCTCTGTTCATTTTCTCCAAACTACTTCTTGTAAATGCTAATGAAGAATCCTCTTTGACTTCACATATTTTGGATAGTACACTAACTCTCTGCTCCAGCATTTTAAAAGTGTTGACTTTGCACAGATATTCATAAATACTCTTATGTAATGGATTCACCATCTTGACTTTATGTGTCTTACACTTTAATATTGCCCTTCTGTATTTTTTGTGATTTGTTTTTTAGAGCTTTATAGATATACATCCTTTTGCATATCAAAAGGATGAGCCAATCATCAGCCTGCAGCTGGAAGTTTGCTGGCAGCTGGAAGTTTGCTGGGGCCCCTTCGGCTGTGGCTCTCAACAATAACTGTTTTTGATGCTCCTGCTGTCGTTTAAAAATGCAACTGGCAGGAACCATATAGAGGAAAATATTAATTATACTTATTTCTTTACCATTGTCTATAAGCATTATATTACCATCCATGGTTTTCATTCTAAATCTGTACATGGTAGGCCTTGCTTTTTGTCTTTCTACCATGTTTGTAACCTGGCAACATTTTGTTCTCTCTGGTGTTTGTAATAAATATAACTTTATTAAATATCAGCTATCAGTGTAATTAATGTCCCTTGATCTTTAATACAGATATGAAAACAGAGGAGTCTCTCATCAGACTATGTGGCACCTCACTGAAATCCTTTCCTAATATTGTATAATATCATGAAACTATTCTGACATTGTCTCATATTTTCAAGTTACTCGATACTGTTCAGATAAACTTCTCTGATGCTTTTGGTTGATTAACTGGTAATAATTTCTTTGTCAGAGCTTTACAACTTAGACTTTTTCAAAATTCGGATTTATTTGAGCTGTTGATGTTAACACCTCTCCTTGCCCAATTCACAACACAGTCAACAGAATCCAATCGTCCTCACACACACACTCCTCCAACTACACAATAGGCTTTGGTTCAAAGAACTGCATTTAAATTACAGATCAGTGTTCCTCTTTGTTTCAGTAATCCCACAGATTGCTATCTGTAATTTTTGCCATAATCAAATGTATTTTTTACTTTGAGGGCAACCATTTTGTAATTGTGTAACTGCAGCTTAAATTTACTCCTAGAAAACAGAGTTCACCTTTTCTCCTTTCTGACCATGAAAATTTTCAAGAAAAACTGCTAGATAACAAAACTCAATTCCAATGTATATCAGACACATTGGCTTCTCCACTGGATTGTATCTTTGAAATGGTAGAGCAATACAGAAATCTACCAGGCCCATGTTTAATTCATTGCCTGACCTTTTTAAATATAGATTTTGTCATTAAACTAAAAGTGATCCAAACCTTTAAATATACACTATAGCAATATTAGACCTATAATAACTCTACATAGGGGTCCGTTGTTTAAAAGCTTGACTTTGTTCTTAAATAAATTGATCTCTCCTCTCTCTCTCTCTCTCTCTCTCTCTCTCTCTCTATCTCTATCTCTCTCTCTCTTTCCTTCCAAGATCCACTCTACTTTTTGTCCATCTCTCACTTCTGAAAGATGAGGCAAATTAATTCCTTACAGTTAAAGGAAGCAGGAGACTCTAGGAAAAATGTACCATTTTTTCAAAATAACTTATTGATTGTGGGCCTAAGTCACTAAACAGACTTTACTGAGGTGGGAATTGACACAAATTGTTCCTATCACATTGCCCTCCTCTACCCACTTCACTGCTACCCCCAGCACACACTCAGTCTTTGGGTGACTTTCTCATTTTTCTCTTCTGTATTATGCAGAGATTAATTCTAGAACTGTGACTTCCTCGAGAATTAGGACCAGATCAATTAATCTCCCCAAGACCTAGCACAATGTCTAGGACATGTGTGTGCTCACTGAATAAATGTCTGTAGAGGGATCAGTTAAATAATTAACCAGATGTTAAATTTTTCTAGTGCTGTTATACTTTTCTGCCATCCTAAACTACAGTTAAGGGTAAATAGAGGGCAAAGTCTCACAACAACATTGACCTGCATTCCCTTAACTTTCATTCTGTCAAAACAGGAAAGAACATAATTCATAGAATGTTAAGAGGCACTGGTCCAGTTTAATCCTATCGTTACTATGGCATTGGTATCTAAATAGAATATGTCTGCATTGATATTTCAATTAAATTATTTTTAAAATTCCAGACTTCTACTCAAGGTACTATGGTCAATAGGTTACTGAAAAACATTCACAATTGCTTATAGATGCTGGCAGAAAAACAAAGATAAATAGACATACTAAAATTTATAATCATGCCTTCTATTATGAGGTCTACATTTATCTGACAGTATAGGACAATAAATATCCTTCCGCAAGTACAATAATACCCAGGACTCATCAGAAAAAGATTTTTAAAACATTCTCACAGGAAATGACAGACACATGTAAGTGAAAACTAACTTTATTAGAAAAATAATTGCACTGAATTCCTATAATTGTATGGCTCTAAAAATCACCACAGTTTCAATTACTCAAGGATTGTGATGGAATTTCACCTATTGAAAATTCAGGGAGTTAACCAAATTATTTATTTCTTTTAAATGGTGGATAACATGAATAAAAGTATTACTATGTTATTTAAATCTAATTTGAAAACATAATTTACATGATGAAAATTGCTCTACTTCTTAATCAGAGTCACTCTGGTGGAACTGCTTTAATAAAAGTTCCTCTTTTATATAATTTAGCTTTCCTATTAGAAAATGAATTTTTCTATCTTCAAATTAAAAATTGCCTCACACTTTTAACCTTTTCTTGCATCCTGAAGCTTGACTGAGATGGAGTGAAGAGGGTGCTGCCTGATAACCTTTTGCTTTTAGTTTGCATTTCTGTCTTGAGCAATTGTCAAACTTGTATTATGCTAGTTCCCATTTTAACACCATTAGTACACAGTGAGATAGTGCCAAAAGAAAGAGGTGGAACTGAACGTTTTCTGGGCTGCTACCCTTCCCATGGATTCCCATTCATCAGAAGACACTCAGCCTCCCTCAGCTTCTTCCTGCAAATAAAATTATTTTTTTCATGACCAGGGCAGCATGAAAAAGATATGCAACCTCAGGGAAAAGAAAGGAGATATGCAAACTAAACAGTCTTTTTATAGGTATCATAGGATCACATCAATAGTTGATTCCAACCCCTGACAGGGCGAAATTGCATTTATTAGCAGAATCAAGAAATACTGTTCTATGAATTATTTTAGGTGAGAGGATCAAATTACTGAAAGATAAACTGCTATAGTTTAGAAACTACATGTTCCCCAAAGGTCCATGCTAAAGCCTTGGTTCTCATGGTGGTGGTATTGGGAGGTGATGAAAATTCTAGAAGGATAGGCCTTATGAGAGGTCCTTAGGCAACTGGGGGTGTGTCCCCAAAGGGGACTGTGGAAACTCAGCCCATCTTCTCTCTATCTTTGCTTCCTGGCCATAAGGTTTTAATCTACTATAAGATCCTACCATGATATACTCCTCACCGTAGGCCCCTAAAATTGGGCTAATTGACCAGGGACTAGACCCTCCAAAACAGTGAACCTAAATAAACATTTTCTATTTATAAACTAATTATCTTGGGCACCTCATTATAGAAATGCAAAGCTGACTAATACAATTCTTAGAGATGATTTCATCCAACCCTTTCATTTTGTCAATAAGGAAGCTAAGGACCATAAATTACTTGCCCAAAATCATTCACCCTAATCTAATACCTACGTCTCTTAATTTCCAACCCATGATTTTCTGCATTACCAAACTGGTTAGGATATATAAAGCAGAGTACTTTAGGACAACCATCTCATTCTCACTCCCACAGTCTTACCCCCCACAAACAAAAAATATCATTTACACATTTTCTCTTTTCAATACACACTTAAATTTGAATGTACTTTATAATGCAAAATGTTCTGCCCTAAAACTTTTATTATTTGTTGTATTATCTCCTATAAATCTAACTTTTGCTACCCTCAGCCCCTCTGTTCCCACACATCACAGTCATCTGACACACACGAAGACACATTGTTTGACTGCCCCATAGGATGATGGAGCTAGTAAAATTCAATGCCTAGTATCAAAATTCATCATGACCTCTCCAAGGATATTGTTTAAAAAATGAAAGATGATGCAGCAATTTAGTTAATTAAAAATATACTTGTAATGAGTCTGAAGGAAAAGTAAGCATTTTCAAACATGAGGATGGTAAAATATAGATGATACAGGACTATATGCAAACTATTTAATCTTATAAATATGTCATTTTAATTTCAGCTAATGGATATGGACACTTTAGAAAATGTAAGGGAACTGGACGTCAATTGATAAACTCTGCATCACCAAAGTAGGGCATTGCATTAGGATTCTAGGCACCATCTTGATTTTATATATTGTGTTCATGAATATATAAAAGGCTTATTTAGATTTTCATTTAGATGTTTTATTTAGGATGGAAAATTAGATTATGTGTATAATAAACTTCCATTGAATTATAATTACACATAAATCATCAGGATATGAAGTTTTAAAAAGTCTTTATCAGATAATGTAAGCAAAATGGTAACAATAAGTAATGAAACAATGAGAAATAACAATTGCCCTGAATTGCAGATTAACTGTATCAAAACTAAATGACTATATAATGCTAAGATGGTTAAATTTGTCCCTTTTGTCTGCTTCTACCCAACTTTTCCCTATCCCTGTATCTGTCCTTATTCATAATCGTTAATTTTAGGGTATCTGTCAGTCCCACAACCCCCCCCCAAAAAAAAAAATAGAACCCAGGTGCTATGTATGTACCATGTAACTGATAAAATTTCTCCCTCTGAGCCACAGATGATTGGGCATGCAGAAACATTTGGCCATTTTCTCCTGGGCTCTCTCATAAGCCATAGCTGATCAGATGAAGATAAATATTCACCACAGGGTGTGCCAACCAGATTCTTTTCCTAAGAATTTGGACTTTTGATGCAGAAATATGACTTATCCTCCCATATATGGTTAAACTGAGAATAGAGAAATTCAGAGGCTCTGATTTTGTATTTTCTGTTATCATTAAAGTTGGAGGGAAAGAGAGAGAAAGAGATGAGTAAGAGAGAGAAGCTGTCCAATTTCTCCACAGTTTTTCAAAGTATGTTTTTAGCTATTCATAAGGCAAAAATTTCCCTGTCTACTTTGGTTTTTTTGAGATAATGTGTTTCTTACAATAAATTCCCCTTTTTTACTTATGCTCATTTTCATTAACTTTAGTTAATTTAATTATTTACAATCAAATGCTTGATAATTCAAACCCTTTGGTTCCTTTTTATTTGTTTATTCTCTTCTTTTTTCTTACAAACAAACAAACTATACATGCATAAACACACACAAACACACACACACACACAATCGACATTAAAAGCCAAGAATTCTAGAACTCCATATTTTGGACACTTTGAGTTTCTAAACCTTGCCACATTATATGTTTATTATTGTTCTTTGAATCAACTAAAATGCTTCTTAGGAATCTATGAAAACAATAGGAAATGAATATTGGTTATTCTTTGTGTTATTTCCTCTCTCCTCACTAGACTCTCTTTAATAAGAAATTCCCCTTCCTGACTTGAGATTACTGATATTTCTAATTGTTCATAGAACAGAAAAGTACTGAAATTAATAGTATCCATTTCCAACGTGAAGAGTAGACACCTTGAAGCTGTGTCTTGTAGCTACATATGAATAGTGGCGTTGCCATTCATCTTGATGTTACCAACACGTAAACAAAGCATTTTAGAAACTGTATGTTTCTTTTTATTCAGATATATAATCATAAGGATTGGAGGTTTTATGCTATCTTGCAATTTGCATAGCATATAGACTTGGTAGGATTGATTTGTTTGATTTATTCCATCTTCACAATTGATTTGCAAATGATCAAATTAATATATTGTTTAATCATTAAAGGTGACTGAAATGCAATGTCAACTATGTTATATAGTCCATCGGTGATATTGTTACTGTTGTTTCCAGTAAAATACATTTAATTTTTGCTATATTTTGTCATATAATTTGAAGATATTCATATAATATCATCTCATGTTATTAACTTGAAATCCTCAGAAAATTAAAGACTTCATATTAAAAAAATGCCAACTAGAATCACTTTTTACTTTCAAAAATATGGATGCCCTACAGGAGATAGGTCAACCAATCAACAACAGGAAAGAAAACTAAAAATCCTCAATCACTAAAACTACCTCTCCTTCCATATATGATTTGACAATAAGTATTTACTGGGCACCTATGAGTAATTTATACATGTGTATTGTCAACTGACAACATGTGCAGTCCTGCACTGAGAGATGCAAAATATAAAGAGCATTTGCCCAAAAGAAATTTGGAATACAATTGGCTAGAAAGACAAATTCAAATTGAACAATATAAAGAAAATTTGTCAACTGCCAAATCATTTCATACAGATAATACAATCAATATAAACCCCAAAACAGAAAAAAAAGAAGTTGTTATGGGCCCAAACAAATAGGAATGATTTCCAGGTGAAGTGGCACTTAAGTCCATACATTCCCTCAGCGAATCATTATTGTGCCAAGAACTGTGCTCAACTTTGAACTTACCCTAAAAGGACAGATAATAATTCTATTGGTAGAGAGAAAGATGAGTAATATTCCTAACAGAATTAACAGCAAAAGTAAAGGTACAAACAAGGGAATACACATAGCATATTTTAGGTACATGGATTAGATTCATTTGGTTCTTAAAGGGGAAATTATGAGATATATTTTTAAAAGTTGTTTAAGGCTAGAAATAGAAGATCTTAGAAACCAGGACAAGGAGTTTGGGTCAATCTTTATGGAAGTAACAAGCCACTTGAAGCATAATAACAAGTGAAATTTTGAGCAAAAAAGATATTATCATAGGATTTTTGGAAAATAAATCTGATGATGAAGAGATAATTTCAGGATATATAATTAAGGTTGATATTTAAAACAAAGACTAATTAGGATATCACTGCAATAGTACATGTGTGAGGATATAAATGGCAGATTAGGAAGTTGACAACAGATACAAATGGGAAGGAAAAAATCTGAGAGGCAAGGACTGTACAGATTTGACTGGATATGAAAAAAGAGGAAGGAAGAAGAAAAAGGTTACAGTGAGGTTTAAGGTCTAGGTGGCTCAAAGAAAGTAATGAGTCAAGAAGAAAAACTAGTTTTAAGGAAATGTAGTCTTGGGGACCATATGGTGTCATCCAAATGGAGCCATTCGATGGATTAGTGAATGATGAAAATAGTAGGGCTGAGAATATAGATTCCAGAGTGATATTCATAAAGTTTGGGCTACTATATAATCTATCCCCATTCTAGGAGATGTTGGGGGAAAGAAGTAGACAGTTCTGCTCTCAAGACCTCACAACCCCGGTAATATATTAAATGCTAAGTTATGCTTTACAGTGCTGCAAACAGAAGAGAGAGAAATAAATACAGGCCAGAAAAAAATCACTGAAGGCTTCTTGAAAGAGGTGGTGGCTCTTGAATTTCAGTTAAATAAATGCCTGTATGACCTCTTTGGCATAATGATTATGTTCAAATAGTAATGAATATTTTATTATTTAATTTGTCTTTCCAACCAAGAAAATGAGTCTTTCTTCATAAGTCTAGACCCAATGATGTCAAGGTAATTAAAAGACAATGTGGCGATGAACTTAAAAAAAATGAGGCACCAGTCTGAACCACCTGATAGTTCTTTTTCATCCTTTCTCTATCTGGTTTATGTGACTTTGTTTCTGAGAAAGCTCTTAGGGCAGCACTACCAAAAAACACTTAAGTCTCTCAGCTTGTGATGTGGGATAAGAAAAAAAAAATCTGTGGCCTTAAAGAGAGAAATAAGTGACTGGGATGAAATTTTATCTACTTTTAGCAAACATTTTAAAGTATTTGCTCTGCAAAGCATTAGACTGGGTTGGGAAGAAGGAGACTAGGAGGACACAAAATGGACTAAAACATAGCCCCTGCCCTCAAAGGAGCTTATTGTTTGGTCGAGAAGATGGATGAGACGTAATACAAAGTATGTGGGATCAAAAGAAAAGCAAAGACAGTTCTAAACGGTGTAAATTGAAACCCTTATAGTATAATGTGGGTTACTTATAAACTCTGTTCCAGTGTTAGGACTCAGATAATAGTAATTTGCAATCCATATAAAATTCTAATGGGCTTATTAGCTAAAGAAAATCATTTGCAAGTTATTCTTTGCATTTCTAACATAGGAATTTATTTCTAAATCAACTGCAGTTTGAAGAAATATGTAAATGAAGAGGTTCCTTTATTTTAAAGTTTAATTTCTAGTGATGTCATGATTCAAAGCAACAGAAATAGTCTTTAAAATGGAAAAAAAAGAAACAAGTGTTGTTTTTTTTTCCTTAACTCATATTTTACAACTCTAATATTTCAAGTCAAGGTTTGGAAGAAAGTAAGAAATAAAGAGAATTCAGTAGCTTTTTGGCTAAAGAAGTTTGGCACTCTTCCATGATTTGCCTGTTGCAAGAGCCAGGATTTGATTCAGGAGGAGCTGAAAGCTTCTCCATGCTGCTCCGGTGGCCCAGAGATTCTGGCTTTGGACAGCACCATCTGGACCAGTGTGAACGACAAAGTCAAACCTCCCACGTGCATTTGCCTGACTGGGCAAATCAACTTCAGAGCAAGGGCACTGGCTGCCTCTTGAGCTCCATCAGCTTTCTTCCTTGGTGGTGTGGATAGCTCCAAGGTGCCACTGCCATCACAAAGAGAATAAAGCAGCTTTTCCTGTCACTGTATATTGCAAATAGTCCAAATGTGAGTTGCTATTTATCCTGGATTTTGGCAGCTATAGTTACTCAGCTTCCCTTATCATCTTTTCCTCTGTGAATCTAGGAGATTTCCTTGCATACAAATCCCAACAAGTATCTTCTTTGGCATCCCTCGTTAGAAGAGGTTTTTTCCTGATTGTTTTATAAATGGGGTGGATATGGTTAGCAAGCCTAAGCTCAGCTCCATGGCCTGTATTGCATCCCAAATCTCAGCACTTCAGTCTGTCCATTATTAGTCACGTCTTCATTTCTATTTCAGCACATTTGATGAAATTCAAAGTTCTGGGATCACGGCAGCAGATTTTGAAATTAAACTAACCAGTATACCTTCATAATAATCTATACTTCCATACTCTACATCTCCAAGACTATTTGAAGACCATCTCTAATGCAACTGTTTTTGTTTGTTTTTGCCTAAGTGTTTCCAGCTAAAATCAAAGCTAAGAGAGGAAGACACACTGTTGCCTGTGCAGGGCAGTATCTACTAATAATGTTATTTCCTATAATAAAATAGCATTGTCTCTTTTTTATCTGTATCTTAATAGGCAAATTCAGATCTATTCCCAAATAAATCAAAGAAGGAGCTGAGTATCATGTAACCTGCCAATCTGTATTGATTTCCAAAATACTTTTGCAAAATTTTTATATCTTGCTATTTCAGTAGAGGAGATCGGTTCAGTTATTTGGAATTCCTCCTACAATGAGCCATACATAAACATTTTGAGGTCCCCAGATTGTCACTATGTAGGGCAAAGGATAGCTCTAAGAGATTTTCTGCCTTTGGTTTACAAAATTGCATTTAGAAAAATAAAATAAAAAGGCTGTCAATAGTTTTTCTTAGTTGAGCTGAATTATATAAAAAGTTAATATTTCATTTTTTAACCCTATCAAACTCATTGTCCTCAATGGGGCATGGATGACATAATCAGTGCATATGTAGCTGTAAATAACCATGAAAATTTGGGGGTAAGGTCAGATGTAAACACTTTTTAAAATGAAGTCAATAGGAATCAACACAGAGATTAAACTAACCCACTCTAACTATAGGCTTATGAATGTGTTTCATACATGAAAAATGCCAAGTCCCTCAGAATTACACTAGAACTGACTATAATCTCATTAATTGCATTGGAATGTCTCTGAAAGAATGTGCCTGTGCTATATGGTAGTTGCCTGCGTGGAGTCTATAAAGAGGAGAATTGGCTAGAAAGAAATTGCTTGTGTTAACTAACTCTGTCCAGAAAGACAGGCACTATATATTGCAATAATGATAATGATAATTATGGAATCATAAACATTATCATTTATTGACATCTAAGTAACTTAATATATGTGGGACACGTAGAACAGTGCCTGGCACAAGTACATGTTCACTAAGTGTATGCTATAATTATTATGATGCTGTAATAGTATAATAAAGCATTCTGCTAAGCACTTTACAAACTTTGGTTTGAAACTAAAATCTACAGCCAGCACACAATCCTACTAGCATCCTTACCAACTTTCTACTATATCCCCATCACACACAGACACACTACTCATAAAAGATGATCTCCTACAATCCATCTAATTGCACAAACCATACATATGCACACTGTTGGACCCCATCTCCTCAATCTCCAAGTCGAATCCTCAAAGAAATCCTCTATTACTATGCCTGGCATTTACTATCCTCTATTTACCTCCATTGTTACCATCCTGATCCAAAACACCATTTTCTCCTTCCTTCCTAGACAACCGCAAATGGCTTCTTAACCAGTCTTTTATGAACACATTTTTCTCCTATTCATGCAGATTTTCCATAAAGTAGACACACTGATCTCTCTGAAACTCAAATTTGATCCCTGACCCACTCTTCAGTGGCTTTCTATTTCCATTACACTACTATTGACAAAATTGCCAACCCCAAATTGTCACTCACTTGATATGCTTTAGCTACATTGGCTTTCTTCCAGTTCAAAGAAACATCTTTAAGAGGTGGACTTGATCTGGAAAGGCAGGAAAGTCCTCCCAGAGAAAATGAGGTGTGAGTTGAGAGCTGGAGGATAAGTCTGTGTTAAGTTGATGATGGGATGTGAGAAGAGGCAAAGGTACTAATTTAGGAAAACAAGTGGAAGAACAAAGGGCATAGAGAGAATATGAGTTTGGTGTGTTCCAGATACAGAGTATGGCTTAAGTGTAATGGGCATGCAGGAGAGTAAAACCTGTTGGGAACAGACAGGGAGGTGAGAGTCAAAATTTGAAATACATGATAATGAATATGTGAAATAAAATTTGAAACTTTCTTATTTACAAACTACAATTTTGTTCTTACTTCAAAGTTTAAAAGATAAGCTTCACCTTTGTTTTAGCCAAATATAAGTTTAAGCTCCTCACTAAGTCATCAATGAAATCTGTTAGACCTGGCTTGGCAGACAGTAGCCAAGAGATGCCAGAATATGAAGAAAGGAATTTGTTGCTGGTGGGATCTCAGGTGCACTGGCACAACCGTGTGAGAAGAGAATCTTGCCCACTTTATTTGATACAAGCCAACTCTCTCCCTTTCAAATCCAATAACTATTACTCAACAGTTGAGAGAATGAACCAACAAACAGCTTGCTTGGGTTAACCAGTTGAAAGATGCAACTTGGGAGCAAAGAGAAATAAACAAATTACATATTTGCAATTCCACAATGAGATATTTAAATGTACACGTGGAGGCTGAAGTTAGAAAGAAAGAAAAAAGAGGGGGTAAGGGAAAGAAGGAAGGAAGGGAGGGAGGGAGGGAGGGAGGAAAATAAAGGGAAAGAAAGAAGAAAAACTTCAAAGGAAGATAAATGGACTTTTGGGGATTTTTGCTCATTTCCAAGACCTCTCGGGGAAGAAAACAAGGATCAAGAAAAATATCTTTCTATAACATTGCCTGAAAAACACCCCAGCATTTTCCAAAAAGGGCTTCTTCCAACAAGATCTTGAAACAATTTCAAATTATTCATATATTTAGTCATCAAGAAAGAGACTATTTTCCATATTTTAAAAAATTAAAAACTAAGACACTGAATTGCTATGTAGCATATGCAAAATGAAATAGAATTAAGTTTTGATAGTTGATTTGCCTTAATTCACCTTTCCATGCAAAATGCCATAAGGGCATGGGTCCTAATTCCATTACCATTAGTACCTACCACAAAGAATTCCACAAAGTATAAATATTTGTTAAATGACTGAGTAAACCACTGTGCCCCAGCTCAGAAGTGTCATTTGCTCCTCATTCTTTGGAGTTTCTCCCAACTACTAATAGAGAGAAACATAGAACTTGCCAATATCAGTATCTTGGAAACTGAATATATAGCAATTTGGCGAGTTACATTGTCCCAGTAACACTTTAGAAAATAAATTTCTTTTTAGACATCTGTTTGCTCAAAACTCTTGGGTTTTGTTAACATAGTTCTGGTTTTTTGTCTCTGGGGTTATTTTTGAAGTGTTGGGAATTGAACTCAGGGCTTTATGCATGCTAGATGAGTGCTCTACCTCTGAGCTGTGTTCCCAACCCTAATGGTAGTATTTAAAGAAAATTATTTTTTGTTGAAATTTTCTATTTTAACAAGGAACAAGCAAACCATGTTTTGCTGTATTATCCTGTCTTTGCACTCATATGAGGGAGGTCATGAACTCTGGTATGTCCTGGTGAAGGTTAGTACCTGAATTAACTTTTCCATTCCACTAATCCTCCAGACAAATGGAAAGAAGAGTGGTCTCAACATATCGCACATTAGAATGTATCTTGTTTGACTATCAAAATGGTGTAATCTACATATCTTCCACTTTACTAATCCCCATGTGAACTATGGATTATCAATTTGTTATTCAGATGCAAATTCAGTGTTTATATAACTCATCAACATTTTGAACACCATGCCTGGCAATTTTACACACTTGGTCTTATTTAATTCTCTCAACAATTTAATGAAAAACGTCCTTTCATTCCATATCATAAATGAGTAAACTGAGGTCCAAGGGAGATATGTAATTTGCATATAGTCATACAAAGGAGTATTCTAAGTTTTGGGAATAAATGTTGCCTTGACAACTATATGACTATTTTAAAAGTTTGTTTTATTCATTTTATGTCAACAAAACCATGCATATTCATGACAGATATTTCTTACCATAGAAACAAGAAAAGAGAAAGCAGACGTGGGTGAGGTGGATGAAAGCAACCATAATAAAAAACATTTAGAGACAATTACTGGTAATGCATTTCTATATGTCTTTTTTAAGGATTTTTCTGATGTATAAGTTTAAAGAATCATATTGCAGATAGTTTTGTAATCTGTTTTTTTTCAGTTAACAATTATGATGAAAATTTATACCAGTAAAAGGACACTACATCATAATTTTAACGGCTGCATAATATTCCATATTATGGGTATTCCACAATTTATTTAATCAATCCTTTTTTAAACTTTTGTTGCCAATATTTTGCTATAACAAATCATGCTGCAATGAACTTCATTACAGTTCTGTTTTTGCCCACATCCTTATTGATTTACTTGAGATAAATTCCTAAAGTAGAATTTCTGGATCAATGGGCTTGCACATTTTAGTCTTTTTGATACATATTTATTGTATCTCTTAATTTGAGCCTGGAGATAAAATCCAGGCTTGTGGAGACATTTTTAAAAGAATAAGAAATGTTGCCATGTTTCCTCTCCTTTTTTCTTATGATTATCTACCCTTGCTTGACTTGTTATCATTCCCCAGTCATCTCCTCTTCCAGTCATTTGCAGTCTCTGCATTCATACTTTGCCAGTAATTCGCTTAAGATAGCCAAGAGGGCAAAGCTAGAATCTGACTTCTGTCTACATATGAATGATGACCGGTCATAGGTAGCCACAGAACTATGAGCAGGCAGATATATAATTATTAGCATTTGGTAGCTGAATGGATCTTTCTGAAGTAGGAACTTCTGAGTCCAATAATTCAGCTATTTAAGATTTAATTATATCTTCTTTCGATTTCTTTAGATTTATCTTTCTGGTTATGATTTCTGTTTTCAGTTACCAGTCTCTAATACATTTTAAAAAATCATTAGACATCTTTTTCTTCTTACATTTTTTTTTAAATATTTATTTATTTTTTTAGTTATCGGCAGACACAACATCTTTGTTGGTATGTGGTGCTGAGGATCAAACCCGGGCCGCACACATGCCAGACGAGTGCGGTACCACTTGAGCCACATCCCCAGCCTTCTTACATTTTTTGAGAGGAAATGTTTGTACACTGTCTACAAATATGGTTCAGGTTAAATGATTTCATACCCAATGTTTAAATGCAATTAGCACTCAAAATGGCCTGCAAGAAAAGCAATATTTCAGTACCTATGAGTAGAAATAAGCAGTATATATTTGAAAATGAATTCATCTCTGATAAATGAAAGGAAGATATTTGATGCTTTCTTATCTCCATTAAAAGTCTGATTACCCAATGTCACAACCCTTTTTTGCCATTTTTGTCTGTTAATGGGAGAGTCTTTCCTCTGTAGCACATTAATAAATGAATGATCATAATGAAGGCATAGACTATAAAGCACAAACCCGGGAACATCAGATACATTCTGATTGCTTCAGGGCAAATTTTGTTACGATAAATACTATTAAAATACCATCTCTATAGAGACAAACACAAAGCTAGCCAACCTGCAGCTGAGGGCCCCTAGACTGGTGCCTAACAAGATGTTGCCATCATCGGTTACAGCAGGATTTTACATGCATGTAGACTCCCTTCTAAGTAATCTGAATAGCAACCATTCTCAATTAATGTCATCTTATTTTTATATAGTGATAACATATAAAACATCGACTACGGAATGTGGAGGCAAGATTTGCAGAAAATGCCTTTTGCTGCCCTTCTCCCTCTCCTTTTTCAGAATCAAATCTTTGTTCTGAATTCCAGTCACTTCACTGGCTAACTACAGCCATCTCACTATCCTCCCTACATCCAAATGCATTCTACTACAATAAATTCTGTAGCTAAAGCAATGGCATAAATACCTAATCTCTGGCATGTAACTGACATACAAAAGTGAGAAATCATGAATGAAGGTGGAAAATTAAAACAGTCAAGGAAGTTGGGAGTTGAATATGAAGGACGATGTATGATTTGAATGGTTAAGAGGAAACAAAAAATAGGCCCGCCCTCACACACAATAGTGCCCCATCTACCCTGACCTAGAAAGTAGAAACTCCATAGTGGAAATGAGAGGGAGGGAGGGAGGGAGAGAGAGAGAGAGAGAGAGAGAGAGAGAGAGAGAGAGAGAGAGAGAGAAGAAGAAGAAGAAGAAGAAGAAGAAGAAGAAGAAGGAGGAGGAGGAGGAGGAGGAGGAGGAGAGGGGGAGGGGGAGGGGAGGGGGAGGGGGAGGGGGAGGGGGATGAGAAAAGAGACATTTGACTATAGTTTCCCTGTCAGGTTTCTAAGCCATGATTTATTTAAGGGATAGTCAAGAGAACACCCACTTTGAAGAAACAGCTCTAATAGTCAGAACTTCTCTGGGCCTGCTCCTCTCATTCATATTTGGAACTTAACACCCAGGAATACTCTGGCAAGTTTCTCCATCTCTGTAGCCAGTGCTCACCCTCCATGATTTGCCACAAGAGCTTGTAATTGATGTTAGTAAAAAAGAATATATATAAAAGCAACCCAATGGAAATTTCTCAGAAAATTTTCAATGTCTCAAATGTTAGAAGAGAAACTGTACATTGAACATTCTAGTTTGTCACCTTAGAGACTTCTTTCATTCACATTTAAAGGAAGTAGCAGGAAGGAAACTGATTGAGGAACTTGTGTTCTGGATTCTTCTTAAAGGCATCCTCAGTGGTACTGTGTATGCATCTGTGCAAGACTGTATGTTGGTTTTTATGTTTTGAAGTTTAACCCTTTTCTTGACAATTGAGGGCAAGTGATTTAGAGCCTGGGGTTTTAAGTTGGACAGAAATTGTATTGAACCAAACCTCTACCATTTATTAGTTCTGTAGCCTATAGGAAACAATATTTAATCTAACCTTGAGCTTTAGCATTCTCATATGTAAACTGTGAAAAATAATAGTACCTACCTACTCTTCTGTGAATAGTAATTCAGAGAGTTACTGTGCATTTTAAATGAGATAATCCACATATGTTATGTATTATAGTACCTGAGCCAAAAGTAAGCAGTTAATAAATAATTACTATTGCTATTGTGGCTGCAGTTATATTTTTTATATCACTAGAAACATAGAATGCATCTTTTTCCTCTCGCCTTCCCACTGTGTTGAGGGCAGGGAATAAAATTTTCTGACTTATCT
Organism: Marmota monax; assembly: GCF_021218885.2. Taxonomy (NCBI): domain Eukaryota; kingdom Metazoa; phylum Chordata; class Mammalia; order Rodentia; family Sciuridae; genus Marmota; species Marmota monax. The sequence goes on along the minus strand of NW_026695065.1, from coordinate 8,898,341 downwards.
GAAGATGCATCCTACAATCAACTATTGAGCCTAGTGAGGTTGCTTATTCATTGTTCCAATAGCATACATTTTAATATGCTCTAATTCAATTCCTGGGAGTTGCTCATCCCTTGCCTAGAGCACCAGCATCCCTAGAAATTCATTCATTAAATGTGTCCTGAGCACCTGATGTATGCCAGGCATCAAACTATGTCTTGGAGACACTATCATAAGCAGGACAGACATGGTCCATATCCATGAAGAATTCACAGTTTAGTTTTGTTATTAGGAGGAGAGGAAATATGAATAGAGAGATGGGTAGATATAGTAAGTACTATGATAGAAGTTAGCAGCAGATGTTAAGAAAGTGAGATGATAATGTAGGTGGGCGAGGTGAGGAAGGGCCAGGAAGGCTTTCCAGATGAATCATGTCTAGAGCTGTGTCTTAAAATATATACAGAAATTATATGTAGGGGGGGGGCATTCATTCCAGACAGACCCAGCTGAATGTGCAAAGAAGTGGGTTATGAAAGATCCTTGTGTTAAAGAAAACAGCATCTAAATTAGTATGACTGAAGAATACAAAAAGGGAGCAGAGAAGGGAAAAAAGATAGGGAAGTAGGGGCCAGATCATAAAGGGTCTTAGAAGCCATTCTAATGAGTGGGCTTATTATTCTAGAGAAAATAGGAATTTGTAGACGTGTTTTAAGCACCCTGACCTTGGGGAGGAGAATGCAGTATTAGAGCAGATATGTACAAGGCAAGAAACTGTTGGAGTAACCTAGGGGGATGAAATATGAGGCCTGAGGGCAGTGTCAATGGTGTTAGAGACACAAGAAAACACTGAATAGAAATTTAAGAAATATAATCAACATGATTAGATATGTCATCTGTAATTATTTCATGTGCTATAATACAGTTAACAAATATTTACTGAACACATATATATTCTATATAAATAGAACATAAATGAACAAGTCACCATGTCCCTGCTTGCTAAAAGAAATGACATATATACAATATGTTTAAAGTATGAAAAAAGAGCAGGTATGTCATGAACTAAGTGCCAAAGGAGAGATGAGAAAAGAAACATCATTTCCAGTTGTGACAGTTTGTACAATTAGGGAGAGACAAGATGGAGATGACGTATTTTACCCAGAATGATACATAAACCAGAATGTGGGATTTTCTTTTTTGTTCTTATTATAAAATTTAAACAATGTTCTCATCTTTCTCAGAAATAAAAATACAATAAGACAAGCCTGTTATTAGTGCAAGGAGGTTCCTAGATAAGTACAGACCAGACTCAGAAGAATTACCTGTATTGTCATATAAACTACTGCTTTAGAGTGAATGTTTGTGTCCTTCCAAAATTCTTTTATTGAAATCCTAATACCTAATTGATACTGTTAGGAGGTGGGGCATTTAGGAGTTCATTATACCATGATAATAGAGCCCCAAAATGGGATTAGTGCCTTTATTTTTATATAAATGCCTCAGAGAGATCCCTTGTACCTTTCATCTTTTGAGGACATAGTGAGAAGACACCATCTATGAGAACAGACACCAAATCTGCTGACTCCTTTCTTTGGACTTTCCATCATCTGGAACTGTAAAAAAGAAATTTCTTTTTTTTTAATAAACAACTTGGCATGCACTATTTGTTAAAGCAGTCTCAATACACTAAGAAAGCAACTGTCTTTGAATTGTTAGAAAAACCTTGCTGAAGCAGTGAGATCTAGAGGAGAAATCAGAGTCTACCACATAAAGATCCAAAGAAAGAGTGTTCTAGGTAGGGGAAACAGCATGAATGAAGGATAGGAGGTAAGAAATTATTCACAGGGAACTAAAAGAAGTCCAACAGATGACCAATGCAGGGAGTGAAGGGAGAATGAAGAGAGATGAGGCTAAACTTGAGAAGGCTTGTAAGTCATTGCCAGACTTTGAACTTTGCTCTAAAGGAAACCACAATTTGCTAAGGTGTTTAAAGGATGGACCTAACCTAACCAATATTTCCTTTTTTAATCACTCTGACTAGAGATTGGAGTGATATTTGGAAGAAAACAAGACTGGAAGTAGGGAGACCAAACAGGAGGGTTTTGTAATGTTCCACACAGGAGGTGACAAAGGGGAATAACCGTGGATATGTAGAAAAACATTTAAGAGGTAGAATCAATAAAACTTGGCAACTGAGTGAATACAGAGCATAGAGTGAGTCAACCATGACTTCCATGTATCTGTCTTGAGCAACAGGATAGATTGTGGTGCCATTCCCTGGTATGGGAAACACTGGAACAGAAACAGACTAGTGGAAAGGAAAAGATAACTAATTCTGTTTGGGACCTGTTGCATTTCAGTGGCTTGAGTGACATCCAAATGGAAATGCCAAGCTGGCAGTTGAATATACAGAGTGAGCTCTCAGGGTGGAGTTCTAAGCTAAAGAGCTACATTTGAGAGAGATGGGCACACTAGTGATGGTCTCTTCAATTACTTCTACAGATAGCCAACATCATCAATCTTGAACTGATTGTAGTTATTTTCTCTTATAGAGGATAATTTCATTTCCTGATTGTTTACTGGTTTCCAAAACCAGGAGAGCCATCATGGGGAAGGCAGCATTTGATCTGGACCTCTAAAAGGCAAAATGGTGATGAAAAAGAGGACATTCTGGGCAAAGAGGAGAAGAACAGAAAAATAACAGTCTGGAAATACAAAGTTGAATAAGGTTTGAAGCCTGCAGCTCTCAAAGAAGCCCTTCTTCAACTCTGAGTTACAAGCACTTCCTCTGTGCTTGCTGAGTACCCTGTGCGAAGTCTTGTTATTGCACTTAAACCACATTATATTGAAAGTATTAGTTTCTTGTGTCAGCTTCCTCCACTATAACAAGAATTCTTCCTGTGTTATTCACCATGTTATCCCCATGCCTGGCACAGTCACTAGTCATGGTAAATACTCAATAAATGTTCATTGCAATGAACTAAACTGCAACCAAAGAGCTTGCAGTCTAGTGGGGAAAATGTGGAAGCTAAATCTGGAGGGACATATTTTGCAGAGAGATCTGAATGTCAAGAAAATATGTTGGAATCTAATGGTAGGCAACAGGGTGTTAAGAAATGTTTTTGAGCAATGAATTGTCTAAATTTCATGAAATAATCACTGTGTGTTTTGACAATATTGATCTAGTAGCTATGTTTTGAATGCATCACAAGAGTCATGGTAGTCAAATGAGTCTTGTCTAGAGAATGATTTAGACAGTTGACACATAGTAGGTACTCAGTAGACATTTATTGGATAAATGGATTAAAGTGGGATCAGAAAGAAAGGAATGGATTCAACTGTTAGCTAAGGAATTTTATTCATGCTCAGATACCTGTTAGCTCCCTGGAATACTTCTACCACCAACAACATTATGTTTATTTTAGACTGCTGCAGCGTGAACCTGCTATAATAGGGTCTTACTGTAGCAGCATAGACTACTTTGTTCCCAACATCTCTTTTTAAAGCTTCTTCAATGAATTAATTTTAAGAAGATGATGTTATTTTTGCATTATTTGGTTGGGGACTCAGGTCATTTAGCTGCATGATTAATACTTTATCAGGAGCCTGCATACTGTCAGGCAACATACCTATACACTGAGTGTTTCAATTTGGCAAAAAGGAAACAGCTTTAGTGGTGATTATTGTGTGTGAAAATTTCCAGGGGAGGGAGACTGGCTATTATTGATCGAAATGGGCATCATTCTGCTGTCTTTGCTATTTTGTGGTAGAGACTCCGAGGTATTTGCATTTGATTATAGTTGTTCCCCAGCTGTTCTGCTTTCTCATACTTGTTCTCTGGTACCAAATATCGTAGACAATCAGAATATCAAAGCACACTGTTTCTAGATTCCTTCAGCCCAGAAACCCAGTGACAATAAGCTGAAGTTTATCTCTAGATCTAATTAATGTGTGGATCCAATTATTATTCTGTATGGGCTCGGTTTTCCTAAGTCAAGCCTGTGGATCTATCTATATTGCACCTAGCTGAGTTTTAGAACACTGCAATCAAATTGGCCAGTCAAACGGAATGGACAAATTGTATTTAACAAAAACCAATGAAAGGAAGGGAATGCAATTTTCTCTTTCCTTGGAAAGCCACTGGCTTATGTAACTACTATATTCTGGTGAATGTTGTAAGTTTTCATTATGAAGACATTGGATTTATTTGAAATCCATTTTTTAAAAATCAATGTGTCTATTCCACCTGAGGGTTATTTTATGCTGAAAACAAATAGCATTATTTTTCTAATATTGAAATAAGTGTTTCCACTGCTAAAATAAATTATTTATTTCAATAGAAGAAAATTGACATGTGTCTAAAACTGTTTCATTTCTTATGATTTATTTTATTTGCCTTATATAATTTTATCTCTCTTTATGAATGAAGTTAGAGTTGGATTTTTATTCTTTATTCTGCTTAGTCCTTGTAATTTGGACAATTCTGCTCTTTACTGGCTTTTACATCTGTACCAAAAACATTAGCCCTAAGTGAGGCCAAGATGGAAAGCTACATTGCTGTCTGAGCTTTCTGTAATAAGTAGATTAGAACATGCCCATGTGTTCAAGCCCTGAAGGTAGCCAGGAAGAGAGGGACTACTGAAAATCAGGAATAGGATATACTTAAGAAAGCATCCAAGTCTTTTAACTAGGAGAATGAGAAGTAAATTTTCTTTCTTTTTAAAAAAAATTATATGTGTGACTTAATGTTAATAATATGGAATTTGGGAGAGATTTGGGAGCACAGTTTAAGGTGATTTGTCTGGATCTTGATAACAAGTCTAGGAATCCTGGTAGAAGGAAGTGAAGTCTAAAATGAGATAAGAACAATATGAAGTAAGCCTGGGAACAGGAGATGGGGACCATCAATTGTACTTTCTTAAAGTCTCCATTTTTATCTGGTGAAAATAAAAAGTAAATTTCCAATCTATCTTCTATGTCCATGGAATAAGAAAATATGCATGAATATGCTAATTTGTGAAGAAATAAGTAGGAAGGATAAAACAAAATAATGTGATTGGCATATGGGGGTGGGGTAGAAAAGGTGGGGAGAAGGGAACAAAGAAGAAGAAATAGGTCAAGGACATCACTGATCTAAGTATAATTTTGCAACATTTTGACTTTTGGAACCAGGATACTGCTTCACATAGCCGAAAAATAAATAAATAAAATTGATAAGAATAGGGAAAAGCCTACATACATACACTCATATATACATATTATGAAGATATAGAATATTCATACCCACTTACATACACGGACTACAAAGGTGGTAAAATATGAACATTTTACGGTTATGGGTAAAGGGTATATGAGGATTGTTTGTACAAAAATACCCCATTTATCTGTGGGGAATATGCTCCAAGACCCCCACACACCAGTGGGTGCCTGAAACTGCAGATGGTAACCAACCTTGTATTTGCTAGGCTTTTTTTCCCTATATATCATGCAGACTGGCCACATACTACCACAGTTAATCTGTCCTGTGTTTTATACCCTTGTGCCTCCTTGTACTTTGAGGCCATGATTAAATAAAATAAGGACTATTTGAACAAAAGCATGGCCTATCACTATAGTTGATCTGATAACTAAGATAACTACTAAGTGACTAAAGGGGAAGGTTTATTTCACCTCACACAGTGTAGATACTCTGGAGAAAGATGATTTATGTCCTGCACGGGATGGAGCAAGAGGGCATGACAGTTCATCATGCAACTCAGAATGGTTTATTTCTGAAATTTTCCATTTAATCTTTTTGAACCACAGTTGACCATTTTTAACTAAAATCATAGAAATCCAAACCATAGATAAAGAGAGGACTATGGTACTATTTTTGTACTTTCACTGTTAAATCTGAAAAATGTCAAAATATAAAATTCACAAAAAACGTAAAAATAAAATGTTTAAATGGATCTATCCTAGCACCAAGATGTTTTACATCTGGATTAATAGGACATCTTACAAATTTAAGGAAGTGAGTCATATGGAAGTAATTCTCACTGTTGGAATAGATTGGAATGGATCATTCATCCTCGGGCTCATTTTTCCCTGTGTTTCTCATTCATTGTCATTAGCATGGGGAGTTTGAAAGCCTACACGAACACTATACTAGTAGACCCCAATAACAAGAACTAGATCCAGTCTTTGCCCTCTCTATATTCTTAGCATCAATTTTGCATTAATCTATGTCCTCTTTTCAAGTAGGTAGAAACCTAACCTTTCAAAGTGAAAATCAAAATATAAACCTAATCATGTTTCCCACTCTTGAGGTATTCTCCTGCTATTGCTATGAACTTTTAAGACTTCCTAACGTTTAATGCATCCTAATTCACATCTTTGGATCTTTTGAACCCTTGTAATAAATCAGGGTGTTTGAAGATTGGTGAAACTGAATGGTTTCCTTAGACTAAGCATTAACACAACTACAAACCTGGACTGAACATTTTCTTCCATTAAGGCAAAAGAAGTCTTAGAAAGGTGAAATAATTAAATATTCTTTTTAAAATAAAAAAAATAAAATCTAAAACACAGCTCATTCAACTTCTAATTTCAAAATAGCTGGAGAATATGAATTGGAATGTGGTGGAGATAAGGGACCAAAGGCTTAAGTAAAACCATGCTGCTCTGCTTTATACCTGGAGCAAGGCTGGCCATAGGGTAAATTGTGCATTATGCAAAAGTTTCTTTCAATGTCCCCAATATTGTCTCCTCCCCAGGCATTAAGTGTCTTCCTTCTTTTTCTTTTTTTGCTGTTATTTCCACTTTAACAATCTTCCTCATTCCTGGAAAGGGGTAAAAATGACTGATACCCAACCATTGTAGTACATTTGCCAGAGGCATTGTGATTTTCATAGATATCAATATCATAAGCCAAAAAGCCAAAGCTCTAATGGTAAGCTTCAGGCGTCTGACAGCAGATGAAAGAGATAAGGGAGAGAAAGGGAGACAATGGTTCTGGACCTTTCCAATACATCTGATATCATACAATTCTACATAAAATCAGCCCTAACTAGTTAACTAAAAAGTCACAAAAATGTTCTACCCTAAAAGAAGCAAAAAGGGGCTGGGGATGTGGCTCAAGCAGTAGCACGCTCGTCTGGCGTGTGTGCGGCCTGGGTTCGATCCCCAGCACCATATACAAACAAAGATGTTGTGTCCGCCGAAAACTAAAAATAAATAAATAAATATTAAAATTTCTCTCTCTCTCCCTCTTTAAAAAAAATTAAAAGAAGCAAAAAGCTCACCCTAAGAATAGATTACCCAAGTTGGCCTCTTGGCTTCAAACCCAAAGCCACTTTGGCTGCAGATATATAAGAATATTCAGTCTGCTTACATTTGCACATCTCTGATTAATGATTTTTTTAATAAGTTCACTTTTTGGAAATACCTGTACAAGATAAAAACATGACATTTCCTATTCATTGATGGGTAAATTGATTTAAAGTATAATACCATTGTCAGCTAACAAACAAAAGTTAGCAACAGAAATAACAAATGAGGCTTCACCCTTTGCCTTCTATATCTGAAAAGAAACAGATTCACAATGTGAACTCTTCCTGTTGTTGTGTCTTCTCTGGATCTGGTTTAAAACCAAAGCACCCAGAGCCTTAGAATCTACATTTTGTTTGAAATGCCATTTGGCTTTACATCATTTGCCATAATCTCTTTCCCAACTGGTTTGATATTCTCTCTTACAGATGCTGTAGTGAGGATTCCAATGCGTGTAGAAGGTTGGACCAGATGGCCTTAAAGGACCCTTCCAAATACAAGATTCTCTAATTCTCTGATTTAATTTTGATGATTTAATTTCATGACTTTGGCTATCACCAGATGAAATTATGTAGACATTCTGTCTTCCATCTGCCCTCAGATATATGTCAACTTATCTCTATCCAAATTCATCACATCAGTCAATGATTAAGTTCTAATTTACATGCAGTATTCCACAAAGCCTTCCTAAGGGTTCTGACCCACAAATATGAATAACAGGAGCGCAAGATATAGTCAAGATGGACACCCCAAGTTATCATAGATTTTGAGAATACAAAGGAGTATAATCATTCAACTAATTCCATATACTGATTTCAGGCCACTCACTAGCACCTTTTGACTATAATTTAGTATCCCTCATAGACCAGATAATAGAATAAGAATCAGCCGATCAGCAAACAATAGTAACTATCAGTTACTGAGCCACTGAGTGGTTACAATGTATCAGGCTAAGGGTTCTACGCATATTAACTTAAGTTTAATTCTCATAGCAACTCTATGAGGCAAGGACTAGTATTATAGACCTTATTTTATAGAGAAGGGAAATAAGTTTAAGTAACTTTTCCAAGGTCAAAAAGTAGGAAGTGGTCATGCTGGGATTCGAACACAAGCAATGTGGACTCTACTCCCATAGTACCTGTTTTTAGCATAGTGTCACTGTAAGTATGCAAACCACTTAAAAGTTGTATTGGTTTTTGTAATCAATAATCAATCACCTGCTACTTCTAAAACTAAAGCCAAGAAACAAAGTGTTTCCTAATAGTAAATCATGGAATATATTATGTATTCTTCTTATGTAGTAAGTCACTTTTACATGGTCTGAGAGGTTATTCCATCTCCCTGGTCAATTCACACTCTACTCACAATTATTCCAAATCTTGTCTATTTTCCTTCAACTTCCAACACATTCTCCTCTCCCCTTAGCTCACAAATTAGGTGATACCAAATGGTAGTTTTCAGAGAGAAAGAAGAAAAGCTATCATATGTCAACTTCCACATCTCCACAATAGCCAATATACTAACCCACTTTTGTGCACATTTCTCTCATCATTGAGAGCTAGCCTTTCTCATGTGCTTTGTGTCCTTTCTCCAGCTTCACGAGAATCATATATGAACAACTATACCCTTTCCATCATACATATTTAATTTCAGCTCTTCAACTGGATTCTTCCTACTAACTTTTATATTTTCTCAGATTGCTGAATTCTTGACCCCTTAACTTGATACCATCCTCCAGCCATTAATTTCTCTTCTCCCCTTCTTTACAATTTCTCAAGTTGTCTATCTTCCCTTTTTCTGTTTTCTCTCTCCCACTACTCACTCACCTCACTCCAATTTGGCTTACATCCTTCTCACACTACCTAGTCAGTGTTTACAATCACCAAATTACCTCTGTGTAGCTAAATTCACCATCATTTCATTCGTCTTATTTGACTTTTAAATACTTTTGAACACTTCTCACCATTCCCTCCTTCTTAAAACATTTAGCTCTTCTGGCTTCCTTTAAACCATATTCTCCTGGATTTCCTCCTACACTTCTAGTTGTTTCTTCTAGGTCTCCATTGCCAGCTCCTTCTCTTAAAAGCCATTGCATCTTCCTCAAAGCTGTTATATACCAAGGTAAACGTGAATGGCTATACTTTTTTAAAAAAATTTATTTAAAATACTTGTGACTACTTAAAGCAAAATAAAAACTTTGTCTTGTGGGGTTTATAATATATGTAAATAGAATACTCATGACAACTATAACACAAAGGATGGTGGAAAGGAGTTAATGTTAGTGGACCTATGTGGTTTCAAGGCTCTACATTTTTCATGATGTGGTCCAATATTAACTCTAAGAGAGAAGTTAAAGATGTATATTGTGATCTCTGGGAAACCATTAAAAACACAAAGAGATAAAGCTAAAAAATAATAGCAAAGAAAAATGGAGTTTGAAAATATTCAGATAATCCAAAACAAGGCCAGAAAGTAAGAATAGAGGCTCTAATAAAAGAGAAGGCCAATAGAAGACAAAATAAAATGGTAGTTCTAAATGCAACCATATCATGATTGCATTTAGAATATTCATCTTAATGAAGCCAAATTTATCAATCTTTGCCTTTTATGTATCAGTCTGGGTTTTTTTGTACTTCTCTAAGTGGTACAGCTAAGTTTCCTATTTAGAATTAACTTCAAAGCCCATCTTTACAGCTAATACATTGTTCTACTTCCTGGTATCTGTGTTTCAGGAGATCTATGCTTTCACCTTTAGGCAGAGAAGACTGCACAGGAACTCCAGAAAAGATAAAAACTCAGGCTTCTTCATAAAGAAAAGAAATCCCAAGAATCTTGCCAGGCCTATGGAAGCTATTAATACAGAAGACTGTTCATGTCCTTGACTTAGCTCCCTGGTCCATGGGGTAAAGTTCTGTATCCAGGACACAGATATTCACAGTGTGGATTTTGCTCTCTGGGAGGATTCAGGAGAACAAGAACCAGATCAAGCCGCTGTAGCTGTATGGCAACACCAGCCACACTGCAATCATTGTTTCTAGATATACCCAGATTATTTTGCTGAATTTAAATTAGGACAGTGAGATTCTTTCAGAGCACAGAGTATTCACTGATTGATTTTTTTGGTCTGAATCCAATTTAATCAATGAACCACATGTATATTGAAACTCTCTACAACTTCTTGGCCTTCTTCCTGCTTCCTCTATCCTCTTACTACCTCTTGCTACATCCTTATGCCATTGACTCGTAGGTGCAATTCTGTTAAACTAATTAACAGCCATCCTAGGACTTCCAATTTCTCTTTTCACCCCAAATCCCTGAATCCTTGAATCTTGTTTCCATGGAAACAACTAACATTTGCTTCTATAATTTGATATTTGACTTTCTTACCTGCAACTTACCCTGTAATACACTGAAATATGACTTTTACCCTCCCTACCAAACCCCACACACCCCTTAACAATGCAATTGATCTTTCCAAGGTCACCAAAGACCTCTGCGTCATTGATTAAAAACAATGGAAGATTTTTAGTTGCTGTGTCTCAGTAGTATTGGGACATTGTTGACCATTTTCTTCTTGAGAAATTCTTTTTGCTCATCTTTATTTATATTCATCCTCTTATCTTTTCCTCCTATTCCTTTGTCTGCACTTTTCCCATATTCTTTATAGCTGCTTTTTCCCCTGTCAGTTAGGTATTGGTGTTTATTTGGACTGTCTTATATTCTCTGCTTTTGTCAATGTACACAATTTTCCAACATAAATACAATTGTCCACTGCTATAGTTTGAATGTCACCTGCAAAGTTAATGTATTAGAAACTTGATCCCCAAAGAGGTGCTGGAAGGTGGGATGTTTGAGAGATGTTTAGGTCATAAGGTCTCTGCTCTGGTGACTGGATTAAGACCATTATCACAGAAATGGGTTCCTTATAAAGAAACAAGTTCAACCCCCTCCCTTCTCTTCACTTCTCAAACACTTACTCTCTCACCTTCTGCCATGAGATAAGATGGCCCTCACTAGATGCTGGCACCTTGATATTAGACTTTCCAACTTTCAAAACTGTGAGAAATAGACTGACAGCTACACTAGCTTCAAATGCTAGCTACATATTAATGATTCTATCATCATCTCTATCTCCATCCTGAACATCCTGAATCTCTTCTTTATGCATGAGAGAAGTCTATTCAGTATCTATTGGGCATGTACACTTGAATGTCTCCCAAATAGCACACATTAAAGCAGGCCTGCCACCCCAGACTGAAACCCTAGACTAAAGATGTTTTTTTCTGGTTTTGGCTGCCTTACTGGAAGGCCCCAGTCCTGCTTGGATTTACATACATTCTTTTTGTTTTCTTTGACTCCCCTAAGATTAGTCAATCCCAAAGAGTTGTTTTTTTTTTTTTCCTTACAAATTACAGTATTTTATTTTATTTATTATTTTTTTAATTTTTTATTGTTGGTTGTTCAAAACATTAAAAATTTCTTGACATATCATATTCCACACTTTGGTTCAAGTGGGTTATGAACTCCCACCTTCACCCCATACACAGATTGCAGAATCACATCAGTTATACATCCATTGATTTAGATATTGCCATACTAGTGTCTGTTGTGCTCCGCTGCCTTTCCCATCCTCCACCCTCCCCCCTCCCCACCTCTCCCCTCCCCTCCCCTCCTCTCTCTCTACCCCCTCCACTGTATAACCCTGAGGGTCTCCTTCCATTTCCATGCTATTTCCCTTCTCTCTCCCTTTCCCTCCCACCTCTCATCCCTCTTAAATGTTAATCTTCTTCTCCTGCTCTTCGTCCCTACTCTGATCTTAGTTACTCTCCTTATATCAAAGAAGACATTTGGCATTTGTTTTTTAGGGATTGGCTAGTGTCACTTAGCATAATCTGCTCTAATGCCATCCATTTCCCTGCAAATTCTATGATTTTGTCATTTTTTAATGCAGAGTAATACACCATTGTGTATAAATGCCACATTTTTTTTTATCCATTCGTCTATTGAAGGGCATCTAGGTTGGTTCCACAGTCTTGCTATTGTGAATTATGCTGCTATGAACATCGATGTAGCAGTGTCCCTGTAGCATGCTCTTTTTAGGTCTTTAGGGAATAGACCGAGAAGGGGAATAGCTGGGTCAAATGGTGGCTCCATTCCCAGCTTTCCAAGAAATCTCCATACTGCTTTCCAAATTGGCTGCACCAATCTGCAGTCCCACCAGCAATGTACAAGTGTACCCTTTTCCCCACATCCTCTCCAGCACTTGTTGTTGTTTGATTTCATAATGGCTGCCAATCTTACTGGAGTGAGATGGTATCTTAGGGTGGTTTTGATTTGCATTTCTCTGACTGCTAGAGATGGTGAGCATTTTTTCATGTACTTGTTGATTGATTGTATGTCCTCCTCTGAGAAGTGTCTGTTCAGGTCCTTGGCCCATTTGTTGATTGGGTTGTTTGTTATTTTATTGTCTAATTTTTTGAGTTCTTTGTATACTCTGGATATTAGGGCTCTATCTGAAGTGTGAGGAGTAAAGATTTGTTCCCAGGATGTAGGCTCCCTATTTACCTCTCTTATTGTTTCTTTTGCTGAGAAAAAATTTTTTAGTTTGAGTAAGTCCCATTTGTTGATTCTAGTTATTAACTTTTGTGCTATGGGTGTCCTATTGAAGAATTGGGAGCCCGACCCCACAGTATGTAGATCGTAGCCAACTTTTTCTCCTATCAGACGGCGTGTCTCTGATTTGATATCAAGCTCCTTGATCCATTTTGAATTAACTTTTGTGCATGGCGAGAGAAAGGGATTCAGTTTCATTTTGTTGCATATGGATTTCCAGTTTTCCCAGCACCACTTATTGAAGATGCTATCCTTCCTCCATTGCATGCTTTTAGCCCCTTTATCAAATATAAGATAGTTGTAGTTTTGTGGATTGGTTTCTGTGTCCTCTATTCTGTACCATTGGTCCACCCGCCTGTTTTGGTACCAGTACCATGCTGTTTTTGTTACTATTGCTCTGTAGTATAGTTTGAAGTCTGGTATCGCTATACCGCCTGATTCACACTTCCTGCTTAGCATTGTTTTTGCTATTCTGGGTTTTTTATTTTTCCATACGAATTTCATGATTCCTTTCTCTATTTCTACAAGAAATGCCGTTGGGATTTTGATTGGCATTGCATTAAACCTATAGAGAACTTTTGGTAATATCGCCATTTTGATGATGTTAGTTCTGCCTATCCATGAACAGGGTATATTTTTCCATCGTCTAAGATCTTCTTCTATTTCTCTCTTTAGGGTTCTGTAGTTTTCATTGTATAAGTCTTTCACCTCTTTTGTTAGGTTGATTCCCAAGTATTTTATTTCTTTTGAAGATATTGTGAATGGAGTGGTTGTCCTCATTTCCATTTCAGAGGATATGTCGCTGATATACAGGAATGCCTTTGATTTATGCGTGTTGATTTTATATCCTGCCACTTTGCTGAATTCATTTATTAGCTCTAATAGTTTCTTTGTAGACCCTTTTGGGTCTGCTAGGTATAGAATCATATCATCTGCAAATAGTGATAATTTAAGTTCTTCTTTTCCTATTTTTATGCCTTTAATTTCTTTCGTCTGTCTAATTGCTCTGGCCAGTGTTTCGAGAACTATGTTGAACAGAAGTGGTGAGAGAGGGCATCCCTGTCTTGTTCCAGATTTTAGAGGGAATGCCTTCAATTTTTCTCCATTCAGAATGATGCTAGCCTGAGGCTTAGCATAGATTGCTTTTACAATATTGAGGTATGTTCCTGTTATCCCTAGTTTTTCTAGGGTTTTGAACATAAAGGGATGCTGTACTTTGTCGAATGCTTTTTCTGCATCTATCGAGATGATCATATGGTTCTTATTTTTAAGTCTATTGATGTGCTGAATAACATTTATTGATTTCCGTATATTGAACCAGCCTTGCATCCCAGGGATGAATCCTACTTGATCATGGTGCACAATTTTTTTGTATCCGATTCGCCAGAATTTTATTGAGGATTTTTGCATCTAGGTTCATTAGAGATATTGGTCTGTAGTTTTCTTTCTTTGAAGTGTCTTTGTCTGGTTTAGGTATCAGGGTGATGTTGGCCTCGTAGAATGAATTTGGAAGTTCTCCCTCTTTTACTATTTCCTGAAGTAGCTTGAAAAGTATTGGTATTAGTTCCTCTTTAAAGGTTTTGTAAAACTCTGCTGTATACCCATCTGGTCCTGGGCTTTTCTTAGTTGGTAGTCTTTTTATGGATTCTTCTATTTCCTCAATTGATATTGGTCTGTTTAGGTTGTCTATATCCTCCTGACTCAATCTGGGCAGATCATATGACTTAAGAAATTTATCTATGCCTTCACTATCTTCTAATTTATTGGAGTATAAGGATTCAAAATAGTTTTTGATTATCTTCTGTATTTCTGAAGTGTCTGTTGTGATATTGCCTTTTTCATCCCGTATGCTAGTAATTTGAGTTCTCTCTCTTCTTCTCTTCACTAGCATGGCTAAGGGTCTGTCGATTTTGTTTATTTTTTCAAAGAACCAACTTTTAGTTTTGTCAATTTTTTCAATTTTTTCTTTTGTTTCAATTTCATTAATTTCAGCTCTGATTTTAATTATTTCTTGCCTTCTACTTTTTTTGCTCTTGTTTTGCTCTTCTTTTTCAAGGATTTTGAGATGAGGTATGAGATCATTTATTTGTTGTTTTTTTCTTTTTTTAAGGAATGAACTCCAAGCAATGAATTTTCCTCTTAGAACTGCTTTCAATGTGTCCCATAGATTCCGATATGTTGTGTCTGTGTTTTCATTTATCTCTAAGAATTTTTTAATTTCCTCCTTGATGTCTTCTATAACCCATTGATCATTCAGTAACCTATTGTTCATTCTCCAAGTGATGTATGCTTTTTCCTTCCTTCTTTTATCGTTGATTTTCAGTTTCATTCCATTATGATCAGATAAGATGCATGGTATTATCTCTACTCCTTTATATTGTCTAAGAGTTGCCCTGTGACATAATATATGATCTATTTTTGAGAAGGATCCATGTGCTGCTGAGAAAAAAGTGTAACTGCTTGATGTTGGGTGGTATACTCTATATATGTCAATTAAGTCTAGGTTATTAATTGTGTTATTGAGTTCTATGGTTTCCTTATTCAAATTTTGTTTGGAAGATCTGTCCAGTGGCGAGAGAGGTGTGTTGAAGTCTCCCATGATTATGGTATGGTGGTCTTGAACTTGAGAAGAGTTTGTTTGACGAACATAGCTGCACCATTGTTTGGGGCATAAATATTTATGATTGTTATGTCTTGTTGGTGTATGGTTCCCTTAAGCAGTATGTAGTGTCCCTCTTTATCCCTTTTCATTAACTTTGGCTTGAAATCTATTTTATTTGATGTGAGTATGGACACTCCTGCTTGTTTCCGAAGTCCATATGAGTGTTATGATTTTTCCCAATCTTTCACCTTCAGCCTATGTATGTCTTTTCCTATCAAATGCATCTCCTGTAGGCAGCATATTGTTGGGTCTTGTTTTGTGATCCATTCTACTAGCCTGTGTCTCTTAATTGTTGAGTTTAAGCCATTAACATTTAGGGTTATTATTGAGATATGGGTTGTTCTTCCAGCCATATTTGCTTATTTCTGTTACTAAACATGGTTTGTTTTCCTCTTTGATTATTCCCCCCCCTTTACTGTCCTACCTCCCACTGTTGGTTTTCATTGTTATTTTCCATTTCCTCTTCCTGTAATGTTTTGCCGAGGATGTTTTGAAGAGATGGTTTTCTAGCTGCAAATTCTTTTAACTTTTGTTTATCGTGGAAGGTTTTAATTTCATCTTCCATCCTGAAGCTTAATTTCGCTGGATACACAATTCTTGGTTGGAACCCATTTTCTTTCAGTGTTTGAAATATGTTATTCCAGGATCTTCTAGCTTTCAGAGTCTGTGTTGAAAGATCAGCTGTTATCCTGATTGGCTTACCCCTAAATGTAATCTGCTTCCTTTCTCTTGTAGCTTTTAAAATTCTCTCCTTATTCTGTATGTTGGGCATCTTCATTATAATGTGTCTAGGTGTGGATCTCTTATGATTTAGCACATTCAGCGTCCTGTAGGCTTCTAGGATTTGGGATTCTGTCTCATTCTTCAAGTCTGGGAAGTTTTCTCATATTATTTCATTGAATAGACTGCTCATTCCTTTGGTTTGGAGCTCTGTACCTTCCTGTATCCCAATGACTCTTAAGTTTGGTCTCTAAATGTTATCCCATATTTCTTGGATGTTCTGCTCATGGTTTCTTAACAGTCTTGCTGAGCTGTCTATGTTCTTTTCCAGTTGAAATACTTTGTCTTCATTGTCTGATGTTCTATCTTCTAAGTGTTCTACTCTGCTGGTAGTATTCTCCATTGAGTTTTTAAGTTGGTTTATTGCTTCCTGCATTTCTAGGATTTCCGTTTGTTTGTTTTTTATAACCTCTATCTCCCTGTATAGTTGATCTTTTGCTTCCTGGATTTGTTTGCGTAATTCATTGTCGAAGTGACCTTTCATTGTCTGATTTTGCTGTCTAATGTCTTCCTTGAGACTCCAGATCATCTGAAGCATGTATATCCTGAATTCTTTATCTGACATTCCATCTGCTGCAGCTGTTACCTCTTCTAAAGTTGCGTTGACCTGCATTGCTTGTGGTCCTTTCTTTCCTTGTCTTTTCATACTGCTTGCGTATCTTTCCTGCAGGCGCGGGCGGCGGCTCTGCTCTCTCCTTATTCCAATTGGGGTGTCGTGGCTACCATGCCGGCAGGTCACTGGGCCTGTTCTGGGCACTGGTGGTGGCTCTGTTCTGCCCCTACTCCAATTGGGGTGACAAGTGTACCACGCCGGCAGGCCACCGGGCCTGATCCGCCGGTCGGTTGCAGGTTTGCCTACCCTGCAGGCGCGGGCGGCAGCTCTACTCTGCCCCTACTCCAAATGGGGTGACGTGTCTGTCGTACCGGCAGGCCACTAGGCCTGTCCCACTGGTCGGTCGCAGATCTGCCCACCTTTCGGGCACGGGTGGTGGCTCTGCTCTGCCCCTACTGCAATTGGGGTGTTGTGACTACCCCGCCTGCAGGTCACTGGGCCTGTTCCTGGCACGGGCGGCGAGTCTGCTCTGCCCCTACTCCAATTAGGGTGGTGTTTGTACCACGTTGGCAGGCTCCTGGGCCTGAGCCTGATCCGCCGGTCTGTCGCAGGTCTGCCTACCTTGTAGGCGTGGGCGGTGGATCTGCCCTGCCCCTCCTACCACGCCTGCGGACTCCTGGGCCTGATCTGCAGGTTGGTCACAGGTCTGCTCACCCTGTGGGCACGGGTGGCGGTTCCGCTCCACCCCCACTCCAATTGGGGTCACGTGGCCACCACACCGGCAGGGCCTGATCCGGGCGTGGGAGAAGGATCTGCTCTGCCCCTACTCCAGTTGGGGTGACGTGTGTACCACGCTGGCAGGCCACTGGGCCTGACCCCCCAGTCTGTCACAGGTCTGTTTACCTTGCAAGCGCGGGCGGCGGCTCTGCCCTGCCCCTCCTACCACGCCCATGTACCACTGGGTCGCTGGTGTGCCCACCTTGCGGGTGCGGGTGGCGGCTCTGCTCCGCCCCCTCTCCAATTGGGGTCATGCAGTCACCACGCTGGCGAGCCGCTGGGCCTGCTCCGGGCGCTGGCGGCGGCCCGGCTCCTCCCCTCTGGCTCGACGACAAATCGAGGAGACTCGGGTGTCTGTGCCTCACCCCCCCTACCAGGAGACCAACTGTTTCTGTCGCCGCTGGTATTGATGAAGTTCTCTCCTCCGTCGCTTTCTGATGACATCAGATCTCTGCCATGTTGGTATCCTATGCGAATGGCAGCATTTCGTTCCCCTTGCCAGGCCACCAAAGCAAGGGGTGAGTACTGACTGGCCCTCAGCAGGACCCGGACTGAGAAGCGGTTTCCACGGGCTCCTAGCCCTGGGCCAGGGCAGTTCCGGGAGCCGGAACTCGGCCGCTCTGTGCTCGGTGTAAGCTCCAATAAGAGTAGGCTCCAAGAAGCAGTCCCCGCGGGCTCAGTTCTGGGAGCCGGAATTCGGCCGCTTAGTGCTTGGTGTATGCTCTGATAGAAGCAGGGTCCAAGAAGCAGCCTCCGCAGGCTCCCCAGCCCTGGGCCAGGGCGGTTCCGAGAGCCGGAACTCGGCCGCCCCGCGCTCGGTGTTCGCTCCGATAAGATCAGGTTCTAAGAAGCCCCCAGGCACTGAACCCTGGCAATCTGTCTGCAAGCCGCAGGCGAATGGCAGCCTGAAATTACCTGTTGTATGGCTGAATGAGCTGCGGTCAGTCGAAAACAGGGATGGTGACGTCAGCTTTCCAACATGGTGGCTGCTGGCCTCCTCTGTGGTCTGACCGGTGTGGAGAACCAAGATGGACCGCTTCCTTCCCCCGTCTCGAACCCAGAATTCAGCCCTGAGTACGGTGCTTGCACGGCTGGCAGAAACTGCAGCGCTGTATCCCTGTGTCGCTATCTCCTCGTTTCCCAGCGCGCGCTGCAGACTCTAGCTGCGGGGCGATTTGCTGAATAAGCAGTGTTACCCTCCGTGCGACAAACCTCTCGCGTTTGAGTCCCCATAGCCGATCCTCGTGCGATGGAAATCCTTCCTCCAGGTTCCGGAGCACCCCACTATTGCTGGAAATTCCTAACAAGATAGCCTTTAGCCATCCTGACTTGTCATACTACCACACAGTGAAGCAGCACACGAGGGCAATGCACTCCCCTCGCCGCCATCTTCCTCTCCCCCCCCCCCCAAAGAGTTGTTTTGAAGCCAAGTGATTCTTTTGTTTTAAGTAACACGTACAGGATGAACTCAGGTTAACAAACATATTAAATTGTCCATTATGGGAAATAAATTAAAACTGTACATCTTCAACTCAGAGAAAGCAAATGATCAGGAGGACTCTCCAATAAAAGGTAAGTTCCTCATCAAAACAGTATAAAAAGCCCTAGACAGAGAGCCAATGATGATACCTTCTTTGAGATCACCCTCATGCTATCAGACTTCTCCTTGCTTCTAATAAATTTGCTACTGGATTCTCATCCTCCATTGTCTGCATACTTTATTTTTTGGGTGAATGAGACAAGAACCCTCCAGTGCTCACAGGACCCTGTGTTACAACATTTATAATACCCAAAATTAAATTGCCATCTTTGGATCTACTATCTCAAACCTGTTTCCCCTCTTCCTATTGACTGTCTAGGTGAATTGCATCACCAAATACCCAAATGCAATTGTCAGAAACCTGAAGATGTTTCTTAATTTCTTTTCTCCCTCATATATACCTTAATTCAATCAACCACCAAACCCTACTAAATCTCTCTCTCTCCCTCTCTCTCTTTCTCTCTGTCTTCCTCTCTCCCTGTATCTCCCCTTCCTCCCTATCCTGACTAATTCTGTCCATATGCAATGCCAACACTGTAATCTAAACCACCATCATTATCAAAAAAAACTTCTTACCTCTGGTTTGCTCCCACTTAAAATCCATTCTTCAGATTGCTCTCATGGTGATCTTGGAAACATTCAAAATATTAAAATATTCAGTGGTTTCTCATTTTATTAGGGGAAATTTAAAACTTATAGTAGAATGTTTACCCTTAGAATCAAGACAGTCTGTGATTTCCTGGGTTTAAACTGAAAATCTTCTAATCATTAACTATTAGATTATAGAGGCTATTAGATTAATCTCACTGAGCTTCTGTTTCCTTATCTATAAAAATGAGGATAATAATAACAGGAAGAGGAAGAAGAAGAAATGCCTGATAATGTGTTGTAAAGATTTAATGAATTTGCACATGAATAAAGCACTTAAAATGCTTTCTGTCTCATAATTAAATGGCTGTTATCTTTGTTGTTGTTATTCAACAAATATTTTTTGAATTTTTACTATGTGACAGGGAACCCTGGGAGATAATAGCAAAGCTATTTTGAAAAAAACAGACAAGGTTACAGCCCTCAGGGGAACTGATTTACAATCTAGCCACATTTCTTACCTCTCACAAACTTACACTCTAAATTGTACTATTGTCCTTCCATTATAAGCTGTGTCTCTCATGCTGTTTTTCTATCCTCTGGGCATTTTCCTACACTCTTCCTGTCTCAGAAAACATTCTCTTCCAGCCCTCCCTTGCCTTTATAACGTCTCAGTCTCCCAATCTCAGTTTAAATGTCACTTCCAAAAGTCCCATAACTGGATTAAGTTCCCCTTGTTTCTTAGATCTCCCCTTATTTTAGCCCATTTGTATTTTACCTGTTTACATATGTATATCCCAATACTCTAAATATCAAAAGATATAGGAGTCTCACATAGTTCTTGCTTACCTTCATTTCCTCACTGTCAAACATAATGTCTGACACATGCAGGTATTAAATACATGTTTGTGGAAGGAAGTAAAGGAGTTAGCAGAGGCCACAAAGACATTTTGTTATAATGTCACTTTTTTAATATTCTTTTAGTTGTATATGGACACAACGTCTTTATTTTACTTATTTATTTTTATGTGGTGCTGAGGATCAAAGCCAGTGCCTTATACATGTAAGGCAACCTCTCTGCCACTGAGCCACAATCCCAGCTCATAATGTCACTTTTGGGGGGGAAGGTGAGTTATTATGGGGAGGATACTCAGTAAATTTATGGTCACCTTTGTATGTCACATTCTATAAGCTAAATGTCTTCAGTATTTCAAATCCTCATTTGGAGCACTTGTATACTTGGAAAGCAGAAATTGGTTGATACATGCAAAAGACATGAAGCAGCTATTACTTGAACTTGTAATTATGCACATTTACGGTCATTCTGCTTTATAATAATGGAAAGACCTTTGAATAAAGACTCACAAGAATAATTAATGCTAGTCAAATTGTTTTTTTTAAAAAAGCTATCACATAGTCTGAGATATTGGCATCCTACCCTAAAATAGACCCCTAGCTATACTCCATCTTGTTGAATAAGTGTTTGCATGTCTCCCTCCTAAGAAATATTAGTGGCATAGAACTACACACCATTTAAGAGAGAGAAATAGGCTGTATAGCTCAAAAGAATTTCAGAAGCAATTAGAAATATTAGTGGGCTTTCTGACTGAAAAGTCACTTGGCCATAGAGAGAAGCATACCAAGGCCAGCAGTGGTAAGGCTGCCAAAAGTTGACAAACATTTCTAGCCAAGTTCTGGCATTCATCAAGTTTCCTAGCTGAAAAGATACTTCAATATTTTGAAAGATGTACTCACATATGGCAAGCACTTCTGACTGTAATATAGTCCTGGATAGCATTACAATTGAATCACGTCATGGTTCCCAAATACCTTTCTTCAAGAAAAATCTTTCCAGGAAGATCAATATTTAAAATAGCAAATAATAACTCTTCTTTCTAAAGCTCCATTCCTATTCTCCCACAACCCAATGTCCCCTGGGGGTAAAGTGGCAAGATCACTGTTCTGGCAATCAGAAAATATACTCAGAATCTCAAGGTAAAATGGAACATAAAATAATTCAATCCAACCATCAATTCTGTGCCTGAATTCTACTACAACAAGAACCCTCCAGGCTTTTACATCTTTGGACAAGTCACTTCCCCTCCTCTATTGCAACAGGGGTTTGTGTTAATACACTTCGAGGTCCTACTGCACTATAAAAATATATGACTCAATGATACTAATAGCACACAGGAATCCTGACCCACCTAGAATGCAGATCATGAAGATTGCTAAGTTCTGTGTTCTGTACAACTCGTAGTCCAAAAACTATGAGTTGAAGAATCCTACCAGACTACAGGTAGTTTCAGGAATTCTGGAACCACGCTGAATTTTCTTTTTCTTTTTTTCATACTTTTTTTAATTGGCTCTTTTTAGTTATACATGACAATAGAATCCGTTTTGGCATAATTATACAAGCATACAATATATCTTATTCTAATTAGGATTCCAGTCTTGGGTATGTATACAATGGTGGGGTTCCCTGTCATTTATTTTTATATATACATAGGAGAGTTATATCAGATTCATTCCCCTCCCTTCCCTTCATTCCCATTCCTGTAATCTACTGAAGTTCTATTCCACTCTGAATTTTCATGCAAAACTGATACATTCTTCTGGTAATGGAGCCCATAGCCTTCTTAGTTGCACCATTTTACATTTAAAAGATAGGGCTCATTTTCTTAAAAGATCATTTGTTTGAAGGTAGTGTTAACTTTGCCTCTTCTAGAGCATTTTTTAACCTCTTTGAGTATTTGAATTTGGAAAAAGTTTTCTTTGTCTTTTTTCATGTTTCAATCTTAAATCTCCTCAGACATTTTTCTGATGAACATTATGAATGTTCAGTTTATGGGCATCCAAATGGTGCTTAAGAGTTCCCAGTACAAGGGGCCGGGGCTGTGGCTCAGGGGTTGAGCACTTGCCTCATGTGCATGAGGCACTGGGTTTGATCCTTGGCACCACATACAAAAAATAAATAAATAAAACAAAGATACTGTGTTCATCTACAACTAAAAAAAATTTTAAAAAAAGAGTTCCCAGTACAATATCTCCCAAAGGTGATTGCTATATGAGGATTTTTTTAAAATGTGTTGTTTAAAAGTACCATAGGAACTTTTATTAATGAAAGGACTGGCATGACACATCACTAAGAAACATAGTGGCAACTGCTTTGCTCATGAGCCTGCAATTTTAATAAGGCAGAGATGGGAAACTGAATGATGAGTTACACTCTACTCTCTTCTTCCAACCATTTTCAGAATTCGCGTGAGAATACCCACACCTGAAATGTGCAATCAAAATGTTTCTGGAACTAATTTTTAGTATGTTTATATATTATACTAAAAATTCTCAAAAGTTTTATGTATACTGTAAGATTGAGTAAGTAAATGTGTTAATGTTGCAGGGAATCAGGTCTCACTGTAAAAAAGGGCAACTACAAAAAAAGAATGGGGGAAGATAAGATTGGGATTGAAGGTATTACTCTGACACCCCAGCAATAATGTTGCATTAGCAATGAGCATATTTCATATCGAGATCTTGGTTTCTAAATATCTTTTCCCATTCAAAGGAGTTATGACTTCTTGTAGAAATAGCTGGTGCCAGGGCTAGGGGAGAGAAGAGGTACTAAGAAAGATAAGCCCACAATATCTTCTTTTACCAGAAAGTAAGAAAATAACCCACAAAAAGAGAGAAAATGGAGGAGGGGGCACATTCACATTTTGAAATAACTGACTTAAAAGGGACTCCCCTAAGCAAATCTGGTAGGATTTAAACCTCAAAGTAAATAAGAAAAGTAACAAGTAATAATCCCTTGAATAAAAAAGTAATTTGTTAATTCATAGAGAAGAGAGAGACTGAGACAGAGGGACAGACAAAGAAAAAGAGGGAAACAGATAAAACATCAACTGAGAGCATGATGGGAGTGTTGATTTTAGAAAGGTACCATTTTGTAATCATTATCATAAAATCTGGTTCAGGAAGAACCCTTCAGTTGATGTTAAATGCAGGGTAGATAGATGGATAACAAACAGGATATTTTCCTGATCTTAAAATGAATTCTTTACATTTTCTTTATTAGTTGCAAGGGGAAAATAGTACACAGTTGAGAAAACACATAATACTTCATCAACATTAACCTCATCAGTGAGAGGTAAGACGTGTGCTTCTGGATGTGCTTTCCTGAAAGAGACTACGTATCATTTTTGTAGTATTGAGGGAGGGAGTTTCACTTGAATCTAATTATGAGAAACATCAGAAAAACCTAAAGTAAAGCACATTCTCAACAACAAAAGTATATTTTAAAAATGCCAGTACCATGAAAATGAAGTAAGGTTAAGGAAACATTGCAGATTTAAAAGACTAAAGAATCATGACAAGTAAATGCAATATTTGTGATTGGGCCAAATTCTGTACAGGAGGGAAAATGCTGTAAATGGACATTAATGAATCAACTGAAGAAAGTAGAGTATGGACTGTCAATTGGATAAAAGTATTTTATCAATATTAAATTTCCTGAATGTGATAGCTATGCTGTGGTTTAGTAAAATAATTTCCTGTTCTTAGGAGAAATATTCTGAAGAGTTAAGAGGCAATAGGGCATTCTCTCTAATAGGTCAGAAGAAAAATGTTTATATAAATGTGTGTGTGTGTGTGTGTGTGTGTGTATATATATATATATATATATATATATATATATATATATATCAGAGAAAGTAAATGTTTATCTGCCTATCAATATATAAATTTATGCATAAGGATAGAAAGAGAAGGAAATGAGAAGAAAGAGAAAGAATAATAATAAACATGAAAACACTGGTGACAGGTAAAGGGCAATCAGACGTCTTCTATATTATTCTTGCCACTTTTCAGTAAGTCTGAATTTACTTCAAAATAAAAAGTTTTAAAAACAGACTGATGTTGATATGCATCATAATTTGAATGACAAATAGACTTTCTTTTAAAACATCTTTTCCCATGATAATAATTTATTGGGTAATGCTTTTTACTCAAATGTTTGTTTTCTTTGCAGTAAAAAGAAAGATGATGTGGAATATAGGAAACAACCAACTTAAAAGCATTCCTTTAAAGGTGAGGGGGGGATTCCCTCTCCGTAGAAGAAAGGATACCATTGTGACTGTGCACACACACACAAACACACACACACACAATCTATATTTATATAACATTGTTAACCTTTTTCCCTTGGCAAAAGTCTTCATGAAACCACGTGGCTTGAGCTCTATTAATCCTTTCTATATAAAAAAGCAAGCAGAGCAGTGGACTGGGAGCCAAGGAGATCTGGGTTTAAGTCCCAGCTCTGTCACCTACTAGTTACATAGGTGTAAGGCTCTAAGTTCAGCTTCCCTATCTATATACAATAAGGATAATGATAGATTTGGGGGAACCAAGTGTCTGAACCTGCCATGCAAGGCTTTCATGAAGAACACCAGCATACAACTTGGTCATGAGGGGTCATGTTAAGCTGGTAGTAAGTGTTGGATTTGATCATCTACTTGTCTTTCTGTTTAATCGGACCATCCTTTAGGGTGGAACTTGTCTACAGAAGACATATATTCCTGAAATGAATTTGACAAGCTGCCTTCAAGAGTAATAAATACTAGACCATCACTTGCATTGACTTCACTGGCTTATACATATTAGGGCCATTTTGCTTCATGTGTCTGAAATCTTCCAAATAATAGTTGTGTTGGTCCAGAGAGTGACAACAAAAGAAACACATCTCATTTTCCTCCTAGGTCTTTCTTGTGAACCTTTGAGTCCTATCTCCTTCATTTACTGACATGACCAGTTTTTTTTTTCCCATCTGGTGAGCTTTGCTGAGCTTTTCTTCCTCTGAGTGAGTGGGAAGTGAATTGTATTCCACCATCAGTGGCAGTATCAATTTCATCATCTACACTGTGACTGCTGAGTCTTACTCCTGGGGAGGTGGCAAGATAAGGCATCAGGTTCCAGGTTGCTGACTAGCTATTTTGGGATTTGTGGCATAACTGAACTTGTAAATCGATGCTTGTATAAATGTATCTAATACAGAAACATAAACACCAATAATTTTACCTATTGTGTTTTTGTTTATTTGTTTATTTTGAGGTACTAGGGATTGAACATAGGGCCTCACACATGCTAGGCAAGCATTGAGCTATATGCCTAGCCTATTTGATTTTTATTTTGAGACAGGATCTCACTAAATTGCTGAGATTTTCCTTGAACTTGCCATCCTCCTGCCTCAGACTCCCAAATATCTGGGATTACATGTGTCTCCTGTCTTGCCCAGCCTTTGTTTTGAACTTTTATGTTGATGAGGAAGGACAGAAGTATACCTCATTTCTCCTTGCCACTTGAGTATAGAAAAGGGGCCTCTGGTAGAAAAAAATAAGATACTCTAGATAAAATGGGAGAGTGGCATGATGGTTTCACTTAAGGCAATGAACATACTTGTGTTTGATGGGGACTTGAGTGAAATCCAATTGAATATAATGCTTTGTGTGTTGCATTTTATAGTAAAGTGATGATCAAAAACATTAATTCAGTGCACTTTAAAGGAATTTCACAAAATAAAAATTTCTAATAGTTATTTATCTCCTTTTCATATTTATACCAATTATGAAACAAATCAAATTAACTACCAAAGACAACATGAAATGTAATTGATGAAATAGGACATACACAGTACTTTATTATAACACTCCTCTCCCCCTTTTTTCTTCATATATGGAGTTTTTGTTTGTTTTAGTTTTGTTTTTGCAGTACTGCTAAAGCAGGGATTGAACCCAGGACCTAGTGCATGCTAGCAAAGTACTCTAAAACTAAGCCATGTCATCATTCCTATTGTGAGATCTTTTAAATAATTTTCTCCACCAATATCTTTGTCAATAGTAGCTTTCTTTAGCAGTACTTTTGAAGCAGGAAGAACATCACTCAGAATATTAAGTAGCAAATGGGCAAAATGAGTGCTGTGTTTCTAATTAATAGTATCAGTTCTCTATGCCCCTGTGACTCAGTATAATCATCTGTATAATGGGACTAAGGATGCACATCATATACAAGTAAAGGTTCAAGAAAGTGTACAATGTGATATAAATTTAAAATAATAACAAGCATGCTTTCTACGATTATTTTTAAATTAAATTTATTTTAACTGACCCATAAAATAAAGATTATACATACTGATGAGGTACCATGTGATGCTTCGATACATGTATGTACTGAGAAATGTTTAAATCAGAATAAACAACATCTGCCCTCAAAATGCTTAGCATTTCTTTATGGTGAAAATATTCAAAATCCTTCCTTCTAGCTTGTTGAAAAGTACAATACATTATTATCATCTCTAGTCACCCTACTATGCAATATCACTTTAGAACTTCTTGCTCTAATCTAACTATAACTTAGCACCTATCGAACAACTTTTCCCCATCCCTCCCTGCCTACTCTCCTCAGACTTTGATGACTACCACTCTATACTCAACTTCTATGAGGTCAATTGTTTTTTAGATTCTACATGGTGAAATCATGTGGTTCTTATCTTTCTGTGCCTGACTTATTTCACTTAACATAATGATCTCCATTTCCATCCAAGTTGTCATAATCAATAGGATTTTATTCATTTTTTGATTGAATAGTATTCCACTGTATATGTATCACATTTTCTTTATTCATCATTGATGTACACAAATTGTTTCCATTTCTTGGCTATTGTGAATAGTGTTGCAATGAACATTGCAGTGCAGATATCCCTTCAGCATACCGATTTCCTTTCCTTTAGGCATATAACTATGTTTTAGTCAGATTCATGTTGCGATTATGTTTTGTTTTTGTTTTTGTTTTTGAAACCAAGAATTGTACCCAAGGGTGCTTAAGCACTGAGCCACATCCGCAGACTTTTTTATAATTTATTTAGAGATAGAATCTCACTGAGTTGCTTAGCGCCTCACTAAGATGCTGGGGTGGCTTTGTACTTGTGATCCTCCTGCCTTAGCTTCCCAAGCTGCTGGGATTACAGGTATACACCACTGCACCTAGCACTCTTATGTTTTAGATATGAGGTGTATTTCAAAAGCTCATATGTGAGGAAATGCAAGAATGTTCAGAGACAAAATGATTAGGTTATAAGAGCTATAACTCAATCAGTAGATTAAGCAACTGATATGGAGTAACTGTGTGTTAACTGTAGGTAGATAGGGTGTGGCTGGAGGAAATAGATCACTGGAGCATGCCATTATGGATTATACTGTCCCTATCTCTCTGCTTCCAGGTTTCCATGTCCTGAGCTGCTCTCCTCTTCCATGCCCTTCCCTAATGATGTTTTGCCTTACCTTACGCCCAGAGCTATGGAGTTGGTTAACCATAGACTAAACCTCTGAAACCATGAGCCAAAATGTTTCCTCCTCTAAGTTGTTTTGGTCAAGATATTTTGGTTACAGCAAGAAAAAACAAACCTAAAATGTTGCTGTGACCAATATGCCCAAGAAAAACAACTTAGAGGAAGAAAAGTTTATTTTAGCCCACAGTTCCAAAAGTTCAATCCATGATCAGCCAACTCCATAGTTTTGGGCCTAAGATGAACACCATGGCAGAAGGGCATGGCAGTTAAAAGCTGCTCAGTTCACAAAAGCCAGGAAGCAGAGAGAGTTCTACTCACCAGAGACAAAATATAAGCCATAAAGAAATGTCCCTAGGGACTTATCTCCTTTAACTATTACATCCTACCTGCCTATGGTTACCACACAGTTAATTCATATTAGTGGACTAATCCAATTACTAGGTTATAGTTCTCATAACCCAATTACTTCACCTCTGAACATTCTTGCATTGTCTAACACATGAGCTTTTGAGGGACACCACATATCAGATGGTAACAACCCAGTAGTGAGATTCCTGGATAATGAGGTCATTCTATTTTTAATTTTTTGAGGAAAATCCATACTGTTTTCTATAATAGCTGTAGAAGTTTGCATTCCCACTAACATTGTGCAAGTGTTCCCTTTTTCTCCACAT
This sequence comes from Marmota monax, assembly GCF_021218885.2. Taxonomy (NCBI): domain Eukaryota; kingdom Metazoa; phylum Chordata; class Mammalia; order Rodentia; family Sciuridae; genus Marmota; species Marmota monax. Next base: position 8,869,529 of record NW_026695065.1, on the reverse strand, counting down.
CCTTGTCAGCATTTGTTATCTTTGGTCTTTTTGATACTAGCCATTCTTAATTTGGGTGAGGTGCTATCTCATTGTGTTTTGACTTGCATTTCCATGATGATTAGTGATTTTAAGCATTATATGTACCTGTTGGCCACTTATATGTCCTCTTTTAAGAAATATCTATTTTATCTATTGCCCATTTTTTATTCAGGTGTTGTTGTTATTGATTTTTTAGAGTTTTTATATATTCTGGATATTAAATCCCTGTCAGATATATAGTTTACAAATATATTCTCCCATTCTGTAGGCTGTCTCTTCACTGTTGTTTTCTTTGCTGAGGAGAAACTTTTTAGTTTGATATAATCTCATATGTCTATTTTTGCTTCTGTTTCCTAGGCCTTATGGGTCTTATTTAAACACTCCCTGCCTTTCCAATGGCCTCAAGAATTTATGCTGTGTTTTCTTCTGGTAGTTTCACAGGTACAGGTCTTATAGTTACATCTTTAATCCATTTTAAGCTGAGTTGTATAACTTATGAGAAATAGGCGTCCAGTTTTTTGCTTCTCCATGTGGATATCCAATTTTCCCAACATAGTTGAACAAACAATCCTTTCTCCAATGCATGTTCTTAGCACCTTTATCAAAAATCAGTTGACTATTGATGTGTGAATTTACTTCTAGGCTTTTTATTCTGTTTTATTGGTGTATATGTCTGCATTTAGACCAATAGCATGTTGTTTTGATTACTACAAGATGAAGAAAAACTACTTGATGCAGAAAGTTCAAGGTTCATTCCAAACTAATTAGTAGATATCAAGGTGATACTCCTTAAATGTACCAAAGCTGTTCAAGCCTGGGGGAAATATTGTATGATAGTCTAACTCCCTGGTATGAAAAGATATATTCATTTTCTACTAATGCTTTAACAAATTACTATAAACTTAGTGGCACAAATGTATTATCTTACAGTTCAATAGACCACAAGTCTGAAACTGGTCTCACTGGGCTAAAACTAGGCTGTCAACAGAACATGGCTGCATTTCTTTCTGGAGATTTTCCTGGATTATCTAGGCAGGCCCAATGTAGTGAAAAGAGCCTCATAATGAAAGCAGGTGTCAAGGAGAGAAATGTGACAAAAGTCTGGACTAATGCTCTTTAAAAATGGAGGAATAGTAGTCACAGAGCTAGGAATGTAAGTAGGAGGTTTTGTTGCAGAGGCTGAGACTCAGAATCCAGAAACGGATTCAGTATCCTGGTAGGTAGAAAAAGATGAAAGACACAGTTAATATAGTAGGCATATGTATTCAGAGGTGGCAACAGCCTCCAGCCTCAGCTTCAGCTGCAGTCTCAAGTCAGTTCCATTTTGTCCCAGTTAGTTTGTTAACCCCCCTCAGTTCTTTCTACAAGCCTTTTTTATATGTAGGCCAGACAAAGAAGGCACATTGTCAACAGGTTACATAAGTGGGTGCATGCACAAAAGCAAATGTTAATGACCTTGACTACACACTAACCATAACATAGCTAATTCATGGCCTTAGTTAAGAACTAAAAATATAACATAGTCTGCCATACTCCTCAGTGAGGGAATCTAACTATAGCCATTTGGGGTCAGCCTGTGGTCACCAGAAGGTTTTAAAAGCAACAAAACAGACTCTCCCCAGGTACTCCAGAAGGAATTCAGCTCTGGGGACACCCTGCTTTAGCCTGTAAGGGACATTTTGTATTTCTGATATCTAGGATGGTAAAGTAATAAATTTGTGGTGTTTGAATCCATTGTATTTGCAATGATAGGGAGAATTCATTTCCTTGGAATTTCTTTTAAAGGCTACTTGCATACTTTGGCTCCTGGCCCCTATCTCCATTTTCAAAGCCATCAACATCAAATGTCTCTCAAATTCTTCTTCCATCACATTTCTTTTTAATCTCAGCTGGAAAAGGTTTTCTGATTTTAAAAATGCATGTGATTAGATTGGGCCCACCTGGATAATCCGATCTAACCTTACATATCAAGATCTTTGATTGTTTTCACATTTGCAAAGTCTTACATTTGACATGTAAGGCAACTTATTTACAATTTTCAGAGATTAGAACATTGGCATCTTTCACTTCTGCCTACCATAGAAGTCAAGTTTTATAACTAGTTCATCACATTTCTAGAAATGTTACTTTGGAAAAAAATGTTTCCAGCTCTTCAGACCACATATTTCTTTATCTGTATGATGATTAGAATACCTTGCTACTATTGAGGCTCAACACATACCCCAAAAAAATATGATTGCAGGAGAACAGTATATGTGTAGGGGCAGGCCCAAAATGGCTACAGTTAGGCTCCCTCACCAAGGCTTTTGGTGGGCTATACTATGTTTTTAGTGTGTGACCCAGGCCACAAATTGGCTATGTTATGTGTACTCAAGGTCATAAACACTTAACTTTCTAGCTGGTTATTCTGAGAAACTACAGACACGGAAGTAGCTCTAAAAAGCTCCCCTTTTGCAAATTTACACTTATAAAGAAAAGTATCATTAGTACAGGTATCTACATCAGGAAGAGAGGTGATGAGAGACAACTTTTATCACCTGAGACTTTGGTCACATAACAAGGTAACTTTTATTCATCATTTATTTCCTCTCCTCATTTTCTCATAATTTGCCTCCACCAATTCCTCCAAGCCCCAAGCTTCTATCTTTTTCTATAACTCAGGGTGCTATATAATTTTCAGTCATTTGGCTTTCTTTGAGTTTCATATTTTGTAAGACTCCCATGCATAAGCATATAATTGAAATTGCTTTTTTTTCTCTATTAATCTATTTGAATTAACTTAAATTGTTGACTGGGTGTGTTAACTTTATGCCACTGCAACAAAATATCTGAGAAAAACAACTTAATAAAATAAAGATTTATTTTGGGTCATAGTTTCAGAGGTTTCAGTCCAAGGTCAGCTGGTGCCATCGCTTTGGGCCTGGGAGCAAAACAGAAAGTTGTGGAAGAAGGGCATGGCAAAGGAAAGATGCTAACCTCATGGCAGACAGGAAATGGGAGAGAGGGGTCGGGGGGTAGAGAAGGAGCTGAGAGCAAAATATAGCTCCAAAAGACCTATTCCCTCCACCTCCTAATAGTTTCTACCACCTCCAAAGCATCTATTCAATCCCTCAATGAATAAATCCACTAATAAAGTCAGAGCCCTCATGTACCAATCACTTCTCTAACTTCCCACCTCTGAAAATTGCTGCATGGGGAACCAAACCTTTAAAAGAGGAGCCTTTGCAAGACACTTTATGCTCAAAACATAACACTAGAGAAAGAACCTAAAAAGGTAGAGGGAAGCAATTTTTCTCTCCTCTACACTACCTCACAGGATTGCTCTCAGTTTTAAACAAAGTGAATGAATATAAAAGCACTTTGAAATCTGCAAAGGTTACATAAATACAAAGGATTGTGTTTTCCATAAGAGTGGAGGAATGACAGTAAGAGTAAGTTAAATAGTTGATAATGAAGGGGGTCTCACTATTGTGAACTGCCATCTTACCACTTATTATGAAACTGCTTCCTGGTAAGCAGTTCTGTTGCTCCCATAACTGCACACTTTAAGGGTGCCAAAAGATGCTATACTTTCTTCAATTCTCATTGAACTAAAGAAACACTGTTCATATAGGTGGTCCTTTTTCATTTTGTGTCATGTTTGGTCACCTAACCACAATGGCTGGACCATTAAAGACTAGGAGGAAATGATGACTTAGACATTATTTTCATTTTGAGTTGTTACCAAACTGGTGAACATAACTGGAAGAGGTATATACTATATATGATCATAAATGATGCAGCTCTGGGGTTTCTTGTGGAAGTGCCAGAAAATCAGTGGTGAATACATTTTCTGCAAAGAAGGATCTACAAGTTTAGAAGAGTCAGATACCATAAACTTGCTGATTCCAGCCTGGGGGAGGACTCACATCAGCACTCAAAGGTCTACCTATCACTACTAATGAAATTCTCACTCTACCACAGCTTCATGCTTCTGTGTTCTATTGCTTACTGAATTCTTAAAGATACTTGAAGCCTGACCATGGCATACTATACTATGTGTCTCATAATTCCTTTGTAAATACAGGTGTTTCTGCTTCTGCCTACATGCTTCTTTAAGAAAAGTGCAGAAAGTAGTCTTTAGAAATAGATCAGGGGACAGAAAATAAGCTATTCTCTTCCTTTCTCCTCTATCTCATCTTTGTTAACCAAGTGTCCCTGTACAAGATGCTTCCTGACATTTTCCCCTTCTTCTATTCATCTCCCTTCTTTTCCTCCTCTTTTCTTTCTGCCAGACCTCTTCCCAAGTGACTAAACCCATGTAAATAAACCCTGTAGATTATTCCCAGCAACTAACTAGATGCACTCAGATTTGTCTGAATGTCAGTTAGGCACAACTGGGACCGCCACTAAAATTATATTTGTTGTAATGGATAGCTAATAACAGGTATACTTATAGTCATATGTCAGGTTCCATTCATGATTCAAAGACAAATTTCTTAAGGTCTATAAGCTTGTGATCTAATAAGCAATGCAAAGAAACTAGATATAGGAGGTTTTTATATGTATAAAGACTAAAACGTTCTAGAACCACAAAAGTGGAAACTTTGGGCAGAACTAATTAATTGAGATCCTGTTCCCCAGCAGGAGAGACATAGAAAAACGTGTTTCTGTCACTAAGCAGAACAATGGCTGATCAGTTTGAAAGCTGAGGTCACAATGGTTTAGAAAGGATACTACAGTCCCACATAGGGGGGAAAAAAGCTCTATAAAAGAAACATCCACAATCTCAATTTCATCGTCTATGGGAAGATCTAGGCATATTTACACATATATTAATGCCTTTCCCACCAACTATAAATCTGAGGTTTACTTACAGCTTGTGCACCCTTCTGATCTGGAAAATCAGCATGATAGAGGCAGATCAGAAATTGTCACCAAATGAGTAGGTAAAGAAAATGGAAAACAAACATCACTTCCAGAGTCCCTTTCCCTGAATTACCCACATGGCTGGGCTGGCCACTCAGTTCTTAAACTTCCTGTTGGAGTGTTGTCTAAACTGTTCTTTCCTAGAGTTCCAAGGTCTGTAGGAGCTATCAAACCAGCTCTGGACTAGAGTGGCTTAATTATTCTCTCCATACCAGAAAATAGAAGGGGATTGCTTGCCATTGCAAGTCAGTACTCAAGGGAGGAGGAAGACTTCATATCTGAATTAGAACTAGGGATGTGCTCTGGCTAAAGCTTAGTTATTATCCAAGTTTGTATTTCAATGTTGAGGTCATGTCTCTTGGGATGAAGACAAAAATCACAAACATTTTGTTTTAGGCAATTTCATGCCCCAGAAGTGCCTAATTCCACTGATTCCATTCAGCCATGTTGAAGGCTTTTCCTTCACTTCAGTGTTAATGCACATATTATTTTGCTTATAGCAAAAATTGACAAAAAATGGGAGTAGGGCAAAGCTTGACATCTATTCCAGTGTTATAAAAAACACAGAGAGGGGTTCATCCTAACTTAATAGAAAATCCAGATGTCAGTTTCCCTGTAATGATGGAAGTAAGTGGTCACTTCAGTCTAGCAACTGGTTGGTAACTATTAAATTTCACCAAACCGTCATATAGATAAAGCTTTAATTCTAACAAATTTTGTTATTTGCACTATTTGAAGAATAAACTTTGTCCCAAAAATATATCTCTAGTTCTAATATATTGTATATTTAATATACTCTATATGTTCTTTATAGCTCTTGCTACTCTATGCTTTATAAAATCTTCATGAAGATATATTACATTTTTCCCTAGACACCTAGACAGCAATAGAATATGCCACCTATTCCCTTTACTTGCTATTCCTTGCACTGTCATTTCTACTATTGTCTAGAATGTGATATAAGCTGGAAAAGACTGGAATAATTTTGAAGTCACAGGTGACACTCTGGCCCTTTCAAAACACATTAAATTTTTCAATAACCGAAACAATCATGTGAATTGAAATGTCAGAAATGTGACCTATATCACATCCATACATGTCCCAAATGTCATCATCCCCTACAGGATTAGTAGGTTGCAATCTCTTAGTAACAATTGGGAATATATATGGCAAATAAACAAGTATATTTCTCATTCAAAACTCCCATTTTGAAAAGTAAGGGAAGACGTGGTCAGAGTAGCAGACAGTGAAACATTATTTATTAGGTGTTTTCTACCGTAAAGGGAAAAAATGAAAGCAAAGAAATGTCTAAGAAACAATTCAAAGCAAGATACCAATACCTGAATGAAATCAGAACTACTTACCCATTGGTAGAGTGGCTTCTTCAGCCAGTTGGCAAAATGATCTATTTTTCAAGAATACAAGCAGCACTCAGTTTAACCATAGTCTTCTTATGCTGTGTGAAAAAGTAATCAAACATGCACTATTAGAGATGATATAAGAGACATAGAAGTTCCATTGAGAATTTACTCAAGGAAAAACTGCTGTGAGAAAAGACAATGCCTGCCAAACAAAGAGGGAAACACTTAGGAATAGCAATATCAATTTAAATGCCACAGAAACCTAAAGTGTTATCCCTGGGGATGAAGATATTATTAGTGATAAAACTTATTGCTTTGACTTTTTTCAAGATGTCCCATGTGAAATGTTGGAATGTAAAAATCCGTTAAAAAAAAAAAAAAACCTGTACACATCTGGAAAATTCTCCAGAACCTCACCTTTGGTTCTGTCACTAACACTGATATAGATTCATGAGGACAGAACGATGAGCAAAGCTACAGTGAATAGATTTGCAGGGAAGCCCTTTATAATATTAACAATGAATTTAGGGATAGTAGGCTCCATGATTCCTAATGGAATCTTAACGTTGGCCATGTGAAATTTAGTTGATGTTGCCTTCATTTTGTGATGAATTCTCTGTTCTAAATTTAAATATGTTCGAATGAGTAGCAGCCTTTGAAATTAAACAGACTGCTCCTGGAAGGTTTTTATTTTCTTTTAAAGAAAATAATAGTTCTTTATCATACTCCAAAAGCTGATAGTCATTCTGCAAAGACCGTACAATGCTCAGGAAATTTCCAAAGGGAAAACAAACCTTCCAAGAACAAACAAAAAGGTAAAGATGCCAAGACTCTCTGCAATTTTTTTTTCCCCAGTGTTAGAAGTGTTGTCAGACATGTGTATGTAGGACCCTGATAATAAGCAAATGAACATGTTTAACCTCTGGGCCAGATGAGCTGTATGGAAGAGTTATGTCAGATCCTGTCACGTCTAAGCAAAGCCACACAAGATGTCATTACAAACTAGGCTGTTATCCATCAGATATTATATTCACCAGCTTCTAGGAAATGGATTGCCATCCAATTAAGTGACTTTATGAAAGGAAAAGAATATGATAATTCTGTCTCAATGAGTTATTGCTTTTGGAAAGTGTATTTCACGGAATACAAAGCTATCAAGTTAGAAGAAACTTGCATAGCTAATACAGAACAATTTTTCAATTTCTGTGTTAGTTCACTTTTTGTTTCTGTAACCAAATGCCTGACAAGAACAACTTAGAGGAGGAAAAGTTTATTTTGTCTTACGGTTTCAGAGGCTTAATCTATGGTTGGCCAACCTAATTACTCTGGGCTCAAGATGAAGTGAAGCAACATGGCAGGATGTGGCAGAGGAAAGCGCTCCATTCATGGCATCCAGGAAGCAAAGAGGGAAGAGAAGTGGTCTCGGGGAAGATGAACCCTTCCAGGGCGTATCCCCAGTGACCCAACTCCTCCACTCACTACCCAACTGCCTACAGTTACCACCCAGTCAATCCTTTCAAACTAAGATGAATTGATTAGGTTACAGCTCACACAATACAATCATTTTACTTCTGAATATTCCTGCATTAGCATAGGCAATTTGGGGAGACAACTCATATCCAAACCATAACAATTTATAAACAGGTAAACTGAGATCCAGGTAACGGAAGTGATTTCCTCAAGAAGAGTGCATAGAAAAGCAAAAACCTACTTAATTGGTGTTGGATCTACATAATAAGCTTGGGTTGAGCTCTTGTGAACTGTTCCAATCTGGCTTTCTGAATACACTTTCAAGATTTTCTTCAACTGGAAACCTCCAAATTCTTATAATAGAAAATACTCCCTTACATTTCCACTCAGGGTATTTCATGAGGAAAGCAAAGTAGATATTCTAAGCAATTGTGAAAAATAGAAAAGAGGCTAAGGTCAAATCAAGGGTAATTCATATTTACTCATGCTTTAAACCCAAATTAGCCCCCAGACAGACCAAGGTTTGTTTTTCCAGTTATAGCACAATACAATGATTATCTCCCTTCTGTCTTGCACATGATGTATTTTGCTCAGTAGCAATATTCCCATTTAATAGCTCAAACAACAAATTAACAGAGTGCTAAATTATAGAAATTTTATCTGTAATGCCATTACTTATTTTTTTGTCATGAAGGAAGACTATCTTTAGTCTTATTTGCATCCACATATTCCATTCTATCTTTTTTTACTTAGTGCTACTACTTCTTGGTTAAAGGAGAAACACCGTTTCTATGGCAAAAAAAAAGTTTCCATCTGCCACTCAGTAGCTGTGGAACTTTGGAGAAGACACTTAGTTTTTCTGCGTTTCAATTTCCTCGTGTGTAAAATAATTTACTGCACAAGTTAAATAAGATCAGTGTGCAGAAATGCTTGATAAGTAATAAGTGTTGAATACATATATGTTGAATATGGATGTATGAGAAAGTTCTTTCTTTTGACACCAATCTGGAATAGGTTCATGGAGAGTGAAATACAATAAAAACATTTCTCTCTTTCAGACTCATAAATAATTTTAAAATAATGGAAGAATGTAGCAGTGAAAACATGAAATAATGTAACTCAACTGTGTTCCACAGGCCTGGATTTACCAGTAGATAATTCCTTCTTCCTGTATGATATAATACATGAACAAAACACCTTGAGCTGGTGTAGCCCTGGGTACTTTTTAAATATCACGGATATTAGTTATTAAACAGCCATACAAATACACCCATATATGTGAGAATACTTACATATATGCACACATATAGAAGTTCTTGCCATGAAAAATTTTCACCTGGTGCTTACAACTGGTTTAAACTAAAAGGTGTTTTATTGTTGGTGCTTTTGGTTCTCTACTTGCACCCCATGTATTAGGGGCCATCCCATTTCTCAAAGATCGTTTCAAGAAACAGGAGCCCACTCAAGGAAACTTGAACAAAATACAATTTAATATAAAGCCACAACAAGTAATTTCATGGAAATCCAAGGGCAACAAAAAAGCCCACCAGAAAAAAAAATAACAACTCAAGACACAGGAAATTTACCCAAGTCAAAAATCATGGTCACACACTCTGTCGTAAAAAAGCCTCTCTCATCTCTCCTCTCCCTTCCTCTCTCAAATCACATCTTCTAGTTTCATATGACCCAGTTCAGCTAAAGGAGCTGTTCAGGTCCATCATCTGCCTATTTTGTAATTGATCTATATATGGTACTTCAAATCCTTGAGAAAGTACAATTCATTGACATTAATTAGTAATAGACTGGCATCTTGGGGTACTCATCCTTCACAATCATATATGCTGGTGGGTTGAGGAGTAGGGCAAAGTCATTAAAATATTTTAATGCTGTGAAGAGGACTGGCCATGAAAAAAGAAAAAGTAGGATTTGGACAAAAAAATTAAATTTACTTGTTATAATATCTTTCCTGCTCTCAAAGGAATGGTTTTTCAAATTAAATGTTTCCTTTGAGGGTTGTTTTGAGATTGAGTTTTGCTTTTTCTAAATAAAATAAGCCTTGAAAATATGGCATCACCCAATTATTGGTTTATGTTAACCTTACTATATAAATCAAATCATCACATCATGGCATCATCAGCATGCCAATTACATAATTATTATTATTATCATTTTTTCTAAATGATCTCCAATCCAACAAGAATTTGGTGGTTCAGTATTTAGCCAAACAAAGCAATTTAAACAAAGAATCATTAAAATATGTTGTACAAACCAGGCACAGTGGTACACAACTGTAATCCTAGCAACTCAGGAAGCTGAGGCAGAAAGCAAGTTGGAGGTCAGCCTCAACAACTTAGCAAGACCCTGCTCAAAAAAAAAAAAGTGCTGGGGATGTAGCTCAGTGATACAGACAGCATCCCTGCGTTCAAACCCCAGTATAGAAAAAAAATTATATATCTTAAATATGATATTTTAAATACTAGTTTTTGAGCATCGAATTGATTAGTGGATAGCTTCTCCCCTTTAGGGAACAAATAGGAATGTAATAGAAAATTGTTCTCCATGATTTTTTTTTTAATTTTCTAGCCTTTTCCTTAGATATGGGTTGACTCAGAGTTGAATGCTATCTTGCTTGCACAAGCCACATCCATATTAATTTATGGATTGGTTTCTTTTCTACTGGTATGAGAACTAAAAAAGAGCTTTAAAAATAAGTGATATAGGGTCAGGGATGTGGTTCAGTGGTAGAGTGCTTGCCTAGCATGTACAAGGCCTGGGGTTCAATCCCCTGCACTACAAAAAAAAAAAGTGACATGAGATTTGCTTTAAAATGATTGTGGCAGTGTTAGAGGACTGAGAAATAAGAATGGTAGGAGTACAAGGTTAAGAGAATAATTCTACAAAATGGGCCCACTGTGCTGACCCCCACATGCTTTCTTTGCCAAAAAGCAATTTGCCTTCAGCCCTACCTGGCCTAAGTGAACAGGTTATGTCACATTCCTCAGCAAACTGAGAAATTGGGGTGGGGGTGGGGGGCGGTTGAGACAGTGAGGACTGTTTATCAAAGAGAGAACAATGGATTGCTTTTCAAAGAGAGAACTATGGGTTGCTAACCAACCTCCAAGATCTTGCTCCTTGGTGCTCTTGGTTGTTAAGAATTAACCTCCTCTGAGCTCCTGCCCGTGGTCAAGTATAGAGGAAGAAAGAGAAGACAGTAATTAAAGAGGGAGATTCTGGGGTCTATAAGAAAGCAAGTTGCACCCCTCCCCACAGGCTTTTGGCCCCAAAGCCCTCTTCCCTTCAGAGAAGTCTATCACTTTCTTAAATAAAATTTGCTTTCTATGCTTGTCTCTGCATTTCTCAGGTGTTTGATATTCAAGGGGAGAGGGCAGGTGGACACTAGGACCTGTTCCCAATCTGCACCAGACCAGTATAAGCAGGAAAAAGGCACTAAAAAGATTAAACATGTAGGAGTAAATTATTGAAGTTGGATGATGAGTACATCATGTTAATCACAGTAGACTTTCTAACTTTAGTTATGTTTGAAACTTTCCATGAAAGAAAGTAAAAAATAAAAAATAGTGAAGCAATCTGAAAGTAGAATCTTCTTATTACATTACATATTATTACAATTTCCCTCCATCTTTTTTACTTTTTCTCACCCATTTCAAATTTGACAAATATTTTAGCACCTTACTTTTACTGGGTCTTACAAATTCATTCAGCCTACATTTCATTACACCAACAATTCACTGCATTGATATTGCATGAGTTTACATACCATTTAATTAAATCCCACAATTGCATTATTTTGTACAACTTGGATAAATAGATTTGGAACAAACTCAACTAATTTTTGGTAACCCTGGAACTCAAATGGTTGAAACAGAAGCATCTGGGTAAAGCAGACGCGTTTAATCACACTTTCCTTTTAAACACATTATTAGCCACAAGATGTCATTGTACCATGGCCATTGGTCATTGGGTGTTTCTGCATGTCAATTAATTCAGTAAGCTGATTAAGTTGAAGCTCACTTAAAAAGGAGTCTACTGTACACTGTAATGTTATGACTATCATTATTGAATGCTCTCCCCCATTTTCCAAACCTTGACTTCATGTAATCCTCTTTCACAATCTCAAACTTGGGAAGTTGAAGGCTTTTATGCTCCCTCAAATGATGTTCTGTGGTGCATTGGAAGCAGTGGGAGCTTTTCTTTTTTTCAGTTACTTATATTTGGCAAGCCAGGTGTGGAGGTGGGGGTGAGGGAGTTTCATTTCCATATTCTTCTTATTGTGGTTTTCTGCTTTCTCACAACTCTCTGCATCTGCTCTCTCACTTAAAAAAATAGAAGTAGGCTGATTTACGGACTAGCTTAAGCAAGAAGCCTGATTACACTTGCTAAGCCTTTTAGTAGCAATATTAAAGAATTGATTAAAATGCTGAGACCACAGTACCTGCCCAGAGACACAAAGAATGAGTGTGCTAGTCATTTGTGTGCAGTCATTTGTTGAAATATCTTGAGGAAGTGAGTCAGTTTTTATTTCAGTATGCAGGGTGACATAAAGTGATATGACATACCAATTTTTTAACGATAAAACTGGAGGGAATAAAATTCCCTCTTTCTCCTCCTCCCTCCATGACACCTAATAAAGCTACTTCCAGAATGAAATAGTCCTACTGCCCATTGAGTTTCTTTCTCAAACTCATAAGTTTGGATGTTGGAAAGGACTGCCTTCCCTTTGTTTAACCACTTTAGAATGACTAACTCACGAACAGACAGGAGCAAGGCAATTTGCTCCTCCATTTTCCTTCTCGGGTATGAGGCAGCAGCATGCATTCTGAATCACGCAGAGTCCACTCTTTGCAATGCAGGCTGTAAGCTCAGAGGAGCTAATAATCAAATTAGGCTTCTAACAAATGGCAATTTATAATGCTGAAACTAATGAGAGGTCAAAGAACTAAACTCTGCAAGGAGTTTTAATTATCCTGTCCTTTGTGACTCCACAAGAACATTTTTAAAGGAATACTGTCGCACAGTATTCAACTGGTACTTTCAGTTTCATTAAGAAGATTTACATAACCTATTACATAAATGGGAAATATACACTTTATTTCCAAGAAGAGCAGGTACCTAAAACCTTTTTGTTGATGGAAAGAAAGTGCTGTCTTGGTTTGATGTTCAATTAGAATACCATTCATGGAACACTTTGCTTCCCACAGCACTGCTTGAATGCAGGAACAGAACCTCTCTTCAAGGGAATCGCCAGATTGGAGAGCATATATAAAGAGAATTACTGAAATGAATGAGTAATAACAATCAGATTTTTCTCTCTTTGTTTCCTGTGCCATTTAACTTTTTTTTTAATTCCACTTCCTTCAGCCCTTATACTTTCACAGACCACTACCACACCCACCACCTCTGTGAGTCAAAATGCTTTTCTCTCATGGCCTTTCTTCTGAGCTTTTTTTGTGACAGGTTTGTTTATCTGTTTGTTAGGAAGGGAGTGGCAAAGTCTACTATGGTATCACCTGAACAGAGACCATCTCAGAAAAATAAAAACAAAACACTGCTATGCTTAAAAGCCGGAGAAATGATTAATTTGGAGGCACTTGAGATTTTAACATCAATAGACTGTGAGCTATGCTGGTTTGGAATAGCTTTTGCTTACCAAAGGGGTTAACTGTCCAAAGGTAATGTCCACCCATCAAGTCAATTTAAGGCCAAAGAATGTATCTGGGCAAAGGGCTTTCTTTTATCAATAACTGCATCAATAAAACAGCAAATGGAACACAAGAAAATCGAGTATATCCATAACATCAGGGCAATAAGACAACTAGCCCAGAGCATTGGAGGAGTCTGGGTGTTGAACTATTTGGCCTTATTAAAAAAAAAAAAAGAAGAAGAAGCATTAAAATATAAAAGCAAAGACAAAGAAATTGGAAACAATGCAAATTTAAACAGTTTTCTTCCTGGAAATGAAGACAGTGGAAATTCTGCTAAACCCTCAATCAGTCACACCTCACCATGTGACATCACTTTATTGTTCTTGTAAATATTCAGCCCTGGAGTCAAACTAATTTTAAGTTCTGTCACTGACTAGCCATTTAGTCTTGATCAGGTTACCTTTTCCCTTTCAAAGACTCAGTCTCTTCATTTGCAAAATTTGGAAAATAGCAAGGTAGAAAGAGTACACGCTTTAGAGGCAAACTGCCTGGGTTCAAATCCTCCACTTCATCATGGACTGGAAGTATGCCCTTAAGTAAATTTCATAACCTCTCTGTGGCTCAATTCCCCACTCAGGTGATCATTGTCATGACCTCACAGGGTCACTGTGGGAATTACAGAACACAGGTAAAGCATCTGGTATGAGGTTAATAAACTCATCATTAATACCTCCTCCAAAGGTTGTTGAAAGAATGAAACTAGCTGATGAATGAAAAAGGTTTTAGTTCATTATATAAATGCTTGCTAATAAGTGCTCAGTAAGTGCTCACTTGCAGAAGAAAAATTTTTTCTGTATCCTGTTATGTTTAGTAGTTGGGAGCCTGTGAATTAAAATAACAAAAGACAGATTAAAAGGAGAAAAGGCCCAGATTTATATTAATGTATACAGGGAGTTCACAGAAAAGTGAAACTTTTATACCATGTTAAGAAAAGGACTTTTATACCATGTTAAGAAAAGGACTTTTATACCATGTTAAGAAAGGAATGAGGTTTGGGCCTTAAGGGATGATAAATCACTAGGGAGTGGCTAGGACAAAAATGGGAACCTAATGGAGAATAAGGGTTATTTTAGTAAGGTCTGTGTATGTAAACTAATCTCAGTGATTTTCCATCTCCAGTGATGGGTGGCTCTTCACTTTTTCAAATAGGGGAGAAATTGGTAAAGGGAGGGCAGAGCACTTTGTCTGCATTTATTGTTTCTCAGTTGTTTTAAGCATAATTATAATTATTGATTAATTTTTTTTTGGTACCAGGGATTGAACCCAGAGGCACTTAGCCACTGAGCCACATCCCCAGCCATTTTTCATATTTTATTTAGACACAGAGTCTTGCTAAATTTCTTAGGGCCTCACTAAGTTGCTGAGGCTGGCTTTGAACTTGCAACCCTCCTGACTCAGCCTCCTGTGCCACTGCACCCAGCTGAGAAAAATTCTTATGTCAATGCAGCATGTTTTGGGGGCAGCACACTCTAAACTTCACTAGCTTTCATTGTGTATTTTCCTTTTGACTCTGCAATTAAGGTCCTAAAGGATGGATCTTATATTTCTTTCTCTATACTGAAACGTCTATTACTGTGTTATATGCAAAATGAAGGAACTCATGTATAGTCAAAGGAAAAAAACAAGTGAAAAAGTCTTTATGAAAAAGTTGAAACTTGGACTTGGGTTGTGGCTCAGCAGTAGAACTCTGGCCTAGCATGTGTGAGGCCCTGGATTTGATCCACAACATCACATACAAATAAATAAATAAAATAAAGGTATTGTGTCCAGCTACAACTAAAAAATATTTTTTTTTAAAAAAAAAAGTAAGAACTCAAATATCAAAACTGTGGACTCACCAGTAGTGATGGTGCAAGCCTGTAATCCCAGCCATTTGGGAGGCTGAGGCAGGAGGGTCACAAATTCAAAGCTAACCTTAGCAATATAGCTAGTCCCTAAGCAAATTAGAGAGATCTGTCTCAAAAAATAAAAGGGCTGAGGATGTAGCCCAATGGTTAGACATACCTGGATTCAATCCCTAATACCAAGGACAAAAAAAAAAAAAAAAAACTGGAATCATAGCCCATGAAGAGATTAGGATTATTAAAATGGATGGTCTAGTCAAACAACATGGCTGATTTTTGGTGGGTTATGAATATCACCAAGACAACAATCTAGCAATTGATTTCTTACTCGAAACTATTGATGATGACAGCTGTTGATTTAGCCAAAAATAAACATAAATAGCCAAATTAAAGTGTTACACATCTTAAAGGAATTCTCACTTGAGATTTCTGTGAATGAACTTCACAAATTTCATACGTCTTTAAACCACCACAAACTCCCTTTATAAACTTTGCTTTATCCATATACCACCCTTACCATTTTTTACTTAATATCTTTTTTCTTTAACTTAAATTGTTATTACTACTTTTTTGAAAGGGAGCATTTATCTCATTACAGCAAATGAAAAGCAGTATCATTTGTCATAAGTAGAAGCCAAGTGTAAAAAATAAATATACTGAAAACAAAACAATGTTCTCAAACTCCAGTTAAATGTTGTTGCCTGGCAAAGGCTCCTGAGCCTGTGGCCTTGAGGTCTGCTTTTTCTGTTAAAAAGTTTAATTAGAATGTGTCAGAAAAATGTTCAAGACATACTTATACCAAAGGGAGAAGTGAGAAAAGAATTTAAAAGGGAAAACTTCCTCTTTAGGTGATTCTGTATAATTTAACATCTATAACATCTGTGGATCACCTGAAATCATTTTGTGCACCACCACCACCTCTGGCAACCTACTGGAATAGGTGATTAATGAAGAATGGTTTCTGGCTCTTCGGAGACCTTTAGCAGTGTTTTTCAGGAGTATAGCCTTTGGGTCACTTGCATCAGAATCACCTATAGGTGCTTGTTTAAACAAGGGAGCAGAGGAAGATAACTAATAAATTGTTATTTA
Source organism: Marmota monax (assembly GCF_021218885.2). Taxonomy (NCBI): domain Eukaryota; kingdom Metazoa; phylum Chordata; class Mammalia; order Rodentia; family Sciuridae; genus Marmota; species Marmota monax. The sequence continues at coordinate 8,853,113 of NW_026695065.1, read as the reverse complement.
ATATAGGGAGGCTAAAATCCAGAAAAGTATTTTTCATTTTTATTAATGCATTATAATTATACATAATAGTGGGATTCATCATGTCATATTCATATATACACTTAACATAAATTGATCAATGGCATTCCTCTCTACTTTCCTTTCCCTTTCCCTCCTCCTTCCCCCAATCTGCTTGCTCTACTCTATTGATCCCACTTCTATTATTATTAGTATTATTTTAATTACTGTATTATAATTGTGTGTATATATATATAATGCAGTATTAATTGTGATATACTTTTAGCTGGACTTAGTATAACAGAAAACTACATTTTTATATATTTAAACATTTTATAATATATAAATGTAACATTTAAAAATGTAATTTTCCATTAAATTATGGTTATAACAGAAACACACAGGATTGCGATGCAAAATAACCAGGGCTAAATTGTAGACATTTTTTAAAGTGCTAGGGATTGAACCCAGTGGGGCTTTACCACTGAGCCACATCCCCAGCCCTTTTTATTTTTTATTTTAAAACAGGGACACACTAAGTTGCTCAGGGCCTCACTAAATTGCTGAGTCTGGCTTTGAACTTGTGATTTTCCTGCCTCAGCTCCCTGAGCAGCTGGGACTTTAGGTGTTTGCCACCATGCCCTGATATACAGGTTCAAGAAGACTGAATCCACCCTATAGATAGATAATAGAAAAACTGAAAGAAAGAGTGAAAGAAGAATTCAGCTAAAAGAGGTAATCTGTCCCAGAACCAAACAACAAGGTTACAGCCCCATTTGGTGTGTGTGTGATGGGGGAGAAGCTTTGTATTTAATTGGAGTATTTTAATTGCAAAGTGAGATAAAAAGGGAAAGGAAATGGGGGCAAAAGAGAGAGAGAAAGAAAGAAAGAGAAAGACAAAGAGAGAAAGGCTTCCAACATGAGGGAATAAAAAGATCCGCAGGAGAAAGAGATTGATTTACAAGAAAAGATGAAAGGAATTTAAAATGTGACTTTGTTAAGTGATCACTAAACAGGGGTGTGATAACAGTTTACAAATGTTTAAATTGTATACTAAAAAAAGGAGGAGGAATTTGTTAAGCAAGAATAAGGAGGGTTAATTAGACATTAAGAGGATGTAATTGATCAAATTCTCATTCCATATAACTCAAGCTAAGCATTCTTGCTCTGCATAGTGTACAAATTCTTCCCTAAGGAATATGCTTTACTGATCTTCCCCTGAAATAAAAGGAGCCTGAACATTGAGCTCGTGTTTATCCTTTGGTTCTACCACATTCCTCCTAACTCCCAGGCAAGTGTGTCTGTTTTACCTCCACACCTCTTCCAAAGTTGCAGCCTCTACCCCCATGGAGCAAAGCCTACAGGCCTAGCAGCCCCAGCACATTAAGAGCATCTTAGTAGTCTATACTAGAGCTTTAGAGACCTCCTCCACTTCTGAAGCTGAGAAATTGGCTGGCAGCAAGACTAGACTCTGACAAAAACAGACTCATTTTAAAATGTCTTTGACACCCTTTTAGTACAAACCCCAGTTCAAGGTTTCAAGAGGTCAGAGGACTATGTAAATGTTTCTCTAAGAGGAAAAAGGAAGCAAAGAGATATCATTCATGTATATGGAATGACTTAATGTGTCACCTTTGGGAATGTTGATAGTGATTAATTTAAAAGAGTGTTATAAAGAAAGGAAGATGCACCCTGCACAGTGGTGCACACTTGTCATCCCAGTGACTCAGGAGATTGAGGCAGGAGGATTTTAGGTTTGAAGCCAGCCTCAGAAACTTAGTGAGACCCTCTCTCAAAATTAAAATTGAAAAGAAAAAGAACTGGGGCTACAGATCAGTGGTAAAGCACTCCTGGGTTCAATCCCCAGTACCAAGGGGGAGGGGGTTTAGGAGGAAGACAAAAAGATGCTTGAATCAAATAAATGAATTCTAAAGTTACAATTTTAGTCACTTGGGTACCCGAGTGCTGAGATCCTTGCCGGGAAGAGGAATACCATCAATAGTTCCCAGTTCACCACATTAATGACTCTAAAGTGCTGCTGCCAAATCCCAAACTGGTGACACCTAAGAATACCTTCCAAATGTGGTATCAATGCCTCATATTCCCTCTTCTGCTCCCTGCCAATTCAGAGACATTACCCTATGAGTGCCTTGTAGAACCTGCTTACTGTTATGACAGCATGGCAGTATATAACTTCAAATGGTCAACATAATATTCACATTTACACAAGAATCCACATGTGCCACCTGTATTTTCTATTCCAGTCATTTTCTGGTTTCATGATGGCTCACTTTTCTGTGGACTCACATGAGCTTAGAATGCTATTCATTTCAATCAGCCAAAAATTTCCTGACTAAATTATTAAGTTAAGAAATGTGGCATAAGCAGTCTAATTTGAGACTCCATCGAGACTAGACTGAGAAGCAGAAATGCAGAGGAAGGGCTTAAAATATACCACTTGATGGATGGCCTGAATCATTGCTGGGATTCTTTCATCTATATGTTTTATACAATAAAGAAGCACTGTAGACACACCGGTCAGACCACAGAGGAGGCCAGCAGCCACCATGTTGGTAAACTGACGTCACCACACCTGTTTTTGACTGACCGCAGCTCATTCAGCCATAGAACAGGTAATTTCAGGCTGCAATTCGCCTGCGGCTTGCAGACAGATTGCTAGGGTTCAGCGCCTGGGTGCTTCTTAAAATCTGATCTTATCGGAGTGAACACCGAGCGCGGGGCGGCCGAGTCCCGGCTCCCGGAACCGTCCCGGAACCGCCCTGGCTCCGGGCTGCGGAGCCTGCGGAGGCTGCTTCTTGGACCCTGCTAATATCAGAGCAAACACGAAACACCAAGAAGCCGAATTCCAGCTCCCGGAACTGAGCCCGCGGGGACTGCTTCTTGGAGCTTACACTTATAGGAGCTTACACCGAGCACAGAGCGGCCGAGTTCCGGCTCCCGGAACCGTCCCGGAACCGCCCTGGCTCAGGGCTGCGGAGCCCGCGGAGGCTGCTTCTTGGACCCTGCTACTATCAGAGCATACACCAAACACTAAGCGGCCGAATTCCGGCTCCCGGAACTGAGCCCGCGGGGGCTGCTTCTTGGAGCCTACACTTATAGGAGCTTACACCGAGCACGGAGCGGCCGAGTTCCGGCTCCCGGAACTTCCCTGGACCGGGGCTAGGAGCCCGCGGAAACTGTGTCTCGGTCAGGGTCCTGCTGAGGACAGGTCAGGACTCACCCACTGCTTGGGTTGCCTGGCAAGGGGAACGAAATGCTGCCATTCGCATAGGATACCAACATGGCAGAGATCTGATGTCAGCAGAAAGCGGTGGAGGAGAGATCTTCATCAATACCAGCGGTGACATAAGCAGTTGGTCTCCTGGTAAGGGGGGTGAGGCTCAGTCACCCGAGTCTCCTCAATTTGTCCTCGAGCCAGAGGGAAGGAGCCGGGCCGCCGCCAGCCCCCGGAGCAGGCCCAGCGGCTCGCCAGCGTGGTGACCGCGTGACCCCAATTGGAGAGGGGGCGGAGCGGAGCCGCCACCCACACCCGCCAGGTGGGCAGACCCACGACCCAGTAGTACATGGGCGTGGTAGGAGGGGCAGGGCAGAGCCGCCCTTCCGCGCTTGCAAGGTAAACAGACCTGTGACAGCCTGGCGGGTCAGGCCCAGTGGCCTGCCAGTGTGGTACACACGTCACCCCAACTCGAGTAGGGGCAGAGCAGATCCTTATCCCACGCCCGGATCAGGCCCTGCCGGTGTGGTGGTCACGTGACCCCAATTGGAGTGGGGGTGGAGCGGAACCGCCACCCATGCCCGCAGGGTGAGCAGACCAGTGATCAACCTGCAGATCAGGCCCAGGGGTCCGCAGGCGTGGTAGGAGGGGCAGGGCAGATCCGCCGCCCGCGCCTTCAAGGTAGGCAGACCTACAACAGACCGGCGGATCAGGCCCAGGAGCCTGCCGGCGGGGTACAAACACCACCCTAATTGGAGTAGTGACAGAGCAGAGTCGCCTCCCTTGCCAGGAACAGACCCAGCATCCTGCAGGCGGGGTAGTCACGACACCCCAATTGGAGTAGGGGCAAAGCAGAGCCTCCACCCGTGCCCGAAAGGTGGGCAGATCTGCGAACGACCAGCGGGACAGGCCCAGTGGCCTGCTGGTACGACAGACACGTCACCCCAATTGGAGTAGGGGCAGAACAGAGCCGCCACCAGCTCCCAGAACAGGCCCAGTGACCTGCCGGCGTGGTAGCCACGACACCCCAATTGGAATAAGGAGAGAGCAGAGCCGCCGCCCGCACCTGCAGGAAAGATACGCAAGCAGTATGAAAAGACAAGGAAAGAAAGGACCACAAGCAATGCAGGTCAACGCAACTTTAGAAGAGGTAACAGCTTCAGCAGATGGAATGTCAGATAAAGAATTCAGGATATACATGCTTCAGATGATCTGGAGTATCAAGGAAGACATTAAACAGCAAAATCAGACAATGAAAGATCACTTCGACAACGAATTACGCAAACAAATCCAGGAAGCAAAGGATCAACTATACAGGGAGATAGAGGTTATAAAAAACAAGCAATCAGAAATCCTAGAAATGCAGGAAGCAATAAACCAACTTAAAAACTCAATGGAGAATACTACCAACAGAGTAGAACACTTAGAAGATAGAACATCAGACAATGAAGACAAAGTATTTCAACTGGAAAAGAACATAGACAGCTCAGCAAGACTGTTAAGAAACCATGAGCAGAACATCCAAGAAATATGGGATAACATTAAGAGACCAAACTTAAGAGTCATTGGGATACAGGAAGGTACAGAGCTCCAAACCAAAGGAATGAGCAGTCTATTCAATGAAATAATACAAGAAAACTTCCCAGACTTGAAGAATGAGACAGAATCCCAAATCCTAGAAGCCTACAGGACGCCGAATGTGCAAAATCATAAGAGATCCACACCTAGACACATTATAATGAAGATGCCCAACATACAGAATAAGGAGAGAATTTTAAAAGCTACAAGAGAAAGGAAGCAGATTACATTTAGGGGCAAGCCAATCAGGATAACAGCTGATCTTTCAACACAGACTCTGAAAGCTAGAAGATCCTGGAATAACATATTTCAAACACTGAAAGATAATGGGTTCCAACCAAGAATTGTGTATCCAGCGAAATTAAGCTTCAGGATGGAGAATGAAATTAAAACCTTCCACGATAAACAAAAGTTTAAAGAATTCGCAGCTAGAAAACCATCTCTTCAAAACATCCTAGCCAAAGTATTACAGGAAGAGGAAATGGAAAATAACAATGAAAACCAACAGTGGGAGGTAGGACAGTAAAGGGGGGGGGGAACAATCAAAGAGGAAAACAAACAATGTTTAGTAACAGAAATAAACAAATATGGCTGGAAGAACAACCCATATCTCAATAATAACCCTAAATGTTAATGGCTTAAACTCACCAATTAAGAGACACAGGCTAGTAGAATGGATCACAAAACAAGACCCAACAATATGCTGCCTACAGGAGACGCATTTGATAGGAAAAGACATACATAGGCTGAAGGTGAAAGGTTGGGAAAAATCATATCACTCATATGGACTTCGGAAACAAGCAGGCGTGTCCATACTCATATCAAATAAAATAGATTTCAAGCCAAAGTTAATCAAAAGAGATAAAGAGGGACACTACATACTGCTTAAGGGAACCATACACCAACAAGACATAACAATCATAAATATTTATGCCCCAAACAATGGTGCAGCTATGTTCGTCAAACAAACTCTTCTCAAGTTCAAGAGTCTAATAGACCACCACACCATAATCATGGGAGACTTCAACACACCTCTCTCGCCACTGGACAGATCTTCCAAACAAAAGTTGAATAAGGAAACTATAGAACTCAATAACACTATTAATAACCTAGACCTAATTGACATATATAGAGTATACCACCCAACATCAAGCAGTTACACTTTTTTCTCAGCAGCACATGGATCCTTCTCAAAAATAGATCATATATTATGTCACAGGGCAACTCTTAGACAATATAAAGGAGTAGAGATATTACCATGCATCTTATCTGATCATAATGGAATGAAACTGAAAATCAACGATAAAAGAAGGAAGGAAAAAGCATACATCAATTGGAGAATGAACAATAGGTTACTGAATGATCAATGGGTTATAGAAGACATCAAGGAGGAAATTAAAAAATTCTTAGAGATAAATGAAAACACAGACACAACATATCGGAATCTATGGGACACATTGAAAGCAGTTCTAAGAGGAAAATTCATTGCTTGGAGTTCATTCCTTAAAAAAAGAAAAAACCAACAAATAAATGATCTCATACTTCATCTCAAAATCCTTGAAAAAGAAGAGCAAAACAACAGCAAAAGAAGTAGAAGGCAAGAAATAATTAAAATCAGAGCTGAAATTAATGAAATCGAAACAAAAGAAACAATTGAAAAAATTGACAAAACTAAAAGTTGGTTCTTTGAAAAAATAAACAAAATCGACAGACCCTTAGCGATGCTAGTGAAGAGAAGAAGAGAGAGAACTCAAATTACTAGCATACGGGATGAAAAAGGCAATATCACAACAGACACTTCAGAAATACAGAAGATAATCAAAAACTATTTTGAATCCTTATACTCCAATAAATTAGAAGATAGTGAAGGCATAGATAAATTTCTTAAGTCATATGATCTGCCCAGATTGAGTCAGGAGGATATAGAAAACCTAAACAGACCAATATCAATTGAGGAGATAGAAGAAACCATCAAAAGACTACCAACTAAGAAAAGCCCAGGTCCCGATGGGTATACAGCAGAATTTTACAAAACCTTTAAAGAAGAACTAATACCAATACTTTTCAAGCTACTTCAGGAAATAGAAAAGGAGGGAGAACTTCCAAATTCATTCTATGAGGCCAACATCACCCTGATACCTAAACCAGACAAAGACACTTCAAAGAAAGAAAACTACAGACCAATATCTCTAATGAACCTAGATGCAAAAATCCTCAATAAAATTCTGGCGAATCGGATACAAAAACATATCAAAAAAATTGTACACCATGATCAAGTAGGATTCATCCCTGGGATGCAAGGCTGGTTCAATATACGGAAATCAATAAATGTTATTCACCACATCAATAGACTTAAAAATAAGAACCATATGATCATCTCGATAGATGCGGAAAAAGCATTCGACAAAGTACAGCATCCCTTTATGTTCAAAACTCTAGAAAAACTAGGGATAACAGGAACATACCTCAATATTGTAAAAGCAATCTATGCTAAGCCTCAGGCTAGCATTATTCTGAATGGAGAAAAACTGAAGGCATTCCCTCTAAAATCTGGAACAAGACAGGGATGCCCTCTCTCTCCACTTCTCTTCAACATAGTTCTCGAAACACTGGCCAGAGCAATTAGACAGACGAAAGAAATTAAAGGCATAAAAATAGGAAAAGAAGAAATTAAATTATCACTATTTGCAGATGATATGATTCTATATCTAGCAGACCCAAAAGGCTCTACAAAGAAACTATTAGAGCTAATAAATGAATTCAGCAAAGTGGCAGGATTTAAAATCAACACGCATAAATCAAAGGCATTCCTGTATATCAGCGACAAATCCTCTGAAATGGAAATGAGGACAACCACTCCATTCAAAATATCTTCAAAAAAAATAAAATACTTGGGAATCAACCTAACAAAAGAGGTGAAAGACTTATACAATGAAAACTACAGAACCCTAAAGAGAGAAATAGAAGAAGATCTTAGAAGATGGAAAAATATACCCTGTTCATGGATAGGCAGAACTAACATCATCAAAATGGCGATATTACCAAAAGTTCTCTATAGGTTTAATGCAATGCCAATCAAAATCCCAATGGCATTTCTTGTAGAAATAGAGAAAGCAATCATGAAATTCATATGGAAAAATAAAAGACCCAGAATAGCAAAAACAATGCTAAGCAAGAAGTGTGAATCAGGCGGTATAGCGATACCAGACTTCAAACTATACTACAGAGCAATAGTAACAAAAACAGCATGGTACTGGTACCAAAACAGGCGTGTGGACCAATGGTACAGAATAGAGGACACAGAAACCAATCCACAAAACTACAACTATCTTATATTTGATAAAGGGGCTAAAAGCATGCAATGGAGGAAGGATAGCATCTTCAACAAATGGTGCTGGGAAAACTGGAAATCCATATGCAACAAAATGAAACTGAATCCCTTTCTCTCGCCATGCACAAAAGTGAATTCAAAATGGATCAAGGAACTTGATATCAAATCAGAGACGCGCCGTCTGATAGAAGAAAAAGTTGGCTACGATCTACAGTCGGTGGGGTCGGGCTCCAAATTCCTCAATAGGACACCCATAGCACAAAAGTTAATAACTAGAATCAACAAATGGGACTTACTCAAACTAAGAAGTTTTTTCTCAGCAAAAGAAACAATAAGAGAGGTAAATAGGGAGCCTACATCCTGGGAACAAATCTTTACTCCTCACACTTCAGATAGAGCCCTAATATCCAGAGTATACAAAGAACTCAAAAAATTAGACAATAAGAGAACAAACAACCCAATCAACAAATGGGCCAAGGACCTGAACAGACACTTCACAGAGGAGGACATACAGTCAATCAACAAGTACATGAAAAAATGCTCAACATCTCTAGCTGTCAGAGAAATGCAAATCAAAACCACCCTAAGATACCATCTCACTCCAGTAAGATTGGCAGCCATTAGGAAGTCAAACAACAACAAGTGCTGGCGAGGATGTGGGGAAAAGGGTACACTTGTACATTGCTGGTGGGACTGCAGATTGGTGCAGCCAATTTGGAAAGCAGTATGGAGATTTCTTGGAAAGCTGGGAATGGAGCCACCATTTGACCCAGCTATTCCCCTTCTTGGTCTATTCCCTAAAGACCTAAAAAGAGCATGCTACAGGGACACTGCTACATCGATGTTCATAGCAGCACAGTTCACAATAGCAAGACTGTGGAACCAACCTAGATGCCCTTCAATAGACGAATGGATAAAAAAAACGTGGCATTTATACACAATGGAGTATTACTCTGCATTAAAAAATGACAAAATCATAGAATTTACAGGGAAATGGATGGCATTAGAGCAGATTATGCTAAGTGAAGCTAGCCAATCCCTAAAAAACAAATGCCAAATGTCTTCTTTGATATAAGGAAAGTAACTAAGAACAGAGTAGGGACGAAGAACAGGAGAAGAAGATTAACATTTAACAGGGATGAGAGGTGGGAGGGAAAGGGAGAGAGAAGGTAAATTGCACGGTAATGGAAGGAGACCCTCAGGGTTATACAGTGGAGGGGGTAGAGAGAGAGGAGGGGAGGGGAGGGGAGAGGTGGGGAGGGGGGAGGGTGGATGATGGGAAAGGCAGCGGAGCACAACAGACACTAGTATGGCAATTTGTAAATCAATGGATGTGTAACTGATGTGAATCTGCAATCTGTGTATGGGGTGAAGGTGGGAGTTCATAACCCGCTAGAATCAAAGTGTGGAATATGATATGTCAAGAAATTTGTAATGTTTTGAACAACCCACAATAAAAAATTAAAAAAAAAAAAAAAAAAAAAAAAAAAAAAAGAAGCACTGTACTTTCCAAAGAATTTCACATAACCGTGGGAGATTCTCTTTCAGTGTGTTTTAATTGGGTTTAATATAAAAGTTATTTCGCTGCCCTCTTCATTACCAGAATATTTTTTTTCTATCTGAAGTAGATAAAACAAAAGTTTAATTCCTAAGGCTGTGAGTTGCTATAGTGGACTTGTGTTGCTTTTGTTTGTCCATGACTGTTGCCCCCTTCCCTTAGGGGTAATAGTTTATAGATTTTTAGTTCTACTCTGGTTTTAGGTATGATCTCATGACACAGAGGAGGTCTTATGACTCAGGTCTGCCAGTCAAAATATACATCTGTCTAGTCCAGTGATTGGCCCAAGAATGAGTATTTGATTCAAGACATAGCAGCCAAAGTGTTTCTGTGGAAATCAATATATGCACGTCTGGAGTGCGTGATGGTCATTCTCCCATTCCTATGCCTCTTTGGAGGAGTCTCTATGAGACTCAAAATAAGCAGAAATGACATATGCAGAGAAAGTCAGAGCTCCTGAATCTAGCTGTGTCTGGAGCTATGAAAACTGCCCTTCAACTTCACAGGCACATTTACCAATTAGTTCACTTTTTTCTGCCTCAGTTAGTTTCCATTGAACTTCTGGCATTGCAACCAAAATATCCCCAAATAAGGCCTATCAGTGCTATTTAGGGAAAATAAATTAAATACAGAGGTATTTTTCACCATATGCAATCGGCATCTTTTTCAGAAATTGAGAAAAAACCTAAATGTTGTGAATCAACTTGTACAAAATCAAAAATAACACATTGCCACAGGGCGAGGTGGTGCATGCCTATAATCCCAGAGACCTGGGAGGCTGAGGCAGGAGGGTCACAAGTTTAAGGCCAGCCTCAGCAACTTAGCAAGACCCAAGGGAACTTAGTGAGACCCTGTCTCAAAATTAAAAAAAAAAAAATAAAATAAAATAAATAAAAAAGGCTGAGGATATGGCTCAGGGATTGAGTGCCCCTGGATTCAATCCATGGTCTATATTATGTATGCATGTATGTATAAATAAATAAACAAACTAATAAAAAAACATATTGCTAAAAGGAAACTCATCAGGGTTCTTTTATGGTACAGGTTATTTATTTGTGTGTTTTAAGAAAAAGAATAACTATCTAAATGGAGAGAACCAAGTAACTCTTGGTGATTCAGGGAGGGCTAGTGAGCAACAAATTTAGTGATTTCATTACTTATGGATTTAATTCTCACCCTTGTTGGATTAGAAATTTGGTTTAGTTGGTGAACTAAGATAGGATCTGTCCCTCAGGGGAGGATCCCTTTAAGCAAGCTCATAGAGACTAAAATAGAAAACTAAAATGCCAACTGATCAATGGACAATGAGAAAGATATCCATTGGACTAGAATCCTTACCTCAATGGATCACTGCATTCTCTTCTTTAAGACACAAGTTGCATCATGATAGTGTGGATCCAGCCAAAAAAAATGTTTTTGTAGGTCTGTGTTATAGGACTTATAATATTTGTAATTATAGAACAAATAGTGAAATTTCACATTACAATCTAGATTTCCAACTCCTCTTGAAAAACTGGAATACCTACCAATATTGGCTCTTCCTTCTATGCCATTGATTACCTAGATCTGAGTAGTAGCTGAGTTTGTCTATAGGACATGGACTCTTCAATATACCAGAGCACCCATCAAGCCCATTTTACTCATTTATATTCCTGCTCTGGCCTATCTACCCATGTGAGTTTTATACATTTTGGAATGAAAGTTACAAACTCCTTCCTGGCCCCTAGACTCATGGGCTAGTTCAAGAAAGGAAAATGAGGAAAGCCAATGCAATTAGAATGAATCTCAGGAATTTCTCTGGGAACACTGAAGCAAAGATGTTCACTTCTTTTCTGGTGCATATGAAAAAGGAAACATGGATGCCAGCATGATGCTGACAATCATTCTGAGACTCTAAGGGAAGCAAGTCCTATGATGACAAAATATATCAAGGAAGACACAGAGACACCAAAAGAAATAAGATATTTGGGGATTCCATGGAGTTACAGGACCAAGTCTTATCTAAAAAATATGTAGGATGATAAATGATCCTATTATTTAAGGGATTTTGAGTTGAGTGATTTGCCACAAAAAGTATTCTGATATTAGAAAGTTTTTTTTTCCTCCAATAGAATCACTAGCAAACCATTATTATGCATGGAAAATATGCAAGGTCCTGAAACAAAACAAGTTTACTATCCTCAGCTACAATATATACTAAAATCAGAGTTTGTTTCACTTACTGAATCCTGATTTTAGTCCTACCTTCGTGAGATTGTACCTAGTTCACCTGGAATAGAATTTTTCGATGAAGAGTTCCCAAAATTTTTATGGCTCAAATAAATCTTTTGTGCTTTGTCCACATATGACTAATTGTGTATCATTATATGAAGATTTAATATTTGGGAGTCAATTGTATTTTCCTAATTTCCAAGTTCCATGTGAGATTATTTATATCTTTCTTCATGTACTGTAAATAAGAACATATATGACTGCATATGCTTGTGATCTACTTCAGACATTTTAAAAAACAGGAACATATCTCTTATCTAAATAATTATTATTTGGCAACTCTAGCAAATCTGAAATGCAGATAAAAGTCAAGAAGAAACAAAGTTCTTTTTTATTTTAATTTGTTATACATGACAACAGAATGCATTACAATTCATATTACACATATAGAGCACAAGTTTTCATATCTCTGGCTGAACACAAAGTAGAGTCACACCATTCGTGTCTTCATACATGTACTTAGGGTTCCTACCACTATACCTCCTCCCTTCCCCCCTCCCCTTTTCCCCTTTTCCTTACCTAGAGTTCATTTAATGCTCCCTCCCCACCACACCCCCTACAGCACGTTATGGATCAGCACCCTTAAATCAGAGAAACCATTCAGCATTTGGCTTTTTGAGATTGGCTAATTTCACTTAGCATTATATTTTCCAGCTCCATACATTTACCTGCACATATCATGATTTTATTCTCTTTTAATGCTGAATAATATTCCATTGTGTTTATATACCACATTTTCTTTATCCATTCATCTACTGAAGGGCATCTAGTTTGGTTCCACAATTTAGCTGTTGTGAATTGTGCTGCTATAAACATTGATGTGGCTATGTCCCTGTAGTGTGCTGGTTTTAAGTCCTTTGGGTATAGACCAAGGAGTGGGATAGCTGGGTCAAATGGTGATTCCATTTCCAGTTTTGCAAGATTCCTCCATAACTGCTTTCCATATTGGCTGCACTAATTTACAGTCCCAACAGCAATGTATGAGTGTGCCTTTTTCCCCTGCATCCTCGCCAACACTTATTGATGTTCATATTCTTAATAGCTGCCATTCTGACTGGAGTGAGATGAAATCTTAGAGTAGTTTTTATTTACATTTCTCTAATTGCTAGAGATGTTGAACGTTTGTTCATATATTTGTTGATGGATTGTATATCTTTTTCTGAGAAGTGTCTCTTCAGTTCCTTGGCCCATTTATTGATTGGGTTATTTGTTTGTTTGCCTGTTTGTTTTGGGGGGGGGTTGTTAAGATTTTTGAGTTCTTTATATATTCTAGAGATTAGTGCTCTATCTGATGTGCATGTGGTAAAAACTTGTTCCCAATTAAGTAGGCTCTCTATTCACCTCACTGATTATTTCTTTTACTGAGAAGAAGCTTTTTAGTTTGAATCCATCCCATTTATTGATTCTTGATATTAATTATTGTGCTATAGGAGTCTTATTAAGGAAATTGGGGCCTAATCTGACATTATGTAGATTTGGGCCTACTTTTTCTTCTAATAGGCACAGTATCTCTGGTTTAATTCTTAGGTTCTTGAGGAAAACTACCCCATTTACAATAGCATCAAAAAATAAAATACTTGGGAATCAACTTAATGAAGGAGGTGAAAGACCTCTACAATGAAAACTACAGAATGTTAAAGAAAGAAATTAAAGAAGACCTTAGAAGATGGAAAGATCTACCTTGTTCTTTGATAGGCAGAATTAATATTGTCAAAATGACCATACTACCAAAAGCACTATACAGATTTAATGCAATTCTGATCAAAATCCCAATGACATTCCTCATAAAAATAGAAAAAGTAGTCATGAAATTCATCTGCAAAAATAAGAGACCCAGAATAGCCAAAGCAATCCTTAGCAAAAAGAGTGAAGCAGGTGGCATCATATACCAGACCTTAACCTATACTACAGAGCAATAGTAACAAAAAACAGCATGGGATTGGCACCAAAATAGACTATTAGGCCAGTGGTACAGAATAGAGGACACAGAGACTAACCCACATAATTACAGTTATCTTACATTTGACAAAGGCACCAAAAACATACATTGGAGAAAAGATAGCCTCTTCAACAAATGGTGCTGGGAAAATTGGAAATCCATATGCAACAAAATGAAATTAAACCCCTATCTCTCACCATGCAAGAAGAAACAAAGTTCTATGAAGCCAAATTACATAGAATCACATTACCTTATCAGATACCCCCTCAGAGTTACTTACTCTTACTTTTCACAGAATTCAAACAAAAGCGGTGTTCTGATTTCTTAGGCCATAAATGTTTAGAAGTAGTTAACTAGAAGTGTGTGTAAACATGTTAAATGCAGGCACTACTGACAACAAAAATGAGGGTACAGTTAACAATGGTTGATGGTACTAATGAAAGATAGAATGGAAGAGACAGAGACATAGATGATAGGGAAATTCAGAGAAAGAAAGAGAAACAAACCCCAAAAACATAGCATTGTTATAAAGCCAAGAGAATCTGAAATACATGAATTGGCAATGAGAACACAGTATCATGTACAGGTTAGTACAGTAGCTGCCATTTGATGAGCCTGGTTAAACAGAAAGTTAAATTATAATTAATACTTTAAGAATTCACATAACTCATCATATATTTTTTAAAGTATTTCTTCAAAAAAAAAAAAAACTAAGCTTGTGGTTTTCAAAGGAATGTACTCCAGTTACAAGAAATAATTCAGTTCCTGGAATATAGTAGGAACTATATTTATCAGATCCTAGCAAATTTATTTTGCATTCTTGGAGATGATTTGTCTACTAATTGAAAATGTGTGTGTGTATACATAAGTGTCTGTGTGTCTGTGAGTTTCTATCAATGGAACAGATCATTTATAAGAAACATTAGTTACCTACAAAAAGTCGTAATAAGATATAATGCTTTTCAACTGTAAATTGAGCAATATTATGAGAAAAGAGTTTTAATTCATAATTGCATTTATGTGAAAAGTCTTACAAAAGCATTAAAGTAAAATAATTCCTCTTTATTTAAAAGAATAAAATAGGTAAAATTAGAACTGTCCAAAAAATATCTAATACAGTGTATTGTGCTGCATGTCACATAAACTTTCACCAACCACAAACTTTCCCAAAGTAAAATTCTACCGTGCAAGACTTTATTTTGACATAATTTTTCCACATCCAAAAGAATTTGTTTTGAGTTTTGTGAATTACTTCTGTTTGAGATAATTTTAAAAGAAGGGGATGTGTAATGGATAAGAGAAGATGAGGCAAATAGTTGGATGAAGAAGAGTTAGGGTTTTACAGTACAGTCATAAAAGAGAGGAATCTTGACCTTGGAACTGCATCTGTTAGCAAGAGAAGAGAATAGGATGTGTGAAATGTTCTTTAGCATCATGATAATATCTTGCAATAGCGAGGCACTACAATGATTCTTAAAGTCTTAAAATCAGAAAAGCACCTAACATTTAATTGGAGGGAAACACACACACACACACACACACATACACACACACAAACACACACACCAAATTGTCATTAATAGGCATAATATCCATAATAAAGCAAAATCAATTTAGTTTCTGATAGCTAAAAAAGGAAGGCCAGGGGTGGATCCAAATTTTATTGGCCTGAGGTTTGGAGGGCTCTCTTTTAGAAAAAGAATGCAACATTATAAGTACAAAACTAAAGACAAAATACACAGTAATCTGAACAAAATGCAGCTAAATATCCTACTTTTGCAAATTTTACAAAAACATATGGTCATGTGAACCTTTGGTATTGTGAACGCAATAGCTTTGGAAGACACCCTGCAAGTGGCAAGCTGAAGTGTAAACTTCATTGCCTTGTGGTAAATTTACCTCTGAGAGATGTAATCATTTGTGTCTAGTATGTAAGAAATGATAAATATAAATTAATTAAATAGAAATGTTTATTTATATACCCAGAGTTAGACAAACTGTGAGGTTTGGGGATCCAATCTTTTAAACTTCCTATTCTGCTTAAGACTTCTGACACTAACTATATGAATTTAGAGAGTAACTACAAAGTTAGACAGCACAATCCCTGAAATTGTCTCCACTTCTCATATCAACTGCAAGTTCAAGGGGTTCATGAAACCATTCTCAGTTTTGATAATTCACAGTGAGGGCTCATGGAACTCACTAAAATATACTATACTCATAGGTATGCTATGCTCAAGTTCGGGACCCCCAAAAGACCACCAGAGACCAAGATCCATGTAAGCAGCAAAGAGGTGTTTATTGTGAGCTAGCTGGGTCCTCCGTGAGCACACAGGAACTGGTGAAGCTGAGAGGCCCCGAGCCCAGGGTTTGCAGCAGTTTTATACACTCTTTGGGGAAGGCAGGGACTTCACATAAATCCTAGCATCTCTTAGCAAATCATCACACACCGCAGGAAAATCATAAAACAACTCTAAAAGATGATTAGCACATTCACTGGCGGGAACAAGTTGGGTAGGGGTGATTGGTTAGTACAAAAGGGGTATTTATTTGAACTGATTGGTTTAAGCCACGAGGGGTGTACCTGCTGAACTATATGGTTTCCCAACATGTTATCAACCACCATAAACTACTGGGAGGATCATCTAGCATCCCAGGTATTTTCCCTGTCTCATGCTAATTGGTGGTTGCTAGGGGGTTGCTATGGGTCCTCACATAGCTTGACTGAGTCATGGACACCTGGTGCAGCAGATCTCTCCTGTTATTTGCAGACAAACAACTCAGCAGGGTGGGTATGTGCCTAGGAGTGGGTTTTTCCAAGGACAAGGGCCACGCCCCCTTCCTTGGACAGGCTTTGCTCTGAGGTAGAGGCTGGTTTCTCAAAAATGGAGTCACATCAGTTTCTCAGGTACAGTTTACTTAGGAAAAAGTGTACAGATGCATAGAAAAAGGCACATAGGACAGAGTACAGGAGAGTAACACAAAGCTTTCATTGTCCTCAGGATGCCCTGGCCTCTGAGTAAAGATGTGTGATAATATGCACAATACTAACAATCATGGAATCTCATTTTAGCATAGGAGTCCAGAGTTTTCACTGGGGCTACATTACCTAGGCATGATTGAGTGACTGCTCATTTGGTTGAACTCAATTTCTAGCAATTTCCTCCATTCCCTGGAGATTAACTGAAACCATAGGATCTGAAGGGCCCCCCCCCAAGAGTCACTTCATTAGCATTAACTATTAGGTGTGGTCTGAAGGGCCCACCATGAGTAACAAAGACACTTAATAGCACTCAGAAAATCCCAAGGGTGTAGAAAGCACCTCTTAGGAACTCTGGGCCAAAGTAAATTCTTTATCACACAATAGAAAATACCAATGATGTGAGTCAGGCATAGTGGTGCACACTTGTAGTCCCAGCTACTCAGGAACCTGAGGTAGGAGGATCACGTGTGAGATCAGCAGTCTAGGCCTGCACAGCAAAATTCTGCCTCAAAAAATTAATAAATAAACACACTAATATACTCATTAATATACATCTAATTTTATTTTTATAATTTAAACATATTCATGTGTTTTTATAAGTCACCATGGTTCCCTAACTCTATTTTTCTTGTAGAAAGTTTATAAATTCCTCATCTTTATCATAGTTGCCAGGTTGGGGGAGTGGAAATTATTTTATCTATATAATTTAGGTCATCTTTACAAAATGTGACAATTTACAACTGTGACAAATGTCAAAACTGGTTGAACTGCTTTTATTTTTAAATTAACTATTGCAAATGACAGCAACACATTTAAAAATAAATTTAAGCAAAGAGAAGAATTGATTGGCTCATGTAACTAGAATATCTTGCAAGGAGTATGTTACTTTAAGCATAGCTGGATTCAGGGATGCAGAAAATATTAACAGGACTCAGTTTCTCCTAATTACTCAGATTTTCTTTCCTCCTGTGGAGAGGCAAAAATGACCATCAAAAGCTCCAGCAGTTTACAGTCTCACAGGCTTCCATGATTAAAAAAGAAAAGGAGGAGAAGAAGAGGAGGAGGAGGAAAAGAAAAAGCATTCTTTGTTCCTAATAGCCCCAGCAGTATTTTGGTAGCTATAACATCTTGGGTTTCATGCAGTGCCTGACCTAACCTTAACTCTTATTTACCAGGCTCACCAGATTACCTCTTCTAAATCAAAAATCTAGAGGATGGGTTCTGCCCCATTCAAAAGACAAAAACTGAAGTGGTGTTGGAGGGTAGTTACTCAAAGAAAAACGAGGATGCTCTTATTTAAAAAAGGTTGAAGGGATTCTGAGTACAGAAGCACTACAGTCCTATTAGTAAGCCTCATATTAGATGATCAATTAAAGAGAATTATTTCAATCAAGCAGTATTTTTCACATTCTAAACAAATTTATTAGATATAATGAACATATAATAACCACACTAATTTCAAGTGTATATTTCAATGTTCACACACATATATATGTATACCCGTACAACTGTTACGAGAGTTCTAGGCCAGAAGCCTGACTCTGGGTTCCAATAAATAAGGTTCAATCATTCTCCCCAAAAAAACAAACAGAAAAGGTAATGGTGACAATCATGAAAGAAACAGTATCACTGTAGCTACAACTGGGAAGGCAAGGGGATACATATCTTATCCTTGTCCTTGAAAGACTGATAATGACTTTCAGATTTTATAGAATGGGGAATAAGGGCAAAGGTTGGGGGTTTGCATAGCTGAAGGTTTTGCACAAATGCCAAAGCAAGAGATCCTGATCTGGTGTGGTCTGGTCCATCATTATTCTCAGGATTGGTCTTATTGATATAAGAGAGTTGCTCTGCAGGGTGTGTTGGGTGTGTGGGAGACTCCCCCTTCTAGCAAGAACATCACTGAATCCCTTACCCCTCCCCCTCCTCTCAGAAGAGCGCCATATTCAAAGGTCTTCTCAACCAATCCCCAGAGGAGCAGGACACAGTGTCCCCGCTGTTCCTGAGTCACCCTGCCAATCAACATCCACCATGTCCCCTATGTCCCCTATGCAACCCTTCTTAAGCTGATGCTTATAAGCATATGGTCTCTTCTCTCTGCTCTCTGCCCTCTTCCTCTTCTCTCTGCTTTCTCTGCCCTCTTCCTCTTCTTTCTCTCCTCTCTCTACCCTTCCTCTTTCTCTCTGCTCTCTTCCTCTTCTCCTCTCTCTGGTTTCTGCCTCTCCTTTCCTTCAGGCAGCCCCCTCCCCCAGTAAAATATCTTGGTTGAATCTCCGTCTAGGGTAAGTCACTCACCTTTCAGGGTGGGTAACTTCCAATCATCACAACATGTTTATGGATCAGACCTGTTGTTCCTGGAACCCAAGGAGACCCAGAGCAAAGGTGATAGATGCAAAATGGGGACATAGATGCCATATTTTTAGTTCTGTTTTTAGCTACCTCTCAGACATTCGCAGGCAAAAGTGAAGAAGTCTAAGTCTGTAAGGGTAAAAGAAATTGAAGTTAAAGCGTAAAAGTTAAAGGGTAAAAGACCGGGTGTTGTAAAGTTTCTAAGCTGCAAGGTCTGAGTTAAAATGTAAAGGAGGTATTGTTAGGTTTCTATGTTACCTGCAAAACCTGAAATTTCTGTAGCTGTTAAGACAATGCTTAGAACCGCCCAGTAAACATTTCCCCTGATTGTCTGGTTGTTTAATAACTGAAGGGGTCTGTGTGGTTGCACGCAGGCCTTGCAGGGCCTGAACCAATCAGTTTGAATGTGTACTCTCCTTAGGAATGACCTATCACTCCAGCCTGACCTGTTCCCGCCAATGAATGAACTAATCATGTTTAGGAGTTATTGTTCAATTTTCCCGCGCCTCATGATGATTTGTTCTGATGTATACAAAGCCCTCCGCCCTCCCCAAAAAGTGTACTTAAGCAGTGCTCAGCCCCTGCTCGGGGCTCTGGGCTGCTTTCCCTTCTTGAGTGAGCACGGAGCCCCAGCATGCTGGTTCAATAAATCCCCCTTCTGCCAATTGCATGAGTGGTCACTTGGTGGTCTCTTTCTCCGACGTTTCGCAGGACCCTTACAAGTCCTTATTACACAATCACTACTATAATCAAGATACAAGACATTTCCATCACCCCAGAAAGTTCCCTCTTACTCTCCATTACCACTTCCACCCAGAAACCAAAGAACCACTTGATTTGTCTTTTATAAATACAGCTTGGTTTGTATTTTCTAGAATTTCATATAAAGGAAAACATAATGTATTTATTTTTTTATGGATGCCTTCTTTCATTCATCATGTGTTGGAGATTCACCCATATTATTGAGGTGTCAGTAGCTCCTTTTTGTATTGCTGAGCAATATAACATTGTATAGATAAACCAAAGTTAATAAATTTCCAATTTGAGGCATGTTTGGGTTGTTTTCTACTTATAGCCACAATCAATAAAGCCACTATGAATATTCATATAGAACTCTTAATGTGAACATATGTTTTTATTTCTCTGGGTAAATTAAGAATGAAAAAGGTGGGTGGTATAGTACTCGAATTTTTAACTTTAAATAAACTGTCAAACTGCCTAATATTTGTGTAATTTTATATTCTCCACTAGCCTTGTATGGGAATTCCAGGTGCTCCTGCATACTTTCTGATATTTAGTATTGTAATTTTAGGGGGGGGGTAGTATATAGTATTATTTTATTGTCATGTTAATGTGCACATTTCTGATAACTAAAGATGTTATATTTTCATGTTTTTGGCCACTTGCATATATTTTTTGTGAATTGTCTGTCAGATATTTTGCTCACTTTATATTAAGGTATCTTCTTATATCTTTAAATTATCTTTATGCATTGTGAATGAAAGTCATTTGTTTGAAATATGTTTTGTGAATATTTTTCCTACTCTGCTACTTGCCTTTTCATTTATAAATGATGCTTTCAAATAATAAAGCTTGTTAAGCTTTAGCAAGAACCAATTTATCTTTTTCTTTCTCTCATGGCTCTTGCTTATCTTTCTCTTTCTTCTACATAATGTTTGCCTATTCCAAGGTCCTTTCTATATTTTCTTCTGGAATGTGTATACTTTTAGCTCTTTAGTTCTGTGGGTTTTTTTTCCTGGATGATATTAGGTAAGAGTAAATATTTGTATGTGTGTGTGTGTGTGTGTGTGCGTGCGCGCACGCACACGCACAGGCAGATAAGCAGTTGTTTCAGTACAATTTTTTTAAAAAAGGCTTTCATTTACACCATTAAATTACCTTAGCACCTTTGTTAGAAATCAATTGGCCATATATGAATGGATCTATTTCTATTCTACTGATTTATAGATCAATCCGTTCATGAATAGATTATCTTGTTTACTATAGTTTGTAAGTCCTGAAATCAGGTATTATAAGTTATCCAACTTTGTTCTTTATAAAAATGTTTGGCTTTTTAAGAAAATTCACATTTTCATATTAATTTGAAGAATAACTTTAAATTCCATAAAACATCTGGGAGGAAGTTTGAGTAGGATTGGATAGAATCTATGTATCAACTTGGGAACAACTAATATGTGAACAATATTGAGGTTTCCCTGATTTAAAGATTAAACAATTCACTTGGGTATTCTTGAATTTATTTCAAAATGATTTTATAGTTTTCAGTGTAGAAAGTCATATAACCTCATCAAAGTTATCCTAAAGTATATCATGGTTTCAATGCTATTTTGAAAAGAATTATATTTTCATTTTATTTTTCAAACATTTGTTGTAACAGTGT
Source organism: Marmota monax (assembly GCF_021218885.2). Classification (NCBI taxonomy): domain Eukaryota; kingdom Metazoa; phylum Chordata; class Mammalia; order Rodentia; family Sciuridae; genus Marmota; species Marmota monax. The sequence continues at coordinate 8,831,471 of NW_026695065.1, read as the reverse complement.
ATAAATACAATTGACTTTTATATGTTGACTTTGTATCATGCTATCTTGAGAGTCCCCAGGTAAATCAGAACTCCAGTACCAAAGAGGCTAGCAATTCCTTCCCTAACAGGAAATGAGTTGAACTAAGTGTGGGTGTTCATAGTTTGCCTTTCACAAGATAGTTTCTTTTATCTAGCAGACTACGTAATGCCTGTGACCATGAATGCCTTGTACAGAAAACTTGCTTATATCAGTAATTGCCCTTGAGGCTCTTGCCTGAACTGTGTCCACTTTAAGCCTTCCTGAGAGCTCATCCTTGTGTTTTCCCAGGTATCCAGGGAAAATCCGGCTTGAAGCAGCCCTTAGCTCTTCAGATGAAATACATAAATTCTACATACCATCACAATAAGAAATGAGCTCAACGATTTATTACTTACACATTCTGAGCAGGAAAGGGTCTATGTGAGGAGGGCAGTCCTCTGTTCCTAGGTCACTTAAGACATGAATGAAGAGTCAAGCAGAGAGAAAGAGCAATAGAGAGTTTATAGCAATTGGCAGTGTATTTAAAAGATAGTGCTTGGCTCATTTTAAGTTTGAGGGCAAATGCCTAAAATTTTGTTTTGAATTTTGGATTTTGGTTTTGTTTTTTTGGTTTTGTGTACCAGGTCTTGACCAAGCGAAACTTTACTCTGTGCTATATCTTATCTTCAGCCTTTTATTTTATTTTATTTGAAACAGGAATTCACTAAATTTCTTAGGATCTCACTAAGTTGCTGAGGCTGACCTTCAACTTGCAATTCTCCTGCCTAAGCTTTCTGAGTAGCTGGGATTACCTAAATGGTCTATTTTAAAGGATGCAGTGGGAAAACAGAGTCTAATTTTCTAGGTGGAAAATATATCTCTAAGTTCTTATTTCTGGCCACCAACTTTGAGCATTTGGTTGTGGAGGTTTTACCTCTAATGCAACAACCTTTCTTATCTCATTCTCATTACACAGGTTAAATTGCAGAATTCATTTATTAGTTTTAGTAGATTTTTTGTACTTCATTGAGGACTTTGTAATCATGCAATCATAGCATCTGTGAATGAACTTTACTTTTTTCCTATCCAATTTAGTGTCTTTTATTTCATTTTCTTGCCTTATTGCACAATGTTTTAGTCAGCTTTTTTTTCCACTGCAACCAAAAGACCTGAAAAGAACAATTTTAGAGTTCATTTGGGGCTCACAGTTTCAGATATCTCAATCCACAGATAATCAACTCTATTGTTCTGGGCCCAAAGTGAGGAAGAACATCATGGTGGAAGAGGAAAGCAGCCTAGGACGTGGCAAATAGGAACCAGAGAGATTGAGCTCGCCCCACCAGGGAAAAAAATATATATAGCCCAGAAGTATACCCTCAGCAACCCATCTTTTCCAGCTATACCCTACCTACCTACAGTTACTACCCAGATAATCCATTCAGATGGATTAATGCACTTAATGTGTTAAGGCTCTCGTAACCCAATTGTTTCACCTCTAAGCTTTCTTCGATTTTCTCTCACATGAGCTTTTGGGGGATACCACATATCTAAACCACAACACACAGACTAAGACATCTAGACTAATACAAAATTAAATGGAACTGATGATAGCAAACATTCTTGTGTCATTCTCAAATTTGGGGTGAAATAATGTCAGTTTTTCACCATTAAGTATGCATTAGTGATAAATATTTCTGTATAAGACTTTATCATGGTGATAAAATACACTTCTATGCATATTCTAAGAATTCTTGAATTATTTTAATGGCATTTCTACAGTTACTAAAATGACCATGAGTTTTCTTTCACGTTCTACCAATGTGTTTAAATGATAGCAATCAATTTTTCTTTTCTTTTAAAAAATGAAATATAATCCATATAACATTAAATTCATCCTTTTAATGTATACAATCTAATGTATCTTGTCTATTCAGAAGATTATGCAAGCATGATCAACAATTTCAGAAGATTTTCATCATCCCACCAAAAAAAATCACAGCCCCATTAAATGTTACTCTCCATTTGTCAACCCCTAGAAAACACTGATCTACTTTCTGTCTCTTTGGATTTACCTATTCTGGATAATTTGTATAAATAGAATCATACAATATATGGCTATTTCTGTCTGGCTTTCATTTAACATAATATTTTCAAAGTTTATCCATATTGTATCATGAATCAGTACTTAATTTATTTTTATGTCTGAATAATATTTTACTGTATGGATTTGCCACATTTTGCTATCCATTCTGATTTTTGGTTATTGAGAATAATGTTGCTATGAATATTCATGTACTAGTTTTTGTGAGAACATATGTTTTCAATTCTTTTGTGTATATATGTAGGAATGAAATTGCTGGATGGTATAGTAAATCTATGTTTATCTTTGTTAAGAACTTCTAATCTGTTTTCCAAAGTGGATGCATGGTTTCATATTCCCATCATCAACAATGTTTGAGGGTGCCAGTTTCTCTGTAACCTAGTCACACTTCTTATAGTACATCATTTTTATTACAATTAGCCTAGTCCATATCAATTGATAATGTCTTATTGCTAATTTTATTTCCATTTCCTTAATGACTAATGATGTTGAACTTCTATTCCTGGGATATATTGGTCACTAGTATATTTTCTTTAGAGAGAAGTCTGTTATTTATTTGTGGTTTTGGATTTTTTTTACTGTTGCATTATAGAGTTTTCTCTAATTCCGGATATTAGGCTCTCATTAGATATATGATTTGCAGATATTTCGCCCACAATGTGAATTATATTTTCACATTCTTGTTAGTTGTCTTTGTGTACAAAATTTTTAATTTTATTAAGACCAATTAGTCTATTTTTCTTTTCTCATATGTTTAAGAAACCATTGCTTAAACTAAGGCCATGCATGAGGACTTATATTTAGAATTTCTTCAGACAAGTTTATAGTTTTAGCTCTTACACTTGGATGTTGATCTATTTTGAGTCAATTTTTGTATATAATGTAAGGTGGGAATGCAGTTTCACTCTTTTGCTTATGGCTTTCTAACTGAACCAGCACCATTTCTTGAAAATACTTATTAATCCACTAAATTTTTTGAGTACATTTGTTGAAAATCATTTGCCCACATATGAGTTTTGTTCTGAACTCTCAATTTTTTTTTCCATCCATGTATATGTCTATCTTTATGCCAATGCCATGTACTCTTAATTACTGTAGGTTTGTAGTAAGTTTTGAAATCAGGGTATATGAGCCTAACTTCGTACTTCTCTAACAATATTGTTTTCCATATTCTGAATCCTTTGGAATTCAATACAATTTTAGTATCAGCTTACCAATTTCTCTCAAACAGTCAGCTGATATTTGATATATTTTCACTGACTCTTTAAATGAAGTTGGGGGGTGTTGCCATTTTAAAAATACTGAACTTTCCAATCTACAAACATGAGGTGTCTTTCCATTCATTTAAGTCTTGTTTAATTTCTTTTAAGATGTTTATAATTTTTGGTATAGAATTCTTGTACCACTTTTATAAAAATTTATTCTTAAGTATCTTATTATTTCTGATACTACTTATGAGAATTATTTTTTAATCTAATTTTCAAATGGTATATTTTTAGTGAAGAGAAATGCAATTATTTATAAAGATTTGTTAATTTTGTTGATCATTTCAAGGAATAACTTTTGATTTGGTTGATTACTTTATAGTTTTATCTATTTTGGATGGACTGGTTAAGTTACAACACTCATAGTACAATCATTTCACCCCAGAAATATCTTAACATAAGAGGACGTTTTGGGGAATACCTCATATCAAAATCACAATATTCAACCCCTAGCACCCAAAAACTCAGGTTCATCTCACAATGCAAAATGAATTTAATTAATTTCCAAAATTCCCATAACCTTAGTAGATCCAGCACTGCCAAAAATGCAAGTTCAAAATCTTATTTGAGACTTAAGGCAAACTCTTTGATCTGAGCCCCTTTAAAAATTAAAAAAAAAATGCATATATCTAATATTCAGTAGCATAGAGCAAACATTTCTATTCCAAAAGGAAGAAAAATGGAAGGTACAGTAAATAGTGATGGGGCCAAAACAAGACAGAAACCCTGCTGGAAAAAACATCTAGACCAGATGGCTGTAAGATGTGTTCTCCAAAATACTTGGGCAGCACTGCCCCTTTGGCCTTGCTGGTTGCATTGCTCTCTCCAGAGTCAGCAGTTTTTCTGGGCAGACACTCCACGTGACTGAAATCTCTTAATTTCTGGGATCTCCATTCCAGTTTCAGCTTCACCTTCACAGCTTCATGTATTGCCTTCTTGGAACAGCCCACAGGGACTCCAAGCCTGGTACACTTTGCCTGGCTTCCTAAGCCTTCCTTTAAAATCCCAGTGGAAGCCTCCATGACCCCCTAACTCTAGCATTCTGTATTCCTTCATAACTAGTACCATGTGGTTGACACCAAGGTCTACCCTCATCTTGAATAGCAAATGAGACTCCTGGGACCACACTGAAGTAGTCTCCAAGATTTTAGGTGGCTGAGCAAGTGAATCAACTTCCTCAGCCCTCCCCCCCCACAAAACCCCCACCCCCCACAAAACCCCATCCCCACCCCATACAAGCAGGATGCCCCCATGGTCTCTTTTCAAATGAATATTTACTTTAACAACCTTGAGCCTAAGATGGGTGTGGTCTTGTCAATTCCTTACACACACTCAAGAGAACTTTCCTATTATCTTTATGTAAAGTAACTGGCATCTCTGTCTTTGGTGGCTAAAATCTCTTCAACAACCACATCTTCCTTGACCCCATTTTGCACAATTTTCTGTCCAAATTACAAGTTTTAAAAACTTTCACTCTGCTTTCTGCTCCTGATTATCACATTAACTTGGTTAAAAGTTGCCAGAAATATACATGCTACTGACTGAATGATGCACTGCCTTGAAATTCCCTCTGCCAGCCCATCACTTTTAAATTGAGCCTCACACAAATTCTTAAGACATCAGCAAAATGTAGCCAAGTTCTTTGCTATGATATAACACCAGTGGCCTCTAGTCCACTTCCCAATAGGCTCCTCCTTTTCCTCTGAAACCTCATGAGCACAGTTCATATTCCTATAAGCATTCTGGTCTAAGCTTACACCAGAATCACCCATTAAGCTCTGCTAATGATATTCTAACACTTTTGCAGCATGCATCTAAACTTGTAAAAATTTCTCTCCCAAACCAGGAACAAAGGCTTCTGAACCACATGGTCAGGTTAGTCATAGCAATGATCCCACTTCTTGGTACCAATTTCTGTTTTAGTTAGCTTTTGTATCACTGTGACCAAAATATCGGACAAAAACAATGTAGAGAAGGAAAAGTTTATTTTTGCTCAGGTATCAGAAGTTGCAGTCCATAGATGGCCTACTACATTGCTCTGGGCCCAAGGTGAGGTAGAACATAATGTGGGAAAGGCATGACAGAGAGAAGCTGCTCCCTTCACGGAAGCAAGGAAGCAGAAAGAGAGGAAAGGGGATGGGGCCATCAGGAAGATGCACCCTACCAATACCTGTCCCCAGTGACCCATGTCCTCCACCCATGCCCCACCTGCCTACAGTTACTATTCAGTTAGTCTATTCAAACAAGCATGGACTACTTAGGTTATAGTTCTCATAACTTATCATTTTACTTCTGAATATCCCTGAATTAACACAGGAGTTTTTAGAGGGCACCTTATATCCAAACAATAACAGATGTGTTATATAACTTAGTATATGATCTATCCTTGTTATGCTTGAATTCAGGACCCCCAAAAGACCACCAGAGACCAAGATCCATGTAAGCAGCAAAGAGGTGTTTATTGCGAGCTAGCTTGGTCCTCCACGCACACAGCAACTGGTGATGCTGAGAGGCCAGGAGCCCAGGGTTTGCAGCAGTTTTATACACTCTTTGGAGAAGGCAGGGTCTTCACATACATCCTAGCAGCTCTTAGCAAAGCATCACACACCTCGGGAAAATCATAAAACAACTCTAAAAGATGATTAGCACATTCACTGGCGGGAACAAGTTGGGTAGGGGTGATTGGTTAGTACAAGAGGGGTATTCATTTGAACTGACTGGTTTAAGCCACGAGGGGAGTACCGCTGAACTACATGGTTTCCCAACATGTTATCAACCACCACAAACTAATGGGAGGGTCATCTGGCATCCCAGGTATTTTCCATGTCTCATGCTGATTGGTGGTTGCTAGGGGGTTGCTATGGGTCCTCACATAATTTGACTGAGTCATGGACACCTGGTGCAGCAGATCTCTCCTGTTATTTGCAGACAAACAACTCAGCAGGGTGGGTATGTGCTTAGGAGTGCTCTGTGGGTCTTTCCAAGGACAAGGTTCATGCCCCCTTCCTTGGTCAGGCTTTGCTCTGAGGTAGAGGCTTGCTGGGAGTCATTAGCCAAGTAGGTATGACAATTTCCTTGCCAGCGTACCCCATGTTGCTGACATGTTGCAGTGACATTGAATGTAAGTGACCTTGCTCAAGGACCAAGGCAGATTAGGGTGTTCCCGGTTTTAAGATAATCGTGTTTAGGGCGTTCCCAGTTTAGGTTCCAGGTTTAAGGTTTAAGATTATTCCTGCTGGGAATAGGGCGTATCCTGCTGCCTGAGTTCCCCTTGAGTTCTCACGGGATTCAGACAGTATATTTTGGGAGATAGAAGCCCAGTGGAGGTGGATTTGGGCAGAGAACGTGGATTTGGGAAGAGAACGTAGATTTCCCCAGAACATGATTGTAGACGGCTGGTGTGAGTTCGGGAATAAAGAGTTGCTGTTTGAATCTACAAGCTGTGTGGTGGCTCGTGATCGTGTGCCCAGCCAGACTGTGGCATTTGCGCCCAGCCAGACTGCGGCATTTGGTGGCTCCTACGGGGAACTTCTGAATCTTAGAGGTAAGTGAAATTTCTCACCCTTGAGGAAGAGAGAAAGAATGGGTGAACATTTCAAAAAACAATGTGTTATTGTTTTGATTTATTTTGATTTTATTTCAAGTTGCCTGTTCCTAGAACTTTCTCAGGCAAACTGGGGAAAATGGTTGACTCAAGGTTTGAAGTTATTCGCCTCCGAGCAAGAGAAATTGTTAGAGGAAGGAAGCACCCCAGTGAGACCAAGAACAATTAGGGCATATGTTGATACAATACAAAAATGTAGCCCATGGCTTTTTAAAGACGAGTTATTAAGTATATCAATGGGACCATCATGGTATCCTGTAGAAGAATTTTTCCTCAACAAGAAAGAGATGGCTAGTTCTGTTTACTACATTTGTCTAAGATCTTGGTTTTTACAGACATCTGATTAATTTACAAAGCTGAAGTGTTAAAATATCAACCACTAAATATAAAATCAAGTACTCTTTACTTATTAAGTTCCATAAGGTAATATATTTAAACATTATGTGTGTTTTCATAAATTGGTAAATGGAAAAAGGATTAATATTGCTTTGTGTCTGTGTCTTTGCTAAAACAAGGTTACTAAGTGTTAAGATTCTATCATGTGTAATTTATATACAAAGAGTAGAAAAAATTTCAGTTGGGTTTCAATTATAGTATTATAGTATCATAAAAAACATGAAAGTCTTTCATCTTATTAAAGTGCCAGACTGCGGCATTTGTGCCCAGCCAGACTGCGGCAGAGGCTGGTTTCTCATCCTAAAGAATGTCCCCTGTACACTAGAAAATAAGATTTATTTTGAGTTTCCTAGAGCTTCGTTAGATCTAGTTGGTCTCTAGTGTTTAAGCTTCTTTGTTCTTCTTGATTATTTCTCTAATTGTCCTAATAATTATTGAAAGTGAGGCATTAAAGTTATCGATGATGATGATGATGATGATGATGATTGGTACTGGAGATTGAACTCAGGGACATTTGACCACTGAGTTACACACCAAGCTCATTTTTGTATTTTATTTAGAGACAAGGTCTCACTGAGTTGCTTACCACCTCACCGTTGCTGAGGCTGTCTTTGAACTCACAATCCTCCTGTCTCTTCCATGATTATTTTTTAATTGCCTATATTTCCCTTCAATTCTGTTTCTGTTTGTTTGACTGGCTTTTATTTGTTTGTTTTATTTTGCAGTTCTGGATATTGAACCCAGGGCTTCATACTAGTCAAACATTCTACTGCAGATCTAAACCCCCAGAACTGTTTTTGGCTTTAGGTACGTTGGGGGCTCTGTTGTTAGGTACATATATACATATATTGTATTCTTTTTTAATATGTATTTTTAATTGTAGTTGGACACAATATCTTTATTTTATTTATTTATTTTTCTGTAGTGCTGAGAATGGAACCCAGGGCCTTGCATGTGCTAGGTGAGCACTCTACTGCTGAGCCACAACCCCAGCCGCTATATTGTATTCTTGATGAATTGATATTTTAGCAATTAGAAAATTACTTTTTATTGTTTCTAATACAAAATTTTGTTTTTAATTTATTTTTTCTTGATATTATTAAAGCTGCTTAAGCTCATTTTAGTTACTGTTTGCATAATATGTCTTTTCCATCCTTTTATATTCAGTCTAAATAGCTCAATACATAATGCATTCTTCAAAGATAAGATATAGTTGGATTGTAAGGGTCCAGCGAAACGTCGGAGAAAGAGACCACCAAGTGACAACTCATGTAATTGGCAAAAGGGGATTTATTGAACCAGCATGCTGGGGCTCTGTGCCCACTCAAGAAGGGAAAGCAGCCCAGAGCCCCGAGCAGGGGCTGAGCACTGCTTAAGTACACTTTTTGGGGAGGGCGGAGGGCTTTGTATACATCAGAACAAATCATCATTAGGCACGGGAAAATTGAATAACAACTCCTAAACATGATTGGTTCATTCATTGGCGGGAACAGGTCAGGCTGGAGTGATAGGTCATTCCTAAGGAGGGGGTTACATTTAAACTGATTGGTCCAGGCCCTGCAATGCCTACGTGCGACCACACAGAGCCCTTATTAAACAACCAATAGTCAGGGGAAATATTTACTGGGCAGTTCCAAGCATTGTCTCAACAGCTACAGAAATTTCAGGTTTTGCAGGTAGCATAGAAACCTAACAATACCTAATCCTTTACATTTTAACTCAGACCTTGCAGCTTAGAAACTTTACAACACCCGGTCTTTTACCCTTTAACTTTTACGCTTTAACTTCAATTTCTTTTACCCTTACAGGATCACTTGTTATCTATTCTACCTAACTTTATTTTTGGGGGGAAGGTACAGGGGACTGAATGAAGGGGCACTTAACTACTGAGCCACATCCCCACCCCTATTTTGTGTTTTATTTAGAGACAGGGTCTCATTGAGTTACTTAGCACCTTGCTTTTGCTGGCTGGCTTCAAACTTGCAGTCCTCCTGTTTCAGCCTCTCAAACCACTGGGATTACAGGCATGTACCATCATGCCTGGCTCTAACTTTACTTTATTAAGAGTCATTAAGCCATTTATATTTAATAGTTACTAATAAGGTAGTACTTAACATCTATCACTTTGCTTTTTTTATGTTTCCTGTCACTTTTTCCTTAATTTCTTCATTTTTAGCTATTTTGTGTTAAATAAACATTATATAGTGTATAATTTTAAATTTTTATTGCATTATTTCATGTTTTTTAATCATTTTCTCTGTGGTTGTACCAGGTATTACAATAAATACCTTAACAAATGAAAATCTAATTAGATAGTACTATCAATTTATTTTAAGTGTTAAGGATTGAGCCCAAAGCCTCATTTGTGCCAAGCAAGTGATCTACTGCTGGTCTACATTCCTAGTCCAGATTATGTCAACTTAATTCCAATAGCATACAAAAAATTCTTTTAAATAGGTCCTATTACTCCACCATCATTTGTATTGCTATTGTCATAGAAATTGTATTTTTATTTTTTGTATGCCTATTAATACAGATTCAAAATTTCTGATATATATATATATATATATATATGTATATATATATATATATATATATATATATATATATATACATATATATATATATTAATTGAATAAAAGAAAATGTTCCAAGCAAAATATACACTTGTACTTTTTTAACATTTTTTTAATATTTACATCTGAATTCAAATTCCTCTGTGTGTTATTTTATTTCAGCCCATGGAACTCCCTTTAGTAATCCCTTTGTGTTTTTTTTTTTTTTTTTTTTTTTTTTTTGCTTATTTGTTTTGCAGTACTTGAGATTGAACCAAGAGGCATGCTACCGCTAAGCTACATCCCCAACCCTTTTACATTTTTTTTTGAGACAAGGTCTTCCTAGTTTGTGAAGGTTGCCCTAGAAATTGTGATCCTCCTGCCTCAGCCTCCTGAGAAGCTGGGATTATAAGCCACCACGCATGGCTCTCTTTAATAATTCTTGTGGGGTAGGTTTACAAGTAATGACTTCTCTCAGTTTTTGTCTTTCTGAGATGCTCTTTCTTTCTCCTTCAATTGTGAAAGTTAGTTTTTCTGGAAATAGAATTTGTTTGTTTGTTTTTCAGAACTTTAAATATTTCTCATCCCACTGTCTTTTGGCCTTCATCATTTATAATGAGAAATTTGTTGTTAATATTCTTGAGGACACCTTGTTGAGCTGCCTTCTCTCTTGCTGCTTTCACAATTCTGTTTTTCTTTGGCTTTCTATGGATACCATCTTTCTTAGGAAACTTCCTCTCTTGTTGTTTTCCTGATCCCCCCCCCCTTTGTTTTTAAAAGTATGTTTACATGAATTTAGATGTGAAATGCTTTTGGTTTATTCTAAATGGAGTTCTTTTAACTTCTTGGATATGCAAATTAAGTTTTTATCAAATATTTTCATAATGGTTTTAGCTATTATTTATTAAACATTCTTTCTTCACCTTTCTTTCTCTCCTTTCTTGGACTCTCATTATACATATGTTGCTTTGGTTGAGGTCTCATATGTCTCTTAGGTTCTGTTAATTTTTCTTCACTTGCTTTTCATTCTCTTCTTCAGATTAGGTAATTTCCATTGACCTATCTTAAAAGATTGATATTATCTATTCCCTTCATTTTTGAGATAATTCACCCAAGCAACCATCAGGATTTGGAATATTCTTTGTGGGAAGATTTTTGCTCACAGATTAAATTTAAACTTCTTTAGTAAATATAAGGATACTTTGATTTTTGTATTTTTTCTGATAGCAGCTTTGGTCATTTGTGTCTTTTTACAATATTTGTCCATAGCCTCTTAATTGTCAATTTTACTGGGTTAAATTTATTATAATATTCTGATATTATTAGCTGAACCTGAAATATATGTAATGATGCTCTTTTTAGTTGTTATTGATAATGTGTATCTTCTCTTTTTTTCTTACTCACATTAGATAGGCATGTATCAACAAACTAGATAGTGGTTTCCTTAATTTTTTCTGTTGCTTATCAATTTTCCATTTTATTAATGTAAATCTTGTCTTTAATTTTATTATTTTTATTAGTTTGGAGTTTAATTTGCTCTTTATTTTACAACTTCATAAATTATAATAAATTATGTTCATATTAGACTTTCTTCATTTTTTAATACAACCATTTTAAGCTTTTCTCTGAGTACTGCTTTAATCTTATTATGTCATAAATTTTAGCATGTTCTGTTTTCCTTATCATTCAGCTCAAATTGTTTTCTAATTTTCCATAGATCTGTAAGTTATTTAGAAGTTGGTCTTTTTTTTTTTTTTTGTACTGGGGGTTAAACCCAGGGGCACTTAACCAGTGAACCACATCCTCAGTCCGTTTTATTTTTTATTTTGAGACAGGGTCTTGCTAAGTTGCTTAGAGCCTTTTTTAAGGCTAGCCATGAACCTGCCATCCCATGCCTCAGCCTTCCGAGTTGCTGGGATTACAGGCATGTACCACTGTGTACAACCATAGAAGTCAGTATTTTAGTGTCCAAATATTTGGGAATTTCCAAGATGTCACACTGCTATTGATTTCTAATTTTGTTTTGGTGAGGAAAACACTCTATATATTTAATTTTTTAAAATTTATTATAACTAGTGTATGACATAATATATGATTTAGCTTTATGAATGTTCCATATGTGCTTGAAAAATATGTACACTGTGCTATGGAGATTAGTGGTCTATCAATCCTCATTAAAGTATTTGAAAACAATGTTTAGATCTTTTTATATTCATTTATTTATAATCTGGTCCTTTTATAAATAATTGAATGTGATACGTATAAGTTTCCAATTATGTTTGCTTATTTCTCTTTTTCATTCTGCCATTGTAATTTTCTTTTTTTAAATATATATTTTTTTTAGTTATAGCTGGACACAATACCTTTATTTTATTTATTTATCTTTATGTAGTGCTGAGGATCAAACCCAGGGCCTCACACATGCCAGGTGAGCACTCTAACACTGAGCCACAACCCCAGCCCCTGCCATTGTCATTTTCTATATTCAGAACTATTAATATAATGTACCAACATATACATAAGTGATATATATTCCTGGTGTGTTAATATTTTATAATTATAGAGTTTATTGTTTTTAAGCTGTTAATATATAATGTTCAGAAATTTACTTGGTCTAATGCAAAATTAATTGTATCAGTTTTCTTGATCCTATTTTTTGTTTTTATATCATTTTCCATTCTTTAACTTTCGATCTATTGACATCTTTATATTTAATGTGCATTTGTTATAAACAATTCTTTCTTGAATCCAGTCTCACAATATACCTTAAATTAATCCACTTACATTTAAAGTTATTCTTGATATAATTGTAGTCATGTCTGCCACTTCTCCATTTGTTTTCACTTCATTTTACTTTTTGTTCTTCCTTTCTTGCCTTGCTTTTTGTTTGTATTGCAATACCTGGGCTTGAACACAGGAGAGGCTTTACCACTGAGCTACATCTCCAGCCCCCTTCATTTTTATTTTTACTTTATTTTGTCATTAATTTATTTACTTTTCAGATATGGTCTTGCCAAGTTGCACAGGCTGGTCTCAAACTTATAATCCTCCTTTCTCAGCCTCCCAAGTAACATGCCCAGCTTTTTTATTTCTTTTGGGTTAATATTTTTTCTCTTGTTTTAGTTCTTCTATTGGCTTGTAAGATATATGTCTTTGCCCTATTTTTACTATTTGTTCTGAGGAATACATTACATTATTCATTTTAACTTTAAGACATGCTCCTCAGAATGAACATTAAATAACTTCAGTTAAAACATGAGAATTGTCCACCAATAAGCCAAACATGATGGAAAACACCTGTAATCTAGGCTACTCAAGAGGCTGAGGCAAGAAAATTGCAAGTTTGAGGCCAACCTCAGCAATTACAAGGCCTTAAACACCTTAGTGAGATTACAAAATGAAAAGGGGTACAGATGTAGTTCAGTGGTAAAGCACCCCTGGATTCAATCCCCAGTATCAAAAAAAGGTAACTTTCCAAAAGTACATTTCTAATAATCACCCCATGTTCTTAGTGTTAGAGTTGTCAAATATACCTATAAACATCATAAATCCCCAAATACATTTATATAATTTTTACTTTAAGTGGTCATATGTTTTGCAACATATTAAGAGAAGAAAAGAAAAAATATATACATAGTTTGGGATCTAAATCTTACATATTGTAGTTCCCTCTCATATAATTTCTTTTCAAGGAATTTCCTTTAGCATTCCTTGAGTGCAAGCTCCTGGTGACAAATTCTTTATTTTTTTTTATTTGTCTGAAAATGTATCCATTTTACTTTAATATTTGACAGATATTTTTGCCAAATATACAATTCCTATTCAATAGGTTTTTGTATTTATTCATTTACTGTACCCTGTTTGGATTTTGCTTTTAGCACTTTGAATATATTGTCCCAATGTCTGTTGTTCTCTATGGTTTCTATGAAGAAATCAGCCATTAATCATGTTTATGTTCTCCTAAGTGTAATATATTCATTTTCTCTATTACCAAGTTTTCCACTTTATCTTTGACTTTAAACAATTTCAGTATTTATGTGCCTGGAAGTAATTTCTTTGTGTTTTTCTTGGTATCATTGAGGATTTCAGAAGTGAAAATTAATATTTTTCACTAAATTTGGGAAGGGTTTGACAATTATTTCTTCTTAGTTTTTCCCTTTTATCTTGCTCTCCTATTATTGGTTTTGTCTCAAAAGTGAGTCTGGATATATATATATATATATATATATATATATATATATGTTGTAGATGTACACAATACCTCTATTTTTTATTTATTTTTATGTGGTGCTGAGGATTGAAGCCAGCGCCTTGATATGCTAGGTGAGTACTCTACCATTGAGCCAAAACCCCAGTCCCTGTTTTTTTTTATTTATTTTTTCAAGTTTTTCTTTCTCTTCTTTGAGTTCAATAATTTCAATGGATATATCATAAATCTCACTAATTTTTTTGTCATCTCCAACCTGTATTAGAGTCCATCTAATTAATTTTCATTTTTATTCTTTTATTTTTGAGTTCTTGAATTTCCATTTTTAAAATAGTTTTCATTTCTCTGTTGGAATTTTTTCTCTGCTTACTCATTAATTACATTTCTCTTAATTATTTGAGTATATTTATAGTAGCACTTTTAAAACTTTGTCAGCTATACTCCACACTAAGACTCATTCTTATACATGTTCTATTGACTGCGTTTTTCCCCTGAATGTGGGATAAATTTTCCTATTTCTTTAGATATCTATAATTTTGTGTTAGAATTAGACGTTATAGATATACATTATGGTGATTCAGAATCATGTTGTGTTCTGAGGATTTTTGTTGTTTTGGCCCTAAATGGGCCATTCACTTGCATGAATTCAAACTGCAAACTCTGTCTCCCCTGTGGTGTGTAGCAGCTGATATATTTGCTCAGTTATTAAAGCTTTTTGATGCTGCTATTTTTATCCTGGCTTCCTGGGAGTTTCACCTGCACCTGATTATCTTGGTGTTCAGCCAAGGATTTGGGCACAGCTTACACTCAGGTATTGGGGCTTACCCTCTCTGTACTTGTCTTGCTTATGGGACTCTCCCCCTAAATTTCTCTGCTGCCTCTGATTCATCAAGCCAGTAAAACTTCAGTTTTCTGCCACCTGCGCAGGTTGGAGAACATACTCCGATTGTTTTTAAAAGCTGCAAACTCACACATCTCACCTAATACGACTATTTTTCATTGATGTCTTCTTTTCTGTGTCCTGTTTTTCTCACTAGATACCCTTTTATTTCTTCCACACATGCATTGTTTAGCCATCAAACCAGCATTAGATTTGATTTAATTAGATTTAATTAGAGTTAATTCTCACATTTTGTATCTCATCCCTTACAATTATCTTGCTCCCCAAATTTCTCCCCTTAAGTTGACACCTATTTATACTGCTTCAGACTCCTACTTGCTCTTATAAAGCTGTCATTTATGTTTCTGTTTTACCCTTGGAAGTAGGGGAAAGCCTCAGGAATGAAAGCCATAAATTTATAATTCTTCCTCCTGTAACTGCAGTTTTTCAAGAGTAAGCTTGCCTCCTTCTTCTTTTCTGTCTGCTCTTAGACACATTTTCAGTATTTTAACATTTATCATAAAAATATATAATCTTATATGTATAATTATACATATTTATAATATATAATATTTATATATAATTATTCCAGATTTTATAATTATTAACAACTTTTCACACACTTTAATTTGTTGTTATTACTTAAAGTTTAGTACAGATGATTCCCAAATTAGTTTTGATTTACAATTTTTCAACTTTACAATGGTACAAAAGCAATTCACATTCCATAGAAGCTGTATATCAATTTTGAATTTGCATCTTTTCTTGGGCTAGCTATATGTAATAGGATATTCTATGGAGATATTGAGTAGCAGCAGCAGTCTGCAGCTCCTAATTGGTCCAGAATCATGAGGGGAAATAACCAATAACCTACATTGAACTGTGATGTTCAGTAGTTTCAATAAGTGCATTTTTGTTCAATTTACAATAGGCTTATCAGGGATAATCCCGTCATAAGTTTAGGATCATCTATATTTTGAAGAGTCTAAAAGAAATTTTTGGGCTCAAAGTACAAACATCAAGAAGTTTGATAGCATATTGATATTGTATTTCTTTATGTTCATTTATGGGCATCACATGGACAGAATGTTAAGTCCATCTTAACCTCTTCCCCATAACTATGAAAACAACTAATCACTAAACCATTGGTTAAATTATCCTGAAGAAAATCTCATATTAAAGAGGTAGAAATCCTCTATATTGTGATAAAAGATCAATTTGACATAATTTATTAATATATAATTTGGTAAACTTCCCTGTGTATACAAAGAAACAATGATATGGTTTGGCAGCTTATTAGCACATTTGAAAAATATTAACTGATTTATTTGGTAAACATTACAAAGAAATTCTACCAATTTTTGATCCATACATGAAAATGTTTACATGCTCCAG
Source organism: Marmota monax (assembly GCF_021218885.2). Lineage (NCBI taxonomy): Eukaryota > Metazoa > Chordata > Mammalia > Rodentia > Sciuridae > Marmota > Marmota monax. The sequence continues at coordinate 8,815,068 of NW_026695065.1, read as the reverse complement.
CAGCAGATCAGAAGCTGCTTCCTCCAGGGCAAGCCCCAGCTAACCCTCAAGGTGAAGGAAGCTGCAACCCCAGCACCTAGCAGGCACAGAGAGCACCGAGTAATGTTCATAATTTTGAAGAGCGTGGGGGAGCAAGCCCGGCTGAAGGCCCTCCTGGTGGACCATGACACTGAGGTGTCACAGCAGAAACCCACCTTCTCGGATCTGCGGAGGGTTGGGAGCATTGAGGTGTCCTTCCTGAAAGAGGACAGTGTCAGCACTTGTGCTTCCTTGATTGCTCCCAGAACGCGAGTAACCCGAGGGACATGCAGCGGCTGAAGACTGAAGACCAGGAGCAAAGTTGTAGAATTTCTTTTTTTTTTCCTTTTCTCCTTCTTTGTGGTGCTGGGTCTGAATCCAGGACCTGGCAGAGTGCCAGGCAAGCACTCCACTACTAAATCACACCCCCAGCCTCCCTTTCCTAGAATTTCATTAACAGGTGAAAAGTGTTTGAAGGGAGAAAAAATAAAAATATAAATAAAATAAAATAAATATATAAAAAATAAAAAATAAAAGAAAATGTTTACATGCCATTATGATGTTCTACTTTGTAAAAACTGAATTAAATGATGATTCTCTTAGAAGTTGAGCTGGGTGTAGCAATGCACACTTATAATCCCAGCAACTCAGGAGGCTGTTAACAGGAGGATCACAAGTTGGAGGCCAGCCTGGGCAATTTAGCAAGAACTTGTCTCAAAATTAAAAAATAAATAAAGAGGACTAAGAATGTAGCTCAGTGGTAAAGTGCCCCTGGGTTCAATCCCCAGTATCAAAAAACAAAACAAAGTCGAGAGTGTCATTTTCCTTTTCTTTAATTCTTATAAACATTGGGATTAATTTAGAAAGCTGATTGAGTAAGAATTTTGATTTAGAAGAATAAATCCCTTTAACTATTCTAGGCATATCTATCAAAATGAGAAAATCTTAGAACAAACATTAATTTTAATGCTCATGTCTTTCAAAACATGCACACACACACACACACACACACATAATCACACCACAGGGCATCTCTTGATGTTCAACAACCTTGTTTTTCAAAAGTCATTGATTCCACTTGTATCTTGAGAGTACCAAGAAATAATGGTTTTACAATAGGCAACCTTCAATAAGCATGCACCACCTCTCAAGGTGGATAGCAATTTGAACAACGTCCTTTAACATTTCAGGAACATAATGCTGAGTACCTCTTTACAAAGAAAGTCTCCCCACTAGTGAAATTTAAGTGCAAATTACAAATAGATCAACAGTGAAAATGCAATGGCTTGACTGGTAGAAAGAAAGGCAGCTGATAAATCCAACTTTTTGTGATGCCCTGAATTGTCATTTATGATCAGATTATGGGCAGTCAAAAAATAAGACCATATGAACTTGACCTGATTCTACTGTTTCCTCAGAACTTCTTCAAGAAAGCTTTCTCCTATTGTGTTTCTTTCTCTCTTTTTTCAAATTTTGTATCTCCACAGCCAAAGGATTGTGATAATCAAGCTATGGAAACCAAAGTTAGAGAGAGGGGTTGCAAAACCATAATATTTTAAAATAGGAAAATAACTTATAGTCTATTGGTTTTGGTGTGTGTGTGTGTGTTTATTTGTTTGTTTGTTTTTTGGTACCCAGGATTGAACTCAAGGGCACTTAACCACTGAGTCACATCCTCAACTCTTTTTTGTATTTTATTTAGAGACAGAGTCTCACTGAGTTTCTTAGGGCCTCACTAAGTTGCTGCGGCTGGCTTTGAACTCATGATCCTCTTGCCTCAGCCTCCTGAGTACTGGGGTTTCAGGCATGCATCACCACACACAACCTCTATTGGCTTTGTTTTTTGATAAAGCTCAATAAAACATCTTCCCAGGTTTTTTTTCTCTGCTTATATAGAAATAACAAGGCCATGTCCATATGGAGTAATTATCTGAAGAAAACACACAAAATATAAATCATAGTTCAACATTTTACAAAGCAAATATACCTCCATAACCACCATCTATATAAATAAATAGAAATACCACTACTACAGAAGCCCAAGTGTTCCTTCCCAGTTCCTTTTTCTGTAAAGGTCACAACTGTTATTATTTTATCATAATACATAAGTGTTGCCTGCTTTTGACCTTTATATAAATGAAGTCATACATTTTGTGTAATTTTTCAACTATCTTTTGCTCATTGTCTTTGAGAAGTATTTGTGTTGTTGCATATATAAGTAATATGTTTATTGTCAATGCTGTATAGTGTTCCATTTGGGGAATATGTCAAAGTATATTAATTTTTGTTGATGAATATTTTGAATGCATCCAGTTTTGTCCTTTTTTAATAGATTTGCTGTGAACACTCTCAGATGTGTCTCTTGGTAAACTTATGTACTAATATATGGGGTATATTCCTGGGAATGAAATTAATGGTCTTAGAGTAAGTTCAAGTTTGTTTTAAATAAATATTGATATTTAGGGCAATTTTGAATTTTTTTTGAGTTTCAATAGGTTTGGGGTTTTTGTTTTTGTATCAGGGAATTAACCCAGGGGTGTTTAACCACTGAGCCAAATTCCCAGCCCTTTCTATATTTTTTTTTTTTTTGAGACAGGGTCTCTTTAAATTTCTTAGGGCCTCACTAGGTTGCTGAGGCTAGCTTTGAACTAACAATCTTCCTCCCTTGGCCTCCCAAGCCACTGGGATTACAGGCTTGCTGTCACCACTCCTGACTTGATAGATTCTATGTAATAATTTGTCATGAAAAATATAAATTTCCTTCAGCAAGATAAGCTACAAGCAATCTCTGAGATTCATAGAACATGTAATAAAGAATGTGATTCATATTCATTCACTCATTCATTCAACAATCTTTGGTAAGCATATTTTATAGGATAATCTTTGTGCTAGCACAGGCAGTACAGCATAGAACAAATAGTCTCTGTTCTCATTAAGTAACTTTACAATTATCTCTATTCAAATTGTGTCCACTTAGCAGAAAACAGGAAAAATCTTCAAGGCCTTGTGTCATGAGCTAAATGGTACAACCCATACACCCACCTCCAAATTCATATATTGAATTCTTAACCCTTTGTACCTCAGAATATAACTTGACTTGGAGAGAGTGTCTTTGAAGAGCTAATTAAGATAAAATGAAGTCATTGCATGAGCTCTGATCCAATAAGACTGGCATCTTTATAGGAAGAGGAAATTAGGACTGAAATGCTAATATACGTGTCAACTTTACTGGATCCCAGTATTCAGATATTTGGCTACATATTATTTATAGATAGGTCTGTGAAAGTGTTTCTGGATAAGATTAGCATTTAAATTGATGTTTTCAGTAAAGCAGATTGCCATCCTTAATATAAGTGGACATCATCCAATCTGTTGAGGGCCTAAACAGAGCAAAAGACAGAAAAGAAAGAATTTGATTCTTCTGCCTAACTGGAGTTGGAACATTAATCTTCTGCCCTCAGACTGACACTTACATCATTAGCTCCCCTTGTTCTCAGACCTTCAAACTTGGACTAACTTCACCACTGTTTTTTTTGTTGTTGTTGTTGTTTTTTTTTTTTTTTTTTTTTTTTTGCAGGGGTGGGGTCTATAGTTCACAGACTGCAGATTGTAGAAAACTTCAGCCTCCTTAATTGCATGAGCCAATTTTAGAAAGATAGATAGATGGATAGATATAGAGATAAAAAACACATTATGAAGATAATAGAAAATAAACCAAAGAATGGGAGAAAAAACTCGTGCAAATTGTATGCGTGGCCAAGGAAATTATATTGAGTATGTGAAGAATTCTCAAACTTAACAATAAGAAAACTGAAAAACCAATAAAGACATTGGCCAAAGTTTTGAACAAATGCTTTACCAAAGAAGATATATGGATAGCATAAAATCATGTGTAAAGATGTTCCACATAATTAGATATTATGAAAATGCAAATTTAAACCGTAATGGCATTCCTTTATACACCTAAGAGAATGGCTCACATTAAAGCTACTGATCATACCAAATCTTCATTCATTGTTGGTGGGAATGCAAAAACCATACAGCCACTTTGGAAAACAGTTTGCCAGTCTTCTTATTAATTTACATTTACCATGCAATCCAGAAATCCCACACCTGGGCTTCTGTCCAATGGAATGAAAATCTGTGTTCACACAAAATCTTGCTTGAGGATGCTCATTGCAGTTTCATTCATAATTACTCACAACTGGAAACAACCCAATGCCCTTTATCAGGGGAATAGATAACAGAATATACTACACCCACACAATGAAACATTAGTCAATAATAGAAAGGAATGAACAACCAATACATGCAACAACACGGATGTGTTCTGTATAAATTAAAAAGTGATGGATTAAGATATCCACAGAAGCAAACTCCATTCTTTCTGCTGGGGGAGGAATCTTTTGCAATGTTTTCTAAAAGTGCAGATAAGGTCAAGTAAAGTACAAGACACTATGGTGTGTGTGGAGACATAGAAACAATATATCACCGCTAAGGAGTAATGCTGAAGAAGTACATAAAGATGGATTTATGGAGGGCCTTGTAGGCCCTGAGCAGTGGTTTTGACCTTGTACTGTAAGAAAATGGCAGCTATTGAAAGATTTTGAAAGAGAGAATAATATGGTCAGCTTTACATTTTAGATAAACCAGTCTGGCTGTTGTATAAAGAAAGGATTTGAGTTGTAGAAAGACTGAAAGCAGAGAGATCAGTTAGAAGGTTTTTGCTCTACCCCAAGTGATATATGAAAAAAGCCTGGGCTCAGGCAGCTGTAATAAGAATACAGTAGGAGAAGGTTTCTGAGCCCTGTGGATTGTAGGTGCATAAGCTTCAGAGAGATGGAGGGGAAGTAATGACCTGGGAAGAGGATCATTTAACTTTGAAAGGCTTCTTCTCACTCTCTTATTTCAGTCATAAGGGAGCAAATCACTACTTCTGAGCCCCATTCAAATTGCCATGATATGAATACACACAAATCCCACAGGACATTTTTTTTTAAATTACATGACTTCACATGTTTTTTTCAGATATTCCAATGAAATCCAAGTGGTGACCAAATAGCCATTATTAAATGACCCAGTTAGGATGAGCAAATATCCAATTTTGCAAGTAGATAGTCTCTGTTTACTCTTGAACTACCAGAGGTTTATTCTTATACACAAAACTATAAAAAGGTAAAATAGAATGTGAAATTGAAGTCAACATAAAGGTAAATAATTTCATAACATAAGAATATATCTACTTAAAGAACTTGATCATCAAATAATCATTGAATTCCCATTTACTTTTTTTTCTCCATTTGTCCTAATTCTGTATAAAATATAAAGCCTTACTGTCCTTTTGTACCTAAAAATTTTGGCAGAGTACCCCAAGGCCTTGAAAGGAATTAGGAGGCTGTGACTGGTTACTAGGTCCCTGACTGTTCTCCTTTCAAAGTGTCATCCTTCATTCTGTCTTCTATAATCCTATGAGAAACCAAAGCAAGCTTGCTCAGTAGGGTTCCTTGTGAAATATCAAAAATTCTGCACTAAATCATCACCTCACTCATGCTAGGCCCACATAGGGCAGACAGCAGAGAAAGAAGCATAACAACTTTGTTTTCTGGCACAATGTTCTGTCACATCAAGATTGGTTTTTGATGCAACCCATACCCTGTTTTCACACCCTGACTATAATGCTAAAATATAATTCTGGCCTATGTAAGCCAATATAAAAGTGATGGACAAAGAGAGTACCGAGGTAAAGAAGACTGAGAGAAAAATAAAATGGCATTTCATTATTTCTACCTATCCTACTTACAGGAGGGACTTTATGCAATAAAATAAGTAAGCAGTGGTTATAATGAATTGGACAAGGAAGGAGAAGCCATTCTGATATCCCTGATTTGTTTAATTTTTTTTGTTTTGCTTTTTTTTTGTGTGTTTGCTTTTTTTTAACTTCTTTTGTTTTATCTTTAATTTTAAGAGAGATTTAGAATCCTGCAAACTGTTCTCAGGTTCAACAGCTTAAATGAGATGCTAACTGAAAAGGTTAATACTTGCCTTTTTTTAATCTCTTAACTGTCTGATGCCTTCAAGCTTTCTAAAATGAAATTGAATTTGAATAGGATAGTACTCTTGAGGTCTGCAAATTGTCTGTTCTCAAAGGTTCCTTGTCTATATTCCATATTCTCTTTCTGAAGTTTATATGACAGATAATTTAGACCCAATTCTAAGATGTAACATGCATGTCAACAATTTTCTCTCTAAAGGAACTGGTATACTCTTCAATTCTATTCAATATAAAATATATGTACATAAAAAATATTCACAAAAGTTTTTTGACAGTTAGCATGGATTTTTTCAAGAAAGTAAAGAAAATGGTCTCCCTTTAGCTTTCTTTACTCCCAGCAGGGACCAAAATGGGTACTAAAGCAGTTACCACAACCATCTGCTCTATTATTTATTATGTTACAGTATAATTTATCTATTTATATATCTGTCTCCCCTTCTAGACTCCATGAATTGCTTGAGGGCAGAGGTTGTTTCACATTCATCTTTATTTTTCTGGCATCTACCAACAAAGAAATTCAGTAACTTGTTGGATGAATGAATGGGGTCTCCTTTCAATTTTGCTAGAGGCCTATATGTAAGACTTGCAACATTGTGCTTCTTAAATGATCTATAAATGTTAACCACCATTTGCTATGGTGGGATCAGATGGAGCTATGCTAGAGTCCTACTGGCTATTAAATTTTCAGGAATTTTGAAAGGTAATTAAATGATTGGCAATTTTAAAATAGGTCATGATGGGAATGTTTACACTATCCGTAAATGCTACTATTTTGCACCCTCACTTCCAGAGTCTGTTGTTCAATATTTACTAACATACCACTGGGGTCAAATATCATACTATTTCAGAGTCAATGTTAGTCAGATTTCTGACACTGTGACAAAATACCTAAAATGCTCAACTTGTAAGGAAGAAGGATTTATTTTGGCTCATGATTTCAGAGGTTTCAGTTCATGGTCACTTGGCCTTGTCGCTTTTGGGCCTGTGATGAGACAGAACATGACAATAGGGAGCTCTTGACAAAGAAGGTTTGTTCACCTCTTGACAGCTGGGAAACAAAGGGCCAAGGTCTCAATATCCCCTTCAAGGACACACTTCTAGTGACCTAACTTCTTTCCACTAGACCTTACATCCTAAAAGTTCTACTACCTTCCCGTAGTGCCATAGGCTGACAACCAAGCCTTAACACATGGGCCTTGGGGGACATTGAAGATCCACACCATAAAACCCTTCAAAAAGTATTAATGTGTACATATGATAGAGTGTGCATGTGATATGTTCTCCATTCAGGAAAGAAGAAAGTAAGCAAAAGAAACAGCATATGGGGAAAGAACAGTAGTCAGTCAGCAAGTGAAGCTTCAAATCCTACCTCCCAACACTGCTCACTTACTCAGACAACAACTTTCACAGCAATTTATGACACAGAGTCTCCTGGTGGGATTAATTTTGACCAAGGGAAAAAAAAAGAATTGGCCGATGACTCAAAAGTGGCAATTCAATACAAACCACTATTGAATTCACAAGAAGTTGAATTCATCAGAAAAACTTCACAAGTTATAACTGATAATATAAAGGTTTTCCAACCACTGGGGTTCTAAATGGCAGAGTAGGTTGCCTTGAAAATGGTGAGTCCTTAGTGTAAATTAGGAGTGTTCATCTGGAAGCTGGAGGAAAACCTTCAGAGAGATTGCAGAGCAAATTCTCACCAGCTGATCCTGGAGCACTTTGCTCTTCAAAGTCTCATCTGCAGACTTCTTGGGACCCACTCCAGACCAACTCAATCAGAATCTGCATTTTAAGATCCCCAAATTGTTCATGTGAAAATCAATGTTTGAGAAGTCTTTACTCTAGATAGCCTCTAAAGCTACATTTAGGACTGTGACCTATCACTTGGATGAAGACATATGCCCATTCCTTTAATTTTGGTGGGGAAAGGGGTACCAGGGACAGAACCCAGGGGCACTTAATCACTGAGCCACATCTCTAGCTGTTTTACTTTTTTAATTTGAGACAGTGTCTCACTAAATTGCTTAGGGCCTCACTAAGTTCCTGAGACTGGCTTTGAACTTATGATCCTCCTGTATCAGCCTCCCAAGCCACTGGGATTACAGGTATGTGCAAACTGCCCCAGCTCATACAATATTTTTTCAGGAAATAAAATGTCAGAATGAAACATTGCTACATTAAAATTTAAGTAAAAATTCTAAAATAATCTCAACACATTTAGTGATGGGCAAGAGTCAGCAAGATGAAATTCAAAAGCCAGAGTATAAATTCTATGTTTAGACCAGTTCCTAAAACAAGAGAATCAGGGCAAATGCACAGCCTCAAGACCTGCAAAAGCGTCCAGGTGACTGACACACAGGCAAATTATCCCTTATCCTTTAATTCTAGATTCTGAGCTCTTTTCATTTGTTTTCATTCGTACTTCATGAGTTTTCAGAAATCAATGCAGGAATATGTAACAGCTTTTTAACTAGAGTGTTTGGTAAAATACTATCATCTGCTTCTTTGGGGCTCTCCCCTCCTCCCAGTGGACCTGGAACAGAGTTCTATACCAAGTGGATGTCTGATGAATGCTGAGTATTGAATATTATTAGCATTTTAGACCAAAAAATGTTTTTTTTTGATACCAAAAAAAAGCCAAATAGCAACTTTGTTTCTATACATTTCCAGTGACTACAAAATCTGTGCAACACAACAAAATAAATCAATAATGTAAGTTATTTATATTGATAAAAAGTATATATGATATAAACTTACCAAATCAATTAATAACTAATATACTGCTACAATTTTTTAGTTTTAAACTTTATATTATAAACTATAAATGTTTCCTCAAAGTGATCAAATCTATTGATCACTTCACAGAACCATTGCATGGCTTTTGGATCTCTGCTGCATAGCACAGGGTTGGCAAACTATCTGTCAAGGGCCAAGCAGTAAATATTTTAACATTGTGGAACATATAGTATCTATCATAACTACTTAAAAAGAGATATAAACAATATGTAAATCAACACAAAAGAATATTACTCAACTATAAAAAAGAATGACTTGCCAGGCACAGTGGCATACACCTGTAATCTTAGTAGCTTGGGAGGCTGAGGCAGGAGGATCACAAGTTCAAAGCCAGCATCAGCATCTTAGTGAGGCTCTAAACAACTTAGCAAGACTCAGTCTCAATAAAAATATATATATTTTAAAAACCTTTTTAAAAAGTTCTGGGATGTGGCTCAATGGTTGAGTGTCCCTGGGTTCAATTCCTGATACCAAAAAAAAAAAAAGAAAGAAAGAACAACTTTATGACTTCTACTGCTAAATGGATGGATCTGGAGACTATGATACTAAGGGAAATAACTGAATAACAAAATACCAAAGGTTGAATGTTCTTTCTGATATGTGAATGCTAACACACAACAAGGTAGGGAGATGGACAGATATTCAGGGGAATGAAGGGAGGGGAGGGAGAGTGGGAATCGAAAAAGACAGTAGAATGAATTAGACATAACTTTCCTATGTTCATATATGAATACACCACAGTGAATTTCCACATCAAATACATCCACAAGAACAGAATCCTAACTAGAATAATTTATACTCCATGTATGCATAATATGTCAAAATATACTGTCATGTATATCTAAAAAAACAAATTAAGAAAAGAAAACCAATATGTAAACCAGCTACCAAATAAGCATGTCTGTGTTCCTTTTTTAAAAATATTTTTATTTTTATTTTAAATATACATGACAGTAGAATACATTTGGCAGAATACACAAACATAAAGTATAAATTTATTTAGGTTCCCACTCTTATGATTGTAAGTGATATGAAGTTACCCTGGTCATGTATACAAATACAAGGCTAGGGAAGTTATGTCCAATTAATTCTACTGCCTTTTTTATTCCCAGCCTCCCTCCCTTCTCTTCATTCCCCTTTGTCTAGTTCAATGGATTTCTATTATTCCCCTCCCCAACCTCTCTTGTTTGGGATTAGCATACACAAATCAGAGAGAACATTTGGCCTTTGGTTTTTTGTTATTGGCTTATTCCACTTAGCATGATAATCTCCAGTTCCATCCACTTACTGGGAAATGCCATAATTTCATTCTTTATGGTTGGGTAATATTCCATTGTGTATATATACCACATTTTATTTTTATCCATTCATCTAATTGAAGGACACCTAGTTTATTTCCAGAGCTTGGCTGCTGAAAATTGAGCTGCTATAAACATTGATGTTGCTGTGTCACTATAGTATGCTGATTGTATGTTCTTTGGGTATAAACCGAGGAGTGGGATAACTGGGCCAAATGGTGTATCCATTCAAAGATTTCTGAGGAATCTCCATACTACTTTCTATAGTGGTTACACCAATTTACAGTCCCACCAACAATGTATGAGAGTACTTTTCTCCCCATATGCCTGTGTTTCAATAAAACTTTATTTACTAAACAGTCAGACCACAATTTACTGACCCTTGAGGTAAAAGATTCTTTACATCACAAGTAGCTCAGATTTCCTCTTACAATTTTTCCTGATAACATTGCTCCCATTCACATAGATTTGCCTTTTTTCAATGCAAGAATATGAGTCTTCCTTGTCCAATATGAACCAATCAGTACAAGATCCTAACGTGTTGACAAAATGTTGAAGGTAAGAAAGGCACATTTGTGCAAGTATGTCCTTTGTTCCCATTTCTCCTTTCCTCTTCTGTCTTCTGTAAAGCAAAGTTCTATTCATCTGCTTATCTTTCTCATTCTGATCCTGCAACAGAATTTGTATATTGAAAATTCATCTTTGGCTCTAAAAATGGAGATGGGCAGGCACAAGAGCTAAGGCTGAGTTAAGTTGCATACAGAAATCTAGATTGAGAAGTTCAGAGGCATTTTGCTTTTCATCCTCTACCAATCTCTCCCAAGGTGTGATGGTTAGAGTAAGCAGGCCTACCCTCTCAGGAGAACCTAAGTAATTTCCCCTAAATCTGTTTAGTTCCAAGTCCATGCTACACCTTCCCGTGACACTACTTCCCAAACTGACTTATTTAACCAATTTGAAGAGGATTAAGGGCTCCATTGACACTTACAAAATGAAAAACATTCTGGCAGCTTTGAACCTGAGCACAATGAGTTAGAATATCAGCTAAAGGAATCTGGAGAATGTAACCCATTTTGAATTCAAGCTGATATCAGAAAGGCCTTAAAGGTTCTGCTTTAATTTGCAAATTGAGATTTACCAGAAGCCAAGAAAGACAAAAAGTCCTCATCAATGCAACATTTTTGCAAGTTTAATCCACAAGTTCATGGTTCCTTTGACCTTTGTGGTGCTTGAGATTGCTTTGTTTCTCCCAGAACACCTTGTAATAAAAGAAAGCCGATCAATGAAGAGACCTAACCTGCATGTGAAAAGATAGTGATGGGGAACTATAAAACAGTTTTATTTTATGGCTGAGTCTGTCTAATATTTGTTCAATATTTTAAATTCACAATTTTTAGTGTGTTTAAAACAGTGCCACAGAAATCTTTGTATTTTAACTTAGAAAAATTGTTTAGAACAGTGATTTAGGCTTTGCTCCAGAAGAGATTTGCGGGTGAATTTATTTATTTCACAGGAGAGACAGTACTGAGTCAGATAATCCAACTGTTAGAATTTTGAAGTGAGCATAACTGTGATTTAAAAGCATATTCACCTTGTATGTGCCTGCTAGTGAAAGATAGTAGTAAAAGCCTCAACAGAGACACCAATTGCAAAAATCTTAATGAACTGCAGCCTGAAAATCATCAAGAAATAGCCACAAAGTCTGCAATACAGAAAGCAAGCAAGGGAGAAAACAATGATAAACAGGGAAAATGCAAATATTCAGTTTTTCCTTCGTATGACATGCATCAAATATCCCCCCAGCTTTCCTCTTTAAATGTACAAATGAATACCCGCTGCTTCCTCTTCACCTAAACTAAATGTAGAAGAGAAGCTTCAATCCTATTGACTAATTCAGATGTTCCTTTAAATTGAATTTTGAAACATATGGGCACACAAACCAATCTATATGCAGAACAATTCTTTGAGCAGCATGCAAACGGTTTGGGATTACATGCTAGGTATCACACAAGCGAGTTTTCACAGTACAAAAGAATGAATTCCTTATTGTGATACTTGAGATAACAATACTAAAGAATTTCAACTCAACTTTAAATTGCTCCCTCCAACTGTTGTAGTTTTCTTACTATAACACTCTCCTTAGTTTGTATATTCCTCCACCAAATAATAATTGCTCATCTCTACTGAAGAATGGTCTATCAAGTTAGGATTATGGCTCAGTGGTAGAGCATTTGCCTAGCACTTGTGAGGCCCTGGGTTATATCCTCAGGTTCACATAAAAAGATAGATAAATAAATTAAAGACACTGGGAAAAAAAGAATGGTCTATCAGAAAGGTGTAGTGGCACAAACCTATAATCCTAGAGACTCAGGAAGCTGCTGCAGGAAGATCACAAATTCAAAGCCAGCCTCAGAAACTTAGCAAGACCCTGTTTCAAAAAAAAAAAAAAGGCGGCTGTGGTATAGCTCAGTTCTATCCTTCTTTTCATTCAGTCAGCCAACAAACATCTATTGAGCAAATACTACATGATCTAGTAATACCTCAAACAACAGGAATAAAGAGATAATAGGTATGGCAGATATATATATCAAAAGCTAGAGAAAGGGAAACACATTCCTAACTTGAAATTTTAATTTCAATACAACCTACCTCTTTTGCATCATTGTATAATATACTGACTTTGTGTTTTGATTTATTCATGTGTAAAGAATTTATTGCTAAACCAGGGCCTACCTTTGTAAGGACACTGATCACCAAGATGGGGCAGGCAAGACTATGGAAGTGGTCTGTTGAAACCTGTTGGCAATGTTGCATAAGGATAGAAAAGGTTAAGCCTCAAAGTTTCTATTGTACATTGAAGATTTCAACTACTGATTCACCCCAGCTCAATTGTTCAGAGTTTTGGTGATAAGTGGAGCCAATGAGGAAGGAAGAAGAGACAGGAAAGGAGAAAATCTTTTTAAATATTAAGGTATTTTATGGTCTGAACAGGATTGATATACAACCAGCATGCCCTAGTATCTGATTTCTTAATATTTTAATATCACCCAGGGTTCAGGTACCAAATTTATTATAAAGTGAATAGAGAATTTCAGTTTTAAAAACTGTCACGTTTGAGACTTCATCAGGGAAGAGGTGCCTCTGCAGACAAGTCTTTAAAGGATAAATACGAGCCAAGTTTGCAAAGGGAGCTGAGGGCATTCCAAATAGTGAGCACACATTCATGAATAAGAAACTTATGATGAGTGTGATGAAAAGTACAATCATCTCAGTGTGGATGAAGCACAGAGTTCCAAAGAGGGAGAGGTAGGAGCTGGGAGCAGAAATATTCACAGGGGGGGCTGGGGTTGTGGCTCACAGGTAGAGCACTATGCAGGAGGCACTGGGTTCGATCCTCAGCACCACAAAAATAAATTAATAAAGTTATTGTGACCACCTATAACTAAAAACTAATTATTAAAAAATATTTACAGGACACAAACTACAGCTGATCTTGTATGGCATGTTATGGAGTTTGGGCTTTATCTGGAGAGCCATGGGGAGCCATTTAAAGGCTTAAGCAAGGCAGTTTGGTGGGGGAGGTGGTCAAGTTCTGGAATTTGCATTTGAAAAAGCTACTCCAGCTACTGTGTGTGTTATGCTCGAATTCGGGACCCCCAAAAGACCACCAGAGACCAAGATCGATGTAAACAGCAACGGAGTGTTTATTGCGAGCTAGCTCAGTCCTCCGCATGCATGCACACACAGCAACTGGTGACACTGAGAGGCCCCAAGCCCAGGGTTTGCAGCAGTTTTATACACCCTTTGGAGAGGGCAGGGACTTCAAATACATCATAGCACCTCTTAGCAAATCATCACACACCGCGGGAAAATCAAATAACAACTCTAAAAGATGATTAGCACATTTCACTGGCGGGAACAAGTTGGGTAGGGGTGATTGGTCAGTACCAAAGGGGGATTCATTTGAACTGATTGGTTTAAGCCAAGAGGGGTGTACGTGCTGAACTACATGGTTTCCCAACATGTTATCAACCACCATAAACTACTGGGAGGGTCATCTGGCATCCCAGGTATTTCCCTGTCTCATGCTGATTGGTGGCTGTTAGGGGGTTGCTATGGATCCCCACCTAGCCTGACTGAGTCAGGGACACCTGGTGCAGCAGATCTCTCCTGTTATTTGTAGATAAACAACTTAGCAGGGTGGGAATGTGCCTAGGAGTGCTCTGTGGGTCTTTCCAAGGACAAAGGTGATGTCCCTTCCTTGGACAGGCTTTGCTCTGAGGTAGAGGCTGGTTTTTCATGTGGAGAATGAAAGGGTTGGGAAAAGAGAGGGAATTGATTGGGAACAGACAGAGGAGATGGGTGAGAATATGAGGTTAAAGGAGTAATTCTATAAACTGGGCTTGCTTTGCTGACCCTTACATGCTTTGTTTTCAAGAAGCAATTTACCTGCAACCCTGCCTGGCTTATGTCAACAGGATATGTCACATTCCTCAGCACATTACCTGTTATCTTCAGGAGGGGTGCAGGCCCTGAAATCTCCATAAGAAGTACACAAGTTACCCTGAAGGGGTACTTTTGTGACACTTATACAGACCAGATCCCAGAACTCAGGAAGATAAAAATAATTATCCTGAATCATAAAATATGTAAGAATAGATTCAAATTAGAACCAACATGGGTGAAAGTGACCTAGAGTTGTCATGCACAGTGGGGACTTGAAAGTCTGATGTCACCCTGCTGTCAGTCAAAAGTCAAGAGGAAAACCTGGTCAGAAATCTCTGGAAACTTCCTGGGGACCCCAAATAAACCTAGAATGCAGGAGATGCTCCCTGTCCTTATCCTCTCTAAGAGGACCAACTCTTTCTCTTGGGAGTGTCTTCCTTTCCCTTTCTTATTCCTTCTAATACACTCATGCCTGTTATTCCAGTAACAGTCTGAAATCTTTCTGGTATGATTATAAGAATTGGGGTTTGAAGAAGGGGTCTTGGCATTGCCTCAGGGTTTTTTTTTGTTGTTGTTTTTCCTTGTTTGTTTGTTTGTTTTCCATGGATTGAACCCAGGGGCGCTTGACCACCCAGCCCTTCTTATTTTTTATTTTGAGACAGGGTCTTGCTAAGTTGCTTAGGGCCTTGCTAAATTGTTGAGGTTGACTTAGAACTTGATCCTCCTGCCTCAGCCTCCCAAATGGAGTTTAAGATTTCCTATGTGGTGGGGTCCTAAGTAATGAAAATGTCTACCTCACAGCCATGGAGATTGAATGCAGACATAGAGGTAGGCAAAATGCAGGGCTGCCAGATAGTCACAGTCCTATCAGCAGAATCATTGGTTTTCAAAGTTACAGAAACTGGGGCCCTGAAGGAAAGTGAGAACCAGAGACAGGTAATTGAGAAATGAAAGACGGAAACCAGGCTGACATACATAGGAGAGTTTATTCCTCAGAGCTGACAAATAAAGGTCATCTCTCTGTAACAGAGAGAGAGGCAAAACAGGCTTGGGTTCTGGGACTTTTATAGGGCAGGGTCAGGAATCAGAGCTAAGTGGGCCCTAATACAGGTGGTGAAGGTTTAGGTTGGTATGAGGGAGTGGTGGGCCTTTCTCAGAAACACCCTTGGGCAGGAAAGTGAAATTCTTTCCTTAAAGTGGCAGCTGTCACTTAAGATAGCCATCCAGATGTTAAGCAAGGACCTTATAGCCCTCACTCTGAGTGATTCTGATGCAGTAGGTAGAACTCAGGGATTATGTACTTGTGAAAACTTATACTGATGTTTCCAATGTACATTCTGATTTGGGAACCCTTGCACTAAAGTTGCAAGGATTATCTAAAGGAACACTGAAGTCTCCAGATGACAGAATAGAAGGCCACAAGGCAGAGTCTCTGCTGAATTTGAGATACCAGGCAGAAAGTCAGTATGTAAAATACCAGAGGAGGAACTGTTTGTGGCTTAGCTGAAGGGCAAGAACTTCAAAAGAGCAGGGGGTTTTGCTAGAGGCTGAAGGCTTTAACTAAGCTTCAGAAAGCAAAGAATGAAGGTGTAAACTTCACCTCCCCATACTGACTTATTTTAAATTGGTTTATACAGCACAAAGTTGTCTGAACATCCCCAGTTCACCACTGGCATTTCCAAGTTTCTACACTATTCTGTGAAGAAATTGCTCCAGGGATGTTCTCATATTCTGAAACCCTAACTTTCCACTTTTCAGAGCTCATTCCCATCTTTTAAATATTTCATTCACTTTTAGATGACCATAGCCATTGGGGGGAATAAAAAGAATCCTGTGAACTCGAATCTGGAAATTTTAAAATATGAATTATTATCTGTAAGATTCAGTAACCCATTTCAATTACCTGGTTTTCAAGACATTTGTGTGAAAGAGTATTAGGATGGAGTGAAATTAGGTAATGTAAATTAGATCATTTTCAGAAAAATGGAATTCTATGGACACGTTAGAGGGCTTTGGACTAAAGAAAATTCCAAGTGACTGTTTCTAGTAGTAGCAGAAGTGTAAAACAATAAGAATAGTAATAACAAAGCCATACAAATCAATGAAAAGCATCAAAACTTATTTATCTGGTATACTTTATTCCTTATCTTTTAAATTGCTTTCATTATAAATGTTGGGCGTGTGGGAGACTCCCCCTTCTCAGAGAACATCATGGAATCCCTTACCCCTCCCCCTCCTCTCCAAAGAACACCAAGCCAAGAGCACCAAATTCAAAGGTTTCTTCGACCAATCCCCATAGGACACAGTGTCCACTTGCTGTTCCTGAGTCACTCTGCCAATCAGCACCCGCCACGTCCCCTATGCAACTCTTCTTAAGCCAAAGCTTGTGAGCACAAGCTCTCTTCTCTCTGTCCTCTTCCTCTTCTTTCTCTCCTCTCTCTGCCCTTTGTCTCTCTCTTTCTGCCCCCCAGTAAAATCTCTTGGTTCAATTTCTGTCTCAGGTGAGTCACTCACCTTTCATTGGTGCTATGACATGGATAGGACTCCCCTGCTTTTAAGTAGGATCCCCATCCCGCTGGAGACCACCACCTGAGCGGAGACCAACCTGTGCCTAACTTCTCCATTGCCTACATCGCATCCACCATTGGCCTACAAATTAGTGAGTCCCCCTCTCCAGACTCCTAAACCCCCCAAGGCAAGATAACCGGGAACTGGCCCTTGATCATCTGGCAGCCCCTGTGGTAGCAGCCCCTGTGGTGTCTCCTGGGGAAGAATACACCCCACCCAGACCTTCACCATCACAGTGGTCCTCTTGGAGTCTTCCCCTTCCAACAGGCCTCGGCCGACTTGACAACTGGCAAACCCCCTCTGAGAAACCAGCCTCTGCCTCAGAGCAAAGCCTGACCAAAGAAGGGGGCATGACCCTTGTCCTTGGAAAGACCCACAGAGCACTCCTAGGCACATTCCCACCCTGCTAAGTTGTTTATCTACAAATAACAGGAGAGATCTGCTGCACCAGGTGTCCATGACTCAGTCAGGCTAGGTGGGGACCCATAGCAGCCCCCTAGAAGTCACCAATCAGCATGAGACAGGGAAATATCTGGGATGCCAGATGATCCTCCCAGTAGTTTATGGTGGTTGATAACATGTTGGGAAACCATGTAGTTCAGGACGTACACCCCTCTTGGCTTAAACCAATCAGTTCAAATGAATCCCCCTTTTGTACTAACCAATCACCCCTACCCAACTTGTTCCCGCCAGTGAAATATGCTAATCATCTTTTAGAGTTGTTTTATGATTTTCCCGAGGTGTGTGATGCTTTGCTAAGAGCTGCTAGGATGTATGTGAAGACCCTGCCTTCTCCAAAGAGTGTATAAAACTGCTGCAAACCCTGGGCTCAGGGCCTCTCAGTGTCACCAGTTGCTGTGTGCTCACGGAGGACGGAGCTAGCTCACAATAAATGCCTCTTTGCTGCTTACATCGATCTTGGTCTCTGGTGGTCTTTTGGGGGTCCCGAATTCGAGCATAACACCTCCCCTCCTGAAGCGTGGGTCTCCTCTTTCCCCCTCTCTGTCAGAAACCCTGGTGCCAGGTGACCCATAGCTCCCAGGGCCCTCCAGGAATGACCGTATCCCTGGCCTGAGGTCTCTTTCTGATATTTGGCTTGAGTGGGACGCCTCTGCAGTCAACATCTCATACCCTTCCTCACAGACCCAAGGGGGATGCCTCCTCTCTGTCAACCCTGCCATTTTGCAGGATCTCTACAATTATTGTGTGCGATCGAAAATCCTCCTTTGCTCGAATCCATCTCTCTGTACCTCTTGCAACCCAAAGCATGTCCCCTTGGCCTCTTTCTGCCTCCTCATCCACGGATTTGAAGCCACCACCAAGAGCCCCTCCCCCCACTCTCCTCTTCCCTCCTCTGCACCAGTCCCCGCCCCTCCGGGGCTCCTCCTTCAGGCCCTGCCCCCACCTCCCCCTTCAGTCTTCCCATCACCATTCTGTGTCTCCATTCAGCCCACAGTCTGCCCAGCCACTCCCTACTTCAATTATGGCTCCTTTGAGAGAGGTTGCTGGGGCGGAAGGGATTGTTAGGGTCCTCGTGCCCTTCTCCATAGCAGACCTTTCACAGTTGAAAAACGCGTGGTTCCTACACCACCAACTCTGCCTCATACATAACGGAGTTTCAGTACCTGCTCCAAGCCCATAGTCTCACTTCATGACATTTACATGATCCTGGCCAATACCCTTCTCCCAGAGGAAGGCAGGCGGGTCTAGGAACAAGCCCATAATTATGCTGATGAGGTCCATCAAACCACCCTGGCCTAAGGCAGGATTAGCCCTGAGGGACCAATTTTCTACCTGTCTAGTTGCCAGACAGGCAGCTCAGAAGGCGATAAATTTTGAAAAACTCCAAGAAATAATTTTGGACAAAAAAAAAAAAAAAAAAAAAACGAGAACCCTTCCACCTTCCTAGATAGACTGACTAAGGCTCTTCAGCAATACTCTGATTTAGACCCTGAGACCCCCCGATGACAGACAGCTCCTAATGACCTATTTCTCCCAGAGCTACCCCGACATTCGGGCAAAGCTTTAAAAACTGGAACAGGGACCCTTGACCCCTCAGATTGAAGTCCTGGGCACAGCCTTTAAGGTGTACCACAATTGGGATGAGAAGGCCAGAAAGAAAAAATGCCTGATGCTGGCACAGGGTCTACAGGGACCTACCCCATGGGCCCCTTCAGGCCCAGCCAAACACCCACCACCAAAGATGGCCCCTGGGCTCTGTTTTAAGTGTGGGACAGAGGGACACTGGGCATGAGTGTGGCCGAATCCCAGGCCACCTATGCGCCCATGCCCTAAATGCCAATTAAGGGGTCACTGGGACATGGACTGCCCCAGCCCCGAAGGGAAGCCAGATCGGCCCCAAGCCTAGACCCTGATCTGCAACGGATGACTGAAGGGGCCTTGGGACTCCCTCCCCGATGACCACCATCACCTTTCAGGAGCCCAGGGTCACTATTATGGTGGATGGACGAACAATTAACTTCCTTATAAACACAGGGGCTACTTATTCAGTTTTGAGGGAGTTTTGGGGACCCACTGTTCCATCCTGTTCCCCCATTGTCGGGGTAGGGGGACAAATAATCCTTCCCCTTAAAACCACCGTGCGTTCTTGTAGGTTTTACCACCATCCTTTCTCCCACCAGTTTTTGGTAATGCCCCAATGCCCTGTTCCCATATTGGGAAGGGACATCTTAGTGGGAACTTCACTAGCCTGTCACCCAGGGTTTCTAGGCCCATTCGCTTTCATGTGCCTCCTCCTGACGGCTGGTCTTTCTCAGCCAGTCCCTCTCACTGGGCCTCCAGCCAGAAGCTAATGTGGTGTCTCCTCTTCCCTCTTCTTCTCCTTGCCTTCGGGTATCTTTGGTGTTCTTAGGCTCATCATGTGGTGCACCTGGATCATGGAGTTCGCGGAGGCCCTCTGACAGGGGCTGGCTGACTCCACCCATTTGCAGGGACAAGGATTGGATGGAGACTATCCATGACCTATGGCTTCGAGGAACTTTCATCGATTTTGGCCCCAAGGAAATTCACATCTTCAGCGCCCCAGCCTTTACAGCGATGCTTCTCTTGTCCCCGTATCCTGACCATCCCTCCCTTCCTTCACACTCGTCCCGTCCCTCTCCAGCAGGAAGAGGCGATCTTATCACTCTGCTCCCAACATAAAAACAAAAAGGGAGGAATATTGGGTGTGTGGGAGACTCCCCCTTCTCACGAAAATTTCACTAAATCCCTTACCCCTCCCGCTCCTCTCCAAAGGGCACCAAGCCAAGAGCACTGAATTCAAAGGTTTCCTCTTGACCAATCCCCATAGGACACAGTCTCCACTTGCTGTTCCTGAGTCACCCTGACAATCAGCACCCACCACATCCCCTATGCAATCCTTCTTAAGCCAAAGCTTGTAAGCACATGCTCTCTTCTCTCTGTCCTCCGCCCTCATCCTCTCTTCCTCTCTGCCCTCTTCCTCTTCTTTCTCTCCTCTCTACCCTTTCTTTCTGCCCTCCTCCTCTTCTCTCTCTGCTCTCTGCCTCTCCTTCAGGCAGACCCCCCAATAAAATCTCTTGGTTGAATTCCATCTCGGGTGAGTCACTCATCTTTCAATGTTGTCATAAATAACAGGATTTCACCCTTTTTATAGCTGCATAGTACTTCATTGTATACATATACCACTAAGAAAACTTGTCTTTTAATTTTTTGTAGGATGTCTTTCATAATACTGAAACAAATTTTTAATTTTCATTTAGTTGTATCTGTCCACTTTTTTTTTATTTATTCTGCCTTTTAATTTCTAAGAACAAATTTCCCAAGTTCATTTTTTTTCAAAAATAGATATTCTTTTACATTTTATCCTATTATGTTCTAGCAATTGTGTTTCCCATAATACAGAATCTGAGAACAAGCCTGACCTCCATGTTTATGAACATGGGTTCTTGCCATCTGCACCTGTCAAATGGGAGAAAAGGAAACATAAGATATAAGAGGAAGAGATTAAGTTCCCTTGCTGGGCCAGTGACTACCTCAGTTGATTCTATGGAAAGCTTTGGGTCCAGAAAGGCCATTCAAAATTTTCTTGAGTTGGGCTGAGATGGAATGCCTATGTATATTTGTAATTGGTCAGTCATTTCCAATTGAGGCAATCACTGAATGGATACGTATTTGAAGACTATATATGGATGGCAATCTCAGCAACTGGGGGAGTATTTCACAGATTCTACCACAGGGATGCTATATCTGGATATTTTTCCCTTACATTCAGAATCTTGCATCCATTGAATTTGCTTTTATGTTTGATCTGAGTTAGATAGAATTTCTGATTTTTCTATTCAAATAGCCCTGTCTGCATGATACTTACTTTTCTTATATTCATAAGCTTACATCTGTTTGGAATTTATTTTTATGTAAGAAATGAGATAGAGGTTCTTATTTTCCTATTCAAATAGATAGTCAACAGTGACATGGTAGTTCATTGTGCATCATTTCTCTTTTTAAATAATTTTAAAATAAAACAAAACCTAGCAAAGCACTAATTAACTTGAATTCTACTTGTCTGGTGTTTGTGGTACCTCAGATACAATGTGGATGTTTCCTATTAAGTTAACAGAAAAACAATAAAAACAGAAGAGTTTATCAAACCAAAGTCTAGAGAAAAGTAATTCTCTGCCACTGAAGAGTTACAGAGTCATTAGAGTCATAAATCTTCAAAATGGAAGGAATCATAGTAGTACACATTTTCCAGGCTGTTCATTTCCCAGATAAGAAAACTAAGGCCTAAAGAGCAGCAAGGACAAATTAGGAACCAGAGGATAAAGTTCTGAATTTTCAAACCACTGTTATTTCCTATATACTAGGTTGTTTGCTTCTAATATATCATTTTATAGTATAGAGCTTTCATTAAAATATTTCACTAAAATAACATATATCTTTCACTAATATATTTATTTTAAATATTTAAGTAAATGCCTGCTTATATTTACTTATACTTCCAGTTGAAAATAAGAAAATAACTGTTCTTTAGATAATGGTCTCTAATACAGGCTGTATCCAAAGTGTAATTGACCTCTCCTTTCATTCTCCAATTATTTGGAATTAGTGAAAGAATTTTTGTGTTGGCCCCACTCTAATGGAAACCACAGGGTAATTAGCAAGTAGAAGGCACACCAAAGCCAGACGATACTATATTGGCTTGTAAGGATAATTGTACGTTTACTGATAAAAATCAATTTTTATCGGCTCACTTACACTCCATAATAAGGCCACTGTGGCACTTCCTGCTCAAGGCACATAAGTGAGAGTTAGCGTGTATTTGATTTTAATAAATACTGTCTGCGGGAAGCCTGGACAGGAATGAACAGATGTTGAAACCATATGATAATAGTGTGGCAGGGTAAAAAACCTGTGCATTTATATGGCACACCTGGTGTTTATGATACTTTTGCAACTTTTATAACTACAGCATCTGGCCCTTTGCTGCTGTTGTTTAATTTTCAAATACCCAGGATCTTATGTCTCTTGCAGTGTAGACATGTCTATCAGGAAGAAACAAACAAAAAAGGCAATAAACATTCCATGTCTCTTGCAGAGAAAGACCTCTGCCTCTCCACAAGGAACTTGTGTTAAAATCATTAGCAATATTCTAAAATATGACAAAACATTCACATTGACCTTTCCCAACTCTTCTTAAAAGGCAAAAAGTATTCACACAAGGATTACTAGACCATTTGAACTACAAATTTTCTCAATATTTTAGATTTGAAATGAAGATGATTTGGGGAGAGTATCAAAAATAAATTTGTAGCACTATATCCTCTGTATTATGGCACTTTTATTCTGTTTAATCTAGGTAGGAATGCACAGACACACTGTAATTATACAGAACTAAAATTTGATTGAATTTTGTGATTGCACTGAACTTTAAGGTGCATTTGTGTGCATTTATATCAAATATAAAGTGGTTTGTCTAAATTTTTCATTGTTCCAATGAGTAGATCAGATAAATAATGTAATCAACCCAAAAGCTGATAAAAATCTTCTTGTACACACATGACTTTAAAGTTCAGTTAGTATTTCTGTAGCTCTTCTGGGGTTTTCTGGACTAAAACTTGGAAGAAACTTCAGAATGCAGAAAAAGATTGGAAGTCATGCTCCCTGAAGATGACCCCAATTTGGGCAAGACACCTTTTTCAGAAAACACATCCTACTTGGATTTTTGTGATGATGGACCTGCCAGAGTTTGCAAGATATCAAAGTCACATTAAAGTTTTCATAAATTGGATGGATTTCAGTGAGGAAGAAATCCCTCATGTGACAATCTGAAAATCTCAGTGATTAAAAAACACTCAATGGGTTAATCTATTGTGGATTTTTTTTTCTCATCGAGCACCAGAAACTTTCAACACAGTGCCACAGGAGCTTACTACCAAATACTCAAAGTTGGTATCAGCATCCTAAAGACATTAAGAGCATAACATGACTTCAATGTCTATCGCATTTGAAATGCAATTTTATTACAGTTGAACTGTAGTTTCTTTTCCCTGAGGCATGTAGTTCTCATAAAATAGGAAATCTGGGTGATTAGAAATAGTTCTGAAGACACTTTCCCCAGAAAACATGCTTTTGCCTTCACTTTGAGCTGAATCTTTCCTAAACAGTGATTTTTTTTTTTTGGTACCAGAGATTGAACTCTGGGACACTCAACCACTGAGCCACATCCCCAGCCCTATTCTGTATTTTATTAGAGACAGAGTCTCACTGAGTTGCTTAGCACCTCACAGTTGCTGAGGCTGTCTTTGAACTCAAGATCCTCCTTTCTCAGCCTTTGGATCCACAGGGATTAGAGGCATGCCCCTCCACACTTGGCTAAACAATGATTTTTGTATGTTCTCCTGCCTCTTCAAGTTCAAGTTGCCCAGATTCAAATAAGGTAACTCAAGAATCACAGCCATTATCACTTGGGGTCAAAATGTCACCAACTTATGTATGGTAGTATAACTGTCAAAAGGCTAACCTTGTCAGGCACCTGATTCATGATTGGGGTAACATACCATAGTGACTTGCCATGCAAGATGAGCAACACTGATTTTAGAATGTTGAGAGTTCTTTTTTTTTCTTTAATTTTTTTATTCTTGGTTGTTCAAAACATTACATAGTTCTTGATATATCATATTTCACACTTTGATTCAAGTGGGTTATGAACTCCCATTTTTACCCCGTATACAAATTGCAGAATCACATCAGTTACATATCCATTGATTTACATATTGCCATACTAGTGTCTGTTGTATTCTGCTGCCTTTCCTATCCTCTACTATCCCCCTTCCCCTCCCCTCCCCTCTTCTCTCTCTACCCCCTCTACTGTCATTAATTTCTCCCCCTTGTATTATTTTCCCCTTTCCCCTCACTTCCTCTTGTATGAAATTTTGTATAACCCTGAGGGTCTCCTTCCATTTCCATGCAATTTCCCTTCTCTCTCCCTTTCCCTCCCACCTCTCATCCCTGTTTAATGTTAATCTTCTTCTTATGCTCTTCGTCCCTACTCTGTTCTTAGTTACTCTCCTTATATGAAAGAAGATATTTGGCATTTGTTTTTTAGGGATTGGCTAGCTTCACTTAGCATGATCTGCTCTAATGCCATCCATTTCCCTGCAAATTCCATGATTTTGTCATTTTTTATTGCTGTGTAACACTCCATTGTGTATAAATGCCACATTTTTTTTTATCCATTCATCTATTGAAGGGCATCTAGGTTGGTTCCACAGTCTTGCTATTGTGAATTGTGCTGCTATGAACATCGATGTAGCCGTGTCCCTGTAGCATGCTCTTTTTAGGTCTTTAGGGAATAGACCGAGAAGGGGAATAGCTAGGTCAAATGGTGGTTCCATTCCCAGCTTTCCAAGAAATCTCCATACTGCTTTCCAAATTGGCTGCACCAATCTGCAGTCCCACCAGCAATGTACAAGTGTACCCTTTTCCCCACATCCTCGCCAGCACTTGTTGTTGTTTGACTTCATAATAGCTGCCAATCTTACTGGAGTGAGATGGTATCTTAGGGTGGTTTTGATTTGCATTTCTCTCACTGCTAGAGATGGTGAGCATTTTTTAATGTACTTGTTGATTGACTGTATGTCCTCCTCTGAGAAGTGTCTGTTCAGGTCCTTGGCCCATTTGTTGATTGGGTTGTTTGTTATTTTATTGTCTAATTTTTTGAGTTCTTTGTATAATCTGGATATTAGGGCTCTATCTGAAGTGTGAGAAGTAAAGATTTGTTCCCAGGATGTAGGCTCCCTATTTACCTCTCTTATTGTTTCTTTTGCTGAGAAAAAACTTTTTAGTTTGAATAAGTCCCATTTGTTGATTCTAGTTATTAACTTTTGTGCTATGAGATTTCTTTTTATGGTATCAGCACCTTGTAATCTGTCTCTACCTTATTCTGTATCCCTGTACCATAAAGTAAACTTCAAATGTATATTATAGATAAGACTAAACAAATCACAACCATTTCACTTTATTTTTGAGTCATGTAAAATGCAGAGATGAATATGCCTATGTATTAAGGCCTTCCCTTTATCGATAGAAGGTTGTTTTTATGCAATGAAAGGTATTCGAATATGCCTATAACTCAGCCTAGGTTAGCCCCAAACAGAACATGAAATGAAAGTTTATATATAAGTCGTTTAGTTGGGAATGTGATGCAAGAGGCAAAAATGAGGGATATGGGGCATGAAACAAGAAAGGACAGAGAAACCATTTGAAGATGCATAGTCATGTAGTCAGCCACATCTAATTTATTTCATGAAATGTAACCCAAGACCATCCACCTAAAACAAAGTTTTGCCTTTAACCATGATGGCTGGGTTCTGCATTGTCTAAAGATTGTCCTACTGGGTATTACTTTTCTCTACCCTACTTTCATGTGGCTCCTGCTTGAATGCCAAATGCCTTCTAGGAACATCCCTGACCAAGAATCAGAGAAGCCTCAGGGCCGGAAGCAGGAGGAGACATTTGCAACTGATAAAAAACAAGGCATTGCTGGGTGACTGTGGCATAAAAGCTGGTCAAAGCCTGCTCGGTCACCCAGGTTTGACTGGGTGGGAGATAAAACCGGAAGATTTCACACGTTGCACAAGAGATATCAGGTAGATCTTATATCTATCGTGCCTGCCAATGAAAAATTATTCAACTATTTCATGAAGTAGTGACAAAAAGAAGAACGATGTGTTTTCCTACAGCTGTAATTTTTTAATTCTCCCACATAATTTATTGCCTGAACTACAAAAGTTTGGTCCCCTTTCAATTGGTATTAATGAAATAATGCCACTGAGATTGGTTACATGATAAGCATCATGGAACTGATGAAAAATGGATTTTTTATTAGTATTTTATCCTTATTAGCAAGGAAATTCCACAATCATGCCATTACACATAATTTTGAATAAGCAGATCCTCATAATTATGAAATATAGAGTTATGGAATCTAATTTAAATAATTTAACTTGTTCCCTGAGGTTTTTAATCACATCTGTGATTTTGTTCAAGATCAAATACGACAAGTTTACCTTTTGTGAAAGAAGGCAATTTACTTTTCAACACAAAATGTTATGGAATCATAATTATTAACATGTCTATTTCCCTTTCTGGCATTGATTTGGAATACTTTGAAATAATAAACTTGTTATAACTTAAGTTTGTATGTATGCTTCATAATACTCCTACAATACTCCCATTTGCTAAAACTACCCAAGCATGTATCTATAGATATTGAGAATAGGAGGACGGTCTAAAGGGCAAGTGGAAGCAGTTCATTTTTGAAGGGTGCATCGTTAATATCCACCATTTATTGAACTCTCAAATTGTGCTAGTCATGATGCAAGAAAATGCTTTTCAATAGTCATTTTAAAGTATGGTATATGAATGTATGAATATTCCACAATAAAACCTAGTATTCTACATAATTAATATGCATTAATTAAACATTTAAAAATACTGTTTTAGTCAGCTTTTGTATCACAGTAACCAAAATACCTAAGAAGAACAATGTAGAGGACAAAAAGTTTATTTGGGTCTCATGGTTTCAGAGGGCTTTGTCCATCTAGGGCCAACATCCATAGCTCTGGGTCTGAGGTTAGGTAGAAGATGATGGCAAAAGGAAATGAAGAAAGAAATCACCTTAGGACATGGCAATCAGGAAGCAAAGTGAGAGAGAACAAGTTCTGCTCACCAGGGACAAAATATAAGCTGGAAAGGCACTCTCCCAGTGACCCATATCCTCCACCCACACCTTATCAGCTTACAGTTACTACGCAGTTAATCCATATCAGGGGATTAATACACTGATTAAGTCATAACTTTCATAATCTAATCATTTCACCTCTGAAAATTCTTGCGTTTTTGCACATGAGCCTTTGAGGGACACATCATATCTAAACCATTACACTCATCAAATAGGAATTTTTAACCCCATTTCACAGATAAGGAAACTGAAAAATCAGAGGATTTGATTAGTTTGTCTGTGGTCACGTGATACTGATATAGCCAGGATTCAAGTAAGTATGTTTTACTATGATCCAGTTTACTACTTTTGATTAAGATGCTGGAAATGACCAGAGTATGATCTTTAAATATTTGCATACTGAGTCCAGTAGAAATTTGGTCCTTTGGTAAATGTCTATATCAAAGTAACAGGAAGAATCTGTCACTCCTTCCAGTGAAAATCCAGCCTCTACCTCAGAGCAAAGCCTGTCCAAGGAAGGGACGTGACTTTAGTCCTTGGAAAAACCCACAGAGCACTCCTAAGCACATCCCTACCCTGCTAAGTTGTTTAGCTACAAATAACAGGAGAGATCTGCTGTGCCAGGTGTCCCTGACTCAGTCAGGCTAGGTGGGGATCCATAGCAGCCTCCTAGCAGCCACCAATCAGCATGAGACAGGGAAATACCTGGGATGCCAGATAACCCTCCCAGTGGTTTATGGTGGTTAATAACAAGTTGGGAAACCATGTAGTTCAGCACGTACACCCCTCTTGGCTCAAACCAATCAGTTCAAACGAATACCCCTTTTGTACAGATCAATCACCCCTACCCAACTTGTTCCCGCCAGTGAATGTGCTAATCATGTTTTAGAGTTGTTATTTGATTTTCCCGTGGTGTGTGATGATTTGCTAAGAGGTGCTATGATGTATTTGAAGTCCCTGCCCTCTCCAAAAAATGTATAAAAATGCTGCAAACCCTGGGCTCGGGGCCTCTCAGTGTTACCAGTTGCTGTGTGTGCATGCAGAGGACCGAGCTAGCTCGCAATAAACACCTCTTTGCTGCTTGCATCGATCTTGGGTCTCTGGTGGTCTTTGGGGGTCCCGAATTCGAGCATAACACAGCAGCTTAGAACCTTAGACATCCTGTCAACTTTGGTTGCCAAGTACTACTTTTTTCTTCTTAGCTGAGGTCAGATCAAATATGGGGCTTTGTTCTAGAATATTCTTAGAGAATTTTAAGCAGCATATTGTTCCCAAGAAAAATGATGAGAAAAAAAACATTATACCTTTATGTCAATGATTCATCATCCTTACTTACAGACATTAATTTTTCAAATTTTTAATGAAGTTTCTAAATATTGTAGTCTCAATTGAATTAATGATTTGAAAGCCTTGATAGTGTTCAGGGCTTTTTCACCAGAATAGTATGAATGGCCCACATCATCCCCATCCATATTTCCAAATGCCAAACTGGACAATATTCACTGAATGTATTAAGCTCATCTATTTTTAACATGTCTCTGTAGGTACATGGGTACTTCATGAAATAATTACCCTTAATTTCTCATCCAGGAGAAATGATCCAGCCTAGGTAAAGTGTGTTAGAGGCAATATTCTGGGTTCTTTCTTTTGAGAAAATGTGTGGCTCAACTTGGAAGCAACAACATTATTTCTGCCCCAGTCTCAGCAAATGTTTCTTTATAATTGGTAATGCTTGAACAAATTACCTGCATGTCATGAACCAAGTACTGAAAAGGCTTGGGCTTAATTAATTGACATGTAGAATATATCTTTCTACACATACTAGTTACTGTTGAAGCAAATGGGTCATTACACCAAGACAGAGGTCAAATCTTTCATTGTGTTTTGCTTCAAAATTCCAATTGACATATGATACCATGTAGTGACTATAGAAATGATTAAAGTCCTATAAAAAGTGTCTATAGGCAATAATCAGCTAACTATACATTAGAAGGACTGATACACTTAGAATTTTGTTTACCTAATCACAAAGATTTTTCTGAAATAGATCAGGATTCTTTTCCTTTGGCAGGAAGTTAGTATCACTTCTGTCAAATTAACAGCCTGAGCCATGGCATGTGATATGGAGAGTTAGATAACCTACATATTGAAGACAGAAATGAAGGTTCTTTGTGACAATCTGTAAGAGGAGAAAAACACTTTTTGGAAATACCCAGCTGTCTGTCTCAAATTTTTATGTTAGCTCTGGTCATGGAAAGCTATGATCACTGTACAGCAAGGTGGTCTGTTGTGACAAAGAACTCTAATATATCAATGCCTAAACAAAATAATATTTGCCTCAAATTGAAATTAGGTGATCAGTGAGAAGCTTTATACAAAGTAATTCAGGAATTCAGACTCCACCTTTGATGTGATCTGGTATCCTAATGTATCATAGACCTTCACTGGATCCTCTACTTCTGGCTAACAAGAAAGAGAATAATACAGGGGCTGGGGTTTTGGCTAAGTGGTAGAGCGCTTGCCTAGCATGTGCAAGGCACTGGGTTCAATTCCTAGCACCATATAAAAATAAAAAGAAATAAAATAAAGGTATTAAAAAAAGAAAGAATAATACAAGGTTCATCTGTTCTTACCCACCTCAGTCAAGTCATGACGCAACTTGCTTCTGTCACTCATATTCCATTGGCAAGAGCAAATCATGTGGCCCCCACCTGACTACAAGAGTTCTAAAAATGGAGTTTAATGATATATCAAAGAAATGGAAAAAATAGGTTTGCACCCAACACCACCACAGTAAAAAACACATTCCAATAACGATGTATTATTGCTTGTTACTTATCATAAAATGTCATTACTTTATCTGCTCGTGAATATGAGGTTTATTTGTTGGTGCTATTTGTTTTATTTTGTTTGTTTAAAAATATTTTTAGTTGTAGATGGACACAATATATTTATTTATTTATGTATTTATTTATTTATCTTTATGTAGTGCTGAGGATTGAACCCAGTGCCTCATATGTGCAAGGCAAGGGCTCTACCACTAAGCTACAACTCCAGTCCCCGTTAGTTGTTTTTTTTTTTGGTCAATCTCCCCAACATGAATGTATTAAGAGAATCAACCATGTCTTGTTTTTCACTATTCCCAACACTGTAGAATATCTATTACTTCATAGGTATTTAAAGAGTTGTTAAATGAATGAATGCCAATGCTATGGTAACAAAGATGAGAAACAACTCTAATAGTTCCTTGATCTTAAATGTATTATATAATTTGAGATTTTCAGTGGGATGGGGGACACATGTATGTATATAGCTATATATATGTGTATATATATATAGATACATATATATGTGTATATATATCCAGATACATATTATCTAGATAATATGTATCTAGATATATATGTATGTATCTAGATTTCAGAAATATTACTCTGAAACCTGAATAAAAAAATTCATGCTACTGATGTGATTCTGCAATCTGTGTATGGGGTGAAGGTGGGAGTTCATAACCCACTTGAATCAAAGTGTGGAATATGATATGTCAAGAAATTTGTAATGTTTTGAACAACCCACAATAAAAAATTAAAAATATAAAAAAAAAATTCATGCTGATTCTGGCTGATGGGCTCTGAAACGTTTCACTAAGGACATGTCGTTTGAAAGATGGCAGTGTCAGGTTAAAAAAAAACAAGTCAGGAAGAGACATCTTGGACATGCAGTATAGCAGGCATAAAGGCAGTACAGTTTCCTCCCTTTGGGAACAGTGAGTAATTTGGTACAGTTAAAGTGAAGAGTGCTTGAGGGAACAACTAGAGATGAGTCTGGAAAAGCAGGCCCCAGCAATGGGGTGTCATTGACAAGTTCTAAGCAAAGAACTGACATTGTCAGATTTGCATTTTACAAAGTTTACTCTGGCAGCAGTATGAATAGTATAACCAAGACAGTCTGGACTGGAGTCAAGGAAACCAGTTGTGCTATTCCAAATGTGAGAGTGAATGAAAGAATGTTTGTTATATATGTCAGCTCAACAATGTCTCCGAGGAGATAATATAAACACTTACAAAATAATCTGTTTACAAACGATAATTAATATAAATCTAAAGAGTAGAAAAAAAAACATTTGTTGCATCAAATTATTTGTCAATGATTTCTCATAATATCAAATTAGTGTGAACTACCAGATAAAAAATAGAAACTGTTTTGTTATGTAGACTACTTCTTTATAATGAGGTTCTTTGTAATGTTCTATATTGAAATCCAATTTTTTCCTTCTCCTCTAAAAATTAAAAATATTCCATCCCCATTGTTATGGTTCAGATATTAGGTGTTCCCCCAAATCTCCTGTGGTAATGCAGGAATTTTCAGAGGTTAAATGATTGGATCATGATAGCTGTAACCTAATCAGCCAATCCTAGTTTGAATGGACTGACTGGAGGTAACTATAGGCAGATGGGGTGTGGCTGGAGAAGATGGGTCATAGGGGCATGCCCTGGGAGGGTGTATATTCCCTGAAGCAAGTGGCTGGAGAAGATGGGTCATGGGGGCATATCCTGGGAGGGTATATATTCCCTGAAGCACCTTCTCGGTCTCCTTCTCTCTGCTTCCTAGCTGCTATGAATGGAGCAGTGCTCATCCACCATACCCTCCTGCCAAGATGTTGTGCCTCACCTTGGGCCCAGAGCATAGACTCAGCCAATCTTTGGAACTGTAAGCCCAAATGAACTTTTCATCCTCTAAGTGATTCTTGCCAGGTATTTTGATCACAGTGACGAAACACTGACTAATATACCCAATCACCTATTAAACTACTGTGTATATGGAGATGGGGTATTTTGCCTCCTCTTTGTCTATCCCCAGATCTGTCTTTTTTTCTATGTATGCAGAAATTTATTAACAACTTTTCATTGTGGTGTTCACAGATTTGAAGCACTCCTAACACTCCTCTTGTTCTTAATGACATTGGGATTGTGAGCTGAGAAATGAAAGATGACCAGAGTCACTTTCTGGTGACTCCACTCTGCTGAATATATTGAAAGGGTTGTCATATGCTTTCCAGACATAGTTTAATGAAGTGAAGACAGGGTGTATATCAGACAGATTTGAGTTGAATTATAGCTCTGCCACTTACTATCTATGTGACCTTGGACAGGTCACTTCACCATAACCTCATTGAGGGGACATCAAAAGTAAAATGAGCTACTATAGGTAAAGGGACTGGGACATTGCTCCAGGGCTCAATTAATTATACTGCATTTCACCTTCCAAATCCCTAGCCATCCACTCAACCCCTCACCTGACTTCTTGTAGCCCAGATTTATCCTTTTTCCCCTTCATATCAGTACTCAGTTTTAGCTTATATTCAAATAGTGGCCAACAATTAGTTTTCCTTTTATTATGTTTATTCATAGAAAATATTTGTGCACAATATCTTTGTCTCTCATGTTGATTTTGTCAAATTATTTTCTCCCTGTAAGATAATTCTGTCTGTTTCTCCCACTCAGCCCTTACAACATTTTCTCCCACAAGATTTTGTTTCTTTAGAGTCTGTCTCCTTATCAAGAGTAGGATTAGTTATGAGAAGTAAATCAATAGCAATCACTTCTGAGCTGTTCCCTTGAATGTACACTTTGCAGTATATGCTTCTCCCAATTAAGTTGTCCCATCATGACATGGCCTGGCCATGGGATCCCTATTTTTTCTTAAGATTTCTCTTTGTTTTCTAAAAGTCTCAACACTCATTCTCTCCCATTCAGGAGAGAGTTTCAGTGAAACCTTGATTTTTGAGTGTTTCCAGCTTAGTACATATGACTTTATTTTCTTTTTCAGTGGGTTTTAATACTTAGGATTCAATCTTCTCGCCCTGAACTTTTATGGAGGTGTCAGCATTTTAAAGTCTTTTTTCCACTCCTACACAACTTGTTATTCTTGGACCATAATCATTCCATTTGGGGTCTGGCTCTGTTAATTTTTAGTTAATCTCCAAGTATCACTACAAACATTTTTGCTTGTTCTTCCTACTCAACTGTTTTGATTATATGAACTTGATTATACTAAAACAGTGACTTCCAGAACTTCTGATTTGTGTGTGTGTGTGTGTAAGCATGAACACTGGTAGTGGTGGTTGGGAATCTCTTTAAAATTTTTTCTTATATTAAGATATTTTATTTTGTTTTATTTTACACAGTGGACAGGGATCA
This sequence comes from Marmota monax, assembly GCF_021218885.2. NCBI lineage: Eukaryota > Metazoa > Chordata > Mammalia > Rodentia > Sciuridae > Marmota > Marmota monax. Next base: position 8,781,462 of record NW_026695065.1, on the reverse strand, counting down.
CCAATCTGTGTGGTTTCTCCTCTGTACATTAAAAGCAATTCAGAAAATCAGACAAATTTGAAATTATTTGTTAAGTGGAGATTGTCTCAGTAATTTGAAGTATCCATGTCCTTTGTTGATAGGATTTAAAGGAGCATTACAAAGAGCGCCCCTGCTTCCAGCCTTCAGGGAAGGACCACCACCCAAACCACTAAATTACACTTGGAGAACACATTATAGTGTTCTCTATTCCAGTAACATTTTTGTGATATTGCCTTGGACAAGTCTATGGCATTAACGTTTCCAATTGTTACATGTTTCAATTGTTAAATAAGTGGAATAAATGCATTCATACTGCTCATACCCTAAGCTCATGAATTCTTGTTTCATATCCAAGAGCAAAAACAACATACAAATCAAATGTCATGTACCTCATTTAATTTGGCTCATATTCATTGAGTGCCTACTATGGTGTCTGAAGCAGACTGAATTTGGGGCCCTAATCTGAATCAGGAATGAACTTCCTCTTGCTAAGAGAAGGAAACTAAAGGGTTATGACATCACCTTCCCCTCCCCACCCACACACAGAGGCCTCAAAGAAGCAGGAGAGTGATGAACAGAGATCAGTTCCCTACTCCCATCCTAACACAGGATAACTAAATCTACATCTGTATATCATCTAGCTTTTGCTTCTATAAATTGTAACTGCTTCTGTGGGGTCAGTGGGAATAAGCAATCTAGCTGCTTCTCCCCAGCTTGATCAAATTGCATAAAGTTTCTTTTTCCTTTTTCCATTTTTTTGTCTATTTCTTATACAGGCAGGTGGCAGAATCCAGCCACCCAGGATCCAGGCAGGATTCCTGGGATAGGCTGCCTATATGTTCCAATTCAACAAAAATGATTTCCCAATTTTTAAGGAGGGAGGCATAGAAAGCCACAAAAAGATACATGGGCTACAATAGGCAACAAACTGAAGGAAGATGATAATGCTGGTGTTTCCTGACCAACCTTCTCCCTGGTTAAACTACTATTTAAATATAAACAATTATGCAAATGTTGTTCCCTTGTTTAATGCAAGGTTCATGAATTATCCATCCTAGTCTGATCATTTGGAATGACTCAGGCAGTCAAAGAATGTGGTGTCTATTAATTGGCTGATATGGTTTAAACATGGTTTGCCCCCACTAAAACTCATTTTGAGGCTTGGTCCCCAGTGCAACAGTGTTGAGAAGTGGTAAGAACTTTAGGAGGCTTGTTTTGTTTTGTTTTGTTTTTTGGTGCCAGGGATTAAACTCAGGGGTGCTTAACCATTGAGCCACATCCCCAGCAATTTTTGGTATTTTATTTAGAGACAGGGTCTCACTGAGTTGCTTAGCACCTTGGTTTTGCTGAAGCTGGCTTTGAACTCACAATCCTCCTGCCTCAGCCTAATGAGTCACTGGGATTACAGGTGTGCACCACGGCACCTGGAAAGACCTTTAAAAGGTGTTTAGGTTATGGGATCTCCATCCTCCTAAAGGGATCAACAAAATTCCTGCAAGAGTGGATTAGTTACCAGGAGAATAGGCTGTGAGCAAATTTAGCTTCCTTGGCTCTCTCTTGCTTCTCTTCCTCACGTGCCAACTTGCCCTTCCACCCTGAGGCCCTCACAAGAAGCTGAGCATACACTGGCACCATACCTGTGATCCTCCCGAAACTTGAGTCAAAATAAACCTCTTTTCTTTAGAAATAACCTAGTGTCAGGTATTCTTTCATAGCAACATAAAATGGACTATGAGACTGCCATCTTCACTTCTCCTTCATACCCCTCCATAACTTTATTCACACCTATCCATTCATACACATATACACATTGTCTCGCTTTGGGCCAAAATATAGGGAATGGTTTCCATTCCCATGTGCAGGAGATTTAGTTAAACAATTAGGTGAAAAAAGAAGCTCTTACTGGGAAAGCGAGCCTGAGAAAGACTGGAATGTAGGACCCACAGGGATAGAATGAACTCCATTTACACTAAGATCTTTCAATGGACTTTAATATTAGTATATAAAGAGAAGCTTAAATGCAGAAGCTGAAAACAAAACTTAGTCTTGGTTCCCACAGACAACATCCTTTACATGGACAATGATCTGATCATTATGGTCTAAAACAGCAGTGAGGTCCCTCCAGGATTATTTTAAGGGCAGGGGATATTACAAATGTGAGTAGGAAAGGAAGCCTATAGAAGATTCCACTCATGGAAGTACCTAACAGGATGATTTTTAGGCACATGTGTAGCACTCTTCTAGGAACTCTCCAAAATAACTGTGGAACTTTTGCAGGTTGTGAGGCTGAGGCCCTGCTTCTACACAGTTCGAAGTTAACAAGTCAATGAACATTTGGGTTACAGTTGGTAACACATTTCCTCATACTAGCATACAAAGCACAAGAAATAGAGAGCTACAACTCAACATTGTGATACTCTAGCCTCAAAAAGGATTTAGGCTTCTAACTAAGCACATATCCAGAAATGGAAAAGGAAAGCTAGCTCTCCTCTCACTCTTTAGAGAACCTAGACCACACCCTACCCTCACCCCACACATATGCACACATATCTATTATTTTCTAATCCAGTTCCTAAATGCCACATTGTCTGTGTGCTCCCCTCATGTCCCCATCTCCTCCCACAATTCCCCCTATACCCCTATGTTCCCCCACACAGCAGAATAAACTTGCATTGTTGAAATATTTAGTTTCTGCTATAAAGTTACACCTTTTCTTCATGGTCTCCTATTGCTTGCAGGAAGAATAATCTTTCATCATTCAATCTGTTTGTTTTCAGTACCTTCCAATGGGCCTTTTCGTCCATTACAGTAGTAATGATGTCTCTCAATCTTCTTTCTACACTCCACCAACCACCTTTCTGGGAGGTGCCTAGTAAGCTAATTTGCTTAGGAACAAAAACCCTGAGTTTAATTCCTCAGGGGATTTACATTTAAATAAGGAACAATCTCCCAACCAAAAGGAATTTATTACACTGATGGAATTGGGACTTCAGCAAAAAGTCCTAAAATGTTGTTACAATCTTCGCCCCTTATCTGTGGTTTTGCCCTCTGTAGTTTCATTTACCAGTTGTCAACTCATGTCTGAAAACTTTAAGTGGAAAATTCTAGAAATAAAAAATTCATAAGTTTTAAATTGCACACCATTCTAGATAGCATGATGAAATCTCATGCCATTTCTTGCAAAATATGAATCATCTCTATGTCTAGTGCATCCACACTATATATTCTACCTGCCCATTAGTCCCTTGGAAATCATCTCTGTTATCAGATGGACTGTTATGTTATGGCAGTGCTTGTGTTCAAGTAACCTTTGTGTAGTAGTAGTCTAATGCTATGTCACAGTGTCTATGCCACTCATCTCACTTCATCTCATTCCATTTTATTATCTCATATCACAGAAAGAAAGTTAAGAATAATGAACAAAATATTTTGAGAGAAATCATATTTACATAACTTTTATGACAGCATATTGTTATAATTACTATATTTTAGTTATTGTTGTTAATCTCTTATTGTGTCTCACTTATAAAATAAACTTCATCATACGTATGAAGGTATAGGAAAAAAACATCGTATATATAGCTTTTAGTAATATTCAGGTTCATACATCCACTGAGTCTTGAAGCATAGCCCCTGAGGATGAGGTGTTATTATTGGATAGAAAGCAGGACACTTCAGTGTGAATAGGCATCTTCATGTTGGTAAAGCCTTGAGACTTCACGTCTATACAACCTACTCTTTCTCTACATCTTTTCTTGAATTTCATTTCCTTACATATCTCTCCCATGTTTTTCAGGGAGACAAGCACTTTCCAATAATCACAATAAAATCTGGATTCTGTTGATCCTAGTTGTTTCCCAAACAAAAGGGAATAAAAATATATCCCATGTGTGTTAGTCGACTTTCCATCAATGTAACAAGGTACCTAAAATAATCAACTTATAAAAATAAAGGTTCTATTTTGGCTAATAGTTTTAAAGTTTCCAGTCTACAGTTGATTGACCCTATTACTTTTGGGCCTCAAGTGAGGAAGCAAGCACACATCATTATATGAATGAGCAGTAGAGTAAAACTGTTTACTTCATGTCCAGGAAGCAAAAGAGAGCATGAAATGGGGCCCAGAATCCCACAGTTCCTTTCAGGGACATCCCCCAAAGATCTAAAAACTTCCCACTCAGCTTTTCCTCTTAAAGCTTCCATCACCATCTAATAGTTCCACCCTGGAGACCAAACTTTTAACACATGGACCTTTGGGGGACATCCAAGATCCAAACTACAGCATCATGAAAGATGAGAACTGATTTTTTTATTGGCCAAGGAATAATTTTCCTTGTTACCTTCACATAATAATTAATTTATATCTTCTGTAGCTATATATTCTAGAGTTCCATTTCTCTGAAGTTTTTGATATGTTCCTATTGATCTAATTTTAAAATAATAATAAAGAACCTCTTGGTAATTAGTGAAAAACTATCTTAATATGGTCTTGAAATTGAACCAAAATGGCTGGGGAAAGTCCATCTTCAAGAAAGGGATTGTTCTGGGCCTAATTTGCAGTAATGAGGACAGGACCTTAGTGGGTGAGCCTAAATTATGCTGTTTTGTTATTCAGAAGCAGTGGGGTTGAGACTGATCCACAGGAATTGTACATTCGTAAATAGAAGTAGGTTAAAGTAATTAATCCAATGTCTTACAGCTCCAACATTTTCTCCCTTAAGAGAAATTACCCAGGGTCCAAGGCAACTAACAACAAGGTGTAGTGATAAAGTAGTTTAGACCTCTCTGATCTGGGACTTGTTATTTGTTTCAGTGTATGTGTTAATCTGTTATGTACTAAGCACATGTTTTAAGCCAAAGAGCAAGTGTAAATTTGGTGTAACCTCATATCCTTCCTAGTCACAGTTATGGAAAATGATCTTAGAAATATAAAGTCACATTTTAAAAAGCAAGTCACTGGAACTCTTCAAGAAACAATCACATGCCATTCTGGGGGCGGGGAGGGTTCAATAAAGTAAGTGGGTCATTTCTCTTAGAATGTCGTTTATTTCTAGTTTCATGATTAATGAAATAGAAGAATGAGAAAGCAGAGCTACCCATTATTATTTTTTTCTAAGGTAAAGTTTTTGAAAATTCAAATGTTATTGAGACTTCTGGACAAATAACTCTATATAGGAATCTTACTCCTACCATGTTAAAGCTGGAACTAAGTGCTTGTCTGTTAATATGAGAGAAAACACCAAAGCAATCTTCACAAAACAATAAAAGAAATAGATTCATAATCTAATGCTTACCAGTAAAGTAGTATTTATATTCCTTTACAGCAAATATATACTACTTATTTTGTGCCAGGCATGGTACTAAGTGAATTTAATTTGTAAATAAATATTACAAAATCATCAGACATAGGAATTAAGTCATCTCCATTTTAAATATGAGGCAACTAAAGTTCAAAGAGGTTAAGTGATTTGTCCCACTAAGTGGTAGAGCTACTTCAAAATGGTTCCAAAGCACATGGAGTCCCATTCACTCATCTCAGTATACATTTTCCCCTGTATATTGAAAGGCAAATAAGGAAAGACATATGCCAACCAGTGTGCATCAGAATTAAAAGATCTGATCTGACACTGATCAGGATGAGTCCCAGGGAGCTGAACTGATTTATACTATTCCTGGTAAACACAGATTTACTCACTGGATCAGCAACAGATTGGAAACCCAGGGACTGTTATTTCTTAAAGTTTTCTTTGAGCACAGATGTGACCTTGATCTTATTAATGAAGTATGCTGGCCTCGGTTTTCTCATCTGTGACTTAGATATGGAGACAGAATAATTGGAAACACACTCAGGTGACATGAAATATCAAGAACCTGGTATCTGCTGGGCATGGTGGTGCACACCTGTAATCCCAGCAGTTTGGGAGGCTGAGACAGGAGGATCTTGAGTTCAAAGCCAGCCTCAGCAACTGTGAGGCCCTAAGCAACTCAGTGAGACCCTGTCTCTAAATAAAATACAAAACAGGGCTGGGGATGTGGCTCAGTGGTCAAGTGCCCTGAGTTCAATCCCTGGTACCAAAAAAAAAAAAGAAGCTGGTATCCCATGCTTAATATACATCACATAGTTCTGTAAAGAGTTAAGTATGTGCTTATGAAATAATATATTAGACTTTGTACTTGATTCCAGGCACAGGGATCCTAAAACCTTTATAATTTCTTTCAAGAGGCATTTTGGTGGACTCCTAGATGAGAGTTGATCACTAGAAAGCTTAAACCATGATTAGAAGCTTACTTAGAACTTTCAGGCCCATCACCCATTCTTCAGAGAAGGAAAAGGAGATAAAAATGGACTTAGTCATTGTTCATACCAGCATGAGGAAGTCTCCATAAAAGTCCCAGAAGTATGGGATTCATGGCAGCTTCTAGGTTGGTGAACAAGAACAAATCCATATGCCAGGAGGGTGACTGTACCCTGGCTCTACAGAGTCAAAACTCCCACACTCAGGAATAAATCTTACCCTATGAATTTCTTCTTCTGACTATTCATTCATATTCTTTAACATATTCTTTTTAATGAATTAGCAATAAAAATTTATTTGCTTTCCTGGGTTCTGTAAACTGTTCTTGCAAATTAAACCTGAATAAAAGGGTTGTGGGAACCTCTAATTTTGCCAAGTCAGACTGAAGTTGTAAAATCTGGATTCTGAAGTAGGTAGGGGAATGTTATGGCACTGAACACTTAACCTATGGGGTCTGCACTAACCTGGTTAGTGTCAGAATTGAATTGAATTGTAGGACACCTAGCTAGTGTCAGAGAATTGCTTGTTATAGAGGAAAAAATCACATCTTTAGTAACAGAAGTGTTCTGTGTTGAGAGTATAGAAAGAAAAAAATATTTTTCTTTATATAATACTCTATGTAGAAATATGGGCCAAGGACCTAGAAATGATATTCCCCTTTAGGAAAAAATAAGTCATTTATCAATGTTTTCCTCTGCTAAAAAAATGTCACCTTGATAGAAATGGCTAAATAGACCATTGAAGGAATGGAAAAGGTCCATCATTTTTAGAAGTGAACTTTTTGGATTTTCTCTATTTCCAAACTTAGTCAAAGTAATATAGTTTTAATAAATATAGACCTAATAAAATAGTATAATTTTGAGCTTATGAATTGTTAAGCCTGTTTTTGTGATGATTAATGATGAATCATTTTATAAAGCTTGGGTGATTCATCATCAGAGCAGAATGGTTTTATAAAACAGGTGCTCTGGGAATTCACAAACTTCATAAAAAGTTTCTTTTATTTTTTATTGTCTGTAATTTGGGGATTTCCAAGTCACCTGCAAATGGAATAGAGACAAGGAAAGTAGAAAGTATCTACTCTCAGTTCCACACACTCCTTCTGTCTTCATGGGATCTTAATAATTTCTGCTGTAACAAAATGTAAAGTACAAGTAAAAGTCCAATTTCAAAAAAGGTCTAGCAGCATTATCTAAAAAGATTGTGTAGCTTTTATAGCAGTATTTTTCTTTCAAGCATTTTGTCCCTGCTGTGTTATCTTAAAGAACAGAAAAAAAGAAGTGGCAAAATGTGTCTGCTCCAGAGCTCAGATGTTTTAAAACATGTTGACTGCTTCCCTGGAATTATTCTTCAGAAGGAATATTATAAACTTACTTTAAATACAGGATAGAAGACGATGTAACAAAGATCAAGGTGGTGTGGGGTGGGAAAAAACTGTTAACTGCCTACTAGATTCCACTCCTCTGAACTCATCAAATCATCACATGATGGAAAAAAAAATATCATGACTGTACTTTTGTCTCATGATAGTTTTAGCTCGCCCAAACATAAAGTCTTAAAATAAATGACAAATAATCAAGATATGCTTGAATTATATATATATATATATATATATATATATATATATATATATATATATATACTCTCATATGATAGAACATATTGCAACCATTATAATAAACATTTTTAAGGATATTTAATAACAAAATACAAATGTATAAAAATAGCACAATGCACTATAAGAAGACTATGAGCTCAATGTAAGATACATGACTACAAGAAAAACAAACTTTAATATTAACAATGGGTATATTTGGGTGGTAGTATTATTTTCTCTTTTGTGCTTTTCTGCAGGTCTCAAATATCCTACAATAAAAGTATTTGTTTTGCTATTAGAAAATAACAACAGTTTTTATAAAATCTAAGTTTAAAATTTTCTGCTTATTTTCAGACAAATAACTTGTATTGACTTATTTTTATGATTTATTTTTATCTTTCTAGAGACAAAACAAAAACTACTCTGACATAAGGCCAAGAGTGATAGAATTTCACTTTTTACGTTTTCTCTGTTTCACTCTCTCTGTTGAGGTACATGACATTGATACTTGAGAATTCTCTAAACCCAAGCTGGAGATGCCTGTTTCACATTATATTTAGATTTTTCTCTGTAATGAAATCCATCGTGTTTGTAATTGTAAAATTTTGATACTTACATAACCATTAATTTGTTTATTAATTTATTCATTCTGCATTATTTTATTAAAGAATGCAGTCATAATAATATCAAAGGTGGGAGACAGTTTGAAGGAAGGAGACACTCAAGATGGGAGACCAGTTCAACAAGGAAAACTGTAGCCTAAAAAGGGTAATCAGTGTGAGAATGTGAAAAAAGGGGAATAGTCCAAAGACATCCAGAGAGTGTAAAAATGAGAATTTGATGACCATTATGTGTGATTATGCCTAATATGTACCAGATGCTATGCTAATGTAGGTCATACAACAATAAACAAAAGACACTGTCTCCTCATTCCACAAAATATCCTATGCAACCTCACTCATTCCTTGTTCTCAGTTGGTGATCTTCCTTGTTATTTCTCTGAGAAAACAGAAGTAATATAAAGAGAACCTCATCATGATTTCACCTTCAAATCTATTAACCCTCCTTCATCTTCTACCATACATTCTTCCTCTCTTCCTGTTGAAGTGGAAGACCTGTCCATACCTTCATGTGCATCTTGAATCCTATTCCATTAGCTCCTCAAGGGCATCATTCTTTAACTATCTCACTATTCTAAATCATCAAAATTTCCCCCATCTAATGGATTATTCGAATCAGCATACAAATATTCTGTTATTCTCTCATCCTAAATAAACATTCAATTGAACTTAATATTCTCTCCAGCCACCATCTCATTTCTCTGCTAAAAGGTTTTAAAATGTAGCTGCATGCAGTTGGCACATGCCTGTAATTCTAGTGACTCAGGAGGCTGAAGTAAGAGGAGGGCAAGGTTGAATCCAGCCTCAGAAAGTTAGCAAGGTCTTAAGCAACTTAGAAAGACCCTGTCTCAAAATAAAAAAAATAAAAAGCGCTGGGGATGCAGCTCTGTGAGTGCCCCCTGACTTTGATCCTTAGTACAAAAAATGTTTTTACATGTATAAAAGAAAACAAGCCATACCAGTTTTATAGTATTTGTGCAACCTACACAATTGCACAAGGCCCTATTATTAGAAAAAGACATACTTGGTTAATGCTTTGCTGTTGCCATCCTGAAATTCTCAGTAACTTTTTTTTTGTAGTTGTAGTTGGATAGCATGCCTTTATTTTATGTGTGTGTGTGTGTGTGTGTGTGTGTGTGTATATATATATATATATATATATATATATATATATATATATATATATAAAATTTATTTATTTTTGCTGAGGATCAAACCCAGTGCCTCATGCTGGTGAGACCAGTACTCTGCCACTGAGCCTCAACCCCAGCCCCATCTCAGTACCTTTTTAAAAGATTCCCAAGTTTTTCTTTTTTCACTGGACATAGAAAATTATATAGATAGTTCTGTCCAAAGGTCATTTCTGACTTCTCATTTTTCTAAACAAAGCAGAATTTAACTGAATTGATCAGATACTCCTGCAATCTTTTCTTGACATGACTTCATGAATACTCTGTTCCTGGTTCTCCTTTAATTCCATTGGCTCTCATTACCTAGTTAATCCTCATCTTGTTGAACTCTAAAATGTTGTTTTCTCAAGTTCGGCTCTCAATGTCCTTGTCTATTCTATCTACATTCCTTCTCTGAGTGATTTCATTTTGTTCCAAGACATTAAATGGCATTTAAATATTAATACCCTGTCTCTAATTTATATGCATGTCAGAACTCTATCTGAACTCCATCTTCCATAAAGAATTGCCTACTTCAATCTCTCTATTTGAATGTTCAATAGATAGGAAAACAATACATCTCAGTTTTTCTGGATCAGTCCCAATTTATAACTTTGTTTATAAATAGCAGACACTTTCACACTTGAAACTGTTATGAGTTTGTAAAAGAAATTATATGGTCACCCTACCAGTAGACATTTCAAATTTTACATGTCAAAAAATGAATTCCTCATGTTCTTTCCCAAGATTTTGGTGCTCTTCTCCATCTTGGTGAGGGATATCACCATTCACATAATTTCTCACCACTACAGGTGTATAACTAATAAAGTCTTAATGACTCCTTATGTTTATGGGTTCTTCTAAGACTTCAAGTGTGGGCCTTAGCAATCTATTCATTTAGTCATACAGTTTTACAAAATTTACTAAGATACCAAGTATTCTGACAGTGAAAAACAGACTCGGAAATATGCTTTGGAAAATGTTTTAGTGAGGGTTCTTAGGAAAAACAGAACCAATGATATAGATAGATAGATAGATAGATAGACAGACAGACAGATAATTATGGGAAGTGGTTCTTGAATTATGGAGGTCAAGAAGTCCCAAAATATCTGCAAGTTGGAGAACCAGGAAAGCCAGTAGGATGTAATTCAGTCTGAGTCAAAGGCCAGAGAGCTACCGAAGCTGATGATATAGAGTGACACTAGTATAAGTCTGATAATCCAAAGGTCTGAGAGTCAGGAGCTATCATAACCAAAGGCAGAAAAAGTTTAAAAGAGAAAGAGAATTCACCCTTTCTCTGCCATTTTGTTCTATTTGGGCCCTGAATGGAATGGATGATGTTTGTACATATCAATAACAGCAGATCTTTGTTCAGTCTACAGTTTCAAATGTTAAGCTCTTCCAGAAACACTCTCACAGACATATCTAGAAATACTGTTTTACCACCTATCTGGGCATCCCATAGCCCAATCAAGTTGACAAGTAAAATTAACTACCACAGAAAGTTTCAGTAAAACAAGTAAAAATTGACAGACTCCTGATTTGGCTAAATATGACAGACACTTCTTTTCTCATTATTAAATATATTTATTAAAGAACGAGAAAATTCAGGTCAAAATTTAATGAAATAAGAAGCAAAGGTGATAAAGATGAGTTATGAAATCAATAAAAATTATTTTGACATTGAGAAGTGAAACAGTTTTTCCAGATTATGCCAAAAGCAATCATTAATTAAGAGAAAGAGATAAATTTTGAATAGAAGTAATGAATAGGCTGTAGGATTATTTAAGAATCCAAATAGTGAAGTAAATCACATGAATAAATCAGAAAAGGATTTAAATTTCTTGCAGATTTGACACAAAATACTGTCATTGATTAAGGTAACGTAAAACTCAGAATAATGTCACTACAATAAACACATTGACTTAAAACTGGGTAATGAGTATCATCAATTCAAATAGTATTTAATATTAGTCACCACACAATAAAATATGCTCCAAAATCTCACAGTTTATTAATTAAGTAAATTTGATAGAAGTTTCTCCAAATTTGACTAAAATCACAAAACTGTATATAACATTACCAATAACTTGTTGTGAAGCTGAAAGAAATGTGTAAAAACTGTCAGAAATAAAACATTAATCAAGCACACTAAAGAGAGGATTGACTTCTTCTTAAAGAATATTTACACAAATGGTGTAGGAACAAAGGTAATATAACAATTTACCTGGCAGTTAATTAATAAAAATATTATGTTATTTTCCTAAGTTAGTATCATGTTTGTGGTAGTTGTCAGTTAAAAAAAAAATTGAAGTCTGGAGATATCCTTTGTCATTCTGTAACAGTTGTCTATTTACCTCAAAATTTAGTGCGTTGAACAACCATAAAACCTGTGTAATTTTAGGGTATCTGTGGGTGAAGCATTCAGAAATATCTTTGGTTGGCAGTTCTTCTTTAGGATCTTTCATGAGGCTACAGTTAAAATGTTGGTTGGGACCACAAACATAAGAAGATGTAACTGAGGCTGGAGAATCCACTTACAAAATGGCTCACTCACATGACCAGCAAATTATGCTGGCTATTGATGGGAAGCCTCAATTTTTCCACATGTTGAGTTCTCAATAGGATCATTTACAGCATAATAGCTGATATTCCCTAAGTGACTGAACCCAAAAGATTAAGATAAAAGTCAATACATTTTATAATTTAATCTCAGGAGTCACACACTGTCATTTCTGTACTATTGTACTGGTTACATGGGTCAGCCCTATTTAGCATGTGAAGGGACTACATATGAGCATAAATATCAGGAAAGAAAAAAATCAGTAAAGCTCATTTTGGAAGCCTGCCACCATAGCCCTACCTCTGGACACCAAAGATTTATGTCCCTCCCATATGAAAAATATACTCACTCTCCCCCAGGTCTTCAAAAGTTTAATACCATTTCAACATTAACTCAGAGAATCTTCTCATCTAAATCATGTCCTACTACAGATGAGGCTCCTCTTACATATAGCTCATTATGAATACTTCCTCTTGGTCCACAGACCTATCAAATGCCTGCTGCCTATGTACCAAATATATAGTAGTAGTTATGATAACCACTACATACATTCCTGTAAAGGCCAGGGGCAGAACAGGAAGCACGGTAGTCCAAAGAAATTCTGATATTTAGCTGGGTGAATGTTGGAAGTTCTTTGGGTAGGCCTAACTCCTAACTCAAGGATTATTTTTTCTTAATTTATTAGTACATTACAGTTATACATAGTAGCTTGGTTCATCTGGACAAAATCATACGTGCATTGATTCAGACCCCTCCCCACATCTCTCCTCAGCACCCCCAACACACACATTTTCCACTGATCTTCCCCTTGCTCATGCATTATCCATTCACGCTTTCCACACAAGTATAAAGGTGAAATTCCTCAGGGATTATTTTGAGTGACCCTTTTCTCTACCTCCTGCACTGTTGCTTCTACCCTCTGAGTCCATGTGTCCAGTTGCAATTATTTCAACTTGCTGGTGTCCAAAGTCTTATTTTCTGTGGTATAAGAAAAGAAGTATAAGTATAAGCTAGCTACAATTTTACCATAATTATTTAAAAACTTTGTGTATAACTTATGAATATTTGTGGGGTTCACTCCTTTAGACAAAATCTCCTTGAGAGAAGCCTTTTCACTCAATTTAGCTTCTATTGACATTAGTGAGGGACAACAATGTTAAGCTTTCTAGAATACTTATTATTTAACTAAATGGATATCTTCAGCACTGTTTTGCATTTTTCTGAGGTCTTTACAAAGGATTTTATAGTCATATTCATATTATTTCTGTACCCTGTTTTTCTGACAGTGACACATATTTGATCCTTGCCCCAAAGCAATCCCTTAATTTTAACAGTTCTGCCATCTGGAGATGTAGGAGATTTTCAAAACCAGGAAGCCTGGCTTCTTTTGGTTTAAAAATACTTCCTTTGGCTTACCACATTCTTCTCACATTGTACTATAAATAGCAAGAAGAAACCCAGATCACCCTCAATACCCCTTGGTCATCTCCATTACTAGATCACTCAATTCACCCAGTATATTTTTGTATTTGCACTTTACCACAAGTGACAATACTGTAAACTTTCAAAATCTGTATAACAAGGAACTCCTATCCTCCAGTTTCCAATAACATCTTCCCACTTTGCTTGAAGTCCTCCTCTCAAGCTTCCTTAAAGTCCAACAGTCTCTTCCATATTCTTTAGGTTTTCACTAACATCTCCTCAAACTCATCCTGGCTTCTGCTCACTGCCTAGTTCTAAAGCTTCTCTCTATTTTAAAGTTTTGTCATGGTAGACTCCATTTCTGACACGAAAATATATATTCAATCTCCTCCTGCATAAAAAATTAATCCCAAAGTTAGTGTCTTAAAATATATTTATTATCTCACATGGTTTCTATCGATTAGAATTCACAAATGGCTTAAGCAAGTGGTTTTGGCTCAGGATCCATCATGACTCTTTGCAGTCAAGATATTGTAGGATACAGTCAGGATCATTAGGAAACATCTTGGAGGCAGGCCACCACACATTCAAAATAAATATTTCCTTTCATACTTTATTTTCATTTGCAATTTTGTATTCATACCTTGTAAAATTTTCAGTTCCCACAACACCTGGGTCTCCACTAACTAAAACCAGAAGTTGATTTCTCTCATTGTCTCACACTCCACAGTTGTTCTGTTAGTACAGCATATTAAATCTACCCTTAAATATATATATATATATATATATATATATATATATATATATATATATAATTCATTCACCTATCACAACCTCCATTGTTACCATGATCCTTCAAATTATAATAATTTTCACTAATATTACTGCAATAATCTTTTTTTTTTAATGTGGTACTGGGGATTTAACCCATGTATGCCTTACCGCTGAGCTACACTCCAAGCCTTTTTTTTTTTTTTTGAGACAACATCTCACCAAGTTACCCCGGCCTCCCTAAGTTGGTGAGGCTGGCCTTAAACCTGTGATCCTCCTGTTTCAGCCTCCCAAACCTCTGAGAGTACGGGTGTGCACCACCATGCCTGGCTGCAATAATTATTTAATTGATCTTCCTGCTTCTATTTCTTTCAGTGTATTGGCAACATAGCAAATAAAGTTATTACTGAAAACAATGACCTATCAGGTTACTACTTTGCTCAAATCTTCCAATGATTTTCTGTCTCACCACAAGCAAATGCCAAAGTCCTTACCTAGTCAACAGAGCCTTCCCTCATGATCTGATCCCTGTTCCTCTCCCCATTTACTTACCACTCTCCTATTCACTGTGCTCCAGTTGCAATGGATTCCATTCTGCTTCTACCTCAAGACCTTTGTATATGCTGTTCCTTTGTCTGAATGCTCTTTTCCTAGATATATCACATTTTAAATACATAACTCATTACAAATTTTACTCTTTCAAAAGACTTGGTTTCTTGCTTCTCATTCTGTACTAAAGTATAAGCTCTCTGAAGGCAGAAACTTTTGTTTCATTCATGTAAGTTCCAAGCACATACAACAAGGTCCAATGTGTGATAGGACTTTAATAAACACTTATCAAATGAATAGATGAATAAATGAGCAAGCGAAAGAATTTCTGTGGATGTCTAATTAGCACTAGAATTGCAGAGTTACAGTGATCAAGAGGAAAAAGTAGAAGATGGCGGCGAGGGGAGTGCATTACCCCCGTGTGCTTCTTCACTGTGTGGGAGTATGACAAGTCAGGACGGCTAAAGGATATCTTGTTAGGAATTTCCAGCAATAGTGGGGTGCGCCGGAACCTGGAGGAAGGATTTCCATCGCACGAGGATCGGCTACGGGGACTCAAACGCGAGAGGTTTGTCGCACGGAGGGTAAAACTGCTTATTCAGCAAATCGCCCCGCGGCTAGAGTCTGCAACGCGCGCTGGGATAGAGACGCAGGGTTACAGTGCTGCAGTTTCTGCCAGCCGCGCAAGCACCGCACCCAGGGCTGAATTCTGGGTTTGAGACGGGGGAAGGAAGCGGTCCATCTCGGTTCTCCACACCGGTCAGACCACAGAGGAGGCCAGCAGCCACCATGTTGGTAAACTGACGTCACCATACCTGTTTTTGACTGACCGCAGCTCATTCAGCCATAGAACAGGTAATTTCAGGCTGCAATTCGCCTGCGGCTTGCAGACAGATTGCTAGGGTTCAGCGCCTGGGTGCTTCTTAAAATCTGATCTTATCGGAGTGAACACCGAGCGCGGGGCGGCCGAGTTCCGGCTCCCGGAACCGTCCCGGAACCGCCCTGGCTCAGGGCTGCGGAGCCTGCGGAGGCTGCTTCTTGGACCCTGCTACTATCAGAGCAAACACCAAGCACTAAGAAGCCGAATTCCGGCTCCCGGAACTGAGCCCGCGGGGACTGCTTCTTGGAGCTTACACTTATAGGACCTTACACCGAGCACGGAGCGGCCGAGTTCCGGCTCCCGGAACCGTCCCGGAACCGCCCTGGCTCAGGGCTGCGGAGCCTGCGGAGGCTGCTTCTTGGACCCTGCTACTATCAGAGCAAACACCAAGCACTAAGCAGCCGAATTCCGGCTCCCGGAACTGAGCCCGCGGGGACTGCTTCTTGGAGCTTACACTTATAGGCGCTTACACCGAGCAAGGAGAGGCCGAGTTCCGGCTCCCAGAACTTCCCTGGACCGGGGCTAGGAGCCCGCGGAAACTGCGTCTTGGTCCGGGTCCTGCTGAGGGCCGGTCAGGACTCACCCGTTGCTTGGGTTGCCCGGCAAGGGGAACGAAATGCTGCCATTCGCATAGGATACCAACATGGCAGAGATCTGACGTCAGCAGAAAGCGGTGGAGGAGAGATCTTCATCAATACCAGCGGTGACATAAGCAGTTGGTCTCCTGGTAAGGGAGGTGAGGCTCAGACACCCGAGTCTCCTCAATTTGTCCTCGAGCCAGAGGGAAGGAGCAGGCCCAGCGGCTCGCCAGCGTGGTGACCGCGTGACACCAATTGGAGAGGGGGCGGAGCGGAGCCGCCACCCACACCCGCCAGGTGGGCAGACCCACGACCCAGTAGTACATGGGCGTGGTAGAAGGGGCAGGGCAGAGCCGCCCTTCGCGCTTGCAAGGTAAACAGACCTGTGACAGCCTGGCGGGTCAGGCCCAGTGGCCTGCCAGTGTGGTACACACGTCACCCCAACTCGAGTAGGGGCAGAGCAGATCCTTCTCCCACGCCTGGATCAGGCCCTGCCGGTGTGGTGGTCACGTGACCCCAATTGGAGTGGGGGCGGAGCGGAACCGCCACCCATGCCCGCAGGGTGAGCAGACCAGTGATCAACCTGCAGATCAGGCCCAGGGGTCCGCAGGCGTGGTAGGAGGGGCAGGGCAGATCCGCCGCCCGCGCCTTCAAGGTAGGCAGACCTACAACAGACCGGAGGATCAGGCCCAGGAGCCTGCCGGCGTGGTACAAACACCACCCTAATTGGAGTAGTGACAGAGCAGAGTCGCCTCCCTTGCCAGGAACAGGCCCAGCGTCCTGCAGGCGGGGTAGTCACGACACCCCAATTGGAGTAGGGGCAGAGCAGAGCCTCCACCCGTGCCCGAAAGGTGGGCAGATCTGCGACCGACCAGTGGGACAGGCCCAGTGGCCTGCTGGTACGACAGACACGTCACCCCATTTGGAGTAGGGGCAGAGTAGAGCTGCCGCCCGCGCCTGCAGGGTAGGCAAACCTGCAACCGACCGGCGGATCAGGCCCGGTGGCCTGCCGGCGTGGTACACTCGTCACCCCAATTGGAGTAGGGGCAGAACAGAGCCGCCACCAGCTCCCAGTACAGGCCCAGTGACCTGCTGGCGTGGTAGCCACGACACCCCAATTGGAATAAGGAGAGAGCAGAGCCGCCGCCCGCACCTGCAGGAAAGATACGCAAGCAGTATGAAAAGACAAGGAAAGAAAGGACCACAAGCAATGCAGGTCAACGCAACTTTAGAAGAGGTAACAGCTTCAGCAGATGGAATGTCAGATAAAGAATTCAGGATATACATGCTTCAGATGATCTGGAGTATCAAGGAAGACATTAAACAGCAAAATCAGACAATGAAAGATCACTTCGACAACGAATTACGCAAACAAATCCAGGAAGCAAAGGATCAACTATACAGGGAGATAGAGGTTATAAAAAACAAGCAATCAGAAATCCTAGAAATGCAGGAAGCAATAAACCAACTTAAAAACTCAATGGAGAATACTACCAGCAGAGTAGAACACTTAGAAGATAGAACATCAGACAATGAAGACAAAGTATTTCAACTGGAAAAGAACATAGACAGCTCAGCAAGACTGTTAAGAAACCATGAGCAGAACATCCAAGAAATATGGGATAACATTAAGAGACCAAACTTAAGAGTCATTGGGATACAGGAAGGTACAGAGCTCCAAACCAAAGGAATGAGCAGTCTATTCAATGAAATAATACGAGAAAACTTCCCAGACTTGAAGAATGAGACAGAATCCCAAATCCTAGAAGCCTACAGGACGCCGAATGTGCAAAATCATAAGAGATCCACACCTAGACACATTATAATGAAGATGCCCAACATACAGAATAAGGAGAGAATTTTAAAAGCTACAAGAGAAAGGAAGCAGATTACATTTAGGGGTAAGCCAATCAGGATAACAGCTGATCTTTCAACACAGACTCTGAAAGCTAGAAGATCCTGGAATAACATATTTCAAACACTGAAAGAAAATGGGTTCCAACCAAGAATTGTGTATCCAGCGAAATTAAGCTTCAGGATGGAGAATGAAATTAAAACCTTCCACGATAAACAAAAGTTTAAAGAATTCACAGCTAGAAAACCATCTCTTCAAAACATCCTCGCCAAAGCATTACAGGAAGAGGAAATGGAAAATAACAATGAAAACCAACAGTGGGAGGTAGGACAGTAAAGGGGGGGGGAAACAATCAAAGAGGAAAACAAACAATGTTTAGTAACAGAAATAAACAAATATGGCTGGAAGAACAACCCATATCTCAATAATAACCCTAAATGTTAATGGCTTAAACTCACCAATTAAGAGACACAGGCTAGTAGAATGGATCACAAAACAAGACCCAACAATATGCTGCCTACAGGAGATGCATTTGATAGGAAAAGACATACATAGGCTGAAGGTGAAAGGTTGGGAAAAATCATATCACTCATATGGACTTCGGAAACAAGCAGGCGTGTCCATACTCATATCAAATAAAATAGATTTCAAGCCAAAGTTAATCAAAAGGGATAAAGAGGGACACTACATACTGCTTAAGGGAACCATACACCAACAAGACATAACAATCATAAATATTTATGCCCCAAATAATGGTGCAGCTATGTTCGTCAAACAAACTCTTCTCAAGTTCAAGAGTCTAATAGACCACCACACCATAATCATGGGAGACTTCAACACACCTCTCTCGCCACTGGACAGATCTTCCAAACAAAAGTTGAATAAGGAAACTATAGAACTCAATAACACTATTAATAACCTAGACCTAATTGACATATATAGAGTATACCACCCAACATCAAGCAGTTACACTTTTTTCTCAGCAGCACATGGATCCTTCTCAAAAATAGATCATATATTATGTCACAGGGCAACTCTTAGACAATATAAAGGAGTAGAGATATTACCATGCATCTTATCTGATCATAATGGAATGAAACTGAAAATCAACGATAAAAGAAGGAAGGAAAAAGCATACATCACTTGGAGAATGAACAATAGGTTCCTGAATGATCAATGGGTTATAGAAGACATCAAGGAGGAAATTAAAAAATTCTTAGAGATAAATGAAAACACAGACACAACATATCGGAATCTATGGGACACATTGAAAGCAGTTCTAAGAGGAAAATTCATTGCTTGGAGTTCATTCCTTAAAAAAAGAAAAAACCAACAAATAAATGATCTCATACTTCATCTCAAAATCCTTGGAAAAGAAGAGCAAAACAACAGCAAAAGAAGTAGAAGGCAAGAAATAATTAAAATCAGAGCTGAAATTAATGAAATCGAAACAAAAGAAACAATTGAAAAAATTGACAAAACTAAAAGTTGGTTCTTTGAAAAAATAAACAAAATCGACAGACCCTTAGCGATGCTAGTGAAGAGAAGAAGAGAGAGAACTCAAATTACTAGCATACGGGATGAAAAAGGCAATATCACAACAGACACTTCAGAAATACAGAAGATAATCAAAAACTATTTTGAATCCTTATACTCCAATAAATTAGAAGATAGTGAAGGCATAGATAAATTTCTTAAGTCATATGATCTGCCCAGATTGAGTCAGGAGGATATAGAAAACCTAAACAGACCAATATCAATTGAGGAGATAGAAGAAACCATCAAAAGACTACCAACTAAGAAAAGCCCAGGTCCCGATGGGTATACAGCAGAATTTTACAAAACCTTTAAAGAAGAACTAATACCAATACTTTTCAAGCTACTTCAGGAAATAGAAAAGGAGGGAGAACTTCCAAATTCATTCTATGAGGCCAACATCACCCTGATACCTAAACCAGACAAAGACACTTCAAAGAAAGAAAACTACAGACCAATATCTCTAATGAACCTAGATGCAAAAATCCTCAATAAAATTCTGGCGAATCGGATACAAAAACATATAAAAAAATTGTACACCATGATCAAGTAGGATTCATCCCTGGGATGCAAGGCTGGTTCAATATACGGAAATCAATAAATGTTATTCACCACATCAATAGACTTAAAAATAAGAACCATATGATCATCTCGATAGATGCGGAAAAAGCATTTGACAAAGTACAGCATCCCTTTATGTTCAAAACTCTAGAAAAACTAGGGATAACAGGAACATACCTCAATATTGTAAAAGCAATCTATGCTAAGCCTCAGGCTAGCATTATTCTGAATGGAGAAAAACTGAAGGCATTCCCTCTAAAATCTGGAACAAGACAGGGATGCCCTCTCTCTCCACTTCTCTTCAACATAGTTCTCGAAACACTGGCCAGAGCAATTAGACAGACGAAAGAAATTAAAGGCATAAAAATAGGAAAAGAAGAAATTAAATTATCACTATTTGCAGATGATATGATTCTATATCTAGCAGACCCAAAAGGCTCTACAAAGAAACTATTAGAGCTAATAAATGAATTCAGCAAAGTGGCAGGATTTAAAATCAACACGCATAAATCAAAGGCATTCCTGTATATCAGCGACAAATCCTCTGAAATGGAAATGAGGACAACCACTCCATTCAAAATATCTTCAAAAAAAAATAAAATACTTGGGAATCAACCTAACAAAAGAGGTGAAAGACTTACACAATGAAAACTACAGAACCCTAAAGAGAGAAATAGAAGAAGATCTTAGAAGATGGAAAAATATACCCTGTTCATGGATAGGCAGAACTAACATCATCAAAATGGCGATATTACCAAAAGTTCTCTATAGGTTTAATGCAATGCCAATCAAAATCCCAACGGCATTTCTTGTAGAAATAGAGAAAGCAATCATGAAATTCATATGGAAAAATAAAAGACCCAGAATAGCAAAAACAATGCTAAGCAAGAAGTGTAAATCAGGCGGTATAGTGATACCAGACTTCAAACTATACTACAGAGCAATAGTAAGAAAACCAGCATGGTACTGGTACCAAAACAGGCCAGTGGACCAATGGTACAGAATAGAGGACACAGAAACCAATCCACAAAACTACAACTATCTTATATTTGATAAAGGGGCTAAAAGCATGCAATGGAGGAAGGATAGCATCTTCAACAAATGGTGCTGGGAAAACTGGAAATCCATATGCAACAAAATGAAACTGAATCCCTTTCTCTCGCCATGCACAAAAGTGAATTCAAAATGGATCAAGGAGCTTGATATCAAATCAGAGACACGCCGTCTGATAGAAGAAAAAGTTGGCTACAATCTACATTCGGTGGGGTCGGGCTCCAAATTCCTCAATAGGACACCCATAGCACAAAAGTTAATAACTAGAATCAACAAATGGGACTTACTCAAACTAAAAAGTTTTTTCTCAGCAAAAGATACAATAAGAGAGGTAAATAGGGAGCCTACATCCTGGGAACAAATCTTTACTCCTCACACTTCAGATAGAGCCCTAATATCCAGAGTATACAAAGAACTCAAAAAATTAGACAATAAGAGAACAAACAACCCAATCAACAAATGGGCCAAGGACCTGAACAGACACTTCTCAGAGGAGGACATACAGTCAATCAACAAGTACATGAAAAAATGCTCAACATCTCTAGCAGTGAGAGAAATGCAAATCAAAACCACCCTAAGATACCATCTCACTCCAGTAAGATTGGCAGCCATTAGGAAGTCAAACAACAACAAGTGCTGGCGAGGATGTGGGGAAAAGGGTACACTTGTACATTGCTGGTGGGACTGCAGATTGGTGCAGCCAATTTGGAAAGCAGTATGGAGATTTCTTGGAAAGCTGGGAATGGAACCACCATTTGACCTAGCTATTCCCCTTCTAGGTCTATTCCCTAAAGACCTAAAAAGAGCATGCTACAGGGACACGGCTACATCGATGTTCATAGCAGCACAATTCACAATAGCAAGACTGTGGAACCAACCTAGACGCCCTTCAATAGACAAATGGATAAAAAAATGTGGCATTTATACACAATGGAGTATTACTCTGCATTAAAAAATGACAAAATCATAGAATTTACAGGGAAATGGATGGCATTAGAGCAGATTATGCTAAGTGAAGCTAGCCAATCCCTAAAAAACAAATGCCAAATGTCTTCTTTGATATAAGGAAAGTAACTAAGAACAGAGTAGGGACGAAGAGCATGAGAAGAAGATTAACATTTAACAGGGATGAGAGGTGGGAGGGAAAGGGAGAGAGAAGGGAAATTGCACGGTAATGGAAGGAGAGCCTCAGGGTTATACAGTGGAGGGGGTAGAGAGAGAGGAGGGGAGGGTAGGGGAGAGGTGGGGAGGGGGGAGGGTGGATGATGGGAAAGGCAGCGGAGCACAACAGACACTAGTATGGCAATTTGTAAATCAATGGATGTGTAACTGATGTGAATCTGCAATCTGTGTATGGGGTGAAGGTGGGAGTTCATAACCCACTTGAATCAAAGTGTGGAATATGATATGTCAAGAAATTTGTAATGTTTTGAACAACCCACAATAAAAAATTTTAAAAAAAAGAGGAAAAAGTATACATAATAACACTGATATGATCCTCTGGTGCTAAATGTTGTACAAAGGTGGAATACCTGTATCTAAACAACACATGGTACCCCATAAATATGTACAATCTTTATGCATCAGTTTTATTTTTTTAAAGAAAAGAAAGGTAGAAGAAGCTAAAGACTAAAAAACATCAGGTGAAAAGTAAAGGTCAAGTTTAATGATTAAAAGATTATTTGATAGAGTAACCATAAAGCAGTTTTGGAAGCAAAAATCATTGCCAGAAAATATTGTTTCTTGAAAGAGGAAAATGAAAGTAAAGGAGGGACAGAAAGGGAATGAAAAAGAAGACAGAAGGGACAAGGGAGAGAAGGAGGGAGGGAGGGGGAGGGGGATGGGGGGACAGCTCATTGCACTGGTATTAGTTAACTGCTTAAGAGCTAAGCTTTGGAGTAAGATGATTATGGATTCAAATCTCATCTCCATCATTGAATACTTGAATTATTTGGGACAAGTTTAAATTCAAGAACTTTCATTTATTTTGTCAATTAGGAATAATAATTTACCTCCTCATAATATTGATGGTGAGGATTAAATGGAATAATGCATTTAAAGAGTTGGTATTTGAAACACTTGCTTGGGAGACAGTAACAGCTCAGTAAAAGCTAGCTTTAAAAATATGTACTTCAAAGGAAATCATGGCCTTGAAAAGGGTGTTTCATAATTTTGGGAATAACAAAGATTGAATTATGCTTAAAATATAATCAGAACAAGTTAGTGGAGAGAAGAGATTGAAGATATAAGAAATGTTGAAGTGAAATAGAAGTGGACAATTTTTGATAGTCCTGGAAAAAGTAGAATTTAATGATAAGAGCTTGTTCCTTGTCTTGAAGTAGGTAAGAAGGACAGTCAAATGAGTGTCATGGAGAAGTTTAAGAAAAGAATGAGACCTTATTTTTATTTAATAAAACATAAGGAATTGATACATCTGCTGAGAAGTTGCTATTAAAGGCTCAGATGTCATTTCTGCTCAAATTTATCCAGTTATTCAGTATTTCCCACAGTCTCCAGCAAAATCAGAGACTTTTTAATATACCTGTCTTGGCAAGTGAATGTTAAAAGCTCCCTTTAAAAATGATGCTCATGACCTAGAAGGTTTGTTTGTTTTGTTTTGTTTTTTAAATAACTCTCAACACATTGTGGATCTCAGGATACATCTAAAAATAATTTGAAGAAGTTTTTTTTTTTATCTTTCACACAGGATTGTATAGGGGGTTCACTCCTTTAGACAAAATCTCCTTGAGAGAAGCCTTTTTACTCACTTTAGCCGGTAGGTAAATCATTGGGCATTGTACTGTATCAATCAACATGGTGATTGTATAGGAAACAGTTCCTATTTTTCAGTTTGCTCAAAGATAGCCTACCACATGTTTTTTTTTTTTTGTTTGTTTGTTTGTTTTTTTGCTTAGGGAATGTGATTTCTTCTAGATTGAGATTGCGGGAGAATCAAAAGCAGAGAATATGGGGCAACTTGCTCAAATCTTACACAGTAGGGAAGTCAAACTGAATTAAGCATATTGAATAGAGCTGGCACTCCACCACTGGAGAGGAGAAGGGTGATAAAAAATGACTTAACAGCACTTTGTTTATCCTGGTGGCATTACTTCACTCCAAGGTTGTCTAGCTTTATTTGCAGCTTTGAATAAAGAGAGGAGATAGGAAAGGGTGATGGGAATAAATGGTGGGTCAGCCTTTACATTTGAAAATGGTTTTTGGTCTGATAAATACAATCATCATCAACAACAACAAATATTTTTCAAGTACTTAGTATTTTCAGAGTAGTTATAAGGTCAGAGGAATGATTTTAAATGTCACTATTTAGTGTTGAGAGATTTATGAAGAGAAAAAGAAGACATCAGTTGGAAATTACCTGGACAGCTTTTTAAAAGACAACAGGGCTATCTAAATCATTTCCTCATGTGTTTTCTAAATTCTAAGACAAGAAAATATTATTAATTAAATATGGAGTATATTTTTCACACTTTTTATTGACAGGATAGTTATAGCTACATTTTCACATGTTTAATACATGTTTCAGAAAACATAAATTTACTGTATATCATTGATTAAAGTTCCAGTTTTTATTTATTTATTTATTTATTTTGGCTATTGGATGCTTAGTAAATTGGGTGAACCCCATGCAAATTTTAATTGTTCCTATGAGAAATTTAATTCATTTTATGATAGTCTTCAGGAACTCAGTGCTGAATTATCACATAGATTTTGTTTCTACTTCAACATTTACCTGTCCCTTGAATTCATACCTTAAAGTTATTTATCAGCTGGAGAGTCTTGATTGAAATCAGCTGAAGAATGATCTCTTACCTATAGGCAGGGAGAAGATGCAAATCCTAGGGAAGTAAAGACTTGTTAAAAACACAGGCACTTGGGGGCTGGGTTTGTGGCTCAGCAGTAGAGTGCTTGCCTAGCATGTGCTGAGGCCCTGGGTTCGATCCTCAGCACCACATAAAAATAAATAAAGGTATTGACAACTACAACTAAAAATAAATATTAAAAAAAACAACAACACAGGTACTTAGATTTGCTTTGCAACTTGTTGCTGAGAGAATTTCAGGCAGTAAAAAGTGTGATACAGAAAAGGGGGAAAAAGGCTAGAAGAGAGTTTGTATTCCAAAGAAAAATCTCTTTAAAAAAGTATTTTACAATGTTCTAGAAAGTCTATATGAAATTTTTTTTTATTTGTTTTAATTAGTTACACATGACAGTACAATGACCTTGACATATCATACATTTGAATCAGATGGGTGAAATCTTGAAGAAACCATTGGCCCTTCTGAAATTCAATAGAATAATGAGAAAGTAAGTAGTAATAGACTGGAGTCACAAGAGAACTTTTAAGTGGCTTAAGAAGCACGTGTAAGCATGCTGTAAAATAAAGTGGTCCCACGTATGTGTGCTACAAGACAACATAAAAATACAGTATTCAACTTATATTTCAGTTTTGCTTCTGTTTTTTTGGCTCTGTACTTCAAGCAGTGTTGTACTTCTCTCTGCCTTTCTTCAGTAGAAATATCTGCCCCTGACCACAGCAAGGTAACTATCTCCATTTTTAAGGGCCATACTAGATCAAGCCCAATTAGATAATTCAGGAATATCTCTCCATCTCAAGGTCCTTAAATATAATCATATCTGCAAAGTTTCGTCTGCCAGGTGAGGTTATATAGGCTTTAGGAATGGATATCTTTCAGGAGAAGGGATTTTTTTTTCTCCCCACCACAAGAATTGTTTTATGCAAAAGTCCATCTTTCTAAAATCAGGACCAAATGATAAATAATTCTGTATTTTGCTTTTCTCCTACTTATGAGAATTTCTCCAAGTCATTACATGGTTTTGGGAAATTTCATTTTTTAAAATACTACACAATATTTAACTCTAGGTTTCGACTATAATTTATTTAACTATTTTCCTACTGTTGGACCTGTAGGTTATTTTCAATATTTCTTAAAAGCTAATTTCAGCACTGCTTATGAAATCTCCCACATAAATCTTCATTGACAATTCTAATTAAGCTTAAGATGAATTCTTAGAAGTAGAATTATTTGGTGAAATGTTTTGGGGGGATCTCTCTTGAGATAACACATTTGTTCTTTTCAGTAAATGTTTGGTGAATATCTGACAATTTTACTCAATTATTCTCTCTTCCTTTCATCCTAATTCTGCCTGGGTTCATGGAAATATAATTTCTGGTCAGAATCATCACAGTGTCTTCATAACAAAAATTTTGACTCTAGTTTTGCCTTTTTCTATTCTGTTCTCCAGCTAGCTATTATAAAGATCCTTCTGAAATATAGTATAATTCTGTACTCTGTCCCATTCCATCCCCACCATGTTAACTATTTCATAGTTTTCTGTTTTCTGCAAAGTTAACTCCAAAGGTCTCAGATTGACACTTTTTATGATTTATTTTTTTTTTTACTATTGTTTTGGTTTCATCTCCTACCCTTACTTCCTGCCTCATAATTTATTCTGCTACCAAACTTACATGTTCTTGCATTTATGCCTTTGCTGTTGCTATCATTTTTGCTTGGAATATGTACTTTGCCTAATTCCTTTATAATTCTTTGAGACTTAGCTCAGATATAACTTTTTTCAGAAAGGCTAAACCATTAGCAATGGTTCTGTATTCATTTCCCATGTACTGTGCCTCTCTATGCTCCATAATATCCTGTGCATATCCTTATCATTGCACTTGGCATATTTTCTCTGGAAATATATCACTTCATAATAGTAAATGTCTTAATCCACCACTAAAACATAATGATTTTAAAAGTGCATGGTCTAGTAACATGAACTCAAAGTAAAATTTGTCATTTATCATTATGAAATGACCCTCTTTATCTTAAGCATTACAATGTTTTGGGTTGGGTTTTGTTGTTTTTTATTGTTTATTCCTTAAAGCCTATTCAGTCTATAGTAATTCTCCTTTCTTTTTTTTGGGGGGAGGCGAGTACTGGGGATTGAACTCAGGGGCACTCAACCACTGAGGTACATCCCCAGCTCTATTTTGTATTTTACTTAGAGACAGGGTCTCACTGAGTTGCTTATCGCCTCACATTTGCTGAGGCTGGCTTTGAACTCACAATCCTCCTGCCTCAGCCTCCTGAGCTACTGCAATTTTTGGTGTGCCCAGGTCTTTTCCTTGTTAATTAAATGGAATAAGTTTGTCCACCATTGTATTCTCAAACTTTCTATATCTTTGTGTTTTAAATGTATCTTTTAATTCTGTATATAGATAGACTTCGTTTTGCTCTATAATTTAACAAACTTTGTATTCTAATTGGATCATTTAGCCTATTTATATTTATTATATTTACTGATATATGAATTTATATCTATTAGTTCTTTGTGCTTTCTATTTTTCCATTTATGCTCCTCTTTCCATCCTTTGTAATATTTTCATCATTTCTTTCCTCTTGATAGTTTGGAAGATATAAAAGACATGTTTTATGATTAATTAGATATTAAAACATTTATTAAATTTTAATATTAATTTATTATGCTACCCTTCCCCAGATAACAAAATGACCTTAAAACCATTTTACTCCACTCATATCTTCCCTAATATGGTATTTTGTCATATATTTTAATTCTATGTATTAATTAATCTCAAGATTTTATTATATATCAATTATTATTTGCTTTATACAACCAACATTTTTTAAATATTTATCCAGGCATATATTAATGTCTCTACTCTTCAATCTTTCTTTCAACTCTGATTTTCCATCTAGGATCAGTTTCCTTCTGCACTGAAGTCCACTCTTTCTTATTACCTTTATTGCAGTTCTCTTTGTCATAAGTTCTCTTTGTCTCAGATTTTCGTTTGTCTGAACATGTTTTGTATATTGACATTATTGTTAAACAAATACCTCTTTTTAACCAGATGTAGAATTCTATAATTAACATGTTTTTCATCACATGAAAGATTTCATTACATAGTCTTCTGATTTCCATTGTTGTCTTTGAATAATCATACATAAACTCATCAGTTGTTCCTTGAAAGTAGACTATCTTTTCTCTGATTAATTACTAATTTTGGTATTATACCATTTTATTATTATGTGCTTTATAATGAATTTATTTTTATTTAACCCACTTTAAATTTGTTTGGATTCTTGAATGTTTGAATTAATTGATTAGTTCTTGAAAATTCTGAGTCAAGATCTCTTCTGCTATTTCCTATACTCTCTTCTTTCTACCTAGACTTCTGGGATTTCAGATAAACATGATGAAGTTTTTGTGTACCTTCTGTTTTTATCTTCCCTCAATATTTGGACTTTCTATGAAGCATTATGTATAGTTTTAGCTACTATGCTCATCAAGTTCCTAAATTTACATACTTTATTTTTCATTTGGATAATTTATATTTATTTCCTTTGGAAATCTATCTTAGATAAATGTGGAAATACAGCTGATATATTCATAATTTTTGAGTAGCATGATTAAACTTTGTATTACTCTATAATCTTGTGTTAGCCAGATTTTCATTGCTGTGACCAAAGTACCTGAGAAGAGCAACTTAGAGGAGGAAAAGTTTATTTTGGCTCAGGGATTCAGGAATTCAGTCAGTGGTGGGATGAGTCCCTTGCTCTGGCCCAAGCTGAATCAGAACACCAAGGTGGAAGGGTGTGGTGGAGAATCTCTTCTCCATTCATGGGAACTAGGAAGCAGAGAGAGGGATGGGGTAAGGAACAATGGGAAAGATGAATGCTTCCAGGGCAGGTCCCCAGTAGCCCACCTTTTTCAGTCTTTCCCCCTGCCTACAGTTACCACTTAGTCTATTCAAACTAGAATGGAACTAGTTTAACAGCTCTTTTAATCTAATCATTTCACCTGTGAGTAATTCCTGCATTCACACAAGAGCTTTGGGAGACATCTCTGTCTAAACCATAACAAATATGCATGCAGAAGAGTACAGATGCTGTAAGTGTACAGCTTGATGGATTCTCACACACTCAACACACTTATGTAATCAGAATTTAGATCAAGAAATGGAACATTATCAGAACTCCAAAAGCCCATCTCATGATACATTTTAGTCACTACTGCCAAGGTAATCACTGTTCTGACTTCTAACTGTATAAAATAATTTGACTGTTTTCACTGTTCTGACTTCTAACTGTATAGAATAATTTGACTGTTTTTGTACTTTGTGTAAATAAAATTATAAAGAATACAGGCATTTGTGTCTGGTTTCTTTCCTGCAGCATTATATTTATGAGAATCAATCATATTGTTTCATGTAGCTGTAGATTATTCTTTCCCCTACTATATATAGTAGTTCCTTATCCATCATTCCCCTTTCCATGGTTTCAGTTATCCATGGTAAACTACAGTCCACAAGTATTAATATTTGTCTAATGTTATTCTCAAGAGAGAGAGAAACCATATTCACATAATTATTATAGCATGTTATCATAATTATTCTATTTTATTATTATTGTTGGTAATCTCTTACTTTGTCCAAATTATAAATTAAACTTTATCATAGCTATCTGTGCATGAGAAAAAAAAACCATAGTATATATAGGATTTGGTGCCATAATAATGTATATGTATATACATATATATGTATACATATTTATGGTTTTAGGCATCCTCTCAGAGTCTTAGAATGTATTCTTCGTAAATAATGGAGGACTATTATAGTATTCAATTTCATGAGTATATCACAATTTATTTCCATTCTATATTGAGTATTTAGGAAGTTTCCATTTGGAGGCTGTTGAATGTACATCATAAGATAGGCACATGAGTAGCTTAAGTAGATATTGCCAAACCATTTTGAATGTGATTGTGTCCATTACACTCCCACCAGTAATGGGTGGGAGTTCCATTTGCTCTACCTCCCTATCAACTACTTGTTTTCGACTTTTCACACTGTAAACACTCTGGTAGTCAGACTTACACGTTTTTATGTATACTGTACTTTGTGTACTTGCATAGTTGCAGGAATAGGTTTTTTTACTTGATTAAATAATTATTTTTTAAGTTGTATGTTTTTGAAGTTATAATTGGTTGTTTCCTTTTCCTTAAGCTTTTATTAAATTTTGGTTGTATCACACTGTTATTAAATGATATGGTCTTTATAACTTGTTCTGGAATTTATTTTCTTTTAGGAACAAATATATGATCAATTTTGAAAATGTAAAATGGTTATTTGAAGGTAATGTAAAGTCTCTGTAGTGTTTTAAGTTTGTTGTAACAGGCTGATTAATATTTAAATCATTTGTTATTTTTCTACTTAATATGTCTAAGATAGAAAGGATGGATTAAAGATTTCCACTTCAGTTTGTTTCTCTCATCTTCTTGAAGGCAAAACATGCATTGGTTCTCAAATTTTCATATGCACAGAATCAACAGGAATATTTGTTGAAATGCAAATTTCAGAGCTTTGCAATATATATGAGATGATGCCAAGAGTTTACAATTTTAGTTAGCACCCCTAGTAATTCTGATATCAGGAGTAACATTTCATGCTCTAGTGTACTGTCACAGAGGTTCTCAAATCAGAAAAACCTGGGTGCAAATCCCTGTTGTACCCTCAACAGTAAGAAAATTGAGTATGTTATTTAAACTTTCTCTGTTCAGTTGTTTATGTGTAAAATGAGAATAATAACCATGTTTATTATAATGTGTTACTACGAACATTAAATTAGTGAATATATGTGAAAACAGCAGCAGAGTACCTGGCCACATTGTTCCATTATTGTATAAAGACCTATGTGTCTTATTTTTATTAGCCATGTATCATTTTATCAATGTAAAATGATAACACCACATTTATAAAATTCTGTTTTATTATTCATGACTGCCTGTGCCTTTTATTATACTTTTCTGTTATATTTTTGCCTATTTTGAACTTTTTCTAACTATTAAGTCATTTATTTTAGACACCTCTCATAAATTGCAAGTAGTTGTGTTTTTATTTTGTCAGTTCAGTCTGAAACTGTCTTATTAGGGTTGTAACTCATTTACATTTGCTTTATTTCCTATAAGTCCTTTCAGCTTCAATATTTTCATATTTTCTTGTTGTTTGCATTGTTTTCTTTTATATACTATATTTTCCTGGACTATTTTGTTTAGATATTTGGAAATATTAACCATGTTTTTAATTTATCTCTGGGTTTAAATATTTATACCTGTATTTCTCTTATCAATGTCAAGTATTTCTCAGCTTCTCCTGTTGCCCCTACACTATCCCTAGCATAAGTAGAAGAATGTTTGATATATATATAGATGTTAATATAACTTATTTTTAAATTTTGAATTTTTAAAAGTTTGGAAGGAAATATCTGGTCTTACCTGCTTCATTTATTTTGCATTATATTGACTTTTTCAGATCAGAGTTTTCTTCTAAACTTTGGTTTCTGCTTTTGCTTGATCTATTCATGTGATTGGAAAATTTTGATCTCCTAGATCTGTTCTCCACATTTCATTACATTTTTCCATTCTGGAATAATTTTAAAAACCTTTTATAATTTCAAAGACCAGCATCAATGGCTCTGATATTATTTTTCATATATTTTACTGTACTCAAAATATGGGCTCAGCCCTCAAAAAAGATTAACTTATCTGTGATGGGGAATGCATGTAGATAAAATTGAACCAGTTAAACCAAAAAAAATAAGCACTGACAAAATGTAGAGCCTAAATGGAATGAGTTCTGGTGTTTATGAGAATGAGGTTTTGGGCTGGGGTTATGGCTCAGAGGTAGAGTGCTTGCCTACCATGCGTGGGGCGCTGGGTTCGATCTTCAGCACCACATAAAAATAAAATAAAGATAATGTGTCCACCTATAAATAAAAAATAGATATTTTTTAAAAATGAAGTTTTAAACATTATTGTATGCCTTTTCTCATTTCTGTCATCTGTCTGTTTGTGAAGACTTTCTTTATAGATACCCTAAGCTTAGCATGTGATGCCAGGAGAAATAAGACGTACAAGAGTTGTCCTGTGCCTACTTCTCCAGCCTTACCATGATCCATTTCATACTGTATTCTTTATCTCCTCAAATATTTAGTTAAAATCCTTCTGACTCCCAGTAACAGAAAAATCCTGGTTCAAACTAGCTCAAATACTGAGGGAATTTATTACCTCTAAACTGGAGGTCCAAACATATGACAGCTCTAAGTATGATAGAAATCAGTACCTACCCAAATATTATGAAACACCTAAATTTATGCCAGCTTTGTGCAAAGATACCTACAGTTTAGCTTCATCTTAAAGCTGGCTGTCTACCTTCTGGTAAGATGATTGCCAGTGGAAATGAAGGCCCAAAGCTTTATTAAGTCATGTCCAGGGAAAAAGAGAGAGGAAAATCACTCTTCATGGATTGGGTACGTACATCTTTGGCTTATAATGAGGTTACAGCCTAATAAACATATTGTAAGTTGAAAATATCATAGGTCAAAATTGCATATATATATATATATATATATATATTTTTTTTTTTTTTGAGGGAGAGAGAGAGAATTTTTTAACATTTATTTTTTAGTTTTTGGCAGACACAACATCTTTGTTTGTATGTGGTGCTGAGGATCAAACCCGGGCCACACACATGCCAGGCGAGCGCGCTACCGCTTGAACCACATCCCCAGCCCCCAAAATTGCATTTAATACACTTAACTTGCCCAACACCATAGCTTAGCCAAGCCTACCTTAAACATGTTCAGAGACTTACAATTGCCTATACTTGGGCAAAATCATTTAACACAAAGGCTATTTTGTAGTATAGTGTTGAATAGCTCATGCAATTTATTGAATATCTGCATCCAAAATATGCTAACAATACAGTATACTATAGAGTATCAGTTGTTTCGCCTCATGATTGCATGGGTATCTGGGAATTGCACCTCTGCTGCTTTCCAGTATTGCTATTAGAAAAAAAGATTAAAGTTCAAAATTTGAAGTATGGTGTATATCACTTTTTCACCATTGTAAAGTCAAGAAATCATAAGTAAGATCAACTGTACTTTCATTTAGTTTTATTGGGCTAACCTAGGTCAGCTACTAATGTGGAACACATAACAGTTATCAGGAAATGCATACATTTATTAGCTTATGCTATTAGGATTCTTTTTAATATCCAGAGATGGGATTGGGTATCTGAATAAAACTGAAATCCCATGAAGAGTAACAAAAGAGTGAATGAATGTTGGGAAACCAGTGTCTAACATGGATGATACCTCCTTTCTCAAATACTGATCTTTCTCAAATATAGATTCTTTTCTTTCTTTCTTTTTTTATTTTTTTTATACTGGGGATTGAACCCAGGAGCACTTAACCACTGAAACACATTTACAGCTCTTTTTATTTTGAAACAGGGTCTCACTAAGTTGCTGAGGACCTTTCTAAGTTGCTGAGGCTGGCTTTGAACCTGCAATCCTCCTGCCTCAGCCTCCCAAGCATCTGGGATTACAGGTGTGCACCACTGTGCCTGGTTCAAATCCAAATCCCTTCCTCTGGTTGGAGCACTCTTTCCTCCCTCTTTCCTCACATTTGCTTATCTTTCACCTCTTATATTAAACATAATTTTCTGATACATGCACACTGCATGAGAAATGTTTGGGTCTATATAGATTTTGTAGATTAAACACAATTTGGGGGATGTGATGAGGAACTCAATGGTCTCAGACTTGAGGTATGACTGTTCTATATGGTGTCACAGGCTGTGTAATGCCCCACTGACTAGAGCTAAGGATTAGCAAGCTAATGGGCCAAAAATCTAGCCCAACATCTCCCTTTGTTAATATTGAGTTTATTTAGTGAACAGACACATGTATTCACTTATGTATTTCCTACAAATCTGAAAAATATGTATTATGTGTCCCTTTATAGAAAAAAAAGTGTCATCCTCTGACTTGGACAACACACATGTCAGAAAACAGCATGTCTTTAGGCCTTATCTTGCTAAGAGTTGTTACACTTGGGAAATTGACTTGGGATTACATATCCCCACTGCAAATCTTAGAAATGCAATGCGAATGTTTGCCCTAGTTACTTATGTTTGGTGAACAGGGAGACAAATATGCATAGTCCCTATAACAGATGATAGGGGAATGAACAGTAGAGAAATGCATGGAAATGTCCATGAAATTGACAAAAAACGAGAGGCTAATGCTTCACAGATTCCGCATACCATGTTTTTTATCAACAGCTGTAAATCACTGTGGAAAACTTTTGGGAGATCTGGGGAAGTGATACATCCATTCAGGTTCATGCAGCATTATCTTCTGCTTTATATAGTAGTTTCTGAATAGATGGATTTCTCTATCTGTTATCATTAAACAAAGTTAACATCTTTCAACTATACATGTGTAGCCATCAATCATATTACTGGACAATACTAAAACAATAACAGATTTATAAATCTATACTGATAGCTAAGGGTCTTATTTTGAATGTA
The DNA here is from genome assembly GCF_021218885.2 of Marmota monax. Classification (NCBI taxonomy): domain Eukaryota; kingdom Metazoa; phylum Chordata; class Mammalia; order Rodentia; family Sciuridae; genus Marmota; species Marmota monax. The sequence goes on along the minus strand of NW_026695065.1, from coordinate 8,746,559 downwards.
AGGTCTGAAAGTATTTACTTAGGAAGTTGTATCTGATTCTTATTTACACATGGTAAACTTGCTGAAGACAGAGACCATATCCTATATTACTTTGTATGTTCTATCTAAAAGAGGACTAAGTGCTAAGCTGCTTAATGAGTGCTTATGTATGTATAATAAAGGCAATGGTCTAGCTCAATATTCAATCATATAGTTGACATTATGCTAACTAGCTGGGCAATCCAGCAGGATTGAATGTTTTGCTTAATTTTTTGTTTTAAGGAGGGGGAAACTTCAGAACATTGTTATTTCCTATAATTTTCTGTGTTATCTCATAATAAAATAAATAAGTAAAATTGTAATAAATCCAAAATAAGTGAAACTATAATGGCATATCTATTGTTAAAAGCACACACAGGACTATTAAGATAGATTATATCCTTGATCTGTAATAACAACCATATTCATAAAAGGCTCAGGGACCTAAGCATGCTTGAGCTTCCCCAGACTGATGAGGCAACTCTGAACTCGATTTCTTGCAAATGGCACTCTTTAAAAAGCCAGAGCCTGTCAATAGGAGAAAGATGCAGTCTTTTCATAAATTCAAAAATACTTAGAACCTAAGGTGAATTATTATTCCACACTACAAAATTGGTTCATGAATAGTAGTAAAGTTAGCATAATATCAACTATATGATTAAATATTCAGCATTAGCTCTACCTTGGTTCTAGAATCATTTGCAAAAGATAGAGGGCTAAAAAATAAATTCAATCATTCTCTTTTCCTACTATATACCAGGCTTTCTTCAAGGCACCGAAAGTACATTGAGTTATACAAACAAGGTCTTTACTTTCAGGAAATTTATATCCTATTGAAGTATGACATATAAGTAATCAGATGCATGGAAATTATAATGATCATCTAATATGTGATACATCAGACAAAGTTCTGGGTGCTATGACACTATAGATGAAGAATATTTAACCCAGAATGAGGACTCAAGCAAGACCTTCATGAGAGATTACTCTTATATGATGAGTAAAATTTATCCTACAGTGAAGGAAGTAGAAAACTGTGCAGGTGGTGGTGAAGAATATCCCAAGGGATGCAATAAATAAAGCAAAGGCCTTGAGGGGGATATAGTTGGGGAAAAGGCTGGAATTTTAAATGGAATGAATTTTTTAGGAAAATGTGTATAAACAAAATGTAATTCAAGAAATGGAAGTTTATGGTTAAGAGTAGGTAGTGGTGATGTCATTAAGAACTTTGTTGATTGTACTAAATATTTTGAACTGTTAATGACTTAGAGCAAGTAGAAATCACAAAAGGATTTTGAACCAAGATGTTAGCATGATCAGATTTACATTTTCTAATGTTAACCACCTGTTCTAAGAAGACTAAAAGCAAACGCAGAGTGCCTACATATCATACAATCCACAACTTTCCTCCCATGCTTTCTTTCTTTTTTTTTAACGTTGATTTTTTTTTATTGGTTGTTCAAAACATTACAAAGCTCATGATATATCATCTTTCATACATTTGACTCAATTGGGTTATGAACTCCCATTTTTACCCCAAATACAAATTGCAGAATCACATCGGTTACACACTCACATTTTTACATAATGGCATATTAGTGACTGTTGTATTCTGCTACTTTTCCTATCCCCTACTATCCACCCTCCCCTGCCCTCCCATCTTTGCTCTCTACCTCATCTGCTGTTGTTCAATTCTCTCCCTTGTTTCCCCCCCCCTTTCCCCTCACAACCTCTTATATGTAATTTTGTGTAACATTGACGGTCTCCTACCATTTCCATATGCTTTCCCTTCTCTCTCCCTTTCTCTCCCCCCACTCGTCTTTGTTTAATGTTAATCTTTTCCTCATGCTCTTCCTCCCTGTTCTGTTCTTAGTTGCTCTCTTTATATCAAAGAAGACATTTGGCATTTGTTTTTTAAGGATTGGCTAGCTTCGCTTAGCATAATCTGCTCTAATGCCATCCATTTCCCTGCCCCATGCTTTCTTTCATAGGGAGAATAGTACAGTGCAACAACAACTACCTATGATCATTCTGTTAGTAATTGACTTGACCCTTTGAATCAGGATTCAAAAAAAAAAGTTCTTTTTTCCTTTAATATTATTTAGTTGTCAATGGATTTTTTAAACTAACTAACTAACTTTCTTTCTTTCTTTCTTTCTTTCTTTCTTTGTGGTGCTAACAATGAACCCAGGGCTTCACACATGCCAGGCAAGCACTTTACCACTGAGCCACATCCCCAGCCCATAAGCCACAATCTCAGCCCTGTCCTATTTAATATAAGTTGCCACTGCTGACAATGGTGTTTTCCATATCAGAATTCTCTACCTCAGCAGGCAATGAACAGTAGTTACAACCAACCTCTAAGCCTCAAAAGCTTAAAACAACAAGAGTTTATTTTCTGCTTATGATAGATGTTCATCTTGGGTCAATTGGGAAATTTTGCTACATGTCATTTTCATTCCAGGATGCAAACTGGTGGAACAACCATGATCTAGATCATTAACTTTTGCTGTGGAATTCACTATAGCTTAAGTCAAATAGCACACTAACTCCTAGGGCTTCCCCATAGAAGTGATGCACATTACTTCTTTTCACATCAAGGAATGATGGTGATGTGTGGTCCTAGAATTCAACTGAAAAGAGGAGAATCAAATTATTTATGACAAAAAAACCAACCTTTACAATGAGAGAAAATATTTACAAATCATATATCTGATAAGGGTCCAGTAAATGAGACATATAAAGATCTTTTAGAAACTGAACAAGGAAAACAAATAACCCAAATTTAAAAACGGGTAAAAGATGTGAATAGACATTTTACAAAGGAGGATATATGAATGACCAACAAACACTTGAAAAGATACTCAACATTAGTAGTCATTAGGGAAATGCCAATCAAAAGTATAATGACATACCAGTACACACTCACTAGGATGGATAAGATTTAAAAACAAGTCTGAGATTATGGCTTAATGGTAGAGCCTTTGTCTAGAATGTGCTAAGCTGTGGATTGGATCCACAGTAAAGCAAAACAAAAAAATAGTTAATATAATATAATAAAAACAAAAAGGCAAGTATGTGGTGGTAAGGATATAGAGAAATTAGAACCCTCATGTATTGTGGGAACAAAATAAAAATTGTTCAGCTACTGAGGTACCTGAATAAGTTAAACATAGAATTACCACATGACCCTGCAAGTCTACTCTTAGGTTTGTATTCCCAAAGAAAACAAAATCTGAGCTATACATACAAAGGAATATTATTTGGCCATAAAAGAATGAAATCTAAAAATCTGATACATGCATATAATGGAATATTATTTGGCCTTGAAAAAATGCTTTATGTAGATGGACCTTGAAAACTTTCTAAAAAGCCAGACACAAAAGACCAAATCCTGTATTATCTACATTTATGTGAAATATCCAGAATAAGTAAATTCATAAGAGGCAGCAGATTGGTGTTTCTGGGGGCTCAAAGGAGGAATGGGGAATAACTGCTTAATAGGTCTTAGGCTTCTTTTGGAGCTGATGAAAATATTGTGGAAGTAGATAGAGGTTGTGATTGCACAACACTGTATTCTACTAATATACATGATAACTATAAATGTGTTAATTTCCAGTGGGTTATTCACTTAAATGATTAATTTTATGTTACATGCATTTCACCTCAATGAGAAAAGTTATTTATGATAAGACCTAATGACTTCAGTATCCCTGTGTTATGAGAAAGCATGTAATATACTGTAAAATATTTATTTCAGGCAAAAATATAATTTATAATGTAAAGTGAATTTTGACAACTGTTTTCTTATAACCATAATCTCCACCTTTCTTTGTAGTTTTTTTTTGTCTAACATGCCATCAGATACTTTCCTGCACATTTTTATCTTTTAAATTTCTCTCCACAGAGATCATTATCAGCAAGAAATTTTTACCAAATATTCATTCCCTGAAGGTCATTAGGTCTTCCATGGCCATGGGAGACTTGTCCTTTAATATAAATATCAGGTGTGATTACAATCTAAATACATAAGGATCAATTTTAGCAACTTATTATAATTCTTCAGGAGGAACTAGCTTTTAGTAGGAATCAGAACAGTCAGAATCTCTCAGATCTGGCCCAATGTGCTTATTTTGTGTTTTTAATGATATATTGGCCAGCCTTGAAAAGCAGCCATCAAAGAAGCTAAGAAAGAAGGTTAGGTATGCTTACTAAAGAAAGGCAAACAGGCATCATTACCACTTCAGGCTGCAGTGAGTTCATGCTATTCAGACCTCAATATGACTGCTGATTAAGAGCATATTGATAAAAGTCTGACCACTTAAGGTCACTTGGGATTGCATTTTCTGTCCAGAGACACTTTGACGGTGTGATCAAGTCATAGAATTCAAATTTTTTTACTTGCAAAATGAAATGAGTGATACTTAAATTGTTAAAGTAGGTCAAAATAATGTGTCTAATGGTTCCCCAAACAGTCCTTTTTTTCTTTAATATTTTTTAGTTGTCAATGGATTTTTTACTTTATTTATTTATTTATTTGTGGTGCTGAGGATCAAACCCAGGGCATCACACATGCCTGGCAAGCACTCTACCACTGAGCCACAACCCCAGCCCATGGGCCACAATCCCAGCCCTGTCCTTTTTAATCTAAGTTGACACTGCTGACAGTGGTGTTTTCCATATCAGACTTCTCTACTTCAGCAGGCAATGCCCAGAGTTATTGGAGTGGGGTGGCTTATACAATCCCTGCCCTTTCATTCATTACAAGCCCCATGCAAAGCAGTATGGTTGTTATAGACCAATGGGTCCAAAAAGGTACAGATAAGGGAGTAGGAGGTGATTTCTTTCTGGTGCAGTATACTAAAGACATCAAGAGAGATGGAAACAGGATATGATATAATTGGAAAGTGGAAAGAAGTGAAAAGAAATCTAAAAAGGCTAGTACTAAGAGAGTTTTTTTTTTTAATTTTGAGAAATTTAAAATGGATGTGTATTAGTCTGCTTTTCATTACTATACCAAAACCCCTGAGGCAGGCTACCTTTACAAAGAAGAGGTTTATTTAGCTCATAGTTAGGAGACTAAAAAATTAAATAGCATTTCACAGGCTCTGGTGACGGCCACTCTTGACTTCATCACCTCATGGTGGATGGCAATAGAAAGAAGGAGATCACATCACTAAACAGGAAGCCTGAAAGTGATGCAAGGTCAAGTTTTCTCTTACACCAAATCATTCTTGTGACAGCTCAGTGGTTCCATGAAAACTACATTAATCCCTTTCAAGGGTAGTTCCCCCAATAACCTAAGGAACTCCCTTTAGGCCTCATCTCTTTAAGATTCAGTCATCTCTCATACCACCACAATGAAGGTCAAGCTTCCAAAACATGAAACTTTGGGGACACACTGAAACTGTATCTAAACCATAGCAGGGTACAAATCCTGTTTCCCTTACACGCTGGTGTGTGCCCTTAGACTTACTTTTCTGTGCCTCAGTCTCTTCATCTATAAAATAGAAATTATAATAGTACCTACCCCATAAAGTTGTTATGAGAAATAAATGGAGTTCTTTCATGTAACATGCTTAGAACAGTGATTCTCAAACTTTATCATGCATCAAAAAAACCTGGAGGGGTTCTCTGAAATGAGCTCTGGGTCCCACCCCCAGAGTTTCTGATTCAGTCGGTCTGGAGGATATCTCTAGAATGTGCACTTTTAACAAATTCCCAGATGATTCTGTTGTTGCTGGGGACCACATTTTGCAAACTGCTAGGTTAATTCCTAACTTATTATATGCTTCTCAGCATACAGTAAACTAGGAATTCCTATTTTGTAAAATTAAAACAACTACAAATAACCATTAAACGTAGGCCTGGCACTGTTCAGATTTTATGTGTATTGCCTCACATAAACATCACAACACCTCTCTGAATAAGGTCCTATAGCTAGTACCTGATCACAGATGAAGAAATTAACACCAAAGGGAGCTGGGGAAATTGGCCAAGGCCCTGTGGCTTATAAGTGGGAGAAATGCAAATTAACGCAGTCTGTCTGACTAGAGATTATGCAGGTGACTGCTCAAATCTCTTACTGCCTTCCATCTCAGTAGTGCCTTGACCTTGCCCCAGGTACCTTTGTGCTATTCTTTCTGGTACCCAGGAACTGCTCTCCTTGCCAGCCTATACTAGACCTTTAATTTTTTTATTTCTTTTTGTGTGTGTATGTGGTGCTATGGATTGCACCCAGGCCTAAATTTTTTATTTATTTTCTTCTACATTATCTACACCCTTACCTTTTGGACCTGCTAATCCCAAGCAGAGATCATGTGTCTAGTCTATATTTAGAATGCCCTTGTCTCCTGTCTAGCACAAATGTTTCTTTATTTCTATTTTTCATTAATATCTACCTAAATGTTATGTTTAGAAATCGTTTCCTGCTCATCTCTTTCTCTTGAGTCAAGAGAGTTAATTGCATTCTTCTTCTGAAAATGTAATGTAGTGGCTTAGAGCTTAGAACTAAGTTTAAATTCTAAACTTACCTCTTGAGCAAGATACCTAACCTCTCTGGTCTTCAGTCTCTTCATCTGTAAAAGATAACAATTGTGCCTATCCAAGTGTTGTTATGAGGATCAAATGATTTCATCCATGTAAAATATGTACTTAACACAGTATAAAGGATCTATAGTGTGATATAAAGAAGATACTCAAAATATTAGCTATTATTTTTTCATACTATCTGTAATAAAGTCTATATCAAAAGTGTATATTTAAAGCATCACCTTATTATCACACTGTATAGTAATTTTCTGGTCCCTTACTTCTGTCCTTTGTTCTTTAGGAACTCTTTGCCTCTGTATAGTCTCTTTACCAGTGGTTGTCAAAATATGATTCCTGCTTATAACTCACTGCATGAGTTGTTGGTCTAGGCCGCAGGCCCTGTTTAACTGGACATTGACACCCACTTTGTCTCTGTCCTATATACATCCATCAGCTCTCTTAGCACAATGTCATTCACAAGGCACTCTGCAAATGTTTAAGAATTCTTTAAATTTAAAAAAAAGGTCTACATTATTGGTTCTCAAAATGTGCTCCTTAGACTAGCAGCATCAGTGTCACCTGGGAACTTGTTAAATCAGAAACTCTGGGGGAGGATCCCAGTGATCTGTGTTTTAACAAACCCTGGGCTAAAGTTTGAGAACCAGTACTCTACCATGCCTGGCTTAATAAATGCTTTAATTCCTAAGGGCCTACTCTCTATTAGCTTTCCTATTTTTCACAAGGCATATTGTTTTTGAGATTTTTCTAGGGTCATACTCTAGTAACATCACAGTAAAATAGAAATTACTAAACTCAGAGTTCATTTCAAGGTTATGATGAAAAGAAAATATGGATCTCAATACTGAATGTAATATTCTTAAACTCATTAAGGGTTGAGCAATATGAAAATTTCTAAGACTATTCTATTCCTCTGAGGAGAATATTACTTTTAACCATCCTTATCACAATTAATAAGCATCAAAAGACTAAAAGAAAACAAGCCTCTCTGACAACAACAAAAAACACCCTTCTTTATGCTAAGCTAAGACAATTTCCCATTGATTGTAAGACATCTCTTAATCACATATTTAACTCCTCTATTGAATTGCACTGCCTATTTATGCATACACACAATTACTGACAACTGTAGAGAATTTTAACTCCTTAAGAGAGTTCCAGAGGCAAATCCTTAGTGGAAAAACAAAAGTGGCAACTTTATCAAAATACTCTAGACTTCATTTCCACACTGCAATGTTTTTAGTACTCTTTATAGCTCCCCGAAATAATTAAAACATGCTTTGTTTGCATATGATCTAAGCAACAGTCTGGGCTACTGAGGATACAAACCTCACTTTTGGAGGGACTCCAGAGCATATTGAATGGGGAGTTAGGGCACCTGGATTCTAGCCCAGGCCCTTCTGTGCTCTAGTTATATGACCTTAAGCAAATCACTCCCCTTCTCTTTGCTGCATTTTTCTTCTATAAAATAAAGAGGTTTGGACTGGGTGATGTTTAAAACACTCGGCTCCTCTGAAGCTTCTGGGTGGCCTGAAGGTTAAGATTAAGAGTTAAGGGGATAATAAAAGCTAAAATCACTTGCTTGTAAATGGAGCTACAGTAACATGACCCTAAAAGTATCTTGCTAAAGGCTATGTAGAAACCACTGGAGATCAGCATAGACAACACCAGGCTGCTGTTAGAGGGTCATACTCCCTGGAGGATTAGCCTACTTCCAGAGGGCAAGTTGGATAAATTCTGGGTCCAGGGCTTCTTAGATCAACCCTCTCTAATAAGGGCCATCTAGGCTCCTGCTGTTTAATATGTAAGCCCATTTCAATGAATTCTGCTCATCTCTAGATGTCTAACATTCTTGGACATCTCATCCCAATGATAATAACTACATATTGAGAGGTTCTGAAAGTTATATGACTCCCTAGGGACTAGGGATCTACATACAATTTCTTAAGAAGGACTCCAGGTTTGGCATATCAACTCTCTCCTCACTGTTCAGACCATTCTGCCTTAGAACTTTCCTCCATGTCAAAGGCTTATGCAGCTTGGGAATTCAACTGTCATTCACTTATGCCATTGAAGCAGGTTCTAGAATGATTAGCTCTTTTCTTCATATGCTTTAGTGAACTGCAAAACATTCTGTAGGGCCTCTTAGATATTTTACAGACATTCAGAAAACTATTTTTGAATCTGGAAAACTTTTAGATTATTGACTATTGAAAGTGTAGCTTTATATTGCTAAGACATTCTTTTATTTGTATTGCTTGTTAGGTATCTGTTCATAATAACACCCATTATTTTTTTTTAATTTCATTGATTTTATTTTTTAAATACATGACAGCAGAATGCATTACAATTCTTATTACACATATAGAGCACAATTTTTCATATCTTTGTATATAGAGTATGCTCATGCGAATTTATACCTTTATAAATGTACTTTGGTTTTTTTTTTTCCATTACAATTCTTATTACACATATATACCACAATTTTTCATATCTCTGTATATAAAGTAGGTTGACACCCAATTCGTGTCTTCATACATGTACTTTGGATAATGATGTCCATCACATTCCACCATCCTTGCTAATCCCCTGCCCCCTCCCTTTCTCTCCCACCCCTCTTTGCTATCTAGAATTCATCTATTCCTCCCGTGTTCCCCCTCCCTACCCCACTATGATTCAGCCTCCTTATATCAGAGAGAACATTCAGCATTTGGTTTTTTGGAGATTGGCTAACTTCACTTAGCATTATCTTCTCCAATGCCATCCATTTAACTGAAAATTCTATGATTTTATTCTCTTATATTGCTGAGTAAAATTCCATTGATAACACCCATTCTTAATAAGTTTTTAAGAAACAATACGCAAAGTGAGAAAGAGCTTCTGATACACCTTAAGAAAGAGTAGTCGTGCATTAATCCATTATCCATGAAATTTGACATTTAAAGGCATAATATAGGTCGAGTATCCCTTATCCAAAACACTTGGGACAAGAAGCATTTCAGAGATTTGGGAATATTTACATATGCATAATGAGATATCTTGGGGATGGAGTCCAAGTCTAAACACAAAACTCATTTATATTTCATATACATCTCATATGCATATCCTGGAGGTAATTTTATAAAAATATTTTTTGTGCATCTGTGTTTCCACTGCTACCTATTACATAGAATAACATGTGGAATTTTGTACTTGTGGAGTCATATTAGTTATTAAAAGTTTCAGATTTTGGAGCATTTCATATTTAAGATTTTTGGGTTAGGAATGTTTAACCTATATTTATATTACTGATAAAGCTATACTAGAGACAGGCCAATAATTTCCTGACCGTGACAATGCTAATTGACTCATTCCATTACATTTTTTATTGCTACCTTAACTTGTAAATGTTTGTTTTGGTACACAGTTATAAGTTATAAGCTTCCCGATTTTGCATGTCTGATTTTGGATCATTACCCTTGTTTTACTGTTGGTTTTCATATTTAAATTCCAAGGATTTTTTTAAGCTGGTAAATACTAAAACAGCTTCAAGACGAACATAAGCATCTGAGTGCCCTGGGATCTGGCAGTTAGACAAACAAATACAGTCTAAGCAGATGCTTTAACAGCCAGGGGAGGCCTTAGGCAGAACGGAGTACTCAGCCTACAGGAGATGCTGGCAGAGCCCAGAGACCATCATTTCCTAGCTTGTAAGCAGCCTAATCCTCCAGTGTTATGCCTCCAGCTTGGGGTTTTTTATTTCAGGTCACAAAGTAGGTTCCAGGAGCTTTGTCTTACTTTTCTCAAACCTCTGCCTGAAATGCCCCATCCTACAGGGACCTATGCCAAGTAAACCAAATGGAGAAGTGCAAACTTATAGGAGAGATCCCAAAAGTTTAAAAACATTTCCATGAATTTTAAAATAAGAGTTAACATTTGTAGAGCACTTCTTATTTCCCAGCCACTGCACCAAGTGCTTTACATGGATTATCCAATATAATCCTCACAACAGTCTAAGAGGTAGATGTTTTTCCTCCCATGCTATCAACAAGGAAACTCGGGTCGAAAAAAGGTAAGTGACTTGCTCAAGGTCACAGAAGTAGTAAGAGGCGGAGCTAGAATTTGTATTCAAACAATCTGACACTAGAGCCTTTGTAAGTAACCCTATACTATACCGTCTGTGTGTAATGTATGTGAAATATCATTGTGGGGGTCACTTTTGCTAATGCTGAAGGCTATCCCAAGCATGCTCTGTAGCACTTGAATTGTGTGTTCTCACTGTCTGCATCACACTCAGGCACAGGGCTGTGGCCTTACAGTCCATTGCCCAAATGGCTATGTCACTATCTCTAGAGCAGAGTTGTTCTGGGAGAGGTAATTCTGCCAAGCACAACTCTGCAGATAAAAACCATTACAGTCAAAAATTGGCCTGAAAGGACACCAGGTGGCAAGAAATAAGGAAGGAAACTGTAAAGGCCTGGATGATTTGAGGGGAGCCTGAGGGTCCATGGGAAGCCGAGAATAAATAGCTTCTACACATCATTTGCCAAATGCACCTAGGGAAAGTCTCATTAGAAAAAATCCAGCCAACACACCAATGAGCAGGTGAAAAAGTGGCTGCTAGCAGGTGCACAAAACCATAAAAAAATCCTGCTTTTCCTGCATAGTCCTATTCTTGATGGCTGTTCTTGCTGATTCTGTACGAGCATGCCAAGATTGTTTCAGCGCCTGCCCTTTGAAACATAATTATCCTCTTCAGAGGAATCCAGAGACTCTGGGTCATGGAGATATCCACAGGTCACCAAGCTATTCTCCCCATAGCCAAGGAAGCAGTGCAAATAGAAATGCCTTCCAGAGGCTTGAAGAAAAGGTACCAGGAAGGAAAAGTGGGTCAAATGGGAGAAGAATTTTCAAAAGAACCCAAAGTGATAGTGGCTCACCAAGAAGAACCATGACTCCTTCTCATTTTTTATTTAATACATTGAACTTTATCCAATGAACATTAAATCCACTTTCTTTAGTCATGAGCACATATAAGCACATGACTATATGTGTTCATGACTAAAGCAACTGGATTTAATGAAGGCAGTGGCATCACATAACTGTGCTTTCAACTCTAGGTTGAACCTGTTTTGATCTACTGTAATATTTCCTTAGCATCACTCTGCCCTAAACTCCTTAGTTATTGTCTTGGAGAACACAGGAAACATCGACCAATTCTCCTGGAAGACCCTAGCTCTCCGCCTCATATGCAGTGCTCTCCTCTTTCACTCAGCAAGGTTTAGATATGAGATGTCCCCCAAAAGCTCATGCATGAGACAATACAAAATTGCACAGAAGTGAAATGATTAGATTATGTAATTGGGTAGAGTAACACATTTATTGGATTAATAATTTAAAGAGATTAGTGGTGCTAATTCTCATAGGTCAGAAGAAGTAAATTACTGATGGCATGCCCTTGAGGATTATATATTATCCCTGGGCCCTTCCCCTTCCTCTCTGCTTTCCTGCCACCATAAGCTAAGCAGCTTCCCTCTGCCATCCCCTTTCACCATGATATTCTACCTCATCTCAGGCCCAGAGCTATGGAGTTAACCATGGGCTGAACCTCTGAAACCATGAGCCTAAATAAACTTTTCCTACTCTAAGTGGTTTGGGGGAGGTATTTTGGACACAGCGATGAAAATCTGACTAACATACTTGTTAAATTCCAGGCCCTATACCAAAGCTTCAAAAGGTAATTAGACAGCCCCCACCTTCAAAAAAGAGAGAGAACCATAAACTAATGCTTCCCAAATTCAAATTTTCCCAAGCCTCAGGAACTGCAAATACAGATGCGGCTATTTTATGGTGATAACCTATAGCTCTGCTTCTTACTTCCACCTGCTAGGGTAAAAGATTCAGGTTCTATGACAACATGTTAAGAGTTTGGGGCAAAAAGGTACTTTCAGTTAATTACTTATAACCCAGTTCCTGCTCTCAATGGGGCTTAGGCATGAGTTAAGAGGTGAATAGAACTAGGAGCTAAATCTAACTGGTACACAGCAGAATGGGTATATGAACCCAGGTCTACTTGATTTCAGGACTTAAATCACTTAAGTGATTAACCACTGAACGATTACTGCTTCCATACAGGATTTTGTTATTTGTGGAATGTGGGAATTATTTTGTCCTTCCATTTATACATTCCAAACTTGTGTCAGGAATATGGGCATAGGGATAACTGGAGGGAAAGGTAATAAAAAATGCATTAAAGCCCAAGCCCCTATATATCCAAGTTTACAATCTCTCCACTGTGGAAACAGAATTTGATTCTTTACAAAGTACTTCCTGATTCTGAAGTGGGGGAGTTCCCAGAATTTGCAAGAAGAAACACTAGACACCAAAAAGCCAGACTGCATGCTACTGAGAACAAAGTACTCCACAGCCTGTTCTTTCTCCACTTTTATATTTAGACCCTTTTCTGTATAATAGTGGTAGCTGAGGCTGCCTGCAATCCCTTCTTGGAATACATTCAGCCCTATTTTTCTCCCCTAAGACTATGGTTTCAAATTCATCTAATTACTTCCCTATGCAGCATTAAATCAAGGTGGCTTCAAAATAGAGATGACCCCATGAGTTTAATTATTCTCTAATGTGCCTCACTATGGCAAAGGTGTGTTTACTACATAAATAACCATTCTAGAGGACATCAAGGTTTTCGGTTTGTTTTTATTTGATTTCATCTTAAAAAGACAGAGCATAAGATGTATCTAGATTTTAAACCTGAAGTTGCTATCTTTTTGAAGTAATGGTATACTATAGCAAAATTGTTTACACTAACTCACTCAGAATCTTTCCTCTGTCTTTTTTAAACAGAGACTGATTCTGATTTTTAAGTTAATTTAATCAGTAACCACCCTTATCAAGCTAGCTCACATTGATGGCTCTTATTTTTCCAAAAATATTTGATTTGTTAAGAAATATTGGTGTTATTTATCATGAAATTAAGCTAGAATATGCCAATACATCTATTAAAATGAGAGCAAGACAAATTAAAGAACAAGAAACTATGATGTCCTTTTACCATTTCAGCCATGCTTATTTGGAAAAAAAATCAAAATTTTATTTTTATTGGATCCTTCTGCTCAATTTCTCTTCCTTTTAATTTTACCACTAAGCAGAATGCAATACAGCTTCAAAGAAAAGATTCCCAAATATCTCTAAAGCAAAACGGTCACCTCTTAATTTTCAGATATTATTTCTACACCACATGCAGAAATGAATTCACAGCTAGAATCTGGTTTGGTTTAGGGGTTTATTATTGTTTTCATTTTTCCTTTTTCTCTTTACAACACACAGACTTTCTGGAAGGGCTTCATGTACCTGCTTCACAAGGAAGTCCACCCAGTTCCTCTAACACTGCTTTGAGTCATGAAGTAACATAGAAAATTTAGTACTCTATTTTATTTAGCCAACCTACTAAGCACTGCGTAGGGAAGAGCAGAGAATATGAAGTACTAGTGGTCTTAGTAGGTGGGGCATGGCTGGAACCTCACCATTCAAGAGGAATTCGCTCATTTCATTTTTTATTCATCCAAATCTTTCATCACTGAAAAAACTGTAATTGACTCATACCAAAATAGAGCAAAACAAGGAAGTTAGGTGGAATTAAATGCATGTTAGGTAATGGGACACCACTGAAACCAAAGAGAGAACTGGATTCAGGAGAATAGATGTCAGTATGCAGTAGGCTACATTCATTTATGCTTCAACCTCTGTCCCACACATCACAGGGCCTGATTACTTCTGCCACTTCATGACACTTTAACTAAGATGCCAGAATCCTCCAGTTCTAATAAAGGCAACAAAGGATATTATGAGAAAGGGCGGAGTTCTATATAGATTAAGGATTCTCAAAAAATTGGTGTCAGTCATAGAACAGTATCATCTTTCAGTTGGAGACCTGACTTTGAGGCTAAGATTTGTCCATCTCTAGCTTGATTACTTCTGAGCTACATATTCCTCACCCTTAAAAATGAGAAGATTGGATAAAAGATGATCTCTAGTGTAGCTTTCATTTCTAGCATTTTATTTTCTTCCCTCTTCCTTTGTTTTGAATCAAACTCCTGAGCCCAGGGGTATGTCTGATAATATCTCTGCCAAAAGGCATATGAGCAATCTGAGGTAGCAGGGCTTTGCACACATGACCTGAACATATGCATGTCCAGATCCATCTTTTCTTCCTGAGCACTGAACTGCTATCCTTGCCAAAAACCTATGCAAATATATCTATTCTCTGGGACCCATGATTATAAGCTTTGTTAGGTCATTCTTCCAATCTGCTTTTTGATCACTTCTACTTTTTATTTTTAGCTTTACATGTCTTACATAATGGTGGTAGTCACATTTTCCTTTTCCACATGCCTTCATTTCAACAAGCATTTATTAAATATCTGCCATGTTCTTATTATTGTGCTGATTGTCAAGATAAGTTGAAGATTATATATATATATATATATATATATATATATATATATATATATATATATATATATCTTCAACAAGGAGATACATTCCAAGTCCCCCAGTGGATAATTGAAACTGAATGGTACTGAGTCCTATATATACTATGTTTTATCCTATACATACCTATGACAAAGTTTAGTTTATAAATTAGAGATTGACAAGTAATAAAATTAAGAATTATTACAATATACTATGTTATTTAAAATTTATGAATTATTTCTGTAATTTCCCATTTAATATGGCCCAGTATTTTTAAGTGGACTATATCTAAGACAATTAAATGATATCCTACTTGATGGAGGCAATATGTGCCATGGGCCATCAACAAGGAGAGAGGGGATTATAATTATTTAAGGATGTTTTCATAATGGCAAACAAGAATATAATCAGTTCTTGAATGATGAGTAGGATCTGATTAGGTGGAAAAGTGAGTAGAGCCTTACAAGATTGGGTTGCATTCAGGGAAAAGATAATATGTACATTTTTTTGGTTTTAAGCAACAGAAACCAAACCAGAACTTTGCTACTCAAATGTGATCCATAGTTTAGTGAGATCAACATCTCCTAGGAAGTGGTTGGAAATTAAGCTTCTTGGGCTCAACCACATTTCTATTGAATCATAATCTACATTTCACAAGATCTTTATGTGAGCTGTATGTACATAACAGTTAATGTAACAATGGAGAAGGGTAACTCTTCTCAGCCTAGATGCAGGATTTTTTAAAACTAGAATCACTCTCACTGACCTGGAGCTATGTTAAGCAGTGGACAATGGAAGGAAGATGCTTATTGAAATGTCACTAGAATGTTTCTTAGAAGTAAGAAACCAATTTAAGGAGGCCATAAGCAATACAGCTACAGAAAAGTCTCAGATGCATTTCACAAATCTTCCTAGAGTAGAGCTTTGCAATTTTAACATCTACCCATAAGCCAATCAGCAAAGAGCAGAAAAAATAAGAATAAGTACTTTATATCCTGAATCATTTTCAGAGAAAAGAAAATTACAAATGGGACAACTGCACTACAAAGTGTCTACTATAAGTACCAAAACAAAAATGATCATGAAGCACACTGGAGATACCAAGAATGCCAATCCAATTAAGACAGAGAACAAGAGTTGGTCTCACCTTCTGTTTGAAAGCTTCTTGCCTTAGGTAACTATGATCAGGATCACCCTTATTTGTCACCTTATTGCTTTGTTTCTTGTGTTTCCTCTAAGATATTGTGTAAATGTGTTTTCTTTTAAATCTCTAACAGTAAAAAAACTGCACAACTGCATAATGAAAATTGAATCTGCCTGTTATTCTAGATTATCCACCACCATTCCATCTTTTCAGGTTCCCTTACACAAAGACCACCACAATTAAGTCTTCTTTTTACTTGCTGTTTTGCAAAGACCGGTATTTCTAGCTCTGAGTTTGATTCAATAAACCAATACCATTTGAAGAGTTTCCATAATCATATGATTATGGAAAGACTTTCCAGGAAATAAATTGTGTGTTAGCCATTTGAAATGGAAACTTAAGTAGATCAAATTAACATAATAATCCCACCTTATACTTTATATCACAGGACTTTAAATCTTGAGAAGCACTTTCATATGCATTATTTCATTTGATCTTCCTGTTGATTCTGTGAACTTTTACTGGGCAGATATTTTCTCCCAATTAAACCACTTCTGAGGTTCAAAGAGGTTATTATTTGTCTCATAATCCTGTTTCTCACCAACATAAAGGTCCCTCTGAGAGTGTTTTGCACCTATCATAGGGAAAATCATAGTCTAATACTTACTTTTTATTTTCAGCAAGTCTTACTACATTTTATTAGTTTTGAATTGGATAAAGTGAGTTAGTGTTTGTTCCCTTTACATACTTTGTCTCCCTTGGTGTTTTATTCCCTTTATTTATTCTTTTTAGTTATATATATCATTAGGATACGTTTTGGCATAATCACAAAAGCATGGAATATAATTTGCTCTAATTCAATACCTAGCACTTCCTCCTTCCCCATTTTTCTCTCCCTATTCTTTCTCCTAATCTAATGATCTTTCTGAAATTTATTTACAGTTTTCTTTAGTATCTTGTGGATGTACTTGATGTTGAGATTTACTGTGATATATTCATATATGTACATATGAAAGTTTGGTCAGATTTATCCCACTGTTCTTCCCATTTCCCATCCCTCCTTTCTACCAGTCCCTCCCCTTTGTCCACTGGACTGATCTTCCCTCTGTTTTTTTTTTGAAATTATCTCTCCCTTTACATTCCAGGATGGCAGGCAGAACCCAAATGGCAGCAGCACCCAAAGCAATGAGGGGTCTACAGGCCTGGCAAAAATGAATTGCCTGGCTGCAGCCTAGGTATCCACCACCCCAAACTGGGAGAGAGTGGAGAAGGCTGCAGCTCAGGGAGGATGGTGTTTCTCCAATTAATTCTTTCCTCCACACAGATGTTCTTACTTAGAGAAATGGATGTGGCCCACTTTTCCAAATAACCACTGGCAGCCAGAGGTGAATGAAGGAACTAAGATTGATATTTGTCTTTGATTCAAAAGAGATAATACAGGAAAGCTACCTGGAAAGAGTTGCTCTGGGATTAGACACCCTATCATGATGTATTTCAAAATGAGCTTCCTAGACTGGTTTATATTCCTTTTTTTTTCTCATGTACTTGTAGGGTAGTAGGCAGTGCAACCAAGAGCTTCTGCCACTACCTGGATCATTTGTCTAAGAAAGTTGCAATCCCTCTATGACTCAGTTTCCTTCATTGATGATAAATCGTGTCATTTTTTTAAAAAAGATACCAGTTTTTAAGGCAATTTTAGGTTCACAGAAGAGTCAAGGGGAAAGTAGAGAGAGTTCTTGTGTATCCCCTGTGTGCAACCTCTTAAGTATCCCCGTCCCATACCAGAGCAGTGTGTTTGTGACAGCGGATAAACCACATTGACATACCAATCACCCATATCAGTAGTTTATGCTAAGCTTCCCTTTTGGCATTGTACATTCTGCATGTTTTGACAAATGGAGAACAATACTTACCCATATCATATGTACTATATAGAATAGTTTTGCTACCCGCACCCCCAAATAAAGACATTCCAGCCCTCTTACCCCTGACTGAAAAATCCTACTTGTGTTACAACACTGGGGATTTGTGTCCAACCACTTTTCCTAGTTAAAACATTGCCTGGGTTTTCCCAGGCCTATCTACTATGATTAATTGACCAAGCTCAGATAATGATGGCAAGACCTTGGAGTTAACTAGATTTTACCAATTTACCAAACAGCTTTATTTTCAGACAAGTATCAATTCATTCTACAATTATTCCATCCCACTAGGCACTTTCTAGAGACTGGAGACACAGTAGTAGAAAATACAGATAAGCTCTTGGCTCTCATGGAGCTTATATTCTACTCAGGAAAATGAGACAAAAAAAATAAACAAATGTCAATTTTAGATGTGATGAGTGCTATGAAGAAAATAAAATTAAATAATGGGTTATATGATATAGAATGACTCATATGGAGTGCTCAATGCCTCAGATGACAGGAATTAGGAAAAGTCACTCTAAGGAGGTGGCCTTTGAGCTGAGAACTAAATTATAATCTTCAAGCTGTGCCATTTGTTACTTGTTTGAACTCTGGGCCAGTTAGTTAACTTCTGTAAGTGCTAGTTTATTCCTCCATAAAACATGGGTATAGTTTAATCAAGTTATCTAATTCATGATGCCATTTGAGAATTTAAATGAGGCAATACATAAGTAAGTGCTAAACAAACAATAGTGTGTGGTTATCCATGATTTTATTTGTCCTTATAAACAAGTCATTAAATTGTGCAAAGTGGGGATTATTATAGCCATTTGTTTTGTTACAAAAAAGGTGAGGTGATATTGAATCACTTGTGATGATAACTGATCCATATGATGTATTCATAGTTATAATAGGTTCTACTAGGAATGCTATCCTTAATATACTTTGACAGGTGGAGGACTAGGCAGATTTGGGGAGACACATCCATTTTATACTCTTCAAATCAGAATAGAGCTTGCAATATCATTTCCAGACTTCCAGAGGAATATGAACAAATCATTTTAATTATTTCAAGAAAGAAAGCATCATTATATAGGATTAGTAATATTAAATGTAGTAGACATAAAGCAACTTCATTAGGTTAGTAGAAAGTATGTACCATCAGTGGCTCCTAAATAAAAAGCAACACTCCCTTATTAAAAAGAATACTCTCCAGTAAAGCCCTAACCTATTTTTTGCTTAGCCCCCTGCATTTTTAATCTAATAGAGATAGAAAAAATTAATTCATATGTGCTAAAATCATTATATTTTTATATTCATCAGTGTCTGATATATATGATCTATAAAACTTGTGTTATTACAAACTGACAGGTTGTGATGGTACATAATAAAGTTAAACTAATGTTCACCAGAAGCATTCACAATCCCAGGGCAAAAAAAAAGAAAAAGAAAAGAAAACTTCTTAGAGAAATAGTGGGAAAAGCTGAACATGTATTCCTATGCCCAGCAAAAAGCCAGTCACAACATTCTTATAGGAAAACCAAGCATCTACAATCTGCTTCAGGGAATAATCTGGGTTCTACTTTGATCCAAGTCTTTAGCAAGAACTGAAGGAGTCCTGATTTCTATACCAAAAGGTCATGAATCAAAGAGGCTATCAACCTCAAACTAACTCTTTTTGTTATTCCACTTAAGAATAACTAACATACAGTTTAAACTGTGGATCAGTCATTATTTCAGGCATTATACATAGATCAGCTAATTTAATTCTCATAGTAATCTTACTCTCTCGTAGTTGCTTGGGCTAACATTAAAAATACCACAGACTGTATGGCTTAAACAGAGAAGTGTATTTTCGCAGTTCTGGAGACTGAAAGTCCAAGGTGCTAGCAGGGTTGGTTTCCTCTGGGGCCTCTTTCCCTGGTTTATACATAGCTTCCTTCTTGCCAACTCTTCATATGTCTTTTCCTCTGTGTACTCACAGACCAGTGTATCTTCCTATTCTTACAAGGACAGTCATATTGGATTAGGGACCAACCCTAGTGGCCTCATTTTAACCTAATCTCTTCCTTAAAGACTGTATCACTAAGTAAGTTTACATTCTGAGATACTAGGAATTAAGAATTCAACATATGAATTTTGGGTGGACACAACTCAGCATATAACATATAATTGTGATGTTGGCTTTAGAAATGATGAAACTGAGGCATAAGGGTATGAGATTTCTTGTCTTGGGCACTAGTTAGTATCAGAGCTGAGATTTGAAGCCAATCCTGAACTACCACACTTTCACCCACTATACTAGATTAACTTTATGACAGGAAAGTGGGAATCCCTAATCCATCATTGAAACCTCCTTAGTAGCTTGTTTTTTCTGAAGTTTCTAATTTAATGTGGGATGGAGGCAGACCTATGGCAGTTATTTTGAACTGAACCTTATCATTGTTTTGAATATGAAAGATGAGGAGGTCAGGATACCATTTATTTACCCAAAGACCAATTTATATTGAGTGAGTTTTCCCAGAAGAGGATATCCTGAGGAATAGCCCCATCTTTCTTATATCATAATTCCTTCATTTGGGATATAACAAATTCTATGAAGAATAAAACCCCAGGAAACCTTGGCTTCACTCTCAGGTCCTCAATACCTATCTCCTAAAGACTTCCCAGTTGCTAGGTATGTTTGATTCTGTTCTCACTTCCTATTCTCAGTGAGGATGAAAGATAAAGGTGAACACCAGTCTTATCAGAGCATAGGATAAAGGCTACCTGAACCCACAGAAAACTGCTTTTGGACTGACATCATAAACATCTGACTTTTCAATAGGTCACACCTGTCTTGCTTGTTCAGAGTTACTTGAGTTAATTGTTACCAACTAGGGCTGCCTTTATCCTTTCTGAAGAACTGTTGTAGCAGAATTTTTCTCTTCTTTTTCAAAATAGAAGCAAGAGGTTGAAGAGCAAAATGGAACCTATCATGAAATTTGCATGTTTTAACCATAAGAAGTCAGCTTTAGGCAGGTGTTTCAGCACTGACCAGGTGTTTTTCAAATATGTGTCAGAAGCTTCAAGGGCAACATAGTTCCAGGTTTGTGGAATAAAATCACCATTATTATTAAGTGATTTGCAAGAATAAGGTCTTTTTAAAAAATATTTTGTTTTAGTTGTAGTTGGACATAACACCTTTATTTCATTTTTATGTGGTGCTGAGAATTGAACCCAGCACCCCTCATGAGCTAGGAGAGTGTTCTACAGCTGAGCCACAACCCCAGCCCCAAGAATAATGTCTTTATAGATTTCTAAATGTTACACCTGAAAAGATTTTAAACTGGCCACATTTCTAAACACTGACTTTTTTTGGATAAAGAAGATAAGAAATTTTAAAAATTACAAATAAAATTTAGCCTGTTGATTAACTTCAGAACTGGCTTTTTCTGGGTTATGCTTCTCCCTCTGCCTTTTATGAAAAATGCTCTTGCCAATCTATCTTGAATTTTCAAACCAAAAGAATATTAGAGATTACCTAGTCCAACACATTTATAAATCTGTGCTTTAAATTTGATATTAAATGCTGGAGAAAGCTTTTAATAAGATTCAGGGGTATGGGATGGTCATCCTTGATCACTCTTGTCTCTCCAGAGTTCAAAACAAATTTTGGCCTATAGTAAGTATTAAATAAGTAATTTCAAATGGGTAAACAATCAGGGAATCCTATGGCTGAAAAAGACCTTAAGAAAATTCATATGATTATTTTCTCTATCTTTTCCAAATCCATATTAAATTCTCTACAAAACACACATTTTTTCCTGTTGCTGAAGGCCATAAAAGAAGGAAATTTTACAACCTTTGTGGTAAAGTATTCCAAGCACTAATGACTTCCACTGATCACAAATCTCCCTTTGATCGATGCTCTACCCCTCATTTATACTATTCCCAAGTTGAGGGTTTCTTTGAAGGCCAGTGTTCACTTGCCTTCTGTCATCTTTGTCACTTGTCTAAATATGCTTTACCATTTTGACTTTTTAGTCATCTCTCTGTTCCTCCTTTGGGACCTCTAAGTTTTTCTCACATTAAAATTCTTCTGAAGGTATAGAGGTCAATATTAAAATGATTACAAAAATGTAAATGAGATTTAGATAAAATCTATTTCAAATGCAAATACACACTAAATTGATAAGGATAAGCCTTCTCTCCTTATCATAATAGCACTTTTGAATGGAAAGCTAGATTTGGCAAGAAGGGGAAAGTGAAGAGGAGAAGAGTAGAGTCATGCACTTTTTTTCCAATGTTTTTCTCCATTTTCCTACATAATTTTTTTTTTCAATTCCCTTTACAGTCTACAGCTTACAATTCTCTAGGAGACTGCTATTTCAAATGTGTTGTCGTGCCTGTTAGCTGAACTGCAAATTGTCACCTCTCCCTCTTGAGAGTACTCCTGCCTAGAAAGACTGAAGAAAAATCAAGAAAATCATTTCTAATTACTGCAGTACCAAAGCTGACCAGAAACATAACAAATCCAAACTTTTTAATCACTGGAGTGGCAGAGTCTCAGAGTTTCTATCTCCTTTCTTGATTAGCAGCAATAGTTGATTTTAGAAAATATGCTATGGTTTCTCTGAACAGGATTGTAGAATTGGAGGAGATAATAAAGGAAGTTTTATACCTTAATGCTAACCCATTATGGGGTTTGATTTATTTACACAGCTTGAATGTTTTAGAAAATTAAATGTTTAGTGTTTTGTACCTTTAGTTCCTAAACTTCAACACCTTCGTCTGGGAAAGAAAATATTGCACAAAGTACAATTTGCTAGCAAATGCACACACTGAGATGGCAGAATGGACATATGGTTTATCGGTACTGGGTAGATTCTAGGCATCTTAGTTCTTCCAAAAACATTAATTCTGATGTTACTTTTTCTCCAAA
This sequence comes from Marmota monax, assembly GCF_021218885.2. Lineage (NCBI taxonomy): Eukaryota > Metazoa > Chordata > Mammalia > Rodentia > Sciuridae > Marmota > Marmota monax. The sequence continues at coordinate 8,723,554 of NW_026695065.1, read as the reverse complement.
AAGGGATATCAAGTAAAAAGAACATAGGTGTAGTTCTCTGAGGCTGCAAAAATGTTAAGAAATTGCTTTCCATTCTTGTTCATTTCTTCATTAAATTATACAAATTAATTAAGATTAGAGTTAAATAATACCACATAGTTCTATAATAATAATTCTATTGTATAGTACAATATGATCCCAAATAATATTTAAAACACTGGTCCCTTGACCTCTTCTATGCCCTATAACTTTTTCCTAGAAGTAACTTTCATCAATTTTAGTGGTTCATTTGTTAATTAATGTTATGCCATTAGCCTAATTCAGATTGTGTGGTAGAAATATGAGAAGTCCATATGTGAATGATAAGTGTTCTAGTAGTAACATTAAACCAAAAAAGCCAGGTATGGTGCCCACACTGTAATCCCAGCAGCTTGGGATGCTAAGGTAAGTGGATCTTAAGTTCAAAGCCAGCCTCAGCAACTTGGCGAGGCCCCAAGCAACTCAGCAATACCCTGTCTCTAAATAATATATAAAAAGGACTGGGGATGTAGCTCAGTGGTTAAATGCCTCTTGGTTCAATCCTCAGTACCAAAAAAAATCAAAGAATAAGGGAAAACAAATTTTATTTAACTCAATTTATCCAAAATATTATCATTTCAAGATGTGCTCAATGCAAAAATTTAATGAGATATTTTGCACTTTTTCCTATTAATTTTTTTTTAAATCTGGTATGTAGTTTACCCCTGCAGAATATCTCAATTTGAATGTTATGTTTTCAATAGAAATGTTTGATCTATTTAGATTCCCTAAATTTTAAAAAGAAAATTCACATACCCTATTTATTCCAAATGCAGTTAAAAGCTTCGCAATAACTGAATTGAGTATAAGCTCTTCAAATTTTAATTGGGTAATATATTAGACCAGAAAGCAAGTCTTAACATTTTTTTAAAATTTTTTATTTATTTATGTGGTGCTGAGGATCGAACCCAGGGCCTCGTGTATTCAAGGCAAGTGCTCTACCACTTTGCAACCACAGCCCCCTTAACAATTTTTTAAATTAAATAATATCCTGCAACTTCTGTAACCACAATGGAATGAAACTAGATATTAACAGCAAAAGAAATTATAAACACATGGAGATTGAACAAAACATTTTTGAACAAAAAGACCACTAAAGAATTCAAAGGAGAAATTTAAAAATTCCTCAAGTTAAACAAAAATGGAAACACACCAAAACCTGTGAATTACAGCAAAAGCAGTACTAAGAAGAAAATTTAACAAGAAAGTTTATAGCAATGAGTGCCTATGTTGTGGTTTGACTGTGAGGTATCCCCCAAAAGCTCATGTGTGAAACAATGCAAGAAGGTTTAAAGGTGAAATGATTGGGTTATGAGACCCTTAACCTAATCAGTGCATTAATCATCTGATAGGGATTAACTGGATGGTAACTGTTGGCAGGTAGGTTATGGCTGAAGAAGGTGGGTCCCTGGGAATGTGCCTTTGGAGTATGGCTTGGAGGAGGTAGGTCCCTGGGAATGTGCCTTTGGGGTATGGCTGGAGGTGGTGGATCCCTGGGAGTGTGCCTTTCGGGTATATATTTTGTCCATGGTGAGTAGAGTGTCGCTTTCTCTGTGCTTCCTGATCATCATGTACTGAGCCATACCCTGCCATACCACACACTTCCACCATGATATTCTGCCTCACCTTGGGCCCTAACAATGGAGTCAGCCATCTATGGACTAAGACCTCTGAAACCTTGAGCTCTCAAATAAACTTTTCCTCCTTAAAATTGTTCTTGTTGGGCTGGGGATGTGACTCAAGCGGTAGCGTGCTCGCTTGGCATGCGTGCGGCCCGGGTTCGATTCTCAGCACCACATACAAACAAAGATGTTGTATCCGCCGAAAACTAAAAAAAAAATAAATAAAAATTTATTTTTATTTTATTTATTTATTTTCTCTCTCTCTCTCTCTCTAAAAAAAAAAAAAACTGGAATAAGCTTTAAAAAAAATTGTTCTTGTCAGGCATTTTAGTCATGGCAATGAAAAAATTGACCAAAAGAGAGAGAGAGATCTCAAATAGCATAATATGCATTCATCTCAAGGTCTTAAAAAAAAAGAACAAACCAAATCCAAATTTGGCAGAAGGAAAGCATAGATGAGAATAATAAAGATGAGAGTAGAAGTAAATTAAACAGAGTCTCAAAAATAGTAAAAAGGATTAGTGATATGAAGAGTTGCTTTTTTGAAAACATAAATGGAATTGAGAAACCTTTAGGTAAACTAAAAAGAAAGAGGAGACCCAAATAAAATTAGAGATGATAAAGGAGACATTACAACCTATACCACAGAAACTCAAAATATCATTGCAGAATACTATATTCTGAAAAACTATATGCCTATAAATTGGAAAATATAGAAGGAATGGACCAATTTCTAGACACATATGACCTACTAAAATTGAACCAAAAAGATATTAAAAAGTTAAATAGACCAGTAACAATTAAGGAGATTGAATTAGTAATAAAATGTTTCCCAAGAAAATAAAAAGCTCAGGTCCAGATGGCTCCACTGATAAAATTTACCAAATTTCATTGGGGGGGGGGCACATACTGGGAATTGAACTCAGGGGTGCTGTACCACTGAGCTACATCCCCAACCCTTTTTTTCAGTTCTGAGACAGTCTTATTAAGTTCCTGAGGGTCTCTCTAAGTTGCTAATGCTGCCCCAAATTTACGATCCTCCTGCCTCAACCTCCAAAGTCTCTGGGATTATAAACATGTTCCACCATGCCCAACTTCGCCAAACTTTTAAAGAAGAAGTACCATCATTGTTCCTCAAAAACCATTCTTTAAATTGAAAGTGAAGGAACCCTTCCAAATTAATTCTACAAGGCCAGCATTACCCCGCTACCAAAACTTGTCAAGGATACAACAAAAAGAGAAAACTATAGACCAATATCCTTGATGAACATAGATGCAAAAGTCTTCAACAAAACACTTGTAAGTCAAATTCAACAACACATTAAAAAAATCATGCTTGATGATCAAGGTGATTTTATTCCAGGGATGCAAGGATGCTTCAACATATGCAAATCAGTAAATATAATACAACACATAAATAGACTGAAAGATAAAAAAATCACATGATGCTCTTAATATATGAATAAAAGGAATTCAACAAAATTCAGCACCCCTTCTTGACAAAATCCCTAAAGGAACTATGGATTAAAGGATCTTACCTCAACATAATAAAGGCTATATATGACAAACCCATAGCCAATATTATACTGAATGAGGAAAAACTGAAAGCATTTACTCTGAGATTAAGAAAAAGACAAGGGTGTCCACTTATTATTTAATATGGTACTCAAAATTTTAGCCAGAACAAATTAGGCTAGAGAAAGAAATAAAAAGCACACAAAAAAGAAAGGAGGAAGTCAAATTATCCCTGTTTTTAAATAAGATCCTATAATAGAAAATCATATAGATTCCACCAAAAGACTATTAAAACTATTAAAAGAATTCAGTGAAGTTGCAAGATATAAAATCAACATACAAAAATCAGTAGATTTTCTGTACCCCAATAATGGTCTTGCTGAGAAAAAAAATCAGGAAATTAATCCTATTCACAATAGCCACAAAAAAATAAAATAACTAGGAATAAACCTAAGTAAGGATGTGAAAAAACATTACAATGAAAATTACAAAACACTGAAGAAAGAAATTGAAGATGTTAGAAGGTGGAAACTTCTCTCATATTCATGGATTGGAATCGCTGGTATTATTAAAATATCCATACTTTCAAAGGCATACTATAGATTCAATGAAGTCTCCATCAAAATCCCCCCCCCAAATTCTTCAAAGAACTAGAAAAAAAATCTAAAATATATATCGAAGTACAAAATACTGAATAGCCAAAGCAATCATAAGAAAATAGAGCAAAACTGGGGGCATTACAATACTTAATTTCAAGATATACAGTAGAGCCATTGTAATAAAACAACCTGGTATTGATATAAAAGCAGACATGTAGACCAATGGAACAAAATAAATCCATGCATCCTCAGCCAGCAGATTCTTGACAAAAGTGTCCAAAGCATATACTGGAAAAAAGGATAGCCTAATCAAGAAATGGTACAAGGAAAACTGAATGCCCACATGAAGAAGATTGAATCTAGCCCCCTATCTCTAGCCCTGTACCAAAATCAACTCAAAATTAATAAAGATCTTAACGTAAGACCTGAAAAATTAAAACTACTAGAGGAAACAAGATATTGGTACAAGCAACAATTTCCTGGATTGGACTCCCAAAGAACAGCAAACAAACCCAACAATTAACAAATGGTATTACATCAAATTAAAAGGCTATTGAAGAGCCAACCGACAGATCAGGAGAAATTTTTTCCAGCTACTGGTCTAACAGATGACTAATACCCACAATGTATAAAGAACTCAAACAACAGCAACAAAACCCCACATAATCCAATCAACAAATAGGCAAATGAGCTGAACAGACGCTTCTCAAAAGAAGTATAAATGGCCAATAAATATATCAAAAAAATGCTCAATATCTTTAACCATCAGGGAAATGCAATTCAAAACTATAGTGTGATCCCATCTTGATTCCAGTTAGAATTGCTATCGTGGAAAAAAAATAAGAAGTGCTGGCATGGATGTGGAGAAAAAGAAACCCTATACACTGTTGATGTGAACATAAATAAACAGCTACTATGGAAAATATTCTGGAGATTCCTGAATAAACTACAGCTAGAACTACCAGAGGATCCAGTTCTCCCACTTCCAGTTATATACACGAAGGAAATGAAGTCAGCATACTATAGTGATAAATATATACTTAGGTTGTTTGTGGCACTATTCACAGTACCCAAGATATAGAGTCAGCTCAGATGAATGGGTAAATAAAATATGTATACATACACAATAGAGTATTACTTAGACATAAAGAAAAAGAAAATCCTGTCATTTGCAGGAAGATGAATGAAGCTGGAAGATATCATATTAAGTAAAATAAGCCAGACATAGAGAGACAAAAAGAAGTATTGCCTATTTGTATGTTTGTTTGTTTTATTTTTTTTCCGCAAGTGGAAACAACTTGAAAGTAAGAGAAGGATTATTAGTGACTGGGAAGGAGCTTGGTACAAGGAGAAGAAAGAGTAGATGAATGTATGGACATAGTCAATGTGAGATATTTGCATGTGTGGAAATATCAGAGTAAAACCCATTAATTTGTATAATATGTATTAATAACAATAATATAAGCATGGATAAGGTATGAAATTAAAATGACAATTTGGTGATTAACATTTTAATTGGTTCAAATTAAATAATTTAAAAATTCAGTTCTTTAATTGCACTCACCACATTTTTAAATTTTTTAAAAATTTTAATTTGTTATATGACAACAGAATGCATTATAATTCATATTACACATATAGAGCACAATTTTTTACATCTCTGGTTATACACAAAGTAGAGTCACATTCTTAGTATCTTTATACATGTACTTAGGGTAATGATGACCATTGCATTCCACCGTCTTTCCTATCCCTATGCCCCCTCCCTTCCCCTCCCTCCCCTTTTCCCCTTTTTCCTATCTAGAGTTCATTTAATTCTCCCATCCCCCTCCTCCCCCACAGCATATTATGAATCAGCATCCTTAAATCAGAGAAATCATTTGGCATTTGGTTTGGGGGATTAGCTAATTTCACTTACCATTATATTCTCCAGCTCCATTTATTTACCTGCAAATGCCATGATTTTATTCTCTTTTAATGCTGAATAATATTCCATTTTGTATTTATACCACATTTTCTTTATCCATTCATCCACTGAAGGGCATCTTGGTTGGTTCCACAGTTTAGCTATGGTGCATTGTGCCTCTATAAACATTGATGTTGCTGTGTCCCTGTAGTATGCTGTTTTTAAGTCCTCTGGGTATTGACCGAGAAGTGAGATAGCTGGGTCAAATGATGGTTCCATTCCTAGTTTTCCAAGGATTCTCCATACTGCTTTTCATATTGGCTGCACAAATTTGCAGTCCCACCAGCAATGTATGGCACTTGCCATGTTTCAATTGCTCTATAGCCCCATGTAGCAGTAACTAATGTATTATATGATGCAGCTCTAAATAAAATGATTACATTGTCACTTTTTTAGTTTTAGATAGAATCCACATCCTGCTGTGAGAGTAAGACATGTTTCTTTTACTTTTCCCAAACTTACACAGATAGATACACATATTCTATTGCTATCTATCCATCCTTCCCTTACATCATTTTGGTTAAACCAACATAGTTAACAGTTGTGTTTGCTTTTCCTCTTAGCTTTTTATGTACTTATACTTTGCCATGTAAAATCTCTTCTAAATACACTCGCATATATCATGTATTCTATAAATTCCATCTTCTTGGCAACAACAAAAATTAAAGGAAAAAAAACCTTCCGAAACTCTTTAAAGTAGAATGTGCCAAGAGTTTATTTTATCATTATTCTGGGGATTTCCTTCACCTTTCTTTTTTTGCTGGATCCTATGTGATATTTATTCTGAGCCTTCTTCTTTCTTATATACTCCTCCATTTTGGTGAAAGATATGCCCTACTTATTTGCTGGAAAAGGGTACTTGGGAAGGAGGACATATTTTGGGATTTTTCAAATCTAAAAGTGCTATGTTCAAAACTAAGTGTTTGGCTGGGCATAACATTCGAAGTGGAAAATTGCCTTCCAACTTCTAATATTTCAAGTTAAGAGGGACATAAGTCCCTCTGAGTCCAGTTCCTTCTTTCTCCAGTTGATTTTGCTTGATTGTTATATATGTACCTGTTTGTTGTTTGGGGATTCATCATTCATATTTGAGACTATAAACAATTGCCTTGCCATCCCTGGTTATCTATGTCTATTAAAAAATTAGAAGCTGAAAAACTACTTATAAACTCAGGGGTTGTATGTTTCATTGTAGGGTATTTTGGTTGAGCCATTTCTTTGAGGGACTTTTAATTTCATTATTTTTAGGTTATTTCTTTTATGGTTAGAGTTACTAATGAAAACTCTTGGATTTCTGTCTAGATGATTGTGTTCTGAGAGATGAGTTGGAAGAGAAGGTTGGGAATCTTAATGTTCAATTAATATTCCTGTTTTGATTACATTGCCCAGTTTGAATTTTTAAGTAATACCTCTGTTTTAAGTATAGTACCCAATCCTCAACTGTGACTGGTGTTCCTACTTGAAACCTCTATTTTCCTCTGTACAGAGAATATATTCTCAGTTTTATACCAATATGTGGGAAGACTGGTTCTCTAATGCATTGACAGGAGAAGGGAATTTGTTAACTTCTAATCATTTTTTAAAGTTTAACAATGAAAATTTAATTGTTTCTCTTTTCCCATTACCAGTTTAGGATTAGGTTTTCTTTGGATTTTTAAATCAAGTATTGTTTGTTGATAAGCTTTTCTATTTCCAAAGTTTTTACTCTACTTGCCTCTTATGTTTACTTTTCATTATAGGCTTATGCTTTTTTAAATGTCCCTTTAATTTTTGTAGGGCTTTAGGAGAAACCAGAGGCTACTATTTTTATTTAACCTATCATCTTTAGTTGAAAATCCTAATTGCCATTCTTTTGGAACTATGATTGTTTTTTCTAGTGCACATAGTGTATAAAACCCCTCCTTTTCTAAATTTCTAATGCATTTTTCCTCTGTTGTGAAAATTTTCTGTGAAACCTAAGCTGAGGTGATAACATCCTTAGAGTTATGGTGAACAACACTCAGTATACAATTCCTGAGTAATACTAGCCTCTGATGTCTCCTAAGGGATGTAAAAGGAGCTTAGTATATCTGTATACAATAAATGATATTACAGGGAATTAAATGATTCTCATTTTTCACTGTGGTTTTCTCTATATGAAAAGATTTTATTCAATATAAGTATGGCCACTCCTGGTTGCTTCTAAGAACCATATGAGTGGTATGATTTTTCCCAACCTTTCACCTTCAGCCTGTGTATTTGTTTTCCTATCATATGAGTCTCCTGAAGGCAGCATATTGTTGGATCTGTGTTTTTTTAATCCAGGTTACTAGCCTATGTCGCTTGATTGGTGAGTTTAAGCCATTAACATTTAGGGTTACTATTGATATATGGTTTGTACTTCCAGTCATGTTTATTTATTTATTTATTTTAATTCGGCTTGTTTTTCCTCTTTGGTTATTTTCCCCCCTTTACTGAGTTACCTCCCACTGTTAGTTTTCGGTGCTGTTTTTCATTTCCTCTTCTTGTAGTGTTTTGCTCAAAATGCCTTGCAGTGTTGGTTTTCTGGCTGCAAATTCTTTTAACTTTTGTTTATCGTGAAATATTTTAATTTCACTGTCAATGCTGAAGCTTAATTTTTCTGGATACAGTATTCTTGGTTGGAATCCATTATTTTTCAGCGTTTGAAATACGTTGTTCCAGGATCTTCTCGCTTTCAACGTCTGTGATGAAAAATCAGCCGTTAACCTAATTGGTTTATCCCTGAATGTAATCTGCCTCCTTTCTCTCATAGCTTTTAATATTCTCTCCTTGTTCTGTATGTTGTATGTCTTCATAATTATGTGTCTTGGAGTTGGTCTATTACGGTTTTGTATGTTTGGGGTCCTGTAGGCTTCCAGGATTTGGCAATCCATTCCATCTTTCATATCTGGGAAGTTTTCTAAGATTATTTCATTCAACAGATTGTTCATTCCTTTGGTTTGAACCTCTATACCTTCTTCTATCCCAATGACTCTCAAGTTTGGTTTTTTTATGACATCCCATATCTCCTGGATGTCTTGCTCGTGATTTCTTTCTTACCAGCCTTTCTGCATTGATATATTCTTTTCGAATTGATAAACTTTGTCTTCATTATCTGATGTTCTGACTTCTCTTTGATCTAGTCTATTTGTAATATTCTCGTTTGAGTTTTTGAATTGGTTTATGGTTTCCTGTATTTCTAGGATTACTGTTTGATTTTTTTAAAAAATCTCTATCTCCTGGTGGAGTTCATTTTTTGCTATTTGAATCTGCTTATGCAATTCATTTTCAAAGTATTCTTTCGTTGTTTGGACTTACTGTCTAATGACTTCTTTAAGATTCCATTCCATCTGAGTCAGGTATGCCTTGAATTCTTTCTCTGTCCATTTTTCTGATGCCTCTAGGTTCTCCTGTAAAGTTAAGTTGCCCTGCAGTGTTTGTAATCCTTTTTTCCCTTGTTTTTTCATGGTGTTCATGTTACTTTCCAACTCTGTTTAACTGCTGTGTTTCTGTTTTCTCCTATAAATTTGTTTTGCTTTTGTATATCTCTGTGGTTTCTCCTTTGTGGTGGGAGACTATGCCTAGAGATATTGGGCTTTATTGTAATTTAAAGATGATTCATTTGATTCATAAAAGGCTTACGGATTCTGTATGCATATAGTGATTTGTTGTTTGATCTTAGGACTTTAGGTTAGGTGCTTTTATTTAGGTTGGGAGGGAAAGCAATGACAAAACCTACAGTTGCCCTAATTGTATTATTTTTAAGTAAGCCCTTTTATATATTTGCAATTTAAATAATTTTCAAAAATCACCAACAAGCTCCACATTTATAAGTCTCAAATATTGAACTAGTGCTTAAGTACTATATAAGTAAATAATATCATTTTTCTTTTGCTTGCTTACTTTAGATTGTAGAAGGAGAACATCTGTTAAGAGCCCAATACTTGCATCTTCCTCCATTTATCATCTATGATTCCATACATTTTGGTTCCCAAAATTATAGAACTTTTATTTTCATATTATTTACTGTTATTTGATATTTTCAAATAATAAAAATAATTTCCATTTTCTCTAGAGTTTATCCATCAACTCTACTTGCTAAATATCCAAGGTAGATTACAGAGTGAAATTTATTATTTGCTGCTATATCTTGATATGATGTACATTAGGTTGGTTAGATTTGTAAAGAACCAAATTAACCACCAACCTGAGCCCTTTCATCTTACATGAAAGCTAAAATTCAAGATGAAAAAAATGAACCAGTTCTGCCACCACTATTATCTAAAATTATATATATTATGATATTATATTTTCTGGGACAGTAGTGCTGAGCAAGAACTTCACTAATAAACCATGTGATGTCCAACATGCTACCTGACAAGCAAGACAGAGCTTTAACCTCAGAGAGAAATGAATTGTTTTTCATGGAATATCTAAAAATCATCTGAGGTTAAAAAATGGCCTACTTTATGTTTTGTTATAGTTATTAACACATATTAATTATACAATTTAATGGGATTCTCTATGATATTTCCATATATGTATATATCGTGCATTGGTCATATCCATCCACCCTTCTTCCACCCTTGATACCCCTTCTATCCTCCCCCAACACCCTTCTCAGTACCTAGAAGACCCTCTTAATTTCTTTGTGTACCTTTCCTTACGTTTGCCATCTCCAGTGACCACTATTCCACTGCCTACTTCTACAAGGTTGACTTACTGTCTTCCATAATGAGTGAGAGCATGTGGTATCTGTCTTTCTGTATCTGATGTATCTGACTTTATTTCACTCAACACAATGATTTCTAGTTCCATCCATGTTACTGAACATGACAGGATTTATTTTTTTCATGGCTGAATAGTGTTCCATTATATAAACATACCACATTTTGTTTACCCATTAATCCACTGAAAGGCATCTGGGTTGATTCCATATCTTTGTTACTGTGAATACTGCTGGGGGTGCAAGTATTTTTGTGGTATAAATATTTATTTTCCTTTGGGTATAATACTCATACTGGAATTACTAGATTATACTGTAGTTTTATTTTTATTTTCATTTTTTGAGGAATTTCCACCCTGTTTGCCTTAGTGGTTGCATTTATTTATATTCATACTTGTAGTATATAAAAGCTTCTTTATCTCCACAACCTCACAGGAATCTATCTGTTATTTTATTTTATTTTATTTTATTTTTGAGGCTTCCATTCCAACTGGGGTGAGATGACACTGTGGTTTGGATTTGAATTTTTCTGATGATTAATACCACTGAGAGTTTTTCATTATTTGTTAGCCTTTTGTGTATATTTTTTTGAAAAGTTTCTGGTTTGTTCTTTAGCCCAATAATAGCCTGTTTTGAAAGAAATCATGAATACTATACTAACTCTAGGGGGTATATTACCATATCTACTTCAAGAAGGATGCTAGTCTATATAATACACAGAGAAATGAACACAATTATATTTCTAGGGACTGGGGTTGTGGCTCAGTGGTAGAGTGCTTGGCTAGCACATGCAAGGCGCTGGGTTTAATCCTCAGCACAACATAAAAATACATGAATAAAATAAAGGTAAAAGATAAAAATTTGGGCTGGGGATGTGGCTCAAGTGGTAATGCACTCACCTGGCATGCGCGGAGCACTGGGATGGATCCTAAGCACCACATAGAAATAAAAATAAAGATGTTGTGTCCACCGAAAACTAAAAAATAAGTATTAAAAATTCTCTCTCTTTAAAAAAAATAAAAATTAAATTAAAAGAATAATAATATTTTCAACATAATTCATTATGCACATTGGTACTTTGGTGGATATTGTATGTAAGTATCCATATCAGAGTTAACAATAGGTGTGACTTGAGCATTATGTTCATGAATCTACTGAGGGTATTGGTTCCCATAATTGAGCTGATATGTAGGAAATCTTTCAATAATTTAAACATATGTCCAGATTTATAACCCATCTTAAGGTAGTCACATCAAGAATTAGAACTGGAAGGCTGGTAGTGGTACGGAATGGGGTGGAGATGCATTTGCTGGGATGAATTCAGACTGTGCCTTTGAATTCTATTTTTTACCTTTTTTGTAACAATAGCCTAAGTTGCCTTCAGAGATTGCAACTAATGAGATCAGGACAGATAAGAATATGTTCTATGTGTGATACTTAAAGCATCATTTTTTTCTGAAATTGAATATAACACACAGCATAATAATGACTTTTTGTTTTGTTTTGTTTTGTTTTGTTTTTGAGAGAGAGAGAGAGAATTTTTAAATATTTATCTTTTTTTAATTTTCGGTGGACACGACATCTTTGTTTGTATGTGGTGCTGAGGATCGAACCCGGGCTGCACGTATGCCAGGTGAGCGTGCTACCACTTGAGCCACATCCCCAGCCCCATGACTTTTTTTAAGAAAAAAAACAAGGGACTAATATTTCCAAATGTTGATGACTGAGAAATTATAGCTCAGCCAAGAAATTCCATAGCAATTTGCCTTTACCTGTTATATTTTTCTTTGGTCTATCAGAATCTAAAAGACAGAGAACTCCACTAACAAGCTCCAGATAACACTCATCATCCTGCTAAATGATTCACTTTGAAATTCATGTTACATAATTTTTAAAAATCTCTTTAGTATTATCACTTGGAGATCCACCATCCAGGAGCAGATAAATATCTGGATGTTAAAAGTCATTGCTTTGGGTAAACTATCTAGGGAAGATCCATGGTGTTCAAATCAATATTGAAACAGAGGTACATCACACTACCATGCTAATCACTTTGCTATGGAACAGTGAGTGATGGCTTTTTCCATAAATTATGTATCAGGAAATTGAGTGCCTTTACATAAATTGTCTTTCTGGTATACTCATAAAATGGCAAAATAAGAGTACAAATAAACCAAAGCTCCAGAAACATTTGCTTCTTGCCAAAATGGGAATATTTGCATCACATGGTCAAATATGAAGTCCTGAATGTATATTATATATTACCTGAAAATCCATGATAATTACCTTTAGAAAACAATAATAAAAATATATAGCATATGGTTTGCAACATGAAGAAGGTTGGGCCTGAGAGGGAAATGTCAATAAATGACAGGCTATCCTTGGTTGAATTCTGGTATAATAACTGTAGGCATCACCTAGCACAGAGCCTGGTGAATACTAATTGCTCAAGAGATAACTGAAGCCTAATGTTCTGGCAACTTGGGAGGCTGAGGCAGGAGGATCTCAAGTTTATAGCCAGCTGGGAAACTTAGGAAGACCCTGTCTTAAAATAAAAAATAAAAAGGGCTAGTGGTATAGCTCAGTGGGAGGAAGCCCTGGGTTCAATTCCCAGTACCACTAAAAATAAATAAATAAATAAATGAGAGAACGGTTAGCAGTAGTGAGGATAATGATGATTCAATAAGGAGAATGATAATGATGATGACATTAGTCTTACATAATCCAACTATGAGACTTGTACATATTATAATGTAGTCAATATATATTATTCTACCATTGTATTGTTTAATGTGGAATGCTCTATTTTATGCAAGAAATCTCTTTTAAAAATTCCGTTTTGGAAACATCATTCTGGCCACCTCTTTCAACTAAATAGCTAGAAGTAATATGGTAAGTAAATCAGGGACCTTTTCGCGTAAATCAAGGGACCTGTAGTTTCAGTCAAATCAATTAAAGGATCTTTTAGAGAGATGAATGCATTACTTTATTTCATAAATTCTAATGCATATTTTTTGCACATTTTAAGGTATCACCAATTTGGATGCATCATATGATGAATGCATACATCTCCATTATTTTCCCACCAAAAAGAAAGTGTTAGTAAACCTACAATGTTTCCTTCAACAAATGTTATTAAGGAAACATGACAAACAATGCTGTGGAGAACACAAGCTATTGCTATAAATAGTGAAGTGTTTTTCCCAACTATTCTTTGGTTATCTTTAGAGGAAAGAATCAGGACTACTATAAACTGGAGAGTCAGAAAGAACTTATCTTAGAATAGCAAAGTGAATTGGATCCCTACAAAAAGACAAAGAGTAGGCCCTTGCTGAGCAATAAGTACCCTGGCCATTTTGACCTCCAGTATAAGCACCAGGATGTTGAGGCCAAAGCTGTAGGATGGCTTTTGACTATAAGTTATAATTCAAAGTGGTATCACAAAATTAAAGATGAATAAAACTGATACCAAATTGTACATAGCATATATTTCTTCAAAAAGACAAAAACTAAAATACAATTAAATAAAATTTTAAAAAATTATAAACATATTGTCTTTTTTGTGTGTGTGTGGTGCTGGGGATTGAACCCAGGGCCTTGTACATGCTAAGCAAGAACTCTACCACATGAGCAATATCCCCAGCCCAACAAATTGTCTGCTTATAGATTTAGCCAAAGTTTTTTGTTGTAATAATTTTTTTTCCTTTTAAAAGATGGGAATAGTGTGTTAATGTTTTCCATAAGACACATGTTTATATTGTGTACCTTATTGTTTGGACTATAAGAATGTATCATACAACTACCACCTGGTGGCAGCATACCTAATTTAAGATTTTACAATATTCTTTCTTTTTGATTGTCCCATTGTTAATATTGCCTCAAAGGTCAAAATGCAAAACTCAAAATATGAAGGACAGAAAATATCATAATACTTATCCAGCTACTTACAGTTAATTTGGGGACACTTATTATTCCACCTCTCTATAAAAAGATCATGATTTGTTTCTGCCATTTTACCATTACATTTATCTTCTTGGTTGCTAATTCAAGATACTTTGGCCTTGGCATACGTATTGAATCATTTTTGTTTTCAAGTGCTATATAGATTGCCAAGTATTGGAGATGCACTTATGGGTTTGTATGCATGGCTCACAAATGCTTTGATTAACTTGTTAACAAGACAGGAAGAATCTCATTATATAAATAAAAAATTTATCCTGATGAAAACATGTTAAGTATATGATAATGATAAGAAGCACGCCGAGGCAAGGTCAGAGTAGAAATTAGAAGTTTATTAAAGGACAGCAGAAAAGACTTCTCCCGGAGGAAGAAGGGGACCCAAGAGGTGGAATCCGTGGAAGGGATGTTGTCTCCCCTTTTTATAGTTCTTTCAGTGTTGGAATGTAGGTGGGAAGGACCGAGGGGTGGGACACAGGTGGGCCAAAGAAGTAATCTGGTCAGGAAGGACTTCTGAGTCAGCACCTTTTTGCTGGGGGCTGTTCATTAACATTTCTTTGAGGTGGACTTTGGCCTAGGGCCTTTTAGGGACTTCATTAACATTCCATGAGTTGTCCTGTGTTTTCCCTGAGTCATTCTCCGCATGGTCTCCATTTTAGATTTCACTTGATATTAGACCCGTATTTACCTAACTACACTGACTACCTAACTTTAAATCTGGCTTCAATGACGTTGCACATTTGGGTCTTGTCTTGGGCAAAATTGTGAGATATGTAAAGCTCTGCCTCCAGGCTTTGCCTTCTTTCCCTTTCCCTCAGATCTCCTCCAGCAACATTCTCTCCTGAGCCATATTCTAGTTCTCTCCTCTCTGTCCAGGATGTTCCTTCTCATTCAAATTTCCCTTAGACCCTGCCCAGGGATTCTCACACCACATTTCCCTAAGTTCCCCAATCAAGTTGATATTAAGCTGATTTAAACTTTTCTCATGCTTTTGTTTGCTTGCTTTGTTTTATGCACTGGAGATTGATTTACCAGCAAGCTACATCACCAGCCCTTTTAGTTTATTTTTTTCTTTTTGAGATAGGGTCTCACTAAGTTGTCCAGGCTGCTTAAAACTTGTGACCCTCTTGCATCTGCCTCCCAAATTGCTGGGATTACAGGTGTGCATCCCCACGCTTAATTTCTCTCATATTCTTTGGGATTCTTATTACACAGGTTTTCGGTCTTATTTCCACTGCAGTACATTGCCTGATGATATTATACATGTGACAAAGCTCCTGTAACACACCAGTATTTGTGTAATTCCTTGTGCACAATATGTAATTCTAGTTGGCCCAAGAAAGTATATTTAAGGGCAAAGAAGTATTGTTGGTGATATTATAGGGCTATCCTGTTACATAGCATTATGAATATACTACATACAACTTAATTTTATGATTTGAAATAGTCAATTTATGTCATGTGAATTTCACCTCAATAAATATAATCACCTTAAACTCTAGCAGAGTTGTTTCAAACGATGTTCTAAAGAAAGAAACAATATGTCAACCAGTATATTGAGGATCAAGTATTTGTTAAGATGATTTTCCTTTGTCTTCCAAAATAAGTCAGGGAGCATGAGAGTAAAATTATGATAGATTATTGGGTGAGATGCTCAGACTTGACAAGGGCCTTTTACTAGATTTTAAATAGTACCAGATGGTCATGTTTTTATTCTACCTATGCATGGAGCCAATCCTTCATATATGTCTCAATGTTGGACTTCACATCTATAGGATTAATTCTCTAGCCTACCTTTTCTAAGGCTTGCTCCTTCTCCAATCTACCTGATCACCTCTGAAGCTGTCATTGTTACACACTGACTCCAATTCCTCACCACACTTCTCATTGACCATGGATGAGCTGAACCAATTTGGACACAGATATGACTAAGAAACCAGTTTTTCTCTTAGGGGCTGCACAAGAGTATGGAATCATGAGCACTAAGTTGGCCAGGTTTTTTATAATGTGGATAAAAGAATCTGCAAAAGCTGGACTGCAAAGAACAACGAAGAAATCTCAGACAACATCTGAGTTCTCATTCCAGTTTGTTCTTGAGGCACAGTAATATTTCTGTCTTTGGGCCATCTGAGAAATTCCTTTATCCTTTTTATGAAGCCCCCACTCTTACGTTACATACAGTTAGTATTCCATTACTTTCAAAAAAGAATTCCTAAGTAACGTATCTTGGAATATAAAACACATAGTCTCGTTCTTTAAGGGAAAGGATTTTGGGGTGTGATTTAAAGAATGCACTACGTTTATTTTATTGATTTTTTTCCCCGATTTCCTTATTTGACCAGAAAGAGGAGAATAAAAGCAATATCACCTCTTGGTTTGCACTCTTTTCATTTGAAGATAATCATTAAGAGGGAAAGAATCACATTTATTCATATCAATTCTAAAGTGTCTTGAACAATACCATATAAATGACAGAATATAGTAAAAACTTTACCATTGTTCTATTCGATTATAAAAAACAAGAAAAAGAAAGCAAGAAAGAAAAGGAAAAAAATGCTTCAACTGAACTTAGAAACAAAATAGTAGAAAAGCTATGATCAAAGGAATTGTGGCAGATTATATTTTCCAAAGATGGCAGTAATGGCATCTCCCACCCACATGGTCTCTATAAAGTTGCCACTCCTAAATCAAAATGGACCAGGCAAAGGAAGGAGGGGAGGGAAAGGGAAAATACTGGGAAATGATATTATCCAAATTATATTTTAATATTGTGTACATGTACAAATATGTAACAGCAAATCCCACCATTTAAGTACAACTATAATGCACCAATAAAAATATGAAAAGAAAAATGTGCAACTGAGTCCCTCTTCTCTACTCCCCTCAATTTAGCTGGGCTTTTGCTTGTAATCAATAATGAGATAGAAATAATACAGAGGGATTTCTGAGGCTAGGTTTTCTGTTCATTTGCTGGAATGATCACACTTGAAGTTTTCAGAAAGCCCCAAAATTGCCCTACTCTGCAAAATTCAAAATTAGCTTATGCAAAGAAACCACAAGAAGAAACCCCAAAAGTACATAAAAGAAAGTGTCTGGGACTGGGGCTATAGCTCAGTGGCAGAGTGCTTGCCTTGTACGTGTGAGGCACTGGGTTCAATCCTCAGCACCACATAAATATAAACAAATAAAATAAAGGTATGCTGTCTATATATAACTACAAAAATTTTTTTAAAAATAAAGTATCTGTCCAACCACTTCTGATCTAACCCACCACTGTCCAGCTATGGCCACTTTTTGGCTGACACTGCAGGGGGCTTCTAAGCCAGAATTCTTCCTAATCCACAGAAACCCTGACAGGTGGGAAAATGATTTCTGTTGTTTTCTTCCTTTACATTTTGGAATGATTTGTTCCTTAGCAATGGTAAATAGTATAGGAAAAATAACCTCAACATCTACAGTATCAGACTTTCCTTGGTGTCCTTCTACAAGCAATACCAGGGATACTGAGGAATGAACAGGCAAACAAAAAATATTTAAGGATAAAAACTTCAAAACAAAGAGGATGAGGAAATGCATGATTATTCTTAGCTGTATGTTCTCTCTTAAAAATAAATCTAGCCTTGCTTTCCTTTAAAAAATAACTTATCTTTATATCAACACCATTTTGTTTAGTCCTTTGTTTATCCATTGCTCCCATATGTGAAATGTGTGTGATAATGAGCCTGATGATGGATTTGGTGGTGAAATTGTTTTGGTTACTCAATGTTTGTCAGTCTGTAGTGATGTATAATCACAAAGAATATGCTTAAAGACAACTGAAGGGAAGGAAAAGGAAGAAGAAAAAAATCAATTTAGATATAATGGCTTATCCTAATTTACTGACTGACTTAATAGTTACTGTAAGTTCTTCTGATACTCATATGCCCCTTACGAAATGATTGACTTAGATAGCAAATTACCCATGCAGTAAATTGCCATCCGTCTTTCTAGGATACCAGTGTGATGTGCTCTGAACAAACAGAGGAAGGTGGTGGTCTGGAGAAACATCCACAATGGGATCTGTAAATGAAAGGTAGCTATGTTGAGAGCGATTTTGAGCAATAATTACAAGAATTTTCATGCAATATTCCAACTTCAGGAAAACAAAAATATTTCTCCCTGACTCTTTAGAAATGAAAACACAGTCACCTACTCTAACTTCCAATTTATTTCATCTAATTCTTAAGATGGCAATCTAGTTTTAGCTGTTTGACTCAGCTTATCTAAAAAGTACCTGCAAATTTTACTCAGTAATTTAATTAATTTTCCCATCTACCTATGAGAAGAACTTTGACAGCTGGAGAACTGATATTAATTTCCTGTAGGGTCCCAGAACATGTAAGCTGTAATTTACCCAATGGCACCCTCCTGATCTGTACATTGATACAGCTTCTCCAAGTGTCTAACTTTCCCCCAGGAAGGAGTTCAAGCCCTCAGAGAATTTGGCTCATTAACAATGAAAGATATGTGAGGTTCACTCAAGGACTATGGAGCAGAAATAAAATTTGGCTGTTTGGAAGGCAGTTGGAATTTTGTCTGTTTGATGATTCTTTTTCACAGCTTTCTGATAGACTGTTGAATCCAGGAAGAAAACACCTTGTGAGTGAAAGTACATATAGCAAATATTAATGAATACTAAGTTAGCCGCATTGCAAGGAAATTTAAAATGCAATGGTTCTAGTTAAAATTGATTTCTTCCAGAAAATAAGAATCGGTTCCATCCAAAAGAGTACATAATGGAGAAAATGCCCTGATTTAACGACCATATATTTAAGTAATAAATATACTCATCTATGAAGCCTAATGTTGGCTGACATTTCATTATAATTGCCATTATTTTACTTAATTAGCATGGTTTTCAGAACAATCTGGCTAGAAAACACGTCCTTGGCTCAGATAATATTCAGTTACCATATCCCTAGACTAACATGATTTTTCTCAACTTTGACTTCATTTCTATCTTTAGAACATCTTTTGAAACAAGTAACTCAGCTTTGAGTAACAAAAATAGGGAAAAACACTGCGTTTGCCTCCTTACTAGCCTCTTACCTGCCAGAGAGCTTCAGATAATCATGCTTATTGAGGCAAAATATACATAACATAAATTGACTATTTCAAAGTGTAAAATTAAATTGTATTTAGTATATGATATGTAACCATCACTCCTATCTAGTTTTAAAATAATTTCATACCCACAAAGAAGATCCCATATCCATTAAGTAGTTATTTTTCATTCCTCACTCCCTCCAGCCCATAGCAATTTGGATAATTTGATTTCTGTTTCTGTGAGTTTATCTATTGTCAATATTTCATGTAAATTTAACCATACAATGTGTAGTCTTTTGTGTCTGGCTTCTTTAACATAGCATAATGTTTTTTGTCTGTTTTCTTTCACCAGACAAACACCATCCACACTGTACCATTTAATAGTACTTATTCATTTTTATGGCCAAATAATATTCCATTATTTTTATATAAGATAATGTGTCTTCTATTCCTCTGCTGATGGAAATTTGTGTTGTTTCAACTCCTTGAGTATTGAAAATAGTGCTGCTGTATTTCTATACAAGTATTTGTTTGAATACTTGTTTTCACTTCTTTTGGGTCTATACCCAGGAATAGAATTTCTGGGTCATATGGTAATTCCCTGTTTCACGTTAATGTAACAGCCAAACTGTTTTCCACAGAAGCTGCACCATTTTACATTTCCTTTAGCAATGTATGACATAATTTCTCCACATCCTCACCAACACTTCTCATTTTATATATATATTTTAATTCTAACCATCCTAATGGGTGTAAAGTAGTATTTCATTGTGGTATTGATTTGCATTTCCTTAATGTTCAGTGATGTGTAGAATCTTTTCATATGCTTGTTTCTCATTTCTATATCTGCCTTAGAAATGTCTATTCAAGGCCTTTGTCCATTTTTTAATGAGCTGTTTGACTTTTTTGTTATCAAATTATAAGAGTTTATTATATAGCCTTGGTATTAAACTCTTATCAAACATATGAGCTCCAGATAATTTTGAAATAATCAAGTTATTTATAATATTACACATTCTTAATGACAGAGTAGTAGTAATATTACCTGGAAACTTCTGGACATTTCTCAAAAGAATGGAGTGTAGACCAATGACTTGGCCTTATATAGGAAAGACCTATGTAAAACTGAGAACGTAGCACTTATGTTTCACATACTAGTAAACATCCACAGTGGAAAACACATTGATTTACATACTTGGCATTTCAGTTCAAGTAAATGTTCAACTCTCCTTTTACCCTGGATACAATGGAATAAGTTTGGTATATGAGCTGAGCCCTTCTTACCTTAGAAGATTAGTACTTTATAAAAAGCTCCGAGAATGGCATTTTTCCATTCATAAGAGGAATGGTTTTAAAAACTAGAAATGTCTAGCCTAAAGAAGAGAAAATACAGTGGCTGTGATAGCTGTCCACCAATATTTTAAGGGCTGTCATGTGGAAGAGCAAATAGAATTGTTTTATACATCCCCAAGGGGTGAAACCAAGACCAATGAGTGGAAAAACATGAAGGAGACAGATTTCCAATTCTGTAAAGGATAAAACATTCTAACAGTCAAGGTAATCCAAGGCTGGACTGGTCTGCCACTGCAGGAAGTACACTTCACATCCTTGAATGAAGAAATGTATCTCTCTTGAGTCAGGCAGAAAATTTAGAATACAAGCATACTCTAGCTATGTGACCTAGGGTAACATTCAACTTCCTTAAGTTCCAATTTGCCCATATATAAAAAGGAGCAAATAGTGGCTACCTAATAGGAAAGGTGTAATTAAACATTCAGCATGGGACATGTAAAGGGGAGTAAAATCACTATGCTGTTATAGTAGTAATTTCTTTAACTTCCTGTTTCCTATGCCTATTCTTTCTGCTCCCAGCCCTTCTCCTCTGCCTTCTTTTCTTGCTCTTCTTCTCCCTGTTCTTTTCCCATCCTTCCTCATCCCATTCTTTCCTCTCCCTCTTCTCCTTTGTGATCTAAGTGTTTATAGTTAAATTTGCCTGTTAAAAATTCATATAGTGTGGCTCCTTTGCTAGTCTAGAGAAAAATGCTAGAATCATAGGTGAAGAGGACATTCTTACATAGCCGTGAAAGGAATACCAGAGCAAAAATAGGAAGAGTAGTGTGACCTGTGGAGGGGCAGCCCAGCAAGAAATATCCTTGTAGAGGATGTAAGAAACTAAGTCGCACAGTGGGAAAGGCTAACAATGTCTGAGGAAACATAGCAGGATTAGAAGGAATCTATACGGGGGACCAAAAAAAAAAAAAAAGCATCCTGGCATGGAGTTCATAGTCCAAGTGGAGGAAGATGGATGTATGCTCAGGGAAGAAGGTTATAACAACAATAGGATATCAGAACATGCAGGATTTATCAAATAAGTAAACACATTAAGATTTATAGGAGCAAGATTTCTCATACCTGAGAAAAGTCAAAATATGACAAAGGAGAACTATAGAATGAACTCTATTGGTGGAATGAAATTAGAGTTATTGATGTGAACTTATGGTAGATAAAAATAAATACAAATGTTAATTTGTGAGCCTATGTTATGTGTGTGTGTGTAATATATATATATATATATATATATATATATATATATATATATATATATATATATATATATATATAATGTATGCACATACATTCCCTAGCTCTGTTCATGGAATATGGCAACAATGACATTTTAATAGCAGTGAACACATTTGGCTCTCAGATTGTAGTTCCTCATTACACTTCTCCACTAAAAAAACCCATGACTTTCTGGAGAAATTGATGATTCTGCATTGAGGGCAGGGAAAATACAAAGTAATCATGAAATACCTTATAGAATGTAACAAGGTGCCCAAATGATGAAGCCTGTATATAGTATACAGGGGTCAGTGTAAATGGGTCTCTCACTAGCCAAACCTGAGACAATTTAAGCATCAAAAAATAAAGAATTTTCAGATTACATGATCTGAATTACATGTAGAATAAGTAAGTCCCCTGAAAAAAATGCTGGAGCTAGTAAAATAATTCACTAATGTTGCAGTGTATAAAGATCAAAACACCAAAACAATTGTGTTTCTATATAAAAGCAATGAAAATCTACTAAAGAATTTAAGAAAAATGATTCCATTTATAATAATATCCAAAAAGAATAAAATACTTAGGAATGACTTTAATCAAGGAAGCACACAACTTATAAACTAAAAAGTACATATTTGGGGGCTGGGGTTGTGTCTCAGTGGTAGAGTGCTTGCCTAATGTGTATGAGGCACTGGGTTTGATCCTCAGCACAACATAAAAATTATATAAAGATATTGTGTCCAACTATAATTAAAAATATATTTTAAAAAACTACATATTGCTGAAAGAAATTAAAGACATAAATAAGTGAAAAGACAACCCCTATTCAAGGATTGAAAAAAATAATACTTTTAAGATGGCAATATTTTGAAAAATAATCTATAGGTTCTATTCATTTCCTATCAATTTTCCAAAGCCACTTTTATAGAAATTGAAAACTTTTCCTAAAATTCAAATGGAATTGCAAGGATCCCAGATTGGGCAGGGGAAGGAAACAAAATTTAAAAAAAAACAATTTGCAAAACGAGAACAAAGTGGGAAGACATCCAATTTCACAACTAACAACAGACTTACAATAATCACAATACTTGTAGTGGCCTTAAAAGATAGATAAACAGAAAATAGAAAAGAATTTATAGAAATAAAAACATACATCTATGGGCAGTTGATTTTCATCAAGGGTGCCAAGATCATTCAATGGAGAAAGAATAGTCTCTCCAATAAATATTGATGGGACATATAAAAGAATGCAGTTGGATCCTTATCTTACACCATATACAAAATTAATCCAAGTGAATCAACAACTTAAATATAAACTAAAACTATAAAAATATTGAAAGAAAATATAAGGGTAAATTGTCATCTTGTTTTTGATAGTGGATTCTTATATATAAAACCAAAACCATGAAAAACAAAAAACAAAATAAGTAAATTAGACTTCATCAAAATTAAAAATATTTCTGTATCTAAGAACATTATCTGGAAGGTGAAGGACAGGCATAGTGGTTCACACCTGTAATATCAGTGATTTGGAAATCTGAGGCAAGAGATTTTAAGATTGAAGCCAGTCTAGTCAAGTTAGTGATATCCTGTGTCAAAATAAAAAAAAAAAAATTAAAAGGGATAGGGATATAGTTCAGTGGTACTTCTCCTGATTTCAATCCCCAGCACTGGCAGAAAAAAGATTAAAAGATAACTACAAAAAAGGGATAAAATATTCTTTTTTGTGTTTTTAAAATTTTTTTATTAGTTCTAATCAGTTACACATGACAGCAGAAAGCTCTTTGATTCATTGTACACAATGGAGCAGAATTGTTCATTTCTCTAGTCATACTTGAAGTAGAGTCACAGCATTCCTACAATCATGCATGTACCTAGGGTACATCATTAGTATGTCTCATTTCACCATCTTTCCTACCCCCATGCCCCCTCTCCCCCTCCTCTTTTCCCCATCCAAAGTTTCTCCACTCATCCTATCCCCCCTCCCCCACCATTGTGGATTAGCATACACTTATCAGAGAAAACATTTGGCCTCTGGTCTTGGGGGATTGGCTTATTTCGCTTAGCATGATATTCTCCAAATGCTTCCATTTACCTGCAAATGCCATAAATTTATTCTCTTTTAATGATGAGTAATATTCCATTGTGCATATATACCACAGTTTCTTTATCCATTTATCTATTGAAGGGCATCTAGGTTGGTTCTACATTTTAGCTATTGTGAATTGTACTGCTATAAACATTGATGTGGCTGTGTTACTATAGTACGCTAATTTTAAGTCCTTTGGGTATAGACTGAGGATTGGGATAGTTGGGTCAAATGGTGGTTCCATTCCAAGTTTTCTAAGGAATCTCCATACTGCTTTCCAGATTGGTTGTACCAATTTGCAGTCCCACCAACAATGTATGAGTGTGCATTTTTCCCCACATCCTTGCCAACACTTATTGTTGTTTGTATTCTTGATAACTGACTGGAGTGAGATGAAATCTTAGAGTAGTTTCTATTTACATTTTTCTAATTACTAGAGATGTTGAACATTTTTTCATATATTTGTTGATTGATTGTATATCATATCTTATGAGAAGTGTCTGTTCAGTTCCTTGGCCCACTTATTGATTGGGTTATTTATTTATTTATTTATTTACTTATTTGGTGTTAAGTTTTTTGAGTTCTTCATAGATCCTGGAAATTAGTGCTCTATCTGAAATGTGTGGGGCAAAAATTTGTTCCCAATGTGTAGGCTCTCTCTTCACCTCATTGATTGTTCCTTTTTCTGAGAAGAAGCTTTTAGTTTGAATCCATTCCATTCATTGATTCTTGCTTTTATTTCTAGATCTTTAATAGTCTTGTTTAGGAAGTCGGGGCCTAAACTGACATGATGAAAATTTGGGCCTACTTTTTCTTCTACTAGGCATGAGGTCTCTGGTCTTATTCCTAAGTCCTTGATCCACTTTGAGTTGATTTTTGTGTATTGTGAAAGATATGGGTTTAGTTTCATTTTGCTGCTTATGGATTTCCAGTTTTCCTAACACCTTGTGTTGAAGAAGTTAACTTTTCTCCAATGTATGTTTTTGGCAACTTTATCTAGTAGGAGATAACTGTATTTATGTGGGTTTGTCTCTATGTCTTGTATTCTGTACCATTGGGCTACATGTCTATTTTGGTGCCAATACCATGCTATTTTTGTTACTATAGCTCTGTGGTATACCTTCAGATCTGGTATTGTGATGCCTCCTGATTCACTCTGGTTAAGGATTGCTTTGGCTATTTTGGGTCTCTTATTTTTCCAAATGAATTTCATGATTGCTTTTTCTATTTCTACAAGGAATAATATTGGTATTTTAATTGGGATCACATTGAATCTGTATAGTGCTTTTTAAAGTATGTCAATTTTGACTACATTAATTCTGCCTATCCAATGTCGTAGGAGATCTTTCCATCTTCTAAGGTCTTCTTCAATTTCTTTCTTTAATGTTCTGTAGTTTTCATTATAGAGGTCTTTCACCTCTTTTGTTAAATTGATTCCCAAGTATTTTAGTTTTTTTTGAGGCTATTGTGAATGGGGTAGTTTCCCTAATTTCTCTTTCAGAGAATTCATCATTGATGTATAGAAATGCATTTGATTTATGGATATTGATTTTATATCCTTCTACTTTGTTGAAATCATTTATTAATTCTAGAAGTTTTCTGGTGGAATATTTTGTATCCTCTAAATACAGAATTATGTCCTCAGCAAATAGCGACAGTTTGAGTTTTTCTTTTCCTATTTGTATCCCTTTAATTTCTTTTGTCTGTCTAATTGCTCTAACTAGAGTTTCAAGGACTATGTTGCATAGAAGTGGTGAAAGAGGGCATCCCTGTCTTGTTCCAGTTTTTAGAGATAATGTTTCAATTTGGGGAGAAAATATTTATAAATCATACATTTTTCCATTACCCACAATGTATGAATAACTGTTACAGAGTTCTCCATAAAAGATGTGTGTATGGATGTACAAATATTAAAGAACACCAAAAAACCCACAGAAATCCAATTTAAAATGGGCCAAGATATGTATTAAAAGAAATTTCTCTAGACATACTATCCAAATAACTAGCAAGTGCATAAAAAGATGTTCAACCTCATTAGTTATTAGGGAAATGCACACAAAACCCCAATGAAATACCACCTCATACACACTAGGATGGCTAGAATTTTAAAAACAAAAAATGAAAAATGTTGGTAAAGATGTGGAAGAATTAGGAATCATAATTTTCTGGTGGGACTGTAAAATGGTGTAGCTACTGAAGAACAATTTGTAGCTCTAAAATTTAAATGGACAACTACCATATGACCCAGCAATTGTACTCCTAGGTATATACCAAAACAATTGAAAATAGGTGTTCAAAGAAATCATTGCATATAAATGTTCATAAGAGGGCTGTTATCAATAGCAAAAATATAGAAACAATATAAATATCCATCAACCAATAAATGGATAATTAAGCCATCATATATTCCACATCATGGAATATTATTCAGTCATAAAAAAGTAAAACATTGATGCATGAAACAACATGGATGAACCTTGAAAACATTATGTTAAGTGAAAGAAGCCAGACACAGGATATTACACCTATGATTCCATTTATGTGAAATATCCTGAATAGGTAAATTTATAAGGACAGAAGGCAGCATAGTAGTAGTCAAGGGCTGGGAAAAGAGGGTATAAAAATAATTGCTTTATAAGTGCAAGGTTTTATTTGGGGTCATAGAAATATTTGGTACTACATAGAGGTAGGTAACCTATTAAAATAACAAAATTGTTTCACTTTCAAATGGTAAATATTAAGCTATGTGAGTTTCACTTTAACAACAATATTTACTAATAGTAATTGATAATTATCAATTGGAGAAAGTAGGAAAGCATGAGTCCATGATGATATTTTGTTTTAAATAAAATTAGTGAAAATGCAATGAGGAACAGACTTCTACATGGCTTCAACATTCCTGCCCCCCCAAATATTACTATGGTCATCAAAGATATTTACATTAGGGGAAAGTAGGTGATGGGTATGTAAGAATTTGTGCACTGTATACTTGGTGTAAGTCTAAAATTACTTTAAAATTATGAAATTACAAAATATAACACAGGGTAAGAATCAAATTTATGGCAGAGATACCTGGCACATTTTATCTTTATCACATTATGAAGGGACCCTCAATAATAATGGAACAGCCGTGTACGGTGGCGCACACCTGTAATCCCAGTGGCTCGGGAGTTTGAGGCAGGAAGATCACGAGTTCAAAGCCAACCTCAACAACAGTGATTCGCTAAGAAACTCAGTGAGACCCTCTCTCTAAATAAAATACAATAGGGCTAGGGATGTGGCTCAGTGGTCGAGTACCCCTGAGTTCAATCTGTGGTACCAAAAAAAGAAGAAGAAGAAGAAGAAGAAGAAGAAGAAGAAGAATGTAACAAGTAGAAGTCACATGTTGTGTTACAGGATGCATTTCTTCTGGAATACTCCTGACCAAAGTCTATAATATGAACCTAATTAGGATGAGGTACTAGACAACACAAAGTGTGGGACAATCTACAAAATAACTGGCCCACCATATTTGTAAGAGTCTAAATCAAGAAACTCAAAGTAAAACTAAAATAATGTCCCAGATTACAGGAGAGTAAAGAATCTTGATAATTAAGGGCAACATCTGATTCTTTCTGAAGTAGATTCTCTTATTTTAGAAGACATTAATGGGACAAGTGGCAAGACCTGGATGGGATTTTAGGATGGGATGGTAGTAGATAATGTCCTGATTTGGGCCGATGTGCTGTGTTTATGTAGGAGAGCCTCCTTTCTTGTAGGAAATAATCACTACCCCAATATTATGAAGTGATACTGATCCTACTTACCTTTAAGTAGTCTAGGAGAACAATACTATTTTCATTGTGCTTTCATCTTTTCTATAAGTTTGAGGTTCTTAAAAACAAAGGAGCAAGAAACATAAAGCCAATTTACTAAAGGTGTTATTTTTCAAGTGTTTGAAATGTCATTTTGCAACACCCGACTTATGAGAATCAGATTGCAGTGACTGTTTTGGCTGTGGTTTGAAAATACTGGTTCCATCATTTATCCTAATGATCTCTCTTTTCTGAGGATGTTACCCATGACATCGCTCATTACCAAAGGGTTGGGGGAGAAGGAAAAGTCAGGGAAGCATAATGTTGCCTAAGGAAGACGCTGTGTGAAAGGAGGTAGTACAATCCTTCAACCTTGGCCTTGAAGAGGGAGATGATTAGAAACTAGTGCTTACCACAGTTACCTTAATTGCCTTCTCCTTCTCCCAGTGGCTGGGCAATTGCTCCACATTTTGAGGACAGCTTTCTCTAATAGCATTTAATTAATGTGTTGATACCTTGCTATTTTACTGGCAAATCCATCCATTTTAAGGGCCCCAAGCCTTTTCAGAGTAGACTCATTCTCTTTTTAATTGAGAAAAGGAGAGCTTAGAATCTTTTATTGGGATATGGGGTGAGAACAGGGGATTTCAAGTCTGAAAGATATGAGAACCTCATTTCTTAGCATAATGACCAAGGAGCATAAAACAGTCCAGGAACCACAACATAAAAGTAATGTCTATCAAGTGTGCAGTTAAGCATTACCTAAATATAATAAACTGCAGGCAACAGCATCCACCCAGCAACACACAGTAAGATTACTCCCTTATCCTTTTATATTACAGTATGACAAAACCACTTTCAGAAAGAAATTGGGGCTTCTTCACAGCACTTGGAAGTTATTACAAGCTTAGCCCCAGCCACATGGGCTGCATCTACAAACACCAACTCTTTAAAATAAACTACATTTAAAACTCTCTGCCTTTCTACTTGACAAACAATCCGTGCAGTCAATGGTGACACACATTGGTTCCAGTCCCCATTCCTTTTTGTACCCTTATTTCATTTCTTATACTCTATTAAGCGACTTTAGAAGGAGTTATCCTGTGAAGTGAGAGAAAAAACATAGCCCCTAGTGCCAGTTAAGATAGTGGTGGAGTGTTGTTGGTATAGAGGTAGGAAGGGATGCCATGATTTGTTTCTAAGGAAATGGTCCTTTAAAGTTTGGGTAATTATACCACCCTAGCAATATGTAGAATAATTGCTCATTCTCATTTATTCTGCTCAAATAAGTATAACTTGGTACTTGAAGCTCCTTTTTTGTAATATAGTAAATTACTTGCCTTCCCAGTTCATTGGGATGTTCTGCATCATACTAACTAGGCATTGCAATTCATTGTAGACTTAAAAAAAGAGAAGAAATCAGTAAAAACAAGATAATATCATCAATTCAGAGAGAAAGAAGCCAGGTTGATGCAATATATACAAGTATTTTTACTTCCTAATGAGACCTTTGTCCCAGAATACAGTTCTGCAAACTCCAAGCCTCAGGCCAAATCCAGATTTATGTTTGTTTATTTGGGTTTTTTTTTCTGCTGATTTTATGTCATATTGGAACAACACCACACCCTTTGTTTTACTTATTGTCTGTGTCTGTTTTTGTACCACAGAGTAAAGTTGTTGTCTACATAGGCTATCTGTCCCACTAAACCTAAAATATTTACCATCTGGCCCTATACAGTAAAAGTGTGTGGATCCTAGAAGCCTCTGGCATGGGGCATATCTCTTCTAACACCACTCTGGGGCTCTGGCTACTTGTCTAGCTTAGAGATGTCAGTCACACCCTCCTTTCCCCCACAACCTCTTTAGGAACTCTGATCTATCCACTGATTGAAAGTGGCCAGAATTCAAAGAAAAAGAGGAAGGGAGTCAGGGTCCCAATATAAAAGCATACCTCCAGTGACTTAACTTCTTCCCAGTAGGCCCCACCTCTTAAAGTTTCTGCCACCCCCCCAAGAATGCCTCTGTTTGGATGTGAGGGGTCCCCCAAAAGTTTATGTGTGAGACAATGCAAGAAAGTTCAGAGGAGAAGTTACTGGGTTTTGAGAGCCTTAACCCAATCAGTGAATTAATCCACTGATGGAATTCACTGAGTGGTAACTGAAGGTGGGTAGGGTGTGACTGGAGGTGGCAGATCCCTGGGGTTGTGCCATTGCACATATATTTTGTATCTGGAGAGTGGAGTCTGTCTGCTTCCTGATCACCATGTGAGCTGCTTCCCTCCACCACATTCTTCGACCATGACATGTAGTGTCACTTCAAGCCCCAAGGAATGGAGCCTGCTGTCTATGGACTGAGATCTCTGACATGGTGAGTGCCTAAATAAAACTTTCCTCTTCTACAATTGTTCTTGCGGGGTCTTTTAGTCACAGCAGAGAAAAAGCTGGCAACCAAGACTTTAACAAGTGAACTTTTGGAGGGCATGAAAAAACAACAGCAGCCTGTCCAATACCACAGGTATTATAGCTAACATCATAATTATTTATAGAAAGGAACACCAATTGGATGGACCAGGACTGTTCTAAATAAAGAAAGCATTAAAACTTAAAACTAGTATTCATTTTGAGGATTTTCTTTAAAATAAAGCTAATATATATTT
The DNA here is from genome assembly GCF_021218885.2 of Marmota monax. Taxonomy (NCBI): domain Eukaryota; kingdom Metazoa; phylum Chordata; class Mammalia; order Rodentia; family Sciuridae; genus Marmota; species Marmota monax. The sequence continues at coordinate 8,692,926 of NW_026695065.1, read as the reverse complement.
TTTTTCAGAATGGACCAAAGGCATAGGCAACCACTTAAACCAAAGAAGTCTATTCATCACTACATTGCAATTGCCTTGTAGAGGGGTGCATTTAAAAAGTAGATATATGATCCTGGCACAGTAGTTCAAACTTGTTTTTATAGCTACTCGGGAGGCTGAAGGAGGAACACTTCTTGAGCCCAGGATTTCAAGGCCAACCTGAGCAACACAGCAAGATTCTATCTGGAAAGGAAGGAAAGATGGAAGAAAGGAAGCAGGAAGAAAGAAAGAAAGATGGATGACTTCTAGGCTTCCTCTTGTTCCGTTGATTCAAAGTCTTTGTAGATGAGGCCCAGGAATCTGCAATAATAGCAAGCTTTTCTGGAGATCATAAAGCTCCCTAAACTTGAGAACCACTGACATGAAGTGCCACCATCAAAGATTCATTGGTTTGGGGCTTTGGCCCTTTTTAAAATATAAATATTTCTAGAATTAAGATGTGAAATTAATGAGTATTAGCTCATTCATATCCAGCTTTACAATATCATAGTTCATGGAAGGCATGATTAGAATATAGAGAGAATGATGGTATTGTGGTTTGAATATGAGGTTTCCCCCAAAAGCTTCTGTGTTAATGCAGGAATATTCAGAGGTGAATGATTAGATTATAAGTGCCATAACCTAATCGGTTCATCCTAGTTTGATGGACTAAGTGGTAACTATAGGCAGGTGGGGCATGGCTGGAGGAAATGGATCACTGGGGGTGTGCACTAGAAGTGTACATCTTCCTTTCAACCATACTCTTCCACAATGATAGCCTCTCTGGGCCCCCAAGGGCCTAGAACAATGGAGTCAGCCAACCATGGGCTATATCTCTGAAACCATGAACTCAAAATAAACTTTTCTTCCTCTAAATTGTTCTTGTCAGGTGTTTTGGATACAGCAAGGAAAGCCTAACTAACACAAATGGGATTGTGAAAGTCCTGGCCTCTGGTAGAGGTATCAAAAAGAGAAGGAGGAGAGAGCTTTACTTTAAAATTTTCCCACAAGTCTATTTTGCCTACAAGTAGTAGATAGGCTCAGGTTGAAACTCTTGAGTATATGGTATCATTTCATCAGAAGTTGCACTTGACTTTCAGTTGTGTCTGAGAGGCAGGCACACTATCAAACATGATTGTAATCTTTGCTGTATGTGTAGATAGAGAAGGGACCCTCCTAGGTACAGTTGGCCTACCTGGTCCTTGAGAACAGTGTAGCCCAATTTTGAGTGGGAAGCTGGTTACTCTCCTTTGCAGGCATTTATCAGGCAGCAGTGGCAGGAATCTACCACACAGAGCTCAGAACTGTCCTTCCCTAGGCAGAATGGTGACCATTGCTGGAAAAATCCCCAGCCCTATTATTGTTCCTGTCTTTCCCATTGCTGAATTAAACAAAAATCATTAGGTTTGTGGGGAACAAGCTTCCTTTCTTGTTAAATGCTATAAAGCCAAGCCTTGTGGGCAGCTCTAGCTGATTATCAGGATTTTCAAATTGACTCTTCCACTGTGTAGAAGGAACTTAATTCCGTATCTAATTTTAATCTGCATCCCATAGTCAGGTGTGTTGTGTTAAAGCATTTGTTAACATTTAAAGAGGGGGGAGCTGATTATATTGATCCCTCTTGTGTAAATTGGCCAAGGTGATCAATTTTGGGTTGTAAACTTTTGATGTTTAAATGCATTACCTTAATACCATTTAAACACAGTCAATTGTCAACCCTATTAACCCATAGTACACTATGTACTGGATTTGGATGTAATTCAACATTCCAGAATGGTAACATGAGGAGGGAAGTTTAGCAATTTGCAAGCAAAGTAGGTTTGAGTTTCTCTTACAAGATATTTCCAGGGTGTACTACCAAAATAGGCAATCATAGGGTCTTTGTCATAGGTATTGACTGTGTCACCAAGAATCAATTCTTCCCTCCTCATCACATCTTAACTGCTATCATTGGAGAATAACCATATTTGTATGAAGTTAGCAATAATACTGTTAGTATACAGATAGAGAAAGATTTATGCTGGCATCTATTCTTGCAAACCAGCAAGAGGTACACAAAAAGGCAAAGCATTATCAGTGTGAAGATACTGACTCAAAGAAGCTACATTATTTCTATAGCCTGGGAGATATTGTATAGACACAGGCTGCTTTGACGGAGCAGCAACAAAATCACCAACAAATTAACCCTTTTTTCAAAATTTTTTATTGTTGGTTGTTCAAAACATTACATGTTTCTTGATATATCATATTTCACACTTTGATTCAAGTGGGTTATGAACTCCCATTTCTACCCCATATACAGATTGCAGAATCACATCAGTTACACATCCATTGATTTACATATTGCCATACTAGTGTCTGTTGTGTTCTGCTGCCTTTCCTATCCTCTACTATACCCCCTCCCCTCCCCTCTTCTCTCTCTACCCCCTCTACTGTCATTCATTTCTCCCCCTTGTATTATTTTTCCCTTTCCCCTCACTTCCTCTTGTATGTACTTTTGTATAACCATGAGGGTCTCCTTCCATTTCCATGCAATTTCCCTTCTCTCTCCCTTTCCCTCCCACCTCTCATCCCTATTTAATGTTAATCTTCTTCTCATGCTCTTCGTCCCTACTCTGTTCTTAGTTACTCTCCTTATATCAAAGAAGACATTTGGCATTTGTTTTTTAGGGATTGGCTAGCTTCACTTAGCATAATCTGCTCTAATGCCATCCATTTCCCTGCAAATTCTATGATTTTGTCATTTTTTAATGCAGAGTAATACTCCATTGTGTATAAATGCCACATTTTTTTTATCCATTCGTCTATTGAAGGGCATCTAGTTTGGTTCCACAGTCTTGCTATTGTGAATTACGCTGCTATGAACATCGATGTAGCAGTGTCCCTGTAGCATGCTCTTTTTAGATCTTTAGGGAATAGACCGAGAAGGGGAATAGCTGGGTCAAATGGTGGCTCCATTCCCAGCTTTCCAAGAAATCTCCATACTGCTTTCCAAATTGGCTGCACCAATTTGCAGTCCCACCAGCAATGTACAAGTGTACCCTTTTCCCCACATCCTCGCCAGCACTTCTTGTTGTTTGACTTCATAATGGCTGCCAATCTTTAGAGTGAGATGGTATCTTAGGGTGGTTTTGATTTGCATTTCTCTGACTGCTAGAGATGGTGAGCATTTTTTCATGTACTTGTTGATTGACTGTATGTCCTCCTCTGAGAAGTGTCTGTTCAGGTCCTTGGCCCATTTGTTGATTGGGTTATTTGTATTCTTATTGTTTAATTTTTTGAGTTCTTTGTATACTCTGGATATTAGGGCTCTATCTGAAGTGTGAGGAGTAAAGATTTGTTCCCAGGATGTTGTCTCCCTATTTACCTCTCTTATTGTTTCTTTTGCTGAGAAAAAACTTTTTAGTTTGAATAAGTCCCATTTGTTGATTCTAGTTATTAACTTTTGTGCTATGGGTGTCCTATTGAGGAATTTGGAGCCTGACCCCACAGTATGTAGATCGTAGCCAACTTTTTCTTCCATCAGACGGCGTGGCTCTGACTTGATATCAAGCTCATTGATCCATTTTGAATTAACATTTGTGCATGGCGAGAGAAAAGGATTCAGTTTCATTTTGTTGCATATGGATTTCCAGTTTTCCCAGCACCATTTGTTGAAGATGCTATCCTTCCTCCATTGCATGCTTTTAGCCCCTTTATCAAATATAAGATAGTTGTAGTTTTGTGGATTGGTTTCTGTGTCCTCTATTCTGTACCATTGGTCCACCCGCCTGTTTTGGTACCAGTACCATGCTGTTTTTGTTACTATTGCTCTGTAGTATAGTTTGAAGTCTGGTATCGCTATACCGCCTGATTCACACTTCCTGCTTAGCATTGTTTTTGGTATTCTGGGTCTTTTATTTTTCCATATGAATTTCATGATTGCTTTCTCTATTTCTACAAGAAATGCCATTGGGATTTTGATTGGCATTGCATTAAACCTATAGAGAACTTTTGGTAATATCGCCATTTTGATGATGTTAGTTCTGCCTATCCATGAACAGGGTATATTTTTCCATCTTCTAAGATCTTCGTCTATTTCTCTCTTTAGGTTTCTGTAGTTTTCATTGTATAAGTCTTTCACCTCTTTTGTTAGGTTATTCCGAAGTGTTTTATTTTTTTTTGAAGATATTGTGAATGGAGTGGTTGTCCTCATTACCATTTCAGAGGATTTGTTGCTGATATACAGGAATGCCTTTGATTTATGTGTGTTGATTTTATATCCTGCCACTTTGCTGAATTCATTTATTAGCTCTAATAGTTTCTTTGTAGACCCTTTTGGGTCTGCTAGGTATAGAATCATGTCACCTGCAAATAGTGATAATTTAAGTTCTTCTTTTCCTATTTTTATGCCTTTAATTTCTTTCGTCTGTCTAATTGCTCTGGCCAGTGTTTCAAGAACTATGTTGAACAGAAGTGGTGAGAGAGGGCATCCGTGTCTTGTTCCAGATTTTAGAGGGAATGCCTTCAATTTTTCTCCATTCAGAATGATGCTAGCCTGAGGCTTAGCATAGATTGCTTTTACAATATTGAGGTATGTTCCTGTTATCCCTAGTTTTTCTAGAGTTTTGAAAATAAAGGGATTCTGTACTTTGTCAAATGCTTTTTCCGCATCTATCGAGATGATCATATGGTTCTTATTTTTAAGTCTATTGATGTGGTGAATAACATTTATTGATTTCCGTATATTGAACCAGCCTTGCATCCCAGGGATGAATCCTACTTGATCATGGTGCACAATTTTTTTGATATGTTTTTGTATCCGATTCGCCAGAATTTTATTGAGGATTTTTGCATCTAGGTTCATTAGAGATATTGGTCTGTAGTTTTCTTTCTTTGAAGTGTCTTTGTCTGGTTTAGGAATCAGGGTGATGTTGGCCTCGTAGAACGAATTTGGAAGTTCTCCCTCTTTTTCTATTTCCTGAAGTAGCTTGAAAAGTATTGGTATTAGTTCCTCTTTAAAGGTTTTGTAAAACTCTGCTGTATACCCATCCGGTCCTGGGCTTTTCTTAGTTGGTAGTCTTTTGATGGTTTCTTCTATTTCCTCAATTGATATTGGTCTGTTTAGGTTGTCTATATCCTCCTGACTCAATCTGGGCAGATCATATGACTTAAGAAATTTGTCTATGCCTTCACTATCTTCTAATTTATTGGAGTATAAGGATTCAAAATAGTTTTTGATTATCTTCTGTATTTCTGAAGTGTCTGTTGTGATATTGCCTTTTTCATCCCATATGCTAGTAATTTGAGTTCTCTCTCTTCTTCTCTTCGCTAGCATGGCTAAGGGTCTGTCAATTTTGTTTATTTTTTCAAAGAACCAACTTTTAGTTGTGTCAATTTTTTCAATTGTTTCTTTTGTTTCGATTTCATTAATTTCAGCTCTGATTTTAATTATTTCTTGCCTTCTACTTCTTTTGCTGTTGTTTTGCTCTTCTTTTTCAAGGATTTTGAGATGAAGTATGAGATGATTTATTTGTTGGTTTTTTCTTTTTTTAAGGAATGAACTCCAAGCAATGAATTTTCCTCTTAGAACTGCTTTCAATGTGTCCCATAGATTCCGATATGTTGTGTCTGTGTTTTCATTTATCTCTAAGAATATTTTAATTTCCTCCTTGATGTCTTCTATAACCCATTGATCATTCAGTAACCTATTGTTCATTCTCCAAGTGATGCATGATTTTTCCTTCCTTCTTTTATCATTGATTTTCAGTTTCATTCCACTATGATCAGATAAGATGCATGGTATTATCTCTAATCCTTTATATTGTCTAAGAGTTGCCCTGTGACATAATATATGATCTATTTTTGAGAAGGATCCATGTGCTGCTGAGAAAAAAGTGTAACTGCTTGATGTTGGGTGGTATATTCTATATATGTCAATTAAGTCTAGGTTATTAATTGTGTTATTGAGTTCTATAGTTTCCTTATTCAACTTTTGTTTGGAAGATCTGTCCAGTGGCGAGAGAGGTGTGTTGAAGTCTCCCATGATTATTGTATGGTGGTCTATTAGACTCTTGAACTTGAGAAGAGTTTGTTTGATGAACATAGCTGCACCATTGTTTGGGGCATATATATTTATGATATGTCTTGTTGGTGTATGGTTCCCTTAAGCAGTACGTAGTGTCCCTCTTTATCCCTTTTGATTAACTTTGGCTTGAAATCTATTTTATTTGATATGAGTATGGACACTCCTGCTTGTTTCCGAAGTCCATATGAGTGATATGATTTTTCCCAACCTTTCACCTTCAGCCTATGTATGTCTTTTCCTATCAAATGTGTCTCCTGTAGGCAGCATATTGTTAGGTCTTGTTTTGTGATCCATTCTACTAGCCTGTGTCTCTTAATTGGTGAGTTTAAGCCATTAACATTTAGGGTTATTATTGAGATATGGGTTGTTCTTCCAGCCATATTTGTTTATTTATGTTACTAAACATGGTTTGTTTTCCTCTTTGATTATTTCCCCCCCTTTACTGTCCTACCTCCCACTGTTGGTTTTCATTGTTATTTTCCATTTCCTCTTCCTGTAATGTTTTGCCGAGGATGTTTTGAAGAGATGGTTTTCTAGCTGCAAATTCTTTTAACTTTTGTTTATCGTGGAAGGTTTTAATTTCATCTTCCATCCTGAAGCTTTATTTCGCTGGATACACAATTCTTGGTTGGAACCCATTTTCTTTCAGTGTTTGAAATATGTTATTCCAGGATCTTCTAGCTTTCAGAGTCTGTGTTGAAAGATCAGCTGTTATCCTGATTGGCTTACCCCTAAATATAATCTGCTTTCTTTCTCTTGTAGCTTTTAAAATTCTCTCCTTATTCTGTATGTTGGGCATCTTCATTATAATGTGTATAGGTGTGGATCTCTTATGATTTTGCACATTTGGCGTCCTGTAGGCTTCTAGGATTTGGGTTCTGTCTCATTCTTCAAGTCTGGGAAGTTTTCTCGTATTATTTCATTGAATAGATTGCTCATTCCTTTAGTTTGGACCTCTATACCTTCCTGTATCCCAATGACTCTTAAGTTTGGTCTCTTTATGTTATCCCATATTTCTTGGATGTTCTGCTCATGGTTTCTTAACAGTCTTGCTGAGCTGTCTATGTTCTTTTCCAGTTGAAATACTTTGTCTTCATTGTCTGATGTTCTATCTTCTAAGTGTTCTACTCTGATGCTAGTATTCTCCATTGAGTTTTTAAGTTGGTTTATTGCTTCCTGCATTTCTAGGATTTATGTTTGTTTGTTTTTTATAACCTCTATCTCCCTGTATAGTTGATCCTTTGCTTCCTGGATTTGTTTGTGTAATTCATTGTCGAAGTGATCTTTCATTGTCTGATTTTGCTGTCTAATGTCTTCCTTGAGACTCCAGATCATCTGAAGCATGTATATCCTGAATTCTTTATCTGACATTCCATCTGCTGCAGCTGTTACCTCTTCTAAAGTTGAGTTGACCTGCTTTGCTTGTGGTCCTTTCTTTCCTTGTCTTTTCATACTGCTTGTGTTGCTTTCTGCTTGGTGAAACTGTTGTGTTTTTGAAATTTTTTTCCCCCTATATATTTATATTGCTCTTGTATAGTTGAAAAGTCTCCCTTGCAGGGTCGGGCGGCGGTCTGCCTACCTTGCAGGAGCGGGCGGCGGCTTTGCTCTGCCCTTCCTCCAATTGGTGTGAGGTGTCTACCACGCCCGCGGACCCCTGGACCTGTTCTGCCGGTCGGTCGCAGGTCTGCCTACCTTGCAGGCATGGGCGGCGGCTCTGCTCTGCCCTTACTCCAATTGGGGTGACGTGTCTACCACACCCGCGGACCTTGGGCCTGTTCTGCCGGTCGGTCGCAGGTCTGCCTACCTTGCAGGCGCGGGCAGCGGCTCTGCTCTGCCCCTCCTCCAATTGTTGTGACTTGTCTACCACACCCACGGACTTCTGGGCCTGTTCCGGGCGCGGGCGAAGGCTCTGCTCTGCTCCTACTCCAAATGGGGTGACGTGTCTGTCGCACCGGCAGGCCACTGGGCCTGTCCCGCTTGTCGGTCGCAGGTCTGCCCACCTTTCAGGCACGGGTGGCGGCTCTGCTCTGCCCCTACTCCAATTGGGGTGACGTGTGTACCACGCCGGCAGGCTCCCGGGCCTGATCCGCCGGTCTATCGCAGGTCTGCCTACCTTGTAGGCGCGGGCGGCGGCTCTGCCCTGCCCCTCCTACCACTCCCGCGGACAGCTGGGCCTGATCTACAGGTTGGTCGCAGGTCTGCCCACCCTGCGGGCACGGGTGGCAGTTCCGCTCTGCCCCCAGTCCAATTGGGGTCACATGACCACCACACAGGCTGGCCTCTGGGCCTGATCCGGGCGCGGGCGAAGGCTCTGCTCTGCCCCTACTCCAGTTGGGGTGACGTGTGTACCACGCTGGCAGGCCGCTGGGCCTGATCCGCTGGTCTGTTGCAGGTCTGCTTACCTTGCAGGCGCGGGCGGTGGCTCTGCCCTGCCCCTCCTACCACGCCCACAGACAGCTGGGCCTGATCTGCAGGTTGGTCGCAGGTCTGCCCACCTTTCGGGTGCGGGTGGCGGCTCCGCTCCGCGCCCTCTCCAATTGGGGTCACGCGAGCACCACGCCAGCGAGCCGCTGGGCCTGCTCCGGGTGCAGGTGGCTGCCCCGCTCCTCCCCTCTGGCTCGACGACAAAGCGAGAGAGACTCGGGTGTCTGTGACTCACCCTCCCTACCAGGAGACCAACTGTTTCTGTCGCCGCTGGTATTGATGAAGTTCTCTCCTCCGCCGCTTTCTGATGACATCAGATCTCTGCCATGTTGGTATCCTATGCGAATGGCATCATTTTGTTCCCTTTCCCGGGTGACCAAAGCAACGGGTGAGTCCTGACCGGCCCTCACAGGCCCCGTCTCAGTCCTGTTGCCACTGCCCATGAAGGCTCAGTTGGTATTTTCCTCCACAGTACTCAGCAGGACCCGGACCGAGAAGCAGTTTCCGCGGGCTCCTTAGCCCTGGGCCAGAGCAGTTCCGGGAGCCGGAACTCGGCCGTTCCGTGCTCGGTGTACGCTCTGATAAGAGCAGGCTCCAAGAAGCAGTTTCCGCAGGTTATTTAGCACTGAGCCTGAGTAATTTGTCTGCAAGCCGCAGGCGAATGGTAGCCTGAAATTACCTGTTCTATGGTTGAATGAGCTGCAATCAGACGAAAACAGGGATGGTGACATCAGCTCTCCAAGATGGTGGCCGCTGGCCTCCTCTGTGGTCTGACCGGTGTGGAGAACTGAATTGGACCGCTTCCTTCCCCCGTCTCAAACCCAGAATTCAGCACTTAGTACGGTAATTGCACAGCTGGCAGAAGCCCGCGGAAACTGCAGCGCTGTATCCCTGTGTCACTATCTCCTCGTTTCCCAACACGCGCCGCAGACTCTAGCAGAGGGGCGATTTGCTGAATAAGCAGTGTGACCCTCCGTGCGGACAAATCTCTCGCGTTTGAGCCCCCGTAGCCGATACTTGTGCGATGGAAATCCTTCCTCCAGGTTCCGGAGCACCCCTCTATTGCTGGAAATTCCTAACAAGATAGCCTTTAGCCGTCCTGACTCGTCATTCTCCCACACTGTGACGCAGCACACAGGGGCAATGCACTCCCCTCGCAGCCATCTTCCCCTCAAATAGACATTATTAATGCTCCAAATTAACTCTTTTTAAAAAGCTTTCTTTGGGGGGGTCGGGGATGTGGCTCATGGGTAAAGTGCTTGCCTAGCATGTATGAGAGCCTGAGTTCAGTCCCCAGCACTGCCATAAGTAAATAAATAGATAAATAAATAAATAAAAGCTTTTTTTGCTCATGTGATAGATTCTCCCCATAAGGAAGAACTTGATTAAATTCTATATTGGTTAAGGTTATGTACAGCTGAGAATGACAGGAAATTCAAATTAACAGTGACTTAAACTCATACAATGTAATCCTGTTACAGTGAAAAATCTAGAGGTTAACAATCCAGTTTCTTATATTTGCCAGGGACATTGGCTCCATCATTACTGGGATGTGTCTCATTCTTATGAACCAAGATGATTGCTTCAACTCTGGGCAACATTTTCCTTTAAGGATACTGCAGATGTCATATGGGAAACTTTCACTATATATATCAGTGGCAGAACTTAGATACGTGACTTTACTGAGGCACAAAGGAGGTTGGGAAATGTAGTATTAAGCATGTGTTTTGATAAAACTCATGATTTTATTACAAATGAAGAGAATAGGCATTGAGGGTCAACTGGCTATACCTGTCCTAAGTATAGTGTAGGTGATGAGGAAAAAATAATTGAGTCAAGTTTTTAAATTTTTCCTCCTGTATAATGTATGGACAATTCTGCTTCTCTGTGTTTCAATCTATCCAAAATGTTTCTCACAATCTAAACAAAATGGAAATGCATGCAGAATGAGTCCATAGGAGGGGAAGAGTCACATACAATATCAGTGTTTCTCTCCTACATGGTCTCCACATACTTGTTTTCATTTGCTCATTTATATGGTATACTGTGGGCATCAGCACTGTCTCATCTTTAATCTGGTAAGCTAATAATGTGATTTTTTTTTCAATCCAGTTGCAACTTTCATTAAAGTATACTAGTTGAGTTGCTAATATTTTAAAATAAAAATAACTTATGATCTAGAATATTCCACAAGACACATACCTACCCACCTATCTATTCTATTTCCATTCCAGATGCTCTGGTTTCACATGAGAAGTCTCATGGACATTTGAAGCCTCAGGGCATCCCTAAACTATGTGATCAGGGTCCAATACCCAGTCCTGGGGTCACTGTGTTGCCTTAGAATGAAAGGCAGTCTTTTCTTTAGGAATCCTTTGTTAGGAACAGAGAATTCTCATCTGTTTAGAAAAGTTTGTTGAACACATCTTTAGAAGGGAAGAAATCTTCAATAAAGATGATTCTCAACCTGTGGATTAGCTGTGCTTAATAATTCATCCCAGACAGGCTTTGCACAACTCTCTATTTTACGCTTCCTGGCTGTGTCTTTGACTGCCCATCTATCTGCGCTGAGGGAATGCAAATTTAAGTTTAACAGGAGCCCAAGCAAAATATAATTGAGAAGGTAACTTTCCCCCAAATAATATACAAGGTAAAATAGACATGATTTAAAAATTATCAGTGTCATATTCATTGATGTGGATAATCAAGAAATGACTATACAGTAAAGCCTCATTATTTTGGGCCCCAGTAATTCAGAATTTGTGATTAAATTTCTGCCCAGTTCCTGTTGAAATTACCATTGCACTATCTCTGAATGAATGGTTAGCTAAGCAAAGTAATAGTGTAAACAAGATTGCAAAGGGGCATGTTTAACTGAGGAGGGATCGATCTCTTTTTAAAGGCTTTGACACATTAATTATTTGCATGCAAATTAGGGCTGTTCATTACAAATAAGTCTTATCTAGTCATTAAAAATCTTCTAGCAGGACTTAATTTGGAAGCATTTTCTTACCAGTTAGTTTGTTACAATGTATTATTGCAAATAATATAACTATCTATTTTTTAAACTATAAAACTTAGACCCTTCACAAATTAAGAGGTTTGCTCTTATTTGGCCCGTGTCACTGAGGTTTCCCTGTAAGTGTGGAGACCTATTTAGCTATCCATAAACTGAAACGAACCCATTTATACAGTAGTGAATAATTCTGCAAATAGGTTAACCAGCCCTGTCCACATGCAGAAAAGCATTCAGGATAATATAAAACTACCTGAAATATTTTCAGGCACTGGATGAGCTCAATGAAGACACTGGTTAGGTATTTCAGCTTTGATTTTATTCTAGTTATTTCAAGTCACAGGAAATTATCTTAAAAGTATTCAATGAAACTGGATGCAATGTCGCAAACCTGTAACCCCAGCTACCCAGGAGGCTGAGGCAGAAGGATCACAAATTTGAGGCCAGACTCAGCAACTTAGAGCCTGTAACAAAATATAAAATAAAAATGATGTAGCTCAGTGGTAGAGTGGCCCTGGGTTCAAGTCCCAGCACTGGAAAAGAAAATAGTATTAAATTCACACTGAAAATTTTTCTTTATTTTTATAGTCAACCCAGTTGCAAATTTGAATAACTAGATATGTTTAAAACAAATAAAAGTAACCAAATAGCATTCATAATACATTTAATATTAGTGGTATTTTTGGTAAAGTGGATCTTGTGACCCAGTTAATTTCTTTGTAATTAAAGCCCTGGGCTGGTGTTGTGTTTCAGAGGTAGAGCACTCGCCTAGCATGTGTGAGGCACTGGGTTCGATCCTCAGCACCACAAAAATAAATAAATAAATAAAAATAAAAGTATTGTAATTAAAGTCACAAGTCTTTAATCTGGAGCTGGAGAAGCTGTAGAGCAGAAGACAACAGGGTCCAAACCCAGTTTTTCTACTTTTAATGTAAGCATTCTTAATTCAGTCTCCTCACTTTAAAATGGAGAATATATTCCCTACGTCAAAGAGTAAGGGTTTAGCTGGTGGCACAGGCCTATAATCCCAGTGGCTTGGTTGAGGCAGGACAATCGTGAGTTCAAAGTCAGCCTCAGCAAAATCGGGGAACTAAACAACTCAGTGAGACCCTGTCCCTAAACAAAATACAAAATAAGGCTGGGGATGTGGCTCAGTGGTAGAGTGCCCGTGAATTCAGTCCCTGGTACTGCTCCCGCCAAACAGAGTAAGGATTTAGCAAAGTACCTGGCAAATATTTTCATTATAGCCATTATTAATATTTGTGACAATGTCCACTGAAATTATGCAGCAAGAAAATAAAACTAAACAACTTTAAAAAGGATGCATAGTCCTATCAGTTTTGAGTTGCAGCAAGCTCAGCCAATGAGGTTCCCCAGTAATTGGCCTTTAGCCGTGGTACAGTGTTTAAACCTCAGTTAACCTTTCTATGCATTGACACTACTTGAAAACCCATTATGAACTTTGTGTGAGTGTAACTGAAAAGGTCACTGTGGGATCAATAGTACCTTCCAAACTAAGCACATATGAAGTCTGTACTCTGATTAGTGAGTGTGGCCACTATCCAAATTGTCTGCCACCTAGACTCTCCATATGCCACGACACATTGTACACATGTAAGAAATTCCCAGGCTCAAAGCATTTCAATGGTTTTAAAGACATACTCATAGATCACAATTGCCCAAAGAAAAGCTAGAAAAATACATAGCAACTGTATTATAGAACAAAATTACAAAGTGGCTAAAATTCTGTCTAGAATCATCCAACAAAACACATTCTTTTTGGCTCTTACAGAATGGTAAACCTTTCAAAAAGGAGTATTTTTATTCCACCTCAGCATCTTAAACTGAGAACATTGTCTCAAATATTCACCAATCTATCTTCTTAGAAATATTTATTGTAGCATTACCTATAGGGCCAAATGCAGATGTATATGAGGAATTGAAAGAATGAGACTCTATCCATACAAATTAACAAATAGAGTTATTCCAATGAGAAAAAATAAAACTAGAAGCTGCATTCACTAGTGTATACATCTATATGTTGTTAGGGATGTCACAAGGGATTTGATGGACAGAGTCAAGTGTGAATATTTGGGTATGATTTAATTGTTAAAGAGAATTAAATCAAAGCTATTCTTCTAAGGGCATCCCTCTCCTTTATCTCCATTACGTTAATGCTGTCTTGGGTGGCAGAGAAAGAGACAGAATTACATCTAGGAAACAGTATTGCATATAACTACAGCCATACTCAAAGATGTGTGACTACACAGCAACATCCTCTATCTTCTATGCTGCAACTGGAATAAGAAAATTTGTGAACCACTATCTGCAGTGCAAGGCATCAGCTGCTCAGGCTTTGCCCTGCTAAAAGCTCTTTGTTGCAGTCTGCTTTCTTACCCTCCCTTCCATTGCCACCTCTAACTCCTTCAAGTACAGGAACCTTGTACCTGGGGATGACTTTTAGGATTTTTGAAAAATTAGCAATAAAGAGTATTTAAAAACTCATTCTTCTCCTTTTTTTAATTCCTCTTTTCTGTGATGGACCACGTGACTAGGAGATGTGTGGACGATTTCACATTTGCCTGACAGCTTGTATCATGTCAAAGTAAGGAAGTTTGGTACAAGAAATATGAAAGTTTGTCTTAGGAAAATGGTGAAGCACAAGCACAGACATGGAGAGACATCCCTACCTATCCAGCAAGGTCATGTAATCACTGAGTAATAATGAGGAGGTATACCTATAGGAGTCTAAGTTGCTCCACTTATGAGATGAGTTAGATAACAGTAATCTCCCTCTTTATTAATGTGTTGTGAAGGCTAGTAAGTTAGTGCTTTTTAAAGGGGATTAAGGAAATGCTAAGTAGTAGTAGTACAGACAAATTTACTTAAAGTAATGAATAATGGAATCTGTGTTTCATTTATCATTTCTGGCAAAGCAAGTATATCAGAGGAAGCCAGTCATTTTTTTTTTCAGGTTTCATGGCAAATTTGCAATTCAGAAATAATTCTTTAGGTTTTTCATGCCTTCTTGCCCAATTTATCATTGACTGTTAAGATTGGTGCCTGTTTGTTGGTTTTATATCTGTTCTTCAGCAATTTGTTGAATTACTGGTAAATAAAAGGGTACCTTCATGAAACATTGTGGGCCTAAAAGATTAGAGTAGAATAAGTGATGGAATACATGCTGTTAATTCAATCTGGAACTATAATTAGAAGGGTCACAATGGGAACCCCCAAGTCTGAATAGAAGCAAATTTAATATTTGAGCTTTCAGAATATACAGTTAGTCTTCAATCTGTACATGCTTGTCTAAGGCTCTGGTACCCAGGGACTTATCCTAACTCAGTTTTCTGCTTTTCCCTTTGGGTAAAAGATCCAATGGAGAGGAATGTATTCTTCTCACTTGAATATTTATGGCTGGATGATTGCATTGCAGGATAAGGAAGCACTCAAATGAGGACATAGATCACCATCACAAATTATTTTTCAAAATAGTTTGGTTCAGAGTTTGGTTTGGGTTTGGGTCTGTCTACTTTAATGAATATCACTCCTACATCTTATAAAAATATGTGTATATACATGTATGTACACATAGTTGTATATATCCAACATTGAGGTACACCATAATACTTATAAAATATTAAAACTATAAAGAATAATGATACAATGAGCATGTGTTTCTACTACTACCCAATTTAAAATATAAAATATTACCATCAACTTCAATGTCTCCTGAATGCCCCTCTCCAATCCTGTCTGTCTCCCTCAAAGGTAATCACTACTTTGAAATATGTCTTTATCATTCCCTTGCATTTCTTTATAGTTTGTCATATGTATCTATATATATTAACATTTTGTTTGGTTTTAAGGCTTTGAACTTAATTTTAAGAAAAATAGAATCTATGTCCTTCCACTTATTTTTAATGCAATATTCTAAGAAGTGAAGCTGTACTTTCCTAATTTTCACTGCTATCTAGTTCTAAGGATAAAAAATAACTTGTTGATCCATTTCACTGTTAATGGACCTTTGGTTTATTCCAGTTTGGGGATAATTAGTACAGTAGTACTATAAACATTCTTGTCGATGTCTCTGTGTTTTGTTACCCATTTCACTATCTTTTTTTTAAGTGTATGTGCAAGTAAAATGTGGATACAAATCCTTTGCTCAATGTATGTTACAAATATCTTCTTCCAAATTACAGTTTTTCATTTTATTCTTTTTAAATATTTTTTAGTTGTAGTTGGACACATATCTTTATTTTATTTTTATGTGGTGCTGAGGATAGAACCCAGGGCCTTGCACGTGCTAGGTGAGTGATCTACTGCTGAGCCACAACCCCAGCCCTTCATTTTATTCTTTATAGTGAACTTGGTGAACAGGAGTTTTTGCTTTATTTTAGTGGCATCCTAGTTCATTTAACATTTCTGTAACAGAATACCACAGACAGGGTACTTTATACTCAACAAAAATTTATTTGACTTGTGGTTTATGAGGCTGGGTAGCCTAAGATCAAAGAGCTGCATCCAGTGAGGACCTTCTTTGTGCATCACAGCATGGCAGAAGGCATCATATGGTGAGGGCAAAGTCATCCTTTATTTTTGCTTTAATCTGCATTCCAATATTTTCAAAACATTTTTTTAACAAGTACTTTTTCTAAATGCATATTATTCTATCTTTTAACAGACACATTCAGACACACTCCTATATTTTTTGTTCGATGCTTGAGATTAAATCCAGGGCCTTGCCCATGCTAGGAAAGCACTGGACCACTGAGCTTCATCCCAGTTGAACTCGTCCTTCTTAAAGACCCCGATCTTGCAATAATGAATACACTCCCATAATAATGGCATTCATCCATTCATAAGGCTGCTCTCCTGACCTAATCATCTCCTAAAGGTCCTACTTTTCAACATTGTTGCATTGAGGATTAAGTTTCCAACATGTGAACTTTGAGGAACACATTCAAACCATAGCAAATGGAGTTGAATTTCAACCATTTTTCTTTCTCTATAGTTTGTGCTTCCTATATTTTTCTACCCTGGAGGAATAAAAATATTCTCCTACAAGTGCCTTTGAAAGTAGTTTTTTACCCTTTTCACTTGGGTGTTCAGTCCATTGAGAAGGATTTTGAATATAAGTCATTGATGCTAATTAACTACCCAAAAAATTAGTGGATTAAAAAAAATTATTAGCTTTCATGAATTTGGGGGTTGACAGACTCACCTGATATATTGTCACTTGAGGTCCCTCATACAGGTACCATCAATGATAATTGAGTCTGGAGTCATCTGAAGAATTCTGCATTCATGTATGTAACTGGCTTGGGTTTCTTCACAGAATGGTAGTCTCATAGTAGTTAAATTTACATGATTGCTCCCTTACCCCAGGGCAAATAGTCCAAGAGATCAAAAGTGGAAGCTGTTGGGTTTTAAAGGCCCAAGCCAGAAAGTGACACATATTCTGTTGTTCTGCCATATCTATTGTTCAGAACAATCACAAAACCCACCCATTTTCAATGGGGAAAAATATACTATACCTCTCAAAAGGGGAGTTTCAAAGAATTTGAGACCATCTTTAACTGACCACAGTATTCAAATTTATTATTTCCTATATGGATAAGCAATTGACTCGCTGAAACCCACATAGGGTCGCTCCCAACTACTTTAAATTTAATTTTCAGGAAAGAATTTTGCCTCTTCACACAATACTGTTTCAAGGCAGGCAATTTCCTTTAGAGCCCCTAAATGTAGGAAGGAGGAGTGTCCTTATTTCTAGTTCACCTTTACCCTAAGGACATAGCTTTTGGGGTCCTAGTTTTATGTGACAGTGGGGGTCAAATGTAGATTCCCCATTTGGCTACAGCCATACCACCCTGAACTCACCTGATCTCGTCAGATTCCCCATTTGGTTGTCCCTAGTCTTTATCTCTTGTTCCCCATACTTAAAAGGTCAATAAACAAACCTGAAACTTCAAGCTCATTATTTGGAAAATGCCCTCAAGGCAAAAATTAGCTTACTTTTCTGGGTTTCTGCTTTCATTTTGTTTCTTACTTCCTCCTTATTTTATTGACATCTCACTTATGCATTAAGCACACACACAGGAACACACACAAATATTATTGAGCAAAATCAAAAACAAATGCCAGTGTTGGGGAAAGGAGAAGGAGTGAAGGAAATAAAAGAATAACAAGGGAAATTCTGTGTGCCAAGGGTATGGAATTCAATGACAGTTGTCATTGTGTCTTTATCATTGCAATGCATTCATTTCATTTATATTGGTTTGGGTTTTACATGTTATTATTAGAGAAGGTGAGATTTCTATAGCTTAGGTCTGAAGAACACACTGCATCTAGGAAGATAGTGAATCATTATTATCTTGATGAGTTTACAAATAGCATTCTGCTAATCGATTCATACTTTAATGTAGCAGCATTTCTGTAAATGCACATGTTTTCCAATCATAATTGCAAGGTAAATGTGAAGATCTGAACCTGGTGAAAGAGATGGATAGATGAGGATTCATGGCGATCTGAAAGGGTGGTGCTTTGTGTTATATTTTTGTTTAATTTGGGGACTTTTTTATTTGTTCTAAAAGGAAAACCATTAAATTGTATGCTTCAAAGAAAGTTTTATTAGCAAGTAAGGCTTTAAAACACAACTCTGGACCTCATCCCATACTTGAGCTTTCGATAAGGTGATATGACAAGAATAAGCTGTCTAAAGTTACTTTCCAGCTCTGCCATTGCATAGATATATACTTCTTGTCAAGCCACATAATCCCTCAACTTTAGCTGCCTCATCTGAAAATGGGTATAAGTGAGTACTAATGAGATATCACATGTCAATTATAACTCAGCACGATGTCTGACACTTAAGCACATAGATGTTGATTGCAATTATTGTTGCTCTTATGGTAATTATTAATAACATGAAGTTAAGTCCCCAAAATGATAGCATAAAATTTGGAATATTTGCTAAATGCAATGCTTAGTTGCTAAGAGAAAGGAAAATCAATATTGTTTTTGCATCTTTCAATAAAGACTACAATAAGTCCTTTACTTCTCAAAAGGAAATGGTCTAGTCTTCTATGAATAGTGTTTGTGAACAGAAAATATTTCAAAGTTTTCTCTGAAATATGACTGAATTCTATCTAAGTTTGAATAGCAATGTCCACAGCAAAGCAAGGTGATAGGAACTGAAAAGAGTCCAATATGTTTAAATGCCTTTTGTCATCATTTTTATTTGATCAAGAAAGTGTTGTCTGAGCTGGATTTTTCAGTGTGCAGTTGCACTTGCAGTTTTATTTATTAATGATCAACAATAGCCTCCATAATTTGGATGTAATGGTTAAACAATTACCTATTGCATTTGAATTGAAAAAAGAAGAAGGAAAGTCATTTAATTGCTAGTAATTTTTCCTCATTATACAAAAGCCCTTCCTTACTGCTCAGTAACATAATAATAACAGCCAGATAAAACAGTGATTTGGCACTCAATAACTCGTTTCCCTTCTTAATAGCCAAACTATAAATCCCAAATGGCCTCATATAGCATAGAAGCCATAGGGCTGAAAAGAACATATTTTCAATGTTGTTTAAGAAAAAAAAAAGAGATCTTGCCAAGAGTTGAAAATAAGAGTGCTCTTTCTCCCAGTTCCTTTGTCTTTGTAATCCTGCAGTCCTACAGATCAACACAAAACTATGCTCCTTTTCTCCTCAACTTCAATACTTATACACACAGCAACATGGTGATTTTCTTACTGTATTCTCAGAAATGACTTGCTGCAATGACAGATTTAGGTAAATAATTCTGTCTTTCTAAGAGAAAGAAAAACATATGATACCCATTAATCTTATTCTGTGGTTTAACACCCAGCTTCCCCAGAGCTACTCACGAAGGACTAGCATGGGTCTAATAGAGAAATCTTGGGTATTAGGAGGGTCACACATTTTATGGAAGCTTCCTTGTAAACTAAATCCAAGTAATTTATTCATGATGGTATCTATTTCAGTTGTAAAGAGACAGAATGAAAAAAAAATACAGTCTGAACAGTGATTTGAAAACAGAAATGCTTGGGCTTTGCTCCCAGCCTTAATGTCAACTGCCTCTATAGCCTCCCTGCATCCCAGAAGACTACTCCAAGGATTAATTAGCTTCTTATATGGTTCAAATGTAAAAATGTGCTAAATAAACATATGACAAATTGAACTTCTGAGAGGGAAAAAAGACCTAAGTTGGGGAGGGGGTTGGAGAATGGTCATAGAATAATAGATTGTTTAATGTTTGTCATTCTTATTTTAGAACAATAGAAAGAAAATATCCCTAAGCGGTATATTGCTTTATATAAGCTGAAAGAGGGGGGATAAAAAGGTTAAAAAATCATCAGAAGCTAATAGAATACTGTGATCCATATCCAGAGACTAGAAGTGGGAGGCTGAGTGAAGATGAGGATGAACTATATAATAATGTAATTCAAGGCTTTGTGGGTAGGAAAAAAATAGCGAATCTTTCAAGAAAGAAAATAGGACACTGATCTTAAGAGGCAGAGAGCATTGTGGTACAAAAAGCAAGAGATGAGACTAGATAATTAGATAGACTTGTCCCAGAGGAAATAAATCAAGAGGAAGAGGAGGTGGGTAATATTAATGTTGTAGGTAGGTGGACACTGTAATACCAAGCCAGTGTTACTGAACCAAAACACAGGAGATGAGACCTGATGTAATCAAAACTGCAGGGAATGATGGAAAATTAGAGAGAAAATTTATAGCAGTAAGATAATAAGCAAGTCATAAAGTGTAACTTATCAGGTTGAATAAAGAAAAAACACAGTAAAATGCAGAGGAGGTGGACAGTGAGAATATGATCCAGAATGCAGTTTCAGTCAGGTATTGGAATATGAAGGAAGAGAGAAATGGAACCATAACACAAAAGAAAGAAAATAAGATGATACTAAAGTGAGGGGCAGGACCTTATAGGAAGAGACTTGTAGCATAATAAGATCAAATATGGAACTTTGACATGCATGCTATCTAGGACTTCAATAAAGAAAGAGTTCAAAAGCAGGAACAGAACAATATTGGTACATACATTGAACCCAGTATCTTTTCCTCATAATTATCCTGCATGTCCAGTTTGCATTTGCTTCTGTAGAATGAATGTAGACACCTGCCCAGATCACTGTGTTATCATATTAGCCTGTCATCCAAGAAAATCACAGTCAGAGCTTGCATCCCCTGTTAAGAGGTCCAAATGCCATTATTCCCCATTATTTCCTTTCAGGCCAGCGATTCTGCTCAACAACTTTGCTTGTGCTTTCATCAGTCAAGACCTTTGGGAAACCTGCTTCATGGGCGTCAACCATTTAACTCTGGAGCTTTTTAAATTTTTTGACAGGAGTTTTTTAAAAGTTAAAACCTTGCTATGAGCTTTTCTTTGCTTATCTTTATTTTACACAAAGTTGCACCCAAAATGCTTACAGAGCATTTCTTGAAACCCAGACTACAAAATTATTGGTGATTTAGCTAGTTACCTCTTCTGAATAGGCCAGATAAAAGCCATAAAGCTTAATTATGTAATAAAGTTTCCTTCTAAATATCAAAGTCCCTAAGAGAACAATCATTTGCAGTATCCAGACCAAGATTTTGTGTGAAAGATCACCGAGTATCCCACACAGGTTTAAGGCACAGACTGCTACTGCTTAATGGTTGCACCTCCAGCCCTGCCTCAGTTACTTAACCCTCTGCCTGCTCTGCTTTATGTAACCCACACTAATTGATCCACAAAAGGTATAGGAACCTTGGTTTTAGAATGAAACTCCCTCTTTATATGTTGCCTTAATCATTCTTGAATTGTTTAATCCAAAATAAGGACAGTAGCCCCACCCACAAATTACCCCAACTAGCCACTCAAGATTGACCCATTTTTCTATTGAAACAACTTGTTTGATACACTGGCTTGTAATTATTATTATTCCTAATAACTTCTTCAGTACGAAAGTCAGTGCTCATTGCATAAAATAAAATATACAGAAAAGACACACACAAAAGACAATAGAGACAAAGACTTGAGTAAACATTTCTCCATAGAAGAAACACAAATGGCCAACAAGCACCCCAAAATGTTGACATCACTAATTATTAGAAAAATGCAAATCAGTTGGGCATCATGGTGCATGCCTGAAATTCCAGCTACTTGAGAGGATAAGAAGGAGAATTATAAGTTCCAAGCCAGCCTGAATAACTTACTTAGACCTGTCTCAAAATATAAATAAAAATGAAAGGAAAAGGTCTGAGAATGTAGCTCAGTGGAATAGTGGCCCTGGGTTCCATCCCTAGCACTGTGAAAAAAACAAACATAGGAAATAACAAGCCTTGGCAGAGATGTGGAACAAACAAAACCCTTGTGCACCGTTGGTGGGAATACAAACTGGTACAGCCAATGTGAAAATAATACAAAGCTTCCTCAAAAAATTAAAATTAGAATTACCATATGATTAAGTAATCCTATCTCTGGGTGTATATCCAAAAACTTGAAAGCAGGATTTCAAAGAGATAATTGCACACCTGTGTTCATTACAACCATATTCACAATAGCCAAGAGGTAAGAAAGCAACCTGAATGTCCATCAACAGATGAATGGAAAGAAGAAAATGTAGTAGATACATGCAATGGAATGTAATTCGGTCTTAAAAAGAGAACAGAATCCTGTCACATGTCACAACATTGATGAACTTTGAGGACATTGTACTAAATGAAATAAACCAGTAACAAAAAGACAAATACTGTATAATTCCACTACTATACAGTGTCAAGATTAGTCAAACTTATAGAAGGTAGTTGCCAGGGATTTGGGAGAGGGAAAAGGAGAAATGTCATTCAATGGGAATAGTTTAAAAGTTCTAGAGATTTGTACTAAATCATATACTTAAAAATGACAGTACTAAATCATATATTTAAAAATGGTTAAGATAGTGAATTTTATTTATGCATTTTTTACCACAATTAAAAGTCTAGAGAATTTAGATGCAGCAGTAGTAGCTTGAAAAGCACTCTATGTATTGAAGCTTATTAACTTGCTAGGCCTGGAACATTGTCATGGTATGAATGAGCCTGGGGTTGGTCTATTGGAGGATACCAGACTACATCTCAGCAGACAGCTAATCAGACATCATATAACTAAACCAGGGACCAAACAGCCATTCAGCCACCAGCCAACCTAGTATCCAATCACAGACACAAGTAAGACCCACTACAAAGATCTACTGAGCCTGACCCAGGTCAGCACCATCTACTGAACACAGTCCAAAATGTTAATCTACCAATTCTTTAGCAAAATAATAGATTTTTATAAAGGGAAAACAAATCACTCATCACTCAATTTGTCAGAGAAAGCAAATGGTGAATTTACATAAATTGCATGTATGTGTGCAAATATATATACACACCCATTTATACATTGGGAGTATATTCTTTCCTGGTCTGAAATGTATTTATCTGGTTTCATTTGTACCATTGTCATAATAGCATTCTGTCATTCATTCACATACTTTTTAAATTCTAATGTCTTGTTGTGGAGCATTAGGTTGTTTTCCAATATTATATTAAAAATGATGTTGACATGAGCACTTTGTGGATATATATGTTACACAGTCATGATTATTGTCTTAGGATGAATTCTTAGGCATGGGATATCTGGGTTGAAAGTATGCAATATAAATTATTCAGAAGTCTTAAAAGCATGAATTAAATTCTCTTTAAAAGAGAAGGTGAGCTGGGCGTGGTGGCACATGCCTGTAATCCCAGCAGCTTGGAAGGCTGACGCAGGAGGATCACAAGTTGAGTTCAAAGCCAGCCTCAGCAAAAGCAAGGCACCATAGGGCTGGGGATGTGGCTCAAGTGGTTAGCGCGCTTGTCTGGCATGCATGCGGCCTGGGTTCGATCCTTAGCACCACATACAAACAAAGATATTGTGTCTGCTGAAAACTGAAAAATAAATATTAAAAAATTCTCTCTCTCTCTCTTAAAAAAAAGCAAGGCACTAAGCAACTCAGTGAGACCCTGTCTCTAAATAGGGCTGGGGATGTGGCTCAGTGGTCAAGTGTCCCTGAGATTAATCCTCAGTACCAAAAAGAGAGGGAGGAGTCAATTTTCTTTTCACATCCAGTCACTAAGTTACACATTTTTTAAATCCAGCATTGTTGTACTGTAAAAATCATTTGATTAGCCACATTGGTGAACAGATCAAAAAAGACATCTCTAGGCAATGGGAACAGATATTAATGGGCAAGTTCTTATTATAGATGAGTGACATACAAATGCAACCCAAAGATAAAAAAAAATCTACTGCTATAGTTTCAGTGTCTGCCTGGTCTATAAAATGTACCAAAATTTTTCAGTGCCTGTGGTGAAATGTAGCAACAATTTCAGAGCATTAACAGGCACTAATGCTATAAGAACCACTAAATTACATGTGCATAAATGCCTTCCAAATATTTAGTTCTATCCACACCCTTGAAGAAATAACATTAAGGTCTATTTATTGTTCCTCTCCATCTATTTTAAACGCCAGCCAATCTATGAATGGTACATATCAGAAGGCTGTTCAGCTGAAGACATCATTAAAGTGGCATAAATCAACATTTTATTAAGTAAAACTTCATCATAGCTAAATATTTTGGACTTCAAGAAAGGAACTCTTTGTTCTTTTCAAACAAGGAACAAATAGATGTCTATTTCCTCTTATACCCTGCAATGCAAATATGACCTAAGTCTCACATGTGTGCTTGGGTGGGGAAAAAGAGAAATATTTGTGGGATTGGGGATGTAGCTCAATGGTAGAGCACTTGACTAGCATGTGTAAGACCTTGGGTTCAATCCCCAGCACCACAAATACACATATACTCACACAAACAAAACACAAACCTTAATCAGAATAGAGCATTTAGCTTATGCCCAATATGATGAGTATAGACTAGACCATTTGGATAATATTCAATAATCAGTGAATTCTGGGTGACTAATATTTTGGGGGCATCTCCCATAAGCATAGAGTTTAGGGACTTACTCACCATCAATAATGTATTAATGGAGTTTTGACAGTTCTTGGCCATTCTCTAACTATTTCTTTAAGGTTTAGCAGAATTTTGAATCAGTGTGAAGGCAACCAAGAAGTATCCCTCTAGGTTGATCTCTGCATCTCAAATTATATAGGAGCTGCTTAGGAATAATTGTTTCTATTTTATACCTTTATTTTATTTATTTTATGTGATGCTGAGGATCAAACCCAGTGCCTCACATGTGCTAGGCAGGCACTCTACCACTGAGCCACAACCCCAGCCCCAGTAACTGTTTCTATAAAGTTAGAGAAGCTTGGTAGTAAACTACTGTCCTTAAATATAAAGTTTCCTTTTCTGATTCCTGGAGAGTATATGAAATTGGGAGGAGAGGTCAGTCCATGTGACTAGGAGAGCATCTCCAACAATATCACAGTTGGGGTTAAAAAGTCTCACCAAACCCCAAGAAAACTCTCTCTACTGTTACTCCCTAAACAAAGCAAATAGTGGGAAAATATCTTAGGGAGTTCTAACAATGGAGCCAAGTCAGTGTGAAATTGAACACTGAGAACAAATTTTAAAAGACGCTGTCGTTTTATTTTGGCAATTGTTAAAAATAATTTTATTTCTTTTGGTAGTGGCCACTGGGATCAGGAACTTGTTTTCCCCTGCCACCACTGCCACCACTCCCATGCCTTGAACTGTAAACAAAAGCTTGTTAATATAGCACTGGGAAGGTGGTTTTGACTCTCTCAAAAATAGGAGCATGATTTCTTTCTCTTTCATTTGTAAAGCTCTGTGTGAGTTTGCAGACAGCACTGACAGTGCTGATGAGAGAAATGGTTCAAATACCCTATTGGTCTAGACTTGACATATGCCTACATGTGTGCATTTACTCATGCATGCACGTGCACACACACACAATTACTGGCAATGGGTTCAAGTAAACATTTCTTCTCACAATATATTTTAGAAAAAAAATCTCAAGAGACTTTTATGGTTTTAGCATTTATACTTCAAATGTGATATTTAGCAAGACACAAAAACCTCTCTTGTTCTTGAATTCTCTCTCACTCTCTTGCTTTCTCCCTCTCTCCCTCTTTCCTTAAAAGAAACTTAAGTTTAAAAGTTCATCTGGCTTATAACCTAGACAGGGTAGATTTAGGGTATTCCAAATCTAAGATCTATGATTTAATTCTATCTCCCCTAACACCCAAATGTGTTTTCAATGTTTTCTTTTTAACCAAAGTTTTGGTTTTTATCTTTCGGTTTTATTATCTTTCAGTTTCTCACTTGAGGAATGTTGGTCTTGGACATCCCTGAGGTGTATTATTTGTAGGTACGGAAAATAGAATGAGATTGTGGGCAAGCAAAACTTTCAAGCACATAAATGGAAATGAAAGTACAAGAGCACAGTAATTAACACAGATGAAAATAGTTTGTATTCTTCCTTAGAATTCTTTTGGGTGATAAATTACCTTAGCTGGAAACTATATTTTCAAGTTGTAAATCTTCATATTAGTAACGACTTCCCCATATCTTGTAATGAAATTAGAGAACAAATATTAAGATGTAGTCTTTATTTATCTGTAAAATTATAATACCAGAGCAACAGCATTAACCTGCACATGAAATTAGGACCACAAGTTATTACTTGATGGCCATTTTCCCACTAAAGAAACTAGGAAGTAGTGAGTAGATAGAAATGCAGGATAACTACAATTCACAGTCCTATAACTTATCAAGTGATTAAAAGATTTCCATTGAAGAGAATAACTTATGCTGGAAGTATTTATTTTAGTTTGAAAAATTTTAATGTATTGAAAATTAAGTTGACTGCAAAGGAAAATCAGGGTATTTCAAAGAATGCATCTTTGAAAAGTACATTTATAACACCTGAATGACTATTTTTCTGTAGAATACTATTGTAAGTGGATATCTATAGTTTCTCACATGTTACAAATGTTCCAGCCCACTGTTAAACTGGAGAACAGTACATCAGAAAAAAAGTGTGTGTCTGTTACTTTCTCTGAGCATCCAGTGAGAGCTTTGGCTACCTTACTCCAAAAACCACCTGGAGGGATTAAACTCAGAACTTAGCATAACCCTCAAACATGAACACGAATTCCTGCTTACCATTCACTTTCTTTTCAAAAAGTAGGGAGAAGGCTCAGTTTTTTTTTCTTTCTTTTTTTTATTGGTTGTTCAAAACATTACAAAGCTCATGATATATCATCTTTCATACATTTGACTCAAGTGGGTTATGAACTCCCATTTTTACCCCAAATACAAATGGCAGAATCACATCGGTTACACACTCACATTTTTGCATAATGGCATATTCGTGACTGTTGTATTCTGCTACCTTTCCTATCCCCTACTATCCCCCCTCCCCTCCCATCTTCCCACTCTACCTCATCTGCTGTTTTTCAGTTCTCTCCCTTGTTTCCCCCCCTTTCCCCTCACAACCTCTTATGTGTAATTTTGTGTAACATTGAGGGTCTCCTACCATTTCCATATGATTTCCCTTCTTTCTCTCTTTCTCTCCCCCCACTCGACTCTGTTTAATGTTAATCTTTTCCTCATGCTCTTCCTCCCTGTTCTGTTCTTAATTGCTCTCTTTATATCAAAGAAGACATTTGGCATTTGTTTTTTAAGGATTGGCTAGCTTCGCTTAGCATAATCTGCTCTAATGCCATCCATTTCCCTGCAAATTCCATGATGTCATTTTTTAATGCTGCATAATACTCCATTGTGTATAAATGCCACATTTTTTTTATCCATTCACCTAGGTTGGTTCCACAGTATAGCTATTGTGAATTGTGCCGCTATGATCATTGATGTGGCAGTATCCCTATAGTACGCTCTTTTAAGATCTTCAGGGAGTAGTCCGAGAAGGGCGATAGCTGGGTCAAATGGTGGATTCATTCCCAGTTTTCTCAGGAATCTCCATACTGCTTTCCAAATTGGCCTCACTAATTTGCAGTCCCACCAGCAATGTACAAGTGTACCCTTTTCCCCACATCCTCACCAACACTTATTGTTGTTTGACTTCATAATGGCTGCCAATCTTACTGGAGTGAGATGGTATCTTAGGGTGGTTTTGATTTGCATTTCTCTGACTGCTAGAGATGGTGAGTATTTTTTCATGTACTTGCTGATTGATTGTATGTCCTCCTCTGAGAAGTGTCTGTTCAGGTCCTTGGCCCATTTGTTGATTGGGTTATTTGTTATCTTATTGTTTAATTTTTTGAGTTCTTTGTATATTCTGGATATTAGGGCTCTATCTGAAGTGTGAGGGGTAAAAATTTGTTCTCAGGATGTAGGCTCCCTATTTACCTCTCTTATTGTTTCTCTTGCTGAGAAAAAACTTTTTAGTTTAAGTAGGTCCCATTTGTTTATTCTTGTTATTAATTCTTGGGCTATGGGCGTCCTCTTAAGGAATTTGGAGCCCGACCCCACAGTATGGTTGATTCCCAAGTATCTTATTTTCTTTGAGGATATTGTGAATGGAGTGGTTTTCCTCATTTCCATTTCAGAAGTTTTGTTGCTGATATACAGGAATGCCTTTGATTTATGCGTGTTGATTTTATAACCTGCCACTTTGCTGAATTCATTTATTAACTCTAGCAGTTTCTTTGTAGACCCTTTTGGGTCTGTTAAATATATTATCATGGAGGGGGGACGATGGCGGGAAAGGGAGAGCATTTCCCCCGTGTACCGCGTCACTGTGCGGGAGAATGACGAGTTAGAACAGCTAAAAGCTATCTTGTTAGGAATTTCCAGCAAAATTGGGGTGCTCCAAAACCTAGAGGAAGGATTTCCATCGCACGAAGATCAGCTACGGGGGCTCAAACGTGAGAGATTTGTCCGCACGGAGGGTCACACTGCTTATTCAGCAAATCGCCCTGCGGCTAGAGTCTGCGGTGCGTGCCTGGGAAACGAGGAGATAGCAACACAAAGATACGGTGCTGCAGTTTCTGCGGGCTTCTGCCAGCTGTGCAATCACCGTACTCAGTGCTGAATTCTGGGTTTGAGACAGGGAAGGAAGCGGTCCAATTCAGTTCTCCACACCAGTCAGACCACAGAGGAAGCCAGCGGCCACCATCTTGGAGAGCTGATGTCACCATCCCTGTTTTCGACTGATCGCAGCTCATTCAGCCATATCAGGCTCAGTGCTAAATAACCCGTGGAAACTGCTTCTTGGAGCCTGCTCCTATCAGAACATACACCGAGCACGAAGCGGCCGAATTCCGGCTCCCGGAACTGCTCTGGCCCAGGGCTAAAGAACCCGCAGAAACTGCTTCTCGGTCCGGGTCCTGCTGAATACTGTGGAGGTAAATACCAACCTAGCCTTCGTGGGCAGTGGCAACAGGACTGAGACGGGGCTTGTGAGGGCCGGTCAGGACTCACCCGTTGCTTTGATCACCGGCAAAGGGAACGAAATGCTGCCATTCTCATGGGATACCAACATGGCAGAGATCTGATGTCATCAGAAAGCGGCGGAGGAGAGAACTTCATCCATACCAGTGGCGACAGAAACAGTTGGTCTCCTGGTAAAGAAAGTGAGTCACAAACACCCGAGTCTCTCTCTCTTTGTCATCAAGCCAGAGGGGCAGAGCAGAGCCGCCGCCCGTGCCCAGAACAGGCCCAGCGGCCCTCCAGCATGGTAGTCACGTAACCCCAATTGGAGTAGGGGCAGAGCAGAGCCGCCACCCGCGCCCGCATGGTAGGCAGATCTGCGACGGATCGGCAGAACAGACCCAGCGGACCGCGGGCGTGGTAGGAGGGGCAGGGCAGATCTGCCGCCCACGCCTGCAAGGTAGGCAGACCTGAGCCATACCGGCGGATCAGGCCCAGCGGTCTGCCTACATGGTACACACATCACCCCAATTGGAGTAGGGGCAGAGCAGAGCCTTCGCCCGCGCCCGGATCAGGCCCAGCGGCCCACCGGTGTGGTAGTCACGTAACCCCAATTGGAGTAGGGGCAGAACAGAGCCGCCATCCGCACCTGCCCGCAAGGTAGGCAGACCTGCGACCAACCAGCAGAACAGGTCCACGGGTGTGGGAGGAGGGGCAGAGCAGAGCCGCCACCCATGCCTGAAAGTTAGGCAAACCTGCGACCGACCAGCGGAACAGGCCCAGTGGCCTACTGGCGCGACAGACAAGTCACCCCATTTGGAGTAGGGACAGAGAAGAGCTGCCGCCCGTGCCCGCAAGGTAGGCAGACCTGCGACCGACCGGTGGAACAGGCCCATCGGCCGGCCAGGGTGGTAGGCACTTCACCCCAATTGGAGTAGGAGCAGAGCAGAGCCTTCGCCCGCGCCCAGGACAGGCCCAGCGGACCGTGGGTGTGGTAGACAAATCACACCAATTGGAGGAGGGGCAGAGCAGAGCCTCCACCCGCACCTGCAAGGTAGGCATACCTGCCACGAACCGGCGGATCAGGCCCAGCGGCCTGCCGGCGTGCTACACACATCACACCAATTGCAGTAGGGGGAGAGCACAGCCGCCGGCCACGCCCGGAACAGGCCCAGCAACCTGCCGGTGTGGTAGTCACGACACCCCAATTGGAGTAGGGGCAGAGTAGAGCTGCCACCTGCGCCCTAAAGGTAGGCAGACCTGCGACTGACCAGCGGAATAGTCCCAGTGGCCTGCTGGTGTGACAGACACATAACCCCATTTGGAGAAGGGGCAAAGCAGAACCGCCGCCCGTGCCCGCAAAGTAGGCATACCTGCGACCGACCGGTGGAACCGGCCCTGCGGCCGGCCAGGGTGTTAAGCACGTCACCCCAATTGGAGTAGGAGCAGAGCAGAGCCTTCGCCCGCGCCCAGAACAGGCCCAGAAGTCCGTGGGTGTGGTAGACAAGTCACAACAATTGGAGGAGGGGCAGAGCAGAGCCGCTGCCCGCGCCTGCAAGGTAGGCAGACCTGCGACCGACCAGCAGAACAGGCCCAAGGTCCGCGGGTGTGGTAGACACGTCACACCAATTGGAGGAGGGGCAGACCAGAGCTGCCGCCCGCGCCTGCAAGGTAGACAGACCGACGCCCAACCCTGCAAGAGAGACTTTTCAACTATACAAGAGCAATATAAATATATAGGGGGAAAATTTTTTCAAAAACACAACAGTTTCACCAAGCAGAAAGAAACGCAAGCAGTATGAAAAGACAAGGAAAGAAAGGACCACAAGCAATGCAGGTCAACTCAACTTTAGAAGAGGTAACAGCTGCAGCAGATGGAATGTCAGATATAGAATTCAGGATATACATGCTTCAGATGATCTGGAGTCTCAAGGAAGACATTAGACAGCAAAATCAGACAATGAAAGATCGCTTCGAAAATGAATTACACAAACAAATCCAGGAAGCAAAAGATCAACTATACAGGGAGATAGAGGTTATAAAAAACAATCAAACAGAAATCCTAGAAATGCAGGAAGTAATAAACCAACTTAAAAACTCAATTGAGAATACTACCAGCAGAGTAGAACACTTAGAAGGTAGAACATCAGACAATGAAGACAAAGTATTTCAACTTGAAAAGAACATAGACAGCTCAGCAAGACTGTTAAGAAACCATGAGCAGAACATCCAAGAAATATGGAATAACATAAAGAGACCAAACTTAAGAGTCATTGGGATACAGGAAAGTATAGAGGTCCAAACCAAAGGAATGAGCAATCTATTCAATGAAATAATACGAGAAAACTTCCCAGACTTGAAGAATGAGACAGAATCCCAAATCCTAGAAGGCTACAGGACGCCAAATGTGCAAAATCATAAGAGATCCACACCTAGACACATTATAATGAAGATGCCCAACATACAGAGTAAGGAGAGAATTTTAAAAGCTACAAGAGAAAGGAAGCAGATTACATTTAGGGGTAAGCCAATCAGGATAACAGCAGATCTTTCAACACAGACTCTGAAAGCTAGAAGATCCTGGAATAACATATTTCAAACACTGAAAGAAAATGGGTTCCAACCAAGAATTGTGTATCCAGCGAAATAAAGCTTCAGGATGGAAGATGAAATTAAAACCTTCCACGATAAACAAAAGTTAAAAGAATTTGCAGCTAGAAAACCATCTCTTCAAAACATCCTCGGCAAAACATTACAGGAAGAGGAAATGGAAAATAAGAATGAAAACCAACAGTGGGAGGTAGGACAGTAAAGGGGGGAAAATAATCAAAGAGGAAAACAAACCATGTTTAGTAACATGAATAAACAAATATGGCTGGAAGAACAACCCATATCTCAATAATAACCATAAATGTTAATGGCTTAAACTCACCAATTAAGAGACACAGGCTAGTAGAATGGATCACAAAACAAGACTCAACAATATGCTGCCTACAGGAGACGCATTTGATAGGAAAAGACATACATACATAGACTGAAGGTGAAAGGTTGGGAAAAATCATATCACTCATATGGACTTCGGAAACAAGCAGGAGTGTCCATACTCATATCAAATAAAATAGATTTCAAGCCAAAGTTAATCAAAAGTTAAAAGAGGGTCACTACGTAATGCTCAATGGAACCATACACCAACAAGACATAACATTCATAAATATATATTCCCCAAACAATGGTGCAGCTATGTTCATCAAACAATCTCTTCTCAAGTTCAAGAGTCTAATAGACCACCATACAATAATCATGGGAGACTTCAACACACCTCTCTCGCCACTGGACAGATCTTCCAAACAAAAGTTGAATAAGGAAACTATAGAACTCAATAACACAATTAACAACCTAGACTTAATTGACATATATAGAATATACCACCCAACATCAAGCAGTTACACTTTTTTCTCAGCAGCACATGGATCCTTCTCAAAAATAGATCATATATTATGTCACAGGGCAACTCTTAGACAATATAAAGGATTAGAGATAATACCATGCATCTTATCTGATCATAGTGGAATGAAACTGAAAATCAATGATAAAAGAAGGAAGGAAAAATCATGCATCACTTGGAGAATGAACAATAGGTTACTGAATGATCAATGGGTTATAGAAGACATCAAGGAGGAAATTAAAAAATTCTTAGAGATAAATGAAAACACAGACACAACATATTGGAATCTATGGGACACATTGAAAGCAGTTCTAGGAGGAAAATTCATTGCTTGGAGTTCATTCCTTAAAAAAAGAAAAAAAAACAACAAATAAATGATCTCATACTTCATCTCAAAATCCTAGAAAAAGAAGAGCAAAACAACAGCAAAAGAAGTAGAAGGCAAGAAATAATTAAAATCAGAGATGAAATTAATGAAATCGAAACAAAAGAAACAATTGAAAAAATTGACACAACTAAAAGTTGGTTCTTTGAAAAAATAAACAAAATTGACAGACCCTTAGCCATGCTACCGAAGAGAAGAAGAGAGAGAACTCAAATTACTAGCATATGGGATGAAAAAGGCAATATCACAACAGACACTTCAGAAATACAGAAGATAATCAAAAATTATTTTGAATCCTTATACTCCAATAAATTAGAAGATAGTGAAGGCATCGATAAATTTCTTAAGTCATATGATCTGCCCAGATTGAGTCAGGAGGATGTAGACAACCTAAACAGACCAATATCAATTGAGGAAATAGAAGAAACCATCAAAAGACTACCAACTAAGAAAAGCCCAGGACCGGATGGGTATACAGCAGAGTTTTACAAAACCTTTAAAGAGGAACTAATACCAATACTTTTCAAGCTACTTCAGGAAATAGAAAAAGAGGGAGAACTTCCAAATTCGTTCTACGAGGCCAACATCACCCTGATTCCTAAACCAGACAAAGACACTTCAAAGAAAGAAAACTATAGACCAATATCTCTAATGAACCTAGATGCAAAAATCCTCAATAAAATTCTGGCGAATCGGATACAAAAACATATCAAAAAAATTGTGCACCATGATCAAGTAGGATTCATCCCTGGGATGCAAGGCTGTTTCAATATACCGAAATCAATAAATATTATTCACCACATCATTAGACTTAAAAATAAGAATCATATGATCATCTCGATAGATGCGGAAAAAGCATTTGACAAAGTACGGCATCCCTTTATGTTCAAAACTCTAGAAAAACTAGGGATAACAGGAACATACATCAATATTGTAAAAGGAATCTATGCTAAGCCTCAGGCTAGCATCATTCTCAATGGAGAAAAACTGAAGGCATTCCCTCTAAAATCTGGAACAAGACAGGGATGCCCTCTCTCACCACTTCTGTTCAACATAGTTCTCGAAACACTGGCCACAGCAATTAGACAGACGAAAGAAATTAAAGGCATAAAAACAGGAAAAGAAGAACTTAAATTATCACTATTTGCAGGTGACATGATTCTATACCTAGCAGACCCAAAAGGGTCTACAAAGAAACTATTAGAGCTAATAAATGAATTCAGCAAAGTGGCAGGATATAAAATCAACACGCATAAATCAAAGGCATTCCTGTATATCAGTGACAAATCCTCTGAAATGGAAATGAGGACAACCACTCCATTCACAATATCCTCAAAAAATTAAAATACTTGGGAATCAACCTAACAAAAGAGGTGAAAGACTTATACAATGAAAACTACAGAAACCTAAAGAGAGAAATAGATGAAGATCTTAGAAGATGGAAAAATATACCGTGTTCATGGATAGGCAGAACTAACATCATCAAAACGGTGATATTACCAAAAGTTCTCTATAGGTTTAATGCAGTGCCAATCAAAATCCCAATGGCATTTCTTGTAGAAATAGAGAAAGCAATCATGAAATTCATATGGAAAAATAAAAGACCCAGAATACCAAAAACAATGCTAAGCAGGAAGTGTGAATCAGGCGGTATAGCGATACCAGACTTCAAACTATACTACAGAGCAATAGTAACAAAAACAGCATGGTACTGGTACCAAAACAGGCAGGTGGACCAATGGTACAGAATGGAGGACACAGAAACCAATCCACAAAACTACAAATATCTTATATTTGATAAAGGGGCTAAAAGCATGCAATGGAGGAAGGATAGCATCTTCAACAAATGGTGCTGGGAAAACTGGAAATCCATATGCAACAAAATGAAACTGAATCCCTTTCTCTCGCCATGCACAAAAGGTAATTCAAAATGTATCAAGGAGCTTGATATCAAATCAGAGACCCGGCGTCTGATAGAAGAAAAAGTTGGCTACGATCTACATACTGTGGGGTCGGGCTCCAAATTCCTCAATAGGACACCCATAGCACAAAAGTTAATAACTAGAATCAACAAGTGGGACTTACTCAAACTAAAAAGTTTTTTCTCAGCAAAAGAAACAATAAGAGAGGTAAATAGGGAGCCTACATCCTGGGAACAAATCTTTACTCTTCACATTTCAGATAGAGCCCTAATATCCAGAGTATACAAAGAACTCAAAAAATTAGACATTAAGATAACAAACAACCCAATCAACAAATGGGCCAAGGACCTGAACAAACACTTCTCAGAGGAGCACATACAATCAATCAACAAGTACATGAAAAAATGCTCACCATCTCTAGCAGTCAGAGAAATGCAAATCAAAACCACCCTAAGATACCATCTCACTCCAGTAAGATTGGCAGCCATTATGAAGTCAAACAACAACAAGTGCTGGCGAGGATGTGGGGAAAAGGGTACACTTGTACATTGCTGGTGGGACTGCAAATTGGTGCAGCCAATTTGGAAAGCAGTATGGAGATTTCTTGGAAAGCTGGGAATGGAACCACCATTTGACCCAGCTATTCCCCTTCTCGGTCTATTCCCTAAAGACCTAAAAAGAGCATGCTACAGGGACACTGCTACATCAATGTTCATAGCAGCACAATTCACAATAGCAAGACTGTGGAACCAACCTAGATGCCCTTCAATAGACGAATGGATATAAAAAATGTGTCATTTATACACAATGGAGTATTACTCTGCATTAAAAAATGACAAAATCATAGAATTTGCAGGGAAATGGATGGCATTAGAGCAGATTATGCTAAGTGAAGGTAGCCAATCCCTAAAAAAACAAATTCCAAATGTCTTCTTTGATATAAGGAGAGTAACTAAGAACAGAGTAGGGACGAAGAGCATGAGAAGAAGATTAACATTAAACTGGGATGAGAGGTGGGAGGGAAAGGGAGAGAGAAGGGAAATTGCATGGAAATGGAAGGAGACCCTCATGGTTATACAAAAGTACATACAAGAGGAAGTGAGGGGAAAGGGAAAAATAATACAAGGGGGAGAAATGAATGACAGTAGAGGGGGTAGAGAGAGAAGAGGGGAGGGGAGGGGGTATAGTAGAGGATAGGAAAGGCAGCAGAACACAACAGACACTAGTATGGCAATATGTAAATCAATGGATGTGTAACTGATGTGATTCTGCAATTTGTATACGGGGTAAAAATGGGAGTTCATAATCCACTTGAATCAAAGTGTGAAATATGATATATCAAGAACTATGCAATGTTTTGAACAACCAACAAAAAAAAAATTAAAAATATATATATTATCATGTCATCTGCAAATAGCAATAATTTAAGTTCTTCTTTTCCTATTTTTATGCCTTTAATTTCTTTTGTCTGTCTAATTGCTCTGGATAGTATTTCAAGAACTAAATTGAATAGAAGTGGTGATAGAGGGCATCCCTGTCTTGTTCCAGATTTTAGAGGGAATGCCTTCAGTTTTTCTCCATTTAGGATGATGGTAGCCTGAGGCTTCGCACATATAGCTTTTACAATGTTGAGGTAAGTTCCTGTTATCCGTAGTTTTTCTAGTGTTTTGAACATAAAGGGATGCTGTACTTTGTCAAATGCTTTTTCCGCATCTATCGAGATGATCATATGGTTCTTGTCTTTAAGTCTATTGATGTGGTGAATAGCATTTATTGATTTCCGTATATTGAACCAGCCTTGCATCCCAGGGATGAATCCTACTTGATCATGGTGCACAAGTTTTTTGATATGCTTTTGTATTCAATTCGCCAGGATTTTATTGACAATTTTTGCATCCAAGTTCATTAGAGATATTGGTCTGTAGTTTTCTTTCTTTGAAGTGTCTTTGTCTGGTTTTGGGATCAGGGTGATGTTGGCCTCATAGAATGAATTTGGAAGAGCTCCTTCTTTTTCTATTTCTTGAAATAGCTTGAAAAGTATTGGTATTAATTTTTCTTTGAATATTTTGTAACACTCCGCTGTATACACATCCGGTCCAGGGCATTTCTTGGTTGGTAGTCTTTTGATGGCTTCTTCTATTTCTTCCTTTGTTATTGGTCTGTTTAAATTGTGTGTGTCTTCCTGACTCAATCTGGGCAGATTTTATGACTTAAGAAATTATTCGATATCTTCACTATCTTCTATTTTATTAGAATATAGGGTTTCAAAATACTTTCTAATTATCTTCTGTATTTCTGTAGTGTCTGTTGTGATATTGCCTTTTTCATCCCGTATGTTAGTAATTTGAGCTCTCTCTCTTCTTCTCTTAATTAGCATGGCTAAGGGCCTGTCGATCTTATTTATTTTTTCAAAGAACCAACTTTCAGTTTTATCAATTTTTTCAATTTTTTTGTTTCGATTTCGTTGATTTCTGCTCTGATTTTAATTATTTCTTGTCTTCTACTACGTTTGCTGTTGTTTTGATCTTCCTTTTCTAGGTTTTTGAGGTGTAGTGTGAGTTCATTTATTTGTTGGTTTTTTCTTTTTTTGAGGAAAGAACTCCAGGAAATGAATTTCCCTCTTAAAACTGCTTTCATTGTGTCCCATAGATTCCAGTATGTTGTGTCTGTATTGTCATTTGTCTCTAAGAATGTTTTTTATCTCCTCCTTTATGTCTTCTGTAACCCATTGATCATTCAGTAACATATTGTTCATTTTCCATGTACTGTAGGATTTTTCCTTCCTTCTTTTATCATTGATTTCCAGTTTCATTCCATTATGATCAGATATGGTGCATGGTATTATCTCCACACCTTTATATTTACTAAGAGTTGCCCTATGGCATAATATATGGTCTATCTTTGAGTAGGATCCATGTGCTGCTGAGAAGAACGTGTATCCACTTGATGATGGTTGATATATTCTATATATGTCTGTTAAGTCTAGGTTATTGATTGTGTTATTGAGTTCTATAGTTTCTTTATTCAGCTTTTGTCTAGAGTATCTGTCTAATGGTGAGAGCGGTGTGTTGAAATCACCCATAATTATTTTGTTGTAGTCAATTTGATTCTTGAACTTGAGGAGAGTTTGTTTTATGAATGTTGCAGCACCATTGTTTGGTGCATACAAATTGATAATGGTTATGTCTTGTTGGTGGATGGTTCCTTTTAACAGTATATAGTGTCCTTCTTTATCCCTTTTGATTAATTTAGGTTTGAAGTTGATTTTACTCGATATGAGTATGGCCACTCCTGCTTGCTTCCGAGGGTCATATGAGTGGTATGATTTTCCCAACCTTTTACCTTCAGCCTGTGTATGTCTTTTCCTATCATATGAGTCTCCTGAAGGCAGCATATTGTTGGATTTGTTTTTTTGATCCAGGTTCCTAGCCTATGTCTCTTGATTGGTGAATTTAGGCCATTAACATTTAAGGTTACAATTGAAATATGGTTTGTACTTCCAGTCATGTTTAATTATTTATTTATTTTAGTTTGGCTAGTTTTTACTTTTTGGTTATTTTCCTCCCCCTTTACTGAGATACCTCCCACTGTTAGTTTTGGGCACTATTTTCCAATTCCTCTTCTTGTAGTATTTTGCTCAAAATGCTTTGCAGTGCTGGTTTTCTGGCTGCGAATTCTTTTAGCTTTTGTTTATTGTGAAAGATTTTAATTTCATTGTCAAATCTGAAGCTTAATTTTGCTGGATACAGTATTCTTGGTTGGAATCCATTATTTTTCAGCGTTTGAAATACATTGTTCCAGGATCTTCTCACTTTCAAAGTCTGTGATGAAAAATCAGTTGTTAACCTAATTGGTTTACCCCTGAATGTAATCTGCCTCCTTTCTCTTGTAGCTTTTAATATTCTCTCCTTGTTCTGTATGTTGGCCATCTTCATAATTATATGTCTTGGAGTTGGTCTATTACGGTTTTGAATGTTTGGGGTCCTGTAGGCTTCCAGGATTTGGCAATCCATTCCATCTTTCATCTCTGGGAAATTTTCTAGAATTATTTCATTTAATAGGTTGTCCATTCCTTTGGTTTGAATCTCTATGCCTTCTTCTATCCCGATGACTCTCAAATTTGTTTTTTTAATGACATCCCATATCTCTTGAATAGATTGCTTGTGAGATTTAAGCATCTTTTCTGTGTTGACTATATTCTTTTCAAGTTGATAAACTTTGTCTTCATTATCTGATATTCTGACTTCTACTTGATCTAGTCTATTTGTAATATTCTCATTTGAGTTTTATTTTGGTTTATAGTTTCCTGCATTTCTAGGATTACTGTTTGATTTTTTTAAGATCTCTATCTCCTGGTAAAGCTCGTTCTTTGCCATTTGAATTTGTTTGTTTAATTCATTTTCAAAATATACTTTCATTGCTTGGATTTGCTGTCTCATGTCTTCTCTAATATTCCTTTCCAACTGAGTTAGGTATGCCTTGAGTTCTTTCCCTATCCATGTTTCTGATGCTTCTAGGTCCTCTTGTAGATTTAAGTTGTCCTGCATTGTTTGTACTCCTTTTTTCCCTTGTTTTTTCATGTTGTTCACATTACTTCCCAGCTGTATTTGATTGCTGTGTTTCTGCTCTATTCTATAGATTTGTTTTGGTTTTGTATATCTCTGTTGTCTCTCCTTTGTGTTGGTAGACTATGCCTGCTAAAGTGGATTCCGCTGGGAAGGAATTCCGACGGCCGAGCTCCAGTGAAGTCACCTCTCTGCTATGGCGGGCCCCAGGCTCCTTGCCAGGGTGTCCGAATGGGGGGGTGGGACTGGACTGTCTCTGGTTGGTTTCAGCTCCCGGTCGCCTGCGGGCGGGTGGTCTCCAGCCGCCCAGTCGCTATGGCAGCCAGTGGGCGATTGGTCACCGACAGGAGGGCGGACTCCAGCTGCCCAGGCGCGTGGGCAGCGGGTGGGCTGTCTCCGGCGGGCGGGCGATCTCTAGCCGCCCAGTCACTCGGTTGGTCGCCAGCGGGTGTGAGGTCTCCAGCCGCCCAGTCGTGAGGGCCTGGCCTCTAGTCCCCTGGTTTCTCCTGCTACTCCTGGCTTCTCCTGCTAGACCAGTCTTCCCCTGAGTGATGCCTCTCGGCAGTTCAAACTGTACTCTGGGCCTGCCGTTTGCTGGGTGTGGAGGGTGGCTATTGGGAACCCAGGCACTCTATTGTTTTGATTTTTTCCACTTGCCCCTCCCCCAGCGCTGGCAAGACAGGTTTCGTTTTTGCCACTGATGGGAGGGGGAGTTGGAGGTCAGGTGTCTGTAGCTTTCCCCCCGTCTTTATGCAGGCTCGTTCTGATAATCCCTCCCCCAGAAAGCCTAGGAGAGATTTTATGAGAATTCCCTGCTGTATGGGAGATGGGTTGAGTAGCACACACCTGTTTTATTGTTGCAATCTGTCAGAGACTGGCGGTGGTTATGTCAGCTCTCCAAGTTGGTGGCCGCTGGCTTCCTTGGTGGAGTTTACGTTGTGGGGGATAGAACTGGACCATTTCCTTCCCCGTCTGAAATCCCGAACTCAGCCTGGGGCTTAGTGAGGGCACAGCTGGCAGGATTCCACAGAATCCATAGCAACGTTTCTCTCTGCTTGCTGGTCGCTTCTCGGCGGCGCCCCACCGTCTAGAAGGCTCCGTTTTGAGCAAGAGCTGCTACCATGGTCCAAATATTATAGAAAATATAAAAACTATAAGGTTTTAATTCTTAGAATTTAATAAGTCTGAGTACCTACCCTACAGGGAGGTTATAAAAGAGATCCCTACATTAGATTTATCCACTGGGGTCTATTTCCAGTTTTCTTATATTATATCACTTGGAAGTAGGATTTTGGAACATGGTCTTTTTCAGATGATTTTGACAGTTTTCTTCCACAGACACATGTGAATTAACTGCACACTTAGGTAAGATGAAAATGGGTAGACCAAAATTCTATACTGAAACACCTGGGCAAACAAACTAAGTTCAAGTGTCCATAATAACATCCTATTTATATAAATCCATATCCTATTTAATTAAAAATGTGTTGGGCAAGTTCCAGAATGAAATAATAGCTTGTATTTTACTAAAACTCCCGTAGATAAAAATTATAAACTCTGAGAAAAATATAAACATAACTTTTATTTGAAGAAACTGATTACAAAGCAAAAGATGTCAGAAAATGAAGGTGCTTTGACCTTTAAAACAAGAAAATTACATTGGTTGACTATCACTGTCATATACCTTTTCCTCTGACACTGATTCTTAATCTGACTACCATGGAGGCAGAGGAGAGTTTATAAGCAGAGTTTTTAGCTCTCCCCATCTACAGCTCCTTCCTTTGTAGGATTCACCCCCTTCAAATTTCACTCAATATTAACAGCCCCAAAGTTCATTATCTAACACAATAGGCAGAAATGGTTTTGTGTAAATGGCCAGATAATAAATATTTTAGACCACATAAAACCTCTACTCTATATTATTTTCTGTTTTCCTTTTTATATACATTTTAAAAATAGGAAAACCATTTGTAGCTGGAGGGACCTACAAAAACAGACCAAATTTGTTCTCTAGGCTATAATTTGTTTATGATGTTAACACCTCAAGCAAATAGGATTGTTGCGTGTAATATACAAGTATGTGGATTTCCAGAAGGAGAGGGGAGAGAGAGTGGATCACAAAATACATAATGGTGATGGATGTGCAACTCCTCAAATAAACTAAAATTATTGAATAGCAACCTTTAAATGGATGGATATTGCAGTTTATGAATTATAGCTCAATGAAGATTTAATATGATGCATTTGAGAAAGGACAGTCTCTTCAAAAAATGGTGCTGGGAAAATATCCCCATGGAGAAGAATGAAACTAGACTCTTATCTCTTACCATAGACCAAAATTAACTCAATATGGATTGAAAACTTAAACGTAAGGCCTAAAACTACTAGAAGAAAACACAGGTATAATTCTTCAATATATGGGAATGAGTACAAATTTTCAGGATAAGATGCCCAAAGCATGGGACTGGGGTTGTGGCTCAATTGTCTAGCATGTGTGAGGCACTGGGCTCGATTCTCAGCACCACATATAAACAAATATATAAATAAAGGTCCATCAATAACTAATAAACTTTTTTTAAAAAAAGATGCCCAAAGCATAGAAAACAAAAACCAAAATAGGCAAATGGAGTTACATGAAACTAGAAAGCTTTTGCACAGCAAAGGAAAGATGAATAGACTGCAGAGACAATCTACAGAATTTCCCCCCTTTTTTATTTTTATACTCTCTTAAAAATGTAAAATCCATTCTTTGCTCGAGAAAATATCAGAAAAGTATGCATTAATCAGTCAATTAATAGCTAGAATGCATAAAGAACTCCGAAAGCTCAATAGCAGAAAAACAAATAACCTGATTAATACTGGACAATGAAAATCATTTCTTAACATAAGACATACACATAGACTTTTCTCAGCATCTCAAACCAGAAGCAGAATGAAAGAAGATAGGCAGGCCCAGGTTTGTTCAGCTATAACAACCCTTTTGCAAGAACTCAAGGGAACACACAAGAACTACAAGTGTTCAATCATGAACAATTGCATGACTTCAACAACCTAAGAACCTCCCACTAGGCTCTATTTTCGAAAGATTCTATCACCTCCCAATAGTGACACTCTGGAGGATCAATCTTTCAATAATAATGGACCTTTGGGGAACATAAACAATTACACTACATCTACATACAACAGTTAATTAGATAATTTGTGGTAATAATTTCACAAAGTATACATATATCAAAACACCACATTATACATGGCAAATATTGTCAATTACCTCAATAAAGCTGGAAAAATAATATGTAGTAGATCACATTAAATGTGTAATTCTAAAAATTAAGTTGAAATATTTGGAAGTTTAAAAACACACTTGGCATTTAACTCATGTATCATGTATCAAAAAAAATAACAGGAAAGTTAGAAAAATACTTTAAACGGTGTTATAATGAACATGCAGCATATATAAAACTTTATGGGATGAAGTTAGAACAGTATCTAGAGGAAATTTTTTAGCTTTAAGGACTTTCGAAGGAAAAGAAGCTTAAAATCAGTAATCTAGCATTCTTCCTAAAGAAGCTAGAAAATGAGGTACCAAATAAACTCATAAGTAGAAGAGAGAAAAATAAATCTAAAGAGGGAAATCAGCGGATTTGAAGCGAACAACACATAATTTGGTTCTTCCTAAAGAATAATGCAACAAATAAAAGCTCTACCAATATTGTCAGTAGAAAATGAAACAAAAATTACCAATACTGAGGACACAAGAGAAAATATCACTACTGAGACTTTTCCAACCACATACAGCAAAGAATACAGACTTTCCAATATTAGCTTAGAAAAGTCCCTAACAATTAATACAAAATAAAACAACAATAGTCCTTGGGGTATCTAATTTTCATAGTTGCCACTTAATTTTGAAAATGTCCAGTTTTCCACAACAAGAATTATAAGACATAAAGAAATAGTAAGTATGGCCAATACATAAGATATAATACATAGAAACTGTCCTGAGGAAAGTCAGATATTGGACTTATTAAACAAAAACATTAAATCAGCTATTTAAAATATATTTATAAAATTAAAACAAATCATGTCTAAAGAGCAAAAGGAAATTATGAGACCTATGTTTCATAAAATAGAGACTATCAGTCAAGAGACAGGAATTACAAAGAGGAAACAAATAATCTGGAATTTTTTTCTAATTTTTTTTTCCGTTGATTTTATGTTTTTTTAAATACATGACAACGGAATACATTACAATTCTTAGTACACATACAGAATACAATTTTTTATATCTTTGTATATAGAGTATGTTCACACCAATTCATGCCTTTAGACATGTACTTTTTTTGTATTACAATTCTTATTACACATATATACCACAATTTTTCACATCTCTGTTTATATATAAAGTATGTTGACACCCAATTCATGTCTTCATACATGTACTTTGGATACTGATGTCCATCACATTCCACTGCCCTTGCTAACCCCCTGCCCCCTCCCTTTCCCTCCTACCCCTCTTCCCTATCTACAATTCATCTAATCCTCCCATACTTCCCCTCCCTACCC
The DNA here is from genome assembly GCF_021218885.2 of Marmota monax. Lineage (NCBI taxonomy): Eukaryota > Metazoa > Chordata > Mammalia > Rodentia > Sciuridae > Marmota > Marmota monax. The sequence continues at coordinate 8,649,104 of NW_026695065.1, read as the reverse complement.
CACTATGAGTCAGCCTCCTTATATCAGAGAAAACATTCAGTGTTGGGGGTTTTAGCCCCCTGTTCCCTCCTGACCTGCGGGAGAGATTGGGGGAGCACGCCCTGACCAGGACGAACCAAGAAACCTAAAGGTCGACTGGCCGCCCACACCCAGCCCTCCCTTGCAGGAGGACAATCAGACATGCCAGGGAGACCAGTCAAAGCAGGAGCTCATTTATTGAGAAAACACACATAGCTAATATAATGTACAGGAGCCAATCAGGGTAAAGGTCAGCAGGGTGAGGAGAGTTTACATGTATACCCATCCTACAGACAGTAATAGGAGACATGAGCTGTCCGTGAGGGCAGAAGGGTTGTGAGCCTATCTTAGAGGTGGTCCAATTTCCATCACAATCCACAGCAATGCCTTCTGGCTAATCGCCAGGTGCTATCTTAACCACACGTGGCCCCAGGACTGGGAAGCTGGTAGCAGCCAGCAAGTTAGGCTTTCCTCTTTTCTGATGCAACATGCCCCACTTTACATCATGCCCTACAATTCGGCATTTGGTTTTTTGGGACTGCCTAACTTCGCTTAGCATTATCTGCTCCAATGCCATCCATTTACCTGCAAATGCCATGATTTTATTCTGTTTTAATGCTGAGTAAAATTCTATTGTGTATATATGTCACTTTTTTTTTTTTTTTTTTTTTTTTATCCATTCATCCACTGAAGGACACCTAGGTTGGCTCCACAGTTTAGCTACTGTGAATTGTGCTGCTATAAACATTGATGTGGCTGTGTCCCTGTAGTATGCTGTTTTTAATTCCTTTGGGTATAATCTGAAGAGAGGGATAACTGGGTCAAATGGTGGCTCCATTCCCAGATTTCCAAGGAATCTCCATACTGCTTTCCCTATTGGCTGTACCAATTTGCATTCCCACCAGCAATGTATGAGTGTACCTTTTCCCCCACATCCTTGCCAACACTTATTGTTGTTTGTTTTCATAATAGCTGCCATTCTGACAGGAATGAGATGAAATCTTAGAGTAGTTTTTATTTGCATTTCTCTAATTGCTAGAGATGATGCACATTTTTTCATGTATTTGTTGATTGATTGTATATCCTCCTCTGAGAAGTGTCTGTTCAGGTCCTTGGCCCATTTGTTGATTGGGTTATTTATTTTTGGGGTGCTTAGCTTTTGGAGTTCTTTATATATCCTAGAGATTAGTGCTCTATCTGATGTGTAAAGGGTAAAAATTTGGTCCCAGGATGTGGGCTCTCTGTTCACCGCACAGATTGTTGCTTTTGCTGAGAAGAAACTTTTTAGTTTGATTGGAATTTTAAAAAACGTAACAACTGAAATGAAGAAATTACTGGAGGCACTCACTACCAGATTTGATCTGTAGTCAATAGGTTTTTTCAGTCAAGATGGGTCAAATAATAACCAGTCTGAAGAAATAAAGAAACTGCTGGAAATGCTGGTGCATGCCTGGAATTCCGGTAACTAGAGAGGCTGAGGCAGGAAACTTACCAAGACCTTGTGTAAAAATTTAAAAAGTGCTGGGGATGCAGTTCAGAAGTAGAGTGCTCCTGGGTTCAATTCCCAATACCAACAATAAACAAGTAAACTATAAGACAAAAATTGCTACTAGAGACAAAGAATAAGATTATATAATGGTATCAGGATTAATCCATATAGAAGATACAACAATATAAATATGTATGCAACTAACATATCACATGAAGCAAAAATTGGCAGAATTGAGAGAAGAAATAGTTCAACAATCATAGTAGAAGACTTTAATATCCTACTTTCAACAATAGATAAAACAAGAAGACAGAAGGGCATTAAGGAAATAAAAGACTGAAACACTATAAACCAATTAGACCTAACAAATTGCTATGAGATATTTCAGTTAACAATAGCAGAATATACGTTATTTTCAAGTGCACATAGAACATACTCTAGGCTATACTGAGTGTCCGGCCATAATTCATAAGTTTTAAAACTAAACTGATTTAATCCCAATCTAATTTCCAATATTTTAATAAAAATTAATAAATGTACTCTAAAGTTTATGGAAGATAAAAGACCTAGATAGACCAAGCAATCTTGAAAAAGTGTAAATTCAGATAACTCATATTACCTGATCTTGAGACTTATTATTATAAAACTATAGCATTTAAGAGTCCATGGCTCTAGTATCAGAACTGAATGGAACAGATTATGAAATCCAAGAAAGGATTCTCACATCTACAAAAATATCAAGGCAATTCAATGGAGAAACCAGAGTCAGTTTAACAAATAATGCTAAAGTAATTACATAATAGTATGAATATATGGACCTTGACACCACCCTCACATACACAAAAAATTATTCAAGATGAACCACATATCTGAATATAAAAGTTAAGACTACAAGCTTTTAAAAGAAAATAGAAGAATATCATCAAAATCTTGGACTGAGCCAATATTTCACAAAATGCATTAAGAATAAAAGAAAATTCCAAAAAAAAAAACACAGTAATAAAAAAGATACCATTAAGGAAAAGAAAATTCAAGCTTGATTGGGAAAAATTATATGTAATATATAAATGTAACAGAGTACTTACATTTATAATATGCAAAGACCTTTTATTATCAATACAAAAATAAAAACAACCTAATAAAAAAGATGGTAAAAGTTTTGAACAGATACCTCACAAACATGAATATGCAAATGATCAACAAGTTAATAGTTTTGAGCACCATCTTATGTATTATCATTGAAATACAAATTAAAATCTCAATGGGATACCATTATATACTCATTAAATGGCTAACATTACAAGAATGATCACATGAACAGGAATTCTTCTACATTGTTGATAGGCATATAAAATAATACAACCATTTTGAAATTGTTTAGCAGATTCCCCACTCCTACATACACACACAGAGAAGGTAAGTCTATGCCTAGCTATAACCCAGAATGCATATTCCTAGTTATTTACCTGGAATAAAAACTTTGTACAAAATTTTTTGTATAAGAATATTAATAACGAATTTATTTATAATAACCAAAGGTATAAACAACCCAAATTCTTGTCAACTATGAATAGATAGGACTTGGAGCATAGCTCAGTAGTAGATTGCTTGCCTAGCATGATCAAGGCCCCAGGCTTGTTCCCATCACTGCCAAAAAATAAATGAATAAATAAATAAATAAATAAATTATGATATATTAATATAGTGAAGTCCTTAGCAATAAAAATAATGAATACATTTAATAACTTGGATGAACCTCACAAATATTGCATTGAGTGAAAGGAGCCAGTCACAAAAGAATACATAGTATATGGTTCATTTTACATGAAATTTCGAAACTTGCATAACTAATCTATGGTGATAGAAATCTAACTATTGCCTGTGTTAGAGTTGATTCTAAGATTAAGTTGATTATAAAGTGATAGAAGTGTTCTATCTCTTGATTACACGGGCATATAAATTTATCAAACCGTTGAATTTTATACTTAAGATTTGCATTTCAATTTCTATAAAATTTTTCTCAATTAAAAATAAAAACTTTATTATGAAGAAATAAATGCTATGAGTATACCAATATGGTCATTGAATCAGTAACAATAAAATAATGTCTCCCACTGAAGGAAAGCCTAGGACCTGATGGCATTACTGGTGAATTCTATGAAGCATTTAAAGAATTAATATCTATCCCTCTTAAACTCTTCCAAAAAATTGCAAAGGAGGAAATACTTCCAAAGTCATTTTATGAAAACATCATTACTCCTCATACAAAAGGCAAACAAGGATACTACAGAAAAAGAAAATCACAGGCTGGCATTCCTGAAGAACTTAAATGCAAACATTCTCAACAAAATGCTGGCAAACTGAATTCAATAACATAGTAAAAGTATCATACACTATGATCAAGTGGGAATTATCCCTAGGATGCAAGGATGTTTAATATACACAAATCAATGTGATACACCACATTGGCACAATGAAAAATAAAAATCATGTGATAAACTCAGTAGATGCAGAAAATTCATTAGGCCAAACAACATCTTTTCACAATAATACCCTTAAGTAGGTATAGAGTAAATATACCTCCATACAATAGTAAATATACCATCCATGACAAGCCCATAGATGATAACCATATACAATAATGAAAAGCTGAAATATTTTCCTATAAAATCAGGAACAAGGCAAGGATGCCCAGTCTCACTATTCCTATTTAATATAGTACTAAAAGTACTATTCTGAGCAATTAGTCAGGAAAAAGAAATAAAAGCCATCTAAAATGAGAAATGAGTAAGTAAAATTACCTGTTTGCAGATGACATGATCTTACATATAGTAAACCCTAAGAGTCCACCAAAAAACTTTAAATAAAAACTAATAAATAAATTTACTGATATTGCAGAATATAAAATCAACAGACAAAAACTGGTTGCATTTCTGTAACATTTTTAAACAATAAACTACTCAAAGAATAAATTCAGAATTGAATCCCATTTACAACAGCATCAAAAGGAATAAAATATTTAGGAAGAAATTTAACTAAGGAGGCAAAAGATCTGTACACTAAAAACTATAAAACAGAGGGTCAGTGAAATTTAAAAAGACAAATGGAAATATAATCTTTGTTCATGGATCAGAAGACAATATTGTCAAAATTTCTATACTACTCAAAATGATTTATAGATTCAATGTAATCTCCAAATTCCAAGGACATTTGTCACAGAAAGAAAAAAACATCTAAAATTTGTATGAAACCACAAATAATTCCCAATAATTAAAACAATCTTAATGAAGAAGAATAGAGCTGGGAGCATCACACTTTTTGATTTAAAATTATATTATAATATTATAGAAATCAAAACAGTATGATGCTGTCATAAAAGCACACAGACCATCAGATTGGAACAGAAAACACAGAAATAAACTCACATATATACATTTAACTAATCTTTGAAAAAAACCCAGAAATACACAACATGAAAGGATAGCCTCTTCATTATTTGGTGTTGGGAAAAAGTGATCTACACTTGCAAAAAACCCCAAATGTATCCTTATCTTACACCATTCACAAAAATCAATTCAAAGTGATTAAAAACTAAAACTATAAAAACTAGTAGAAGAAAACATAGGAGAAAACCTCAATGGTATTGGTATTAGCAATGATTTTTTTAGTATGACAGCAAAAGCACAGAAAACAAAAGCAAAATTAAAGTGGGACTACATAAAACCAAAAACTTTCTGTGGACATGTTCAACCAGATTTCTGGAGGTTTACAAAATGTTCATAGGCTTTATGGAAGTGCTGCTACTTAGTAGGTGATTCCTTTCAAAGTAGAAATACCAGTCAGGGTATTTCTACTTCAGTAGCTGCTAAGGGTTCATTTCAGAACACTCTCACAGTGTGGAGTTCTGTCCAAAGGGCAGGGGAGAAGTTTTGGCTTGTATGTTTGCTTCCTTGCCTCTAGTTTATACAGACTTAGATTGTTTCCATGGCAAACATGCAATTTGCTTAGCAGGTGACATCATTAATGCTTTTACCAGGAAGGTCTTCATTATATGATCTAAAAAGAATGGATACATACTTTGTCAGTGTTTTTTCATAAAATCTTCATAAACACCTCTTTTCAATCAAGGGGCATCCAAAAAAGCCAAGTATTGTCAAATATTTTTACTGAAATTTCATTCACCAATATTTCTTCAAATGGAATATCTTATTTTAATTTGAGAAATCTCAAGGAGTAGACCTTTATCATCCTATAAATATTCTCTGAGCAGCAACTATATGCAAGCCCTGAAGTAAAAAGAAGGTCATGCCTGTTCTCATTGCTCCAGTAATGAGATTATTTTTACCAATATGTATTAGGTTAAGCCATGTGATATTGCCATTTTTATAGGTCAAAAATAGTAGAACCATAGCAAATTCACATAGATCAACCTAAGATAAATTGGAGGGACGAAATGACTAGTCTGCTGCATTCTAGAAGAAGGGAGAGATGCCTTTCACATGGGGTTGTAAGGTGCTTAAGAAGAGAAGAAAAGAGAGAAGTCGCTGCTTTTTCTAGATTCATTTGTTTGTTCTTTTTGTAGTCATCATGAAAATTCATTGCCTGACAATCCAGATTAAATGTTTTATTTGTAATTCAAGAGAAGGAAATATGACAATAAGATATTTGATATATATCAGGCTGGGGATGTGGCTCAAGTGGTAACGTGCTCGCCTGGCATGCACAGGGCGCTGGGTTCAATCCTCAGCACCACATAAAAATAAAATAAAAGATGTTGTGTCCACTGAAAACTGAAAAATAAATATTAAAAAAAGATATTTGATATATAAAGGGGATAATGGCATGGGACTACTCAAAATATGGATCTATGAGTTATATATTGTGAGATAGTGAACAAGTCTAGCTAGAGCATTTAGCACCCAAGGGGAAGGTGGGGTGCTCTGCACTCTGAAACTGGGAGATCTTTGTCTGAGAGATGAACAAAGCCTCCAGAATTATAAAGTACTTATGTGTTTGGATGGTGCTATGATTTGAATGTTTTCCCTCCAAAATTCATGTTGAAATTTAATCTCTATTGTTATAATATTAAGAGGTAAGGTCTTCAGAAGGCTATTAAGCCATGAGTGTTCTGCCTTCATGAATGGAATAGTATTTTATAAAAGGGCTTAAGGCGGCAATTTTGCCCTTCCTGTGTCTTCTTCCATGTGATGACACAGCATTTCCCCCCTCTGTACCAGCTTAAAATCAGAAACCAGGCTCTTACCAGGCACTACTAGTGACTTGACCTTAGACTTCACAGTCTAGAACTGTGAGAAATAAATTCATATTAGCCAAATTCTCCATGGTTAGGCTATCTTAAAAGAACCCCCTAAAGTATATAAAGTTGTGTATGTTTGTGTATATTTGTAGATACACATGGAGAAAGATTCCTACCTTCTGATAGATTCCGTCAAAAGGAATTATCCCATGCCCTGCCCTGATTCCTGCTCTAATAGAGAATTACTTCAGACATCTCTGATATAAGCTAAACATTAATCTTGATGAGTTTTTCTGATGCTTTAAGACTAAAGTATTAAGGAAATATTACACTGGTTAGGTACATTCTTATTTGGGATTCTGAGAGGTTTGGAACATGGAATGATATCTATAGAGGATATGCCATACCCGGATATGACCTATCCTGCCAGAGAATACTGGATGCTTAAATATATATTGAAATTTTAGAGGAGGGAGCCTACCAAGGAAGTAGATATTCATTGTATACAGTCTCCATTTATTCACTGAGCAAGTATTATTGATTGCATAATATGTACCAATGCTATGGTTTGGATATGAGTTGCCCTCTTAAAAATCTCAGCTGTTGATGTGAGAATGTTCAGATGTGAAATGAATATGAAAGCTGTAAACTAATCAGTGAATTAATCTATTTTATGAATTAAAAATTTGAATGGACCAACTGGCATGGCTGGAGGAAGTAGGTTATTGGGGGTATGATCTTGGGGATTATATTTTGTCCCTGGCTCCTCATTCATTCTCTCTTTGCCACAGGCAGCCATGAGCTGAGCAGCTTTCCTCTGCCATGCCCTTCCACTATGATGTTCTGGATTACCATAGGCCTAGAGCAATGGAGTTGGCAAACCATGGACAGAACCTCTGAAAGGCAAAGAAAGCCATAGTAAGAGGTTTTGTCCTTGAAAACTATAGGAAGCTTCTAAATTTTTTAATCCAGGATCTAGAAGTAAAAAGAAAGGAAGGAAGGGAAGTAGATATGATTATATGTGCATTTAGAAAAGATGATTTTTGCCTGAATGTGAATACAGGTTGAGAATTTCTTATTCAAATTCTTGGGATGAGAAGTATTTTGAATTTTGTATTTTTTTCAGATTTTGAAATATTTCCATATACATAATAAGATATCATTGGGATGGGATGCAAGTCTGAACATGAAATTCATTTATGCTTCATATATACTTTATGTGCATAGCCTAAAGGTAATTGTATGCAATAATTTTTTAAATTATCTTCATTACCTTAAAACTTTTTAATTATTTATGTATTTATTTCTTACATACATGACAATAGTCAGAGGCATTTGGCTGTGACCCATAACATAAGGTCAAATGGAATTGTTCAGTTTCAGTGTCATATTGAGGTTTGGATTTTGAAGTATTTTGGATTTCACATTTAGGGATGCTCAACCTGTATCAGATTTGGCTAAGCACATGTGAAGCATCCAGTTAGATGTCTTTTGTAGTTCAGGTAAGTTGATGGCTTACCTTAGGGTGGTGGTGATGAAGATGGAGAAAATTGGATTTTATGGAGTCCTCTTAGTACACTGATCGATTTTGAAACAATTCATTGCAATGGAAAGTTTGAGCCTCTCTACATACATACCTTCAAACATTGCCATTTATACATTAAATAAAAAAGAGTTTCCTGGACACTCATCTGTTCAAATTAGGGTTGAAGCTCTGGGACATGCTGAAATCTACATAGTAAATGGTCAAATCAAGCCTTGCTCAGGTTGTGTAGACAGGATAATAGCAACTGATTAATTCTATAAAAAAACATTTGATCAGGTGAACATATATAGCTTTAGCCTCAATTAGCACAAGTTATTGCCTGTGCTGTACAGAAAACACAAGTATCTCACAAAAATAGCCTCTGGTGTACAAAGAAATAAGCACCATCTCAATATGTACAATATACTCAATGAATAAATTCTAAGTATTGAATAGATACTATTGAACCAAGCACTTGGCTCTACAAAATTGCCAAGGGCAATTCACGGTGTGGGTATGCTGAGGAGTCTCAGTTTGATAGGGCACATTTTAACTATTGAAAGGGGAATATGGTGAAAGTCAATTGTCTTAGGTGTAAATAAAGGAAGCTTAATGATTCTTTCTCCTAAGTCGAAAAAGTAGCAGTTCTGTTGATTTCTTTCATTCACCTTCTGCATTGGGCTCTTTCTCTCTTTTAAGAACTGTATAAGACTGCCATTAATTAAGAAGCAGTAGCCCTTTAAGACTAGGCTGACTGAAAAAAAAATAATCAAAAAATGGCAGCCTATAAGGGATTTCTTTTCTGAAAGAGGTATGCACATAATTTATCTCATGAACCCCAGTTTACAGAGGTCTCTGGCTGGTCTGGATCATCTTGTTCTGCCAACTCTCCAGCATCCCCGGCACCTCAATGGCTGACAGTCTATCTGCTTACTGGAGGATCACTACCTCACTCTCTGCCTTTCATCTTCACACTTACCTAAATTTTGCTAGCCTCCCATTCATTGCCTGACATCTTTACCAATGCCCATTTCTGGATTTAAATAAACTTTTGTACTATGGCCTATTGTCTTTTCCATCATTGGAAATACTGGAAAGAACACTGTTAATCTGGGAGATGTGTCAGAATCACTTAATGGAACTTCTTACTAATGGAGTCTCACTGGTCTGATCTTGTGTTAGAATCTCTGGGGAAGGATCCCAGGAATATGTATTTTTGGAAAGCTTCCCAGGCATTCTGGAAACATTCGACCAGTATTTTGGAATCACTGAAAAGTATATGCCGTCATGTTCTACTTAGTGGTTTAAGATTCCCAGCAAAGGAAAGACAGGTCAGCATGTTGACCTTTGTGTTACTCTCAAGAAAGAATTTAATGTTTCCTAGAGCATGACATTGAATTTGAATAATGCTATTAATCCCAGTTATTAAAGGGGATACAAAATTTTCCACTTGTAATAACAACTACCATTTATCGAGCACTTGGTATGTGTTGGTCACTATGCAAAATGTTTTTCAGAACTTTTAAATTTAATCTTAACAATCTCATGAGGATTCACACTGGTTTACATTGATTAGATGAATAAAATAACACAGAGGTTGACCAGCTTACCAAAGAGAAAGTGCCCAAGTGAGGATTTGAATCCAGGTGTAGATGGTGACAAAATTCATGCTCTAAGCCACGTGTCCATCATCTCATTACAAACATGTAGCACAACTGTGAACCAAGTAAAGTTCTCTCCTCTGATGAATTCTTTGCAGCTGGCTATAACGTCCTCCAGAGTGTGAGCCAGATGTCCACCCTGGAATTACTGAGAGAATTAGGGCTGATAAGACCTATCCTAGTAGTCCACAAAGAAATATTTGATCTCACTGGCGAGTCTCATGAAAATGGTTGTGATAGATAACAAACCTGAGGGAAAATCATAAGCGTTTTGCCATCCTGGCTGTTTATAGGTTAGTTCAGTGCTATAATTCCAGCTAAAGTCTCATCTACTTCCTCTATTTTGCTGTGATGGTGTTACTCACTGTAAAAAAACCCACAACAGCCCTGAGATTGCCAATACTGCAGGTGAATCTGCTAGCAGCAGCAGAGGTCCCTTGATGCCATTGTCTTCCTGACCACTGTTAACTCCTGCAGTCTCCTCCCCCTCTGTAAGCAGCATTCTCTGTACACTAGCACAGCCAGATGCTTTTGTTCAGGCTCAGATGGAGTGGAATAAACACAAAAAAGGTATCCTCTACTTCATCGCTGTTAAACTACTGTAATCATGGCAAAGTGCTCTGCTACTTACAAGAAGTTGATGGGTCTGTGGCACAGTTCTAAGAAGTGGACATGAAACAAAGGGATTTTATAACAGACGGGATTCCTGTTGAGGTATTAACACTTGTATCCCAGGTTCTGTTTCTACTATATTCACCAGAGATAAATTACACACTAGCTTTGATCCTTTATTCAAAAGAAAGCTATAAGGTGAGGTGGTATAAAGGCTGCCCATTATAAAAATCCTATTGAAATGTAGTACACTATTAATTGTTCTAAAAATCCCCCAACATTCAAGCAAAATACTTGCTAGTTCTTATTTTTAAATGTAAAACTGCATTTTAGAAATAACCTGTACATGTTGTTTGCACCAAATACTCAGGGTAATAGCTATTTTTGTTATTTCCTTTCTTGTTGTGCATTTTAAGTTGTATTACACAGTATAATAAGTCTAATAAAGCACATAACGAACACTTACCAGTCAATAGAAAGCATTTACCCATTTCTGATTATCTATGGAAATCGGACTGTAGCTTAGTGCTTCCTGAACAATCACACCTTTATGTACATATACAATGTAGGCTGTTCATTCAGCCATAGAATGGCCCCATGCAAATATTAGAGGCCTGTCTTTTCCACCCTCTGAAATGCCTTCTTGATCCAGTTTGCACAGGTAAACAGATACTGAAATAATTTGACATTGGCAAAGTGTCCATCAACTGTCTGAAGTGACAAATAAGGCATAAGTGAGTTTTCTTTGTCACATCTAGAGACACCTATTGGGAAGGGCAATTTTCTACTTAATCTTTCAGGAGCATCCAGATACAAAGACTGATACATTCAAAGCTGCTTCTATTTGTGGTGAGGCAGTTGGGAAAGATGTAATTTTATATGTGTTTACCCCATTGCCTTCTTCCTGCCTTCTTAGTGTATAGATGGACATTATTTTACATTCCAAGTCAAGCTTTAATTTTAAAACTCTACAAAGGACTCACTCAGCAACACTGTGCCTTTTATTTTGTCCTAAATGTGAAAAACAATTATGTCAAAGATTCATCTTGTGACCATATCATGGAAGTTTCTGGAAATGGTACCCCTACCAGAAGTTTGTTTTTGCTGTTGTTGTTTGTGAATTGATTTGTATACCCACAAGGAAATAGGTGCTTGAAATTTAGGTGAAGGGACTCAACGAGTAAACTTGACTATAGGCTAAATACAAAATTCTGACAACCTCTTTTAAGTAAGACAGTAGCTCTCAACACATAATCCTATTTTGACACCTTCAGCTATATTTTTCCTTTATTTGGTTATTACAGGAACCCAGGACTTTAGAGGTAGAAATGATCTCAGTGTAATGACTATAGAATATCTTCTAAGGGCATTTTTTTTATTCCAAGTTGATGTTATCAACAGTCATGCCAGTCCCCCATACAGGATGGACTATCTATACCTACACTGAACTGTATTTAAAATACTGTCCTCCTAAAGTGAGTTAGTATTTTCTGGAAGCACTGGCCTAATTAGCTCTTTGAACTTATTTTCTTTCCTGAAGAAAATACCTGATACTAGTACCAAAAACTCATGTCTTGTCAGTGAGAATCAGTCAGGATAGGTACCATTAATAGAATTCTATGATAATTAGTTTGTATTGTCTGGTCAAACACCAATTCCTCCACCATCTGTTTGAAAATTCCTGACAGGAGAAAACGAATCTGGAAAGGCAAACATTTTTCGCTTGTCTTTGAACAGAAGCATGCCTTTCGTGTGATGATTTTCTCCTTTTCTCCCCATATTTATATGCAGCACAATGCCTATTTTGAAAGTAGAATCCAGAAAAAAAATCAACAACTGGGCTGATGAAACAATTATTAGAACACTGCACACATTCAACAAGATTGAGTGTTAATCAAAGCAAAATATTACATTATCAGTGGCGATGAAATTTGCTCACAAAGCTGAGCTCATCCGTGTTTCCACTCCCAACTCTTTTTGCCTCCCACCTCCCCTATTTTTTTCCCTTCTGCTGCCTCCTTAGAGCTGCAGTAAATCATGTTGTGAAATAAGATGAGTCTGAATAGCAAAAGCATTAAGATTTCACATTCTGCAGCATAACAATGAACTGCCTTATGTTAGAATTCAAGCTTGTTAGTAAGGCTCACAAATATTATCATCTCCTGTGGTGGCAATTTACTACCCATCCAGGAAAGTGGTTTTTACTACCAGAGCCAACATCAACCATGCCTTGTGAGCTGCAGATGGGGTCTGTTCACCGCAGTTCTGCTTTCTGCACTGCACGACGCCCAATTCATACTTGGAAGCGAATGTGTCAGCATCTGTGATAGATCGTATGGAGGCATCATGCTAATCACATGATGGGAAAAGTAGCTCAAAAGGGGATTTCTTGTGGAGAGGCAAGGCTGTTCCAAGGAAAAGGGCCAGTGCTCAGGCACAAGCCTGGAGGGCCTGTCACGTGTATCTGGATGCAGCAATGCAATGCCTGGATCTGGGAGGGACGCAGGCAGGAGGCATTGCCAGCTAATCCTGACTCTATTCAACAGCCTGCCTTTCGGGTAGACTGGGTTTTTCTGTATCCTGAGCTCTAATCTAGCCCCGAGAGTTTAGAGTGGAGTTGAAGTGGAGTTGGAGTGTATGCACATGGTCATTTTGGTGGGTAGGAAACACTGAGAAGATGGGGCAAAATTCAACTTGAGACTGCCAAACAAAGCAATTGCTGTCATTGAGAACCATCCATGGTTCTCCTCTTCTTCCTCTCTCTTTCATGAGGGGCTTAGAGCCTTTGTAAAAGCCAGGAAGAAAGATACTATCCCGGGGTTGTGGTTGTGGCTTAGCAGTAGAGCGCTTGCCTCGCGTGTGTGAGGCCTTGGGTTCGATCCTCAGCACCACATAAAAATAAATAAATAAATTAAATAAAGGTATTGTGTACAACTACAACTAAAAAATAAATATTAAAAATATTAAAAAAGAAAGATATTATCCCATTTCCTAACAAATAGCGTGGAGCCAGTTAGTAAGGAATGCTTTAGGGGGTAAACTATTCATGCATGGAGTGAAATGGGAAACAATTTGTAGGTTTTAAAAAAATATTAAAGTGCCTAAGAGAATGTGGGTCAGCAATTTGAATATATACAAAAGGTTAACACTAAAAAAGTAGAGATTTTTTTCATTTGATTATCAGAATTAAACTCTAAATCTCTGAAAACCCGAAATTTAGCACATTTCAAATCCTTACTGAGGGCTAATTGCTATGCCTAGTTAGGAGATAGATGAAGAAAAATGTCTTAAAATTGACAGAGAGATCAAATGAGAGATAATATGCTGATGAGAAACACGTTTGCATTTTCCTAACTCAAAAATAGTTTTCTAATTGGGGTTTTGACAGGGAAAGTTAACCTCTACAGGGCTCAGGAATGGAAATAGATACTTTGATTTCTAATCCTGGTCTATGACCTATAATGTATGTTGACTGTGAATTTCTTCTCTTGAAGGCATGAAACCTGGGGTCACACAGGAATAATAGCAGACATGTGTTTTTATCTTCATAGAAAACTTGAACAAGTAGCAGCAAGAACAATGCTTTGTAATGATTTCTCCTCCAAGAAGGAGAAATAAAATTTCTGGGAATATTTCTAAAAGAATAATGCAGAAAGAGTCCTGTTGGGGGTTGAGGAGGATCTCAGGTATTTATTCACCACAGGAGGTAGCCAGAATATCATCCAAAGTATTCTTTGCACACAGGTTTCATGGTCCCATGGGAGAGATGAGGAAGGCATTTGGGGACTGACTCACTTCTGGGAAATGAGGGACAAAGACTCTTGTATTTGAAAACATGTTCAAGTCTCTTTACTTCCTGTATTACTTCTACAGTTCACTCCCTCAAGAGAAGGAATTTGCAGACAGCATGAATTCCATGTCATAGTCAATAAATAGAAATCAAAATATTCACTTCTATTGCAGAGCCACCCAGCAGCATCAACAACAGAACCTTTCCATACATTCTACTTACCACACTTGATACCATTTTACTTATCTCCTCACTTCTCAGCCAAATTCCTCAAAAGCATGGTCTACTCTAGATTCACTGTCTTTATTTACCTGCCTCCCAGTCACTCCTCAACCCACTGCATTCTGCTTTACTTTCCAACTCTTAGGATCCCTAGCCCCGCCTCACCATGACTCCATTGAAAATGTCCTAAATATGGTATCCAGTAGCCTACATATAATAAAGTCCAAAGCACTTCTTTCAGTCCTGTTCTATCTTGTTTGAATTCTCATTGGCCCTTAACAGTTGATCCTCCTGTTTCAAATTATCTCTTCTGTTGGTTTCTATTACACAGCCCTCTTACTAGTCTTTCTTCTGCTCATCTGACGACTCATTCTTAGACATTTTGCAAGATTTGTGCCTACATGTGGTCCTTAAAGCAGGTGTCCCTTAAAGTTATCTCCTGGATTACAAGCTTTTTGACATTGCATGCTCCTCCTAGGCGAGTTCATATTCTCACATGCCCTCAAAAATAGAGCTTCTCCTCTGACTTCTTTTTTGTGCTTTAATCTAATGTCTGTTTAATGGTATCTCCAGTTGGATGTCTTAATGATAGCTCAAACTGTAATATTGAGGGCATTTTTTGTCCCATAACCTATTACTTGTCTTATATTTCCTACATTAGTAAGTGATGTTGCCATTGTCTTCCCAGTGGGTTATCCAAATAACTCTGGGTGCTATCTTGATTCTTTCCTTTCCCAGTCCTCCCACATCTAAGTTTATTGAATTCTTTATCTCAAATCTACCCATTTTGCTCCATCCTCACACCACTACCTTAGCTCAGGCAGTCACTACTCATGGCCTAGCCTATAACTACAGCAACCTCTTTACTATTTCCTCTCACCCCTTGGGTAAGGAGGAGATGGTTAAGTCTTTTTGGCTTGCTTATTCTCCTTTGTCCATTGATCTATCATATATACGTCAGCTATCTCCAGCTTCATCCCCATTTAGGTTTATGACTATAACTAATAAAAGCTTTTCAAAAAGAAATCACCCAGAACCCTTCTCAGATATAGTGATTCTTCACCTACTGCTTACTTTCTGAACTACAAATGGAAAAGAAAAAAGAGGGAGGGAAAAAAAAAAAAAACTTCAGTTTGCAAAATAGATGCCAAAAACGGTAGCTATACAGAGGAGAAATCAAACTTGGCACCTAAGCTTTTCTGACTGAGCAACATACTTTCCCTTTATCAGAAGATTTTTGAATTTGGAGCAACAAAGTTCTAGAGAATTCAAAACAGCATATTGAGCATGTGTAATGCCATATTGTCTTCTGTACCTTTACAAAGACATGCTGAGCTGTGTTCCTTTGAATGTTCATGCATGTGGTTATTTGAATGTATGATTCAAAAGGAAGAGGAAAAAGAAACAGAAGGGAAAAGACCTTGAGGTGATATTAAGCACCATGAAGCAAAATTGATCTCTCTCTCTGGTGTTTCTTCCAGGAAGCTGGTATGCTCAACAACATTGCCCAGAGCACAAACCAAATCACCTACACTTAACAGTTGGGCTCATCAGCTGCAAAAGGCTTTCCAAAAGTTTCATAACAACAGGAAAATGAATTCAGATAACAAAAATTGAGGTGGGGGACATATTATATTTCTGCAGAATTGCAGTGGCAGCGATTTGAATCTCAAATAGCTGCTTTACGTTCTACTTTAAGATCAAGTTCAGGAAAAAGGCTGCTTTAATTTCTCAATACTGTATTATGATTCTACCCTTAATTATTAAATATATTAATGATGTATCTGCCTAATTTTAGAATTATAATCAATAATTCCCCTGAAAATGGCCATTTGTAAATAGCAAATGTCATCAAGAATGAGTAAATGTGGTGTTCATTTCCTACCCATTCAGATTCCCCACATCCATGAACTAGTTTCCTGAGAAAGTTAATGTATTATTGGGTGTTTTGTTTCACCATGATCCTATGCTTAAACAACAGTGAGAATCCTATAGTAAAGGTTATTGGAACTAGTTTTAAATGTGGATTTCTATCTCCCACCCCAGCCCTTTTCTGCTTTCTCTGTCTTCAGGATCTTTCTTTGTCAATGTAACTGTGTATATGGGTAAGTATTTGTAACTGTCTCTCTCTCTTTTTTGCTTTATTTTCTCCCCCTGTCTTATATCTGTCTATTTTTGTACCATTCTGGAACTCTCTTGGTTTTAGAATCTATAACTGTCTCGGTCCTTCTCTGGCTCTAGCAGTCTCTTGGCCACTGGCCTCTATACATCTATCTTTTTTTCTCTCTCCTTGGTGAATTTCTGTACATTCTTCAAGGACTGAAGGGTAACTCACTTTCTCTGTAAAGCTATTCTTGACACTTCCTTCCTACTGCTTCCCAACCCTCTTCTCCTTTAACTTGCCTCTTTAATAGCCTTTTCACATTGGACTATAATCTGCAATCAGAAGGAACGACATGACTGACCAGGTCTGATCTCAAGGCCAGTCACACATAATGTCTAATGTGGTTGAAGAGTACTGAAAGAAACCCCTGTTTAAAATGACCTCTACTCAGGTACTTCAATACTCATAATTTTACTGTTGGCACTTAAGCCTATTGCTGCTGAGATTAGAAGGAAGGCATGCTTCTGTCTGTCCACAGTCTTGAGCAGTGGTTCTAAACCAATGGTCCATAAGCTTGCATCACAGTTTCTCTGGTAGAGGCACCTGGATATACCAAGTCTGCTCCCTGGCACCACACTCATATGTTAGAATGATGTGCCTTAAACTTTCCTCTACATCAGGGTCCCTGGGGAAGCTTGTTAAAAATACAAATTCTTAGCTCTTGCCCCAAAATCAAACATGGGGAGGGGGATTCTCGATATTTTTATTTCTAACAAGCTCCCCAGGGCATTACTGATGCTCAGTCAAAGTTGAAAATCTATCATTAAAGAAGAATTTCTGTGGGTTAAGCATTGATCTCCTCCTGGACCTCATTTAAAGGAAAAATACTTCTAGAAGAGCATCATTGTAAGAAACTAATGTCTTGGTACAAACAAGTTTACCACAAGGGTTCTTATGGACATGAAATAAAGCAATAAATGTGTATTCAGCATGCAGTATGTTAGGCACTGTGCTCCCATTTTCTTTGGTTGCAAGGTGAGTTATCCTTTACTGTTGTCTTATAATTAACATTCCCTCTACTATAATAACCCTCTGGAATTTTCTTCCCACCCTTATTCACTTTCATCCCATGGATAAGGTTGTCAGATAAAATACCAGATGTCCCATTAGATTCAAATTTCAGATAAACAATAAATAATGCTGATTATATAAGTATACCCTAAACATTACATGGGATATACTTATGCTAAAAATTACTCGTTGTTTATCTAAAATTCAAATTTAACTGTGTATAATATATTTTTATATCTTAAATCTGGTGATCCTACCTATGGGAGGAGGAGTGAATTCTTTTAATCGATCTATTGTCCACATGTTGCAATTGTGGAAGTTAGAAGAAATTTAGGGCAAGTTTGCCTACTCTGTAGATCCAAACTCCTTTGGGTAAACCACCTCATTGACCAGCAAAGGAAAGAGAACTACTAAAACCATTTGGCTGAACATGAAAGTTATAACCTTGAGTTCAGCACTATTGGAAATGAAGGTAATGTTTTCATCCTCATTTGCATTAACCTGTATCTTATTGTTCAGTTGGCTTTGAAATCAGATGTTAATTATTTTCTCTCCCCAATAACCACATGGTAATATCTTATTTACTTTAATCTTCACAGTACTTCTGTGAGTTAGATGTTGTAATCCCAATTTTACAATTGAAAGAATGATGGCTCACTGAAGTCGGGAATGGGAGGAGCCAAATTCAAGCTTCCAAACACATGAGTTAGCCTCAGGCACTTGATTAGGGTAGATGATATTTAAAGTGAAACTGACATCTGAATCTGTGTTTGATTTGACTATTAAAATTTACTGGCCTTAAATACTGAGAGAAGAAAAATCCTTCAGTGCTAATGGTGTCTTTATCCTGTTTGACTAAAGTAAAGTGAAGTTTTGTCCTTTAGCTCTCATTCTGTGCTTCGTGAATACACAATTTTTTTTTTTTACAAACAACAAGGCCACTGACCAAGATAAAAGGCAGCATGCCTAAGGGGAAAAAATCCCTCTCCTCAAACATCAATTATAACGCTTATTAGTGGTATTCGATTGACAGTTCACATTTATTTCCAAGAAAATAGAATGAATACTCTTTAGGCTAGACTGTTTTAAAGGCTGCAGGTAGGATGTAGTGCTTCCGAGTAATTGCTAACGACAAGTGACCTTTGGAATCTAGCATTACTCAGTTGCAGGAAGAGAAAGAGAACATGGGCAAAAGACCTGTTCAAAACTCATCATTAGATTTATTCAATGGCCTCTATTTGAAGCCATGAATATATGCTATGCATAAATATTAGTTTTCTAAACAAATTAAGGGAAGGTTGTAATAAGCACTCACTTGAAAAAACAATTGGACTTTGGCTCTGGGATGTGGATCTGAATGAGTCTGTCTGGGAATTCTGTTGTGTGTGTTCAGATGTTTCTATACACAGTGGTTAAGCTTGACCCTGTAACTTGTGAGTTATATTTCTCCTCATCTATTACGGTACAAATAAAACAAAGACACCTGATGTCAGGCCTGCCCAGCTGGAGTCACTAATGCATGGTGTCTGCAGGCTCAGCCTTGCCAAGTTATTAAGCTAGTCCTGACCAGGTCAGAAAATATATTAGAAATTTCAAACATACTAATAGTTAGGGACTCCAGTTGTTGTTATTGTCCTAGACCCATTACCTCACATGCTGGGCATTATCCTTGTATATCTGGGTGCTGCTTCCTTGTCCCACCTTTCAGAGTGGACCTCCCTTCTATCAATTCCCAACATCAGCATGCTTCCTCGATATTTTACAATGAATTTTCAAGTCTTGTTTTCAGAGGTAAGTCTTCTACCCTCCTCTTCCATTATCATTTGACTCTTCATCCATATGATCATTTACCAATGTCAGGTCTGTTGGTGCTAACCACAGTGAGAGTTCTCACCCTTTTTGTCCTCAATTGTGCAAATGTAAGATTTTAAAGTATATGAGCTTTTTGTCTCAACTACACAAAAACCTTACACCAACCTTTATCACTCTATTACATAAGTTCATGTGATGTAAACATATTAGCCTGCATAGACCCCAACATGACATTTGTTGCAATGGTAAGAGGGCCTTATTTATTTATTTATTTTTTGGGTATGTTTCATCTTAAACAGAAATAAGAATCTCTTCTGGGCTGAGGGCAGTTTTTCTCCATTTCTCAAATATCCTTTTGTGGGTTGCTGCCAGCCTTCTTATACACTCGGGGGATCTGAGTCATAGTTTTCCTTTATCATTGTGTATACAGTGGGACTCTTGGTCAAATTGTAAAATATCTTTCTGTGGTGCCATCCACTCTTATTCCTGTATAATAATAGCCATAAAGACAAGTAATGCTTGTAATGTTTCCCAGATCTGGCCACCATGCTAAGTTCTTCATGTGTGTTATCTATTTAAATCTCAGCACAATATTCAAATATAGAATTTAAGTCCAGTGAAACAGATTCCTTAACTGGCTTGTTGTCTGTGGTATCCCCAGTGTCCAGCAGACAGGAGGCTCTAAAATTTGTTGAACACATCAATGAAATTAAATTCTATTAGTAACCCCTTGCTTTACAGATGAAGGAAATCAGGCTCAGGGAAAAGTTTAATATCACACACCTGGTGAATGGGAGTGTCAGGGCTGAGATTTAGTCCACTCTCAAACCTGCATTACCAGTCCCTGAGCTTATGCACCTTTTTGGTAAACCCATTCCTACCCACCGGGTACTCAAGAACCCCTTGACCTTCACTAAAGAATCAAAGCAATGCCTACAACCCCTTATGCCATCAGAGAGCTCATCCTAATGAAGACCATCATCCCTGTCAGCTAATTTATGCTTAGAATCTCCTGGAATAATATTCCTATTTGAACCTTAAGGTTTCAATCCAGCCATTTAAATAGATGACTACAGGTGGCAATTCCAGGCAAAATGATGAGCCATAACACATGGTGTTATGGTTTAGATGTGAGATGTCCCCCAAAAGCTCATGTGTGATATAATGCAAGAAAGTTTAGAGGTGAAATGAATAGACTATGAGAGCTTTAAACTAATCAGTGTGTTAATCCCCTGATAGGGATTAATTGAGTGGTAACTATAGGCAGGTAGGGGTGGCTAGAGGAGGTACATCTCCTGGGAGCATGCCTTTGGGGTTTATATTTTGTTCTTGTTGAGGAGAGCCCTCTCTTTCTCTGATTTCTCATCATTATATTTTAAGCCACTTTCCTCTATCATACACTTCCATCATGATATTCTACCTCACCATAAGCCCCAGCGAATGGAGTTGGCCATCTGTGGACTGAGAACTCTAAAAACTGTGAGCCCTGAAATAAACTTTTCCTCCTCTAAATGTTCTTGTTGGGTCTTTTGGTCACAGCAGTGAAAAAGGCAGACTAAAACACATGGGTATCCTTGTATTTAGGGGCATTATGAAACACAATTTTTCTCTGCACTGAGCACATTAGTAAAGAAATGTTGGGGCTGGGGTTGGGGCACAGTGGTAGAGTGTTTGCCTAGCATGTGTGAGGCACTGGGTTTGACTCTCAGCACCATATAAAAATAAATAAAGGTATTGTGTCCATCTACAACTATTTTTTTAAAAAGAAATGTAATGAATGAATATCTTAGTGGTATAAGGTATGAAGTAACATGCTGTAATAAAATGTCACATGTGACAGGACATCATGCAGGCTCCTGTCAGGGGATGGGGAGGAGAGTGATACAAAGCTGGATCAGGCAAGGTCCTCACCCTTCATGAGCTTAAATTTTAGTTGAAGTGTTAAGGCAATTTAAGAGTGAAATAAATTCCATAATACATGAGCTGCCACAAGGCTGTCTGTGATTAACTTCCAAATGAGTAGTCCAGACAACAAAGGCTGAGCTCAAAGGCATAAGACTTCAGCATAGACTGGGAAGGCTTCATTGCTTAGTTGACATCTCAGGAAGTTGTTTCTTTGCCTCCTGGTATTTGGCCCATTATTTGCAAAGAACTAACCACTGAAATAGTGGATTTTCCAAATGGGCTTTAGAATATTTCTCTATTCAAAACAGTAGACCAAGTCTGTGACAAATGAAGCAACCTTCAGTGACTTTCCCTGTCTAGTTTCTATTTTCCAACATTTGAAAAGGAGAATCAAATGCAGTTGTTCTCAAATTTGCATATCAAGTTCACTTATAAAAAATACAGATTCTTGGGCCCTGTTTCAAACTAGTGAATACTAATTCCAGGAATTTTTATTTGAAAAAATAAAATATACATGTTTTGCATTTTGAAATATTTACTCATGAAATTTGCTTCAAAATAACCCAGGGGGAGGGGTGATTGGATGAGCTAAAAATGAAAAAGATTGACCATGGGTGGCTAATTGTAGAAACTGGGTGATGAGTATCTAGGAGTTTTTTTGTTATAGTGTCTCATTTATTATGTTTGAAATGTTTTCTGTAGTGAAAAGTTTTACAAAACTAAAAACCAAAAAATCTACATTTGTCAAAAATCCCCCAGATAATTCAGATGCAGCTGGCTTGCAGACTGGCATTAGGGAATCTTTAGACAAGATTATCTCTCAAAGCTGTTCCAGATAAGACCTACTGTTTTTCTACAAGGAGGATGAGACTTGAATAGGACAAATCAGGAAGTGCCATCTTGGCTAGGGATGTATGTTAGATTTTCTGGGGATAAATTTAGATGTAATCACCAAAGGTGGAGGCAGATACATGAAAAAGAAATACTGGATGTTATTCTGCATAGAGCTAAAGCTTAGGACAGAAAGTGTTGGCAGGAGCAGGTGATAAATAGAAGTCTTTCCATTTGAGATAACCAGTAAGTGAGCAGCCAAGAGGCTCTTTTGGAACAGTTAGTAATGGCATCATTCAAATGAAAACAAAGAGCAAGGATGTTAATACCTTGTAGCATTCTTCTAAATGCATTTATATTACCCCATTGGAAGCTCATACCTTACCCATGAGGTAAAGGAGGGAGGTTGAATAAGGTTGGGGGAGACATTTCCAATTTTCATGTTCTAGTATTCAGAGGGGTTATGTTGGCATGGCAGGTTTTATCATTTTCTTTTTATATGTGTGGCTACAGAGGTTCAAAGAAGTTCAAAGTTTCTTTTAATAAGTGTCTTTGATTTCATGGGTTAACTGAACCTACTGGTATTTGGAAAGTCTTACAATAAGTTTCACTTGTTTGGATACTTCATAGTACACCAAAAATTTTGCAGGGATGGAGGGTTTAGAGCTTAAAACATCAGCATGAACCATAATATTTCTTTGGTTAACTTAAGTCTTGTCTTGGAATAATTACTGTTAGAAAGTGGAGTCTTGGCATAATTACCCTAAGTACATGTATGAAGACACGAAAGGTGTGAATATACTTTGTATACAACCAGAGATATGAAAACTTGTATTCAATATGTGTATATGAATTGTAATGCATTCTGCTGTCATATATAACAATGTAGAATAAAATAAATTAAAAAAAAAAAAACAAAGTGGAGCCTTGGGTATTAACCTAAGAAGTATGGGAAATGGTGGCATTATTGCAGAAATTTGGGCAGATCTGAAGGAAAGAGATTCATTTTAGAAGAGGAACATTTACTGAAATCTAAGCATGCAAAGCATGTTTAAAGGCTGCTTCTGAAACACTGCAGAAAATTGTTTTCCGATTGAGGCTTTAAGAATTGAGTGCCAGGTTGGGGATATAGCTCAGTGCTTAAGCTCTTGCCTGGCATGCATAAGTCCTTGGGTTCAATCCCCAGCACCATGAAAAATAAATAATAACCTAATTAATAAATAAAAATAAATTCCATCAACTAGGAAATGAGAAGTCTTTTAAAAAAGAAAGTTCAGTCTTGGGTGCAAGTTTTCCTTGCCAGGGCCTCAAATGACCACAAGGAAGTTTTTCTTCATTTCTTCAACTCTTTCTTTCATTTCAAAGTTGCCATTTTGCTAATCAAATATTTTATACAATTCACTTAGAAATTTACCTATCATCTTACTGAATCCTCACCAACCTTTCCTATACATGACAGCTTTATAGTGTTGATGCAGCTGATAGCAGCAAGCTTGAAGAACTAATATCTCAATTATGAATTGACTTTTCAACTAATTGAAGATTAAAGCTTTTCCAATAGATAGTATGTTGATCTTGCAAACATTATTAGACCGGGAATAAGGAGACCTGGGTTTTTATATTAGCTCAGCCTCTAATTTGATCTATATTGAAAACTAGACTTCAGAAAAATTTAAAATGTTGATTCATGTTTTAGATATAGTCAAGTTACAAAGAATAATGATATGCTCAGCATATCTCAGTTAGTGAAAGTTTATTGTAAAAAAACAAACTATACAATTCAAAAAAATCTTGACCTTTGTTTCTCATGCTATCTTTCTTATGTTAGCTATGATTTCACAAGGAGTGTCCTAGTTTTCCATCTTCTCCTGCTCTGCTAGTAGTTTAGCTCTGCTATCCTGTCTCTGCTACTGCTTTTCCCACTACTGACAAATGAGCTGATTTTTTTAAAGAGAGAGAGAGAGAGAGAGAGAGAGAGAGAGAGAGAGAGAGAGAGAGAGAATTTTTTTAATATTTATTTTTTAGTTTTCGGTGGACACAATATCTTTGTTTGTATGTGGTGCTGAGGATCGAACCCGGGCCACACGCATGCCAGGCGAGCACGCTACCGCTTGAGCCACATCCCCAGCCCCATGAGCTGATTTTTTGAGCCTCAAATTGAAATTCTCTATGAATGAGGGTCTGATTGGTTAGTACTCTTATGCAAGAGTAACTCATAGGCCACTCGTCATCCCATAAAGACTGAATTGGGCCTAGTGTTGATGCATAGTTCAGTTGGCCATGACAAAGTACTGGGGTCATATAGTAACTCACCATCTGATCTCACTGATGACCTCATTTGAACAATATCTTTATGCATATTTTCAATGGAGTTTAGGAAAAAGGAGTAGGCAAAGAATAATTATATCTAGTGGACACTTTACAAACATTTTCCGAATGAATTTTTAGCAACCAGGGAGATTATTTTACATAACAGATGGTTTTATTGAGAAACTTAAAACCATATATAGAGAAAAACTTGAGTATCACCAAGGAGAGAAATTAGGCTTCCCACTCATAGAGACCAACGGATATGCATGCAAATTAATAGAGGATGGATTAAGATTATCTGAAAAGCATAGCACATGGACGGGATATTTCCTTTACCTATTTTAAGATTAACAATACTTTCATTTGATTTTATTCCACTTGCCAGTTGTGACTAAAAAGGAAAAATCATAACACACTAAAGCACACTCATTTGAAGAATCATTATATTAAAATGGCTCTGCCAACTCTGTAGAAAGCTACCCAAATTCCTCAAATCCACAGGTCCTGCCAACAGCATCTCAGATGTTGAAGAATATCACTAATTGCATCATTTGAAGGGATAGTTAAAATAGCCACAATTGGGGAAAAAATCCAAATAGAATATTTGAGCAA
Organism: Marmota monax; assembly: GCF_021218885.2. Classification (NCBI taxonomy): domain Eukaryota; kingdom Metazoa; phylum Chordata; class Mammalia; order Rodentia; family Sciuridae; genus Marmota; species Marmota monax. Next base: position 8,623,885 of record NW_026695065.1, on the reverse strand, counting down.
ATAAAGTAATTGTGAGGCCAATCACTTTTACAGTCTTCCTATGGCATGCATCTCCCCAGATGGACTGCAGGGACAACATGTGATATTAGAATGTTTGGAGAATTATGACCAATTAGAAAATCATTTCAATTGTCCAGTTGCTCCATAGTTACGGCTTTCACTGATGGAGTATTAGCATGTTATGCCTCCATCCATCCAGAGTCGCAGGATTTATGTGGTGTTTACCTATGTTGGGAGCAAAGAAAACGTATTGATTAAATCTGAGATTTTAAAAATCCAAGTCTTCAGTTCCCCCCCACCCTGCCAGGCCAAATGTAGCATTCTGGTACCAAGAAATGGCACATCAAATGAAACCAGCCACCCATTCCCCATCACCATCACCCGTCATTCTTGTACCATTTTTCCTCAGCATTGCTTCAAGAACTGTAATTACATGCATATAAGAAAATGCAAGTTGGGTAACCTTAAAGCAAAAGTGTTATATGTTTAGCATAGAGGGCATTTTCTGCTAACAAGATTTGACAACATTGTACTGTAACTTAATGACTTGAACAAGGATTCCATCATTACCATCTGATACCTGGGTGGAACAAGCTAACTATTGGGTAAAGAAGCCAATGGGCAGGAGTCATCAGTGTTGTGCTTCTCTCATCCCCTGGCTCACAGAACTAGCTCAAAGCTAAAGATTAATGGACAGGTTTTGAATGCCATTCCCTTGAGCATGATGTCCCCGCCAGGGGAGTTTGTACTCATGTCGCACACATTCACTTGTACATAGTCAGAATAGTGTTAGATTTGGGAGAAAAGTAGAGGAGAAATTTGGATCAATGTGGTCTGCCCTGGGATGGAATAGAAGGCATTCATTCTGTCCATTCACTGAATAAATTGTTCCAAGCACTTTGATCTGCTGGTCACTATGCTAGATGCTGAGGATATAGTGACAAACAAAAATATATGCTTTGTGTCCTTAGGGAGTTTATTATCTAGAATAGGAGGTGGATTTTAACCAAATAATAGTAATGATTGTATAATCACAAACTGATGAAGTATTCTGAGGGAAAGAAACATGATTGTCTGAAAGCATATAGCAAAAGAAGCCGACCCAGAGTAGGAAGCTGGGAAGGATTCTGTGTGGAAGAGGCATTTGAACCAAGATTCAAAAGATGAGTAGAGGCTGGTGAAGTATATATTTGGGTGGGGGTGCAGGGTGGGGAAGGAATGCAGAGATGAACATTTTAAATCAATGGAAGAGTTAGGTGCAGAGGCCCATGCCTGTAATCCCAGCAGTGCTGAGGCAAGAGGATCACAAGTTCAAGGCCAGCCTGGGCAACATAGCAAGACCCTATCTCAAAATGAAAAATAAAAAGGGCTGAGGATGCAGCACAATGGTAGAGTGACCTTTCCAAAAAAAAAGGTGGGGGGATGAAATTGACAGAACAGCATATGCACCAGCTGTAGAGTAAGAGGAACTGTGCTCTAGCCATAGAACTGAAAGAAAGTAGGGGGGTGAAAATAATAAGCCTGGAAGGTCAGCAAGGCCAGATTCTGCAGAGACTTGTACATGTTGTGTTATGGTTTGGATCTGGAAGGTCCCTCAAAGTATTATTGTTGAAGGCTTGGTCTCCCCAATACAGCAAGCAAGCTTCAGAGGTGGGGCTTTTGGGAAGCCATTAGCCTTCCTCCATGATATTCTGCCTCATCTTGGGCCCAAAGAAATGGAGCCAGCCTATCATGGACTGAAACCTCTGAAACCATGAGTCAAAATAAATCTTTCTTCCTCTAAATTGTTCTTGTCAGGTATTTTAGACACAGACAAGCTAATATACCTTGATAAAGCATTTGGTTATTATCCTAAGATCAAGAGAAAATCATTAAAAGGTTTTATTGACTCAGGTAATGCAACAGAATTTTATTTTATTTTTTAAAGATCACATAGGTATCTATGTGGAGAATGAACCACTGGGAAACAACAGTCGCAGTGGGGATACCAAATAAGAGGCTAAGGCAGCAATCCAAGTGAGAGAAAATGGTAGATGAGCTTTCCAGTGGACTAATCAAGGAACTTTTAGTCTATGAATAAATCAGCAAGGAATTACTTGGCACCCATCTAAATATGCATGGCTAGCTCTACTCATCATCTTGAAGGGAGATTCATCTTCAGCCTCCCACCTCCCTTTTTGGCAGCCTGGTTTCTGTTCCATTATCAAGAATTCCAATTTAATGGAGCTGAGTTAATAAGGTGTTACTTTATTAAAAGTATTAGCATTTAAAGAAATTTGGGGAAAATAATTGATTCAAGAGATGCTAACTAGTGTTTTCTTATAAAACTATATTTCTCCATCTTTGATCCAAAAAAGTTAATGCGTCAGAGAGCCCATAGAAGTTGGTGGGGTTAAGAGAAGGTCTTATAAAAAAATCAAATTCCTAGGCTCTGCCCTTGACCTATTAGATCAGAATTTGGAGTGGAGTTGAGGAAGGAGCATTGTTAATAGTCTCCCTAGATGATTCTGGTGAATATGAAAGTTTGAGAACCACACATTATGGAGAATAATTTGGAGATTAGTTATGAATGAGGAAAATGACTGAGACAGAAAAGATTGGAGAGGGCATTCCAAGTTGAGGGTGTTCCTGAGAAAATACCAAGAGGTAAGAATTAGCTGAGGATATGGAAAGAACAGTAAGTTTACTGATTTGATAGGTTGCAGGATCATTATTGGGAGCAATGAGTAATCACCTTTAGTAAAGGAAAAAGGACAAAATCTTTCCAGAGCAGTCCTGCCAAGCCTGAGATATGCTGAATAAAGCAATTTGTATAATCCCAGAGTCATGGGATAAGGGGCCCAAGAACAACAAATTTGGAATTTCCCTCTCTTGTGAAATTAAGGGGACATAACATGACTTGATAATCAGTACCATGGTCTGAATGTTTGTGTTCCTCTCCCCAAAGTTCATATGTTGAAATCCTAATTTCAAAGTGATGGTATTAGGAGGAGGGGCCTTTGGAAGTTGACTAGGAGGATTAGCCCTTATAAAAGAGACCCCAGAGACCTATCTTACCCCTTTCACCTTGTGAGGACATGGCAAGAAGTTACCCCCTATAAATCAGAAAGTGGGTCCTAGCCGGATACCAAGTCTGCCTGTACCTTGGTCTTACAATCCCCAACCTCCAGAACTTTGAGAAATAAATTTCTGTTGTTTCTAAGCCACCTGGTTTATGGAATTTTGTTAAAGCAGCCCATATGGACTAAGATAATCATATAGCAATGATAGCTCACTGCCGCAGTCCTGCTGCAGCAAAATAACCGGGGGGTGACAAACAACTTGTGAACGTTGATACAGCAGGAGTAGGAGCCGTTTATTGCAGGACAGGAGCAGTATTTATACATTCCACAGAGCTTATCTAATTAGCATAAACTAGATACATCAGTCAACCAATAAGGAATCTCCACACTTAATGGCTCGCTTTTGTTACTTCTCAAACCACTCCCTCTGGCATTTTGCCAGGCACCATCCAGACTTGTTTACGAACTTTAACATTCCCCTGGCAAAATGCCAGGTGTTATTTTGACTTGTTTACAGACTCTAACAGCTCACCCTAATGAATTTGTACTATGTGCCTTGCAAAATCGTTTATTTTATTATTCTGCTTTATTTTATTTTGGTACTGGGGATAAAAGCCAGGAGTGCTTTACCACCAAGCTACATCCCCAATGCTTCTTAATTTATTGTTTTATTTTGAGATGGGGTCTCACTAGGTTGTTTGAGACCTCAATAATTTCCTGAAGCTGGCTCTGAACTTCCCATCCTCTTACCTCAGCCTCCCAAATTCCTGGGATTATAGGTATGTGCCACCATGCCCTGCTGTTAACTATTTTAAATGCATCATATCATTTAATTCTCACAATACCACTGTGAGGTAGTATAATTAGTCTCATTTTATAGACAAAACTGAAGCACAGAGAGGTCAAATAACTAGTTCAAGGTTGCACAGCTTATAAGTGTCTAAACCAGAATTTTAACCTAAATCTGTCTCTAAGAGATTGCACCTTTAGTTACAGTGTTAGGTTGTTCACATCCATTCTAACTCATGCCAGCAAGGGTTGAAAGTCATTGAAAAAAGGGTGCATGCATTCATTTGGATACATGGTTATTATGCATTATGGAGGCTAAGCCCTGGGGATCCAAAACCAATCCAGACCTTTATAAGGTTAGGCTAAGTCCTGGATAAGCACATAACCTCATGCAGTGCTCCTTATATCTTGCTTTTGTAGATTGATGATGGCCCACGATGAGGTAATTGTAGTTGTTGAGAGTAAGCATTCAGGAACCTTAGAGCAATTTGATAGAGTGCTTTTATGTCTGTTGATACTAATTGAAAAACGAAGGCTTTTATTATGACTTTTTCTTTTTTTTTTTTTTTTTTTTTTTTAATTTTTTATTGTGGGTTGTTCAAAACATTACAAATTTCTTGACATATCATATTCCACACTTTGATTCTAGTGGGTTATGAACTCCCACCTTCACCCCATACACAGATTGCAGATTCACATCAGTTACACATCCATTGATTTACAAATTGCCATACTAGTGTCTGTTGTGCTCCGCTGCCTTTCCCATCATCCACCCTCCCCCCTCCCCACCTCTCCCCTCCCCTCCCCTCCTCTCTCTCTACCCCCTCCACTGTATAACACTGAGGGTCTCCTTCCATTACCGTGCAATTTACCTTCTCTCTCCCTTTCCCTCCCACCTCTCATCCCTGTTAAATGTTAATCTTCTTCTCCTGTTCTTCGTCCCTACTCTGTTCTTAGTTACTTTCCTTATATCAAAGAAGACATTTGGCATTTGTTTTTTAGGGATTGGCTAGCTTCACTTAGCATAATCTGCTCTAATGCCATCCATTTCCCTGTAAATTCTATGATTTTGTCATTTTTTAATGCAGAGTAATACTCCATTGTGTATAAATGCCACGTTTTTTTTATCCATTCGTCTATTGAAGGGCATCTAGGTTGGTTCCACAGTCTTGCTATTGTGAACTGTGCTGCTATGAACATCGATGTAGCAGTGTCCCTGTAGCATGCTCTTTTTAGGTCTTTAGGGAATAGACCAAGAAGGGGAATAGCTGGGTCAAATGGTGGCTCCATTCCCAGCTTTCCAAGAAATCTCCATACTGCTTTCCAAATTGGCTGCACCAATCTGCAGTCCCACCAGCAATGTACAAGTGTACCCTTTTCCCCACATCCTCGCCAGCACTTGTTGTTGTTTGACTTCCTAATGGCTGCCAATCTTACTGGAGTGAGATGGTATCTTAGGGTGGTTTTGATTTGCATTTCTCTGACAGCTAGAGATGTTGAGCATTTTTTCATGTACTTGTTGATTGACTGTATGTCCTCCTCTGTGAAGTGTCTGTTCAGGTCCTTGGCCCATTTGTTGATTGGGTTGTTTGTTCTCTTATTGTCTAATTTTTTGAGTTCTTTGTATACTCTGGATATTAGGGCTCTATCTGAAGTGTGAGGAGTAAAGATTTGTTCCCAGGATGTAGGCTCCCTATTTACCTCTCTTATTGTTTCTTTTGCTGAGAAAAAACTTCTTAGTTTGAGTAAGTCCCATTTGTTGATTCTAGTTATTAACTTTTGTGCTATGGGTGTCCTATTGAGGAATTTGGAGCCCGACCCCACCGACTGTAGATCGTAGCCAACTTTTTCTTCTATCAGACGGCGCGTCTCTGATTTGATATCAAGTTCCTTGATCCATTTTGAATTCACTTTTGTGCATGGCGAGAGAAAGGGATTCAGTTTCATTTTGTTGCATATGGATTTCCAGTTTTCCCAGCACCATTTGTTGAAGATGCTATCCTTCCTCCATTGCATGCTTTTAGCCCCTTTATCAAATATAAGATAGTTGTAGCTTTGTGGATTGGTTTCTGTGTCCTCTATTCTGTACCATTGGTCCACACGCCTGTTTTGGTACCAGTACCATGCTGTTTTTGTTACTATTGCTCTGTAGTATAGTTTGAAGTCTGCTATCGCTATACCGCCTGATTCAAACTTCTTGCTTAGCATTGTTTTTGCTATTCTGGGTCTTTTATTTTTCCATATGAATTTCATGATTGCTTTCTCTATTTCTACAAGAAATGCCATTGGGATTTTGATTGGCATTGCATTAAACCTATAGAGAACTTTTGGTAATATCGCCATTTTGATGATGTTAGTTCTGCCTATCCATGAACAGGGTATATTTTTCCATCTTCTAAGATCTTCTTCTATTTCTCTCTTTAGGTTTCTGTAGTTTTCATTGTATAAGTCTTTCACCTCTTTTGTTAGGTTGATTCCCAAGTATTTTATTTTTTTTGAAGATATTTTGAATGGAGTGGTTGTCCTCATTTCCATTTCAGAGGATTTGTCGCTGATATACAGGAATGCCTTTGATTTATGCGTGTTGATTTTAAATCCTGCCACTTTGCTGAATTCATTTATTAGCTCTAATAGTTTCTTTGTAGACCCTCTTGGGTCTGCTAGATATAGAATCATATCATCTGCAAATAGTGATAATTTAATTTCTTCTTTTCCTATTTTTATGCCTTTAATTTCTTTCGTCTGTCTAATTGCTCTGGCCAGTGTTTCGAGAACTATGTTGAAGAGAAGTGGAGAGAGAGGGCATCCCTGTCTTGTTCCAGATTTTAGAGGGAATGCCTTCAGTTTTTCTCCATTCAGAATAATGCTAGCCTGAGGCTTAGCATAGATTGCTTTTACAATATTGAGGTATGTTCCTGTTATCCCTAGTTTTTCTAGAGTTTTGAACATAAAGGGATGCTGTACTTTGTCGAATGCTTTTTCCGCATCTATCGAGATGATCCTATGGTTCTTATTTTTAAGTCTATTGATGTGGTGAATAACATTTATTGATTTCCGTATATTGAACCAGCCTTGCATCCCAGGGATGAATCCTACTTGATCATGGTGTACAATTTTTTTGATATGTTTTTGTATCCGATTCGCCAGAATTTTATTGAGGATTTTTGCATCTAGGTTCATTAGAGATATTGGTCTGTAGTTTTCTTTCTTTGAAGTGTCTTTGTCTGGTTTAGGTATCAGGGTGATGTTGGCCTCATAGAATGAATTTGGAAGTTCTCCCTCCTTTTCTATTTCCTGAAGTAGCTTGAAAAGTATTGGTATTAGTTCTTCTTTAAAGGTTTTGTAAAATTCTGCTGTATACCCATCGGGACCTGGGCTTTTCTTAGTTGGTAGTCTTTTGATGGTTTCTTCTATCTCCTCAATTGATATTGGTCTGTTTAGGTTTTCTATATCCTCCTGACTCAATCTGGGCAGATCATATGACTTAAGAAATTTATCTATGCCTTCACTATCTTCTAATTTATTGGAGTATAAGGATTCAAAATAGTTTTTGATTATCTTCTGTATTTCTGAAGTGTCTGTTGTGATATTGCCTTTTTCATCCCGTATGCTAGTAATTTGAGTTCTCTCTCTTCTTCTCTTCACTAGCATCGCTAAGGGTCTGTCGATTTTGTTTATTTTTTCAAAGAACCAACTTTTAGTTTTGTCAATTTTTTCAATTGTTTCTTTTGTTTCGATTTCATTAATTTCAGCTCTGATTTTAATTATTTCTTGCCTTCTACTTCTTTTGCTGTTGTTTTGCTCTTCTTTTTCAAGGATTTTGAGATGAAGTATGAGATCATTTATTTGTTGGTTTTTTCTTTTTTTAAGGAATGAACTCCAAGCAATGAATTTTCCTCTTAGAACTGCTTTCAATGTGTCCCATAGATTCCGATATGTTGTGTCTGTGTTTTCATTTATCTCTAAGAATTTTTTAATTTCCTCCTTGATGTCTTCTATAACCCATTGATCATTCAGTAACCTATTGTTCATTCTCCAATTGATGTATGCTTTTTCCTTCCTTCTTTTATCGTTGATTTTCAGTTTCATTCCATTATGATCAGATAAGATGCATGGTAATATCTCTACTCCTTTATATTGTCTAAGAGTTGCCCTGTGACATAATATATGATCTATTTTTGAGAAGGATCCATGTGCTGCTGAGAAAAAAGTGTAACTGCTTGATGTTGGGTGGTATACTCTATATATGTCAATTAGGTCTAGGTTATTAATAGTGTTATTGAGTTCTATAGTTTCCTTATTCAACTTTTGTTTGGAAGATCTGTCCAGTGGCGAGAGAGGTGTGTTGAAGTCTCCCATGATTATGGTGTGGTGGTCTATTAGACTCTTGAACTTGAGAAGAGTTTGTTTGACGAACATAGCTGCACCATTGTTTGGGGCATAAATATTTATGATTGTTATGTCTTGTTGGTGTATGGTTCCCTTAAGCAGTATGTAGTGTCCCTCTTTATCTCTTTTGATTAACTTTGGCTTGAAATCTATTTTATTTGATATGAGTATGGACACGCCTGCTTGTTTCCGAAGTCCATATGAGTGATATGATTTTTCCCAACCTTTCACCTTCAGCCTATGTATGTCTTTTCCTATCAAATGCGTCTCCTGTAGGCAGCATATTGTTGGGTCTTGTTTTGTGATCCATTCTACTAGCCTGTGTCTCTTAATTGGTGAGTTTAAGCCATTAACATTTAGGGTTATTATTGAGATATGGGTTGTTCTTCCAGCCATATTTGTTTATTTCTGTTACTAAACATTGTTTGTTTTCCTCTTTGATTGTTTCCCCCCCCCCTTTACTGTCCTACCTCCCACTGTTGGTTTTCATTGTTATTTTCCATTTCCTCTTCCTGTAATACTTTGGCTAGGATGTTTTGAAGAGATGGTTTTCTAGCTGCGAATTCTTTAAACTTTTGTTTATCGTGGAAGGTTTTAATTTCATTCTCCATCCTGAAGCTTAATTTCGCTGGATACACAATTCTTGGTTGGAACCCATTATCTTTCAGTGTTTGAAATATGTTATTCCAGGATCTTCTAGCTTTCAGAGTCTGTGTTGAAAGATCAGCTGTTATCCTGATTGGCTTGCCCCTAAATGTAATCTGCTTCCTTTCTCTTGTAGCTTTTAAAATTCTCTCCTTATTCTGTATGTTGGGCATCTTCATTATAATGTGTCTAGGTGTGGATCTCTTATGATTTTGCACATTCGGCGTCCTGTAGGCTTCTAGGATTTGGGATTCTGTCTCATTCTTCAAGTCTGGGAAGTTTTCTTGTATTATTTCATTGAATAGACTGCTCATTCCTTTGGTTTGGAGCTCTGTACCTTCCTGTATCCCAATGACTCTTAAGTTTGGTCTCTTAATGTTATCCCATATTTCTTGGATGTTCTGCTCATGGTTTCTTAACAGTCTTGCTGAGCTGTCTATGTTCTTTTCCAGTTGAAATACTTTGTCTTCATTGTCTGATGTTCTATCTTCTAAGTGTTCTACTCTGTTGGTAGTATTCTCCATTGAGTTTTTAAGTTGGTTTATTGCTTCCTGCATTTCTAGGATTTCTGATTGCTTGTTTTTTATAACCTCTATCTCCCTGTATAGTTGATCCTTTGCTTCCTGGATTTGTTTGCGTAATTCGTTGTCGAAGTGATCTTTCATTGTCTGATTTTGCTGTTTAATGTCTTCCTTGATACTCCAGATCATCTGAAGCATGTATATCCTGAATTCTTTATCTGACATTCCATCTGCTGCAGCTGTTACCTCTTCTAAAGTTGCGTTGACCTGCATTGCTTGTGGTCCTTTCTTTCCTTGTCTTTTCATACTGCTTGCGTATCTTTCCTGCAGGTGCGGGCGGCGGCTCTGCTCTCTCCTTATTCCAATTGGGGTGTCGTGGCTACCACGCCGGCAGGTCACTGGGCCTGTTCTGGGAGCTGGTGGCGGCTCTGTTCTGCCCCTACTCCAATTGGGGTGACGTGTCTGTCGTACCAGCAGGCCACTGGGCCTGTCCTGCTGGTCGGTCGCAGATCTGCCCACCTTTCGGGCACGAGTGGAGGCTCTGCTTTGCCCCTACTCCAATTGGGGTGTCGTGACTACCCCGCCTGCAGGATGCTGGGTCTGTTCCTGGCAAGGGAGGCGACTCTGCTCTGTCACTACTCCAATTAGGGTGGTGTTTGTACCCCGCCGGCAGGCTCCTGGGCCTGATCCGCCGGTCTGTTGTAGGTCTGCCTACCTTGAAGGCGCGGGCGGCGGATCTGCCCTGCCCCTCCTACCACGCCTGCGGACCCCTGGGCCTGATCTGCAGGTTGATCACTGGTCTGCTCACCCTGCGGGCACGGGTGGCGGTTCCGCTCCACCCCCACTCCAATTGGGGTCACGTGACCACCACACCGGCAGGGCCTGATCCGGGCGTGGGATAAGGATCTGCTCTGCCCCTACTCGAGTTGGGGTGACGTGTGTACCACACTGGCAGGCCACTGGGCCTGACCCGCCAGGCTGTCACAGGTCTGTTTACCTTGCAAGCGCGAAGGGCGGCTCTGCCCTGCCCCTCCTACCACGCCCATGTACTACTGGGTCGTGGGTCTGCCCACCTGGCGGGTGTGGGTGGCGGCTCCGCTCCGCCCCCTCTCCAATTGGGGTCACGCGGTCACCACGCTGGCGAGCCGCTGGGCCTGCTCCGGGGGCTGGCGGCGGCCCGGCTCCTTCCCTCTGGCTCGAGGACAAATTGAGGAGACTCGGGTGACTGAGCCTCACCCCCCTTACCAGGAGACCAACTGCTTATGTCACCGCTGGTATTGATGAAGATCTCTCCTCCACCGCTTTCTGCTGACATCAGATCTCTGCCATGTTGGTATCCTATGCGAATGGCAGCATTTCGTTCCCCTTGCCAGGCAACCCAAGCAATGGGTGAGTCCTGACCTGCCCTCAGCAGGACCCGGACCGAGACACAGTTTCCGCGGGCTCCTAGCCCCGGTCTAGGGAAGTTCCGGGAGCCGGAACTCGGCCGCTCCGTGCTCGGTGTAAGCTCCTATAAGTGTAGGCTCCAAGAAGCAGCCCCCGCGGGCTCAGTTCCGGGAGCCGGAATTCGGCCGCTTAGTGTTTGGTGTATGCTCTGATAGGAGCAGGGTCCAAGAAGCAGCCTCCGCGGGCTCCGCAGCCCTGAGCCAGGGCGGTTCCGGGACGGTTCCGGGAGCCGGAACTCGGCCGCTCTGTGCTCGGTGTAAGCTCCTATAAGTGTAAGCTCCAAGAAGCAGTCCCCGCGGGCTCAGTTCCGGGAGCTGGAATTCGGCTTCTTGGTGTTTCGTGTTTGCTCTCATGACTTTTTCTTTACGGTTGTCTAGTAATTTAGTTTTACTGTATTTTATACAAGTTGTGATAGACTGACGTTGTCTGAACTAAAGTTTTTTAATGTCCACCAGAAAGGAATAATGTGTTTTAATTCTTATGTATGTATGGATTAAATAGGTATTACCTTAATACACAAGAACTCAAGCTCAGTCAATATGTTCCACTCATGGTAATTGTAATAAAGAGATGGGATTTACCAAGAAAATGTTTTTGGTATAATGAAATTGAAAATAAGCAAAACATAACAAAACACATTTTTTTTTTCAAATCCAGATAGTCTGTAATGCATGGGTCTAATACACATAATAGAAATGCAAACAAGTATGAAAACAACATGAAAGTATGTTCAAGTTCAGGTGCAAGTGGTAGGCTCACCCGTGGCACTGATCTGAACCTTTAGTTTAGCATGGCAGCTTCTTCTAAATTACTGAATCAACCCCTTTGAGGATTACCATGACAGCAGATTAGAGTGGGAAACCAGCCCTTTGTTAGTAGTCTTAAATTCTTAGAGGTCATGCATTCAATTCTGGGCAACTACTGTCAGTTGAAACATACAAGATGAAAGAAGAAAGTGTATAATTAATCAAGCACAGGCATATAGAACCTGAGCAGTAAAGATTCAATGGGATAATAGACAGAATGGGGGGAGGTTAGAGAAGGACCTCTTGTCATTTTCATTGATGTTATTCACAGTTGTGTGTTCAAGAATTTAAACAGTTCTAATTTGTACTTCTTGCGAAAATCAGCAAGACCTGGGAAAAATGATGTAGTAGCATTGAATATGTCCTCTTCTGGAACTGCTTATTTATTCATTTCTTCAACAAATTACATCCAGGGCACTTTGCTTGGCACTTGACATTCCAAAGATGAACCAGCCTACATCCCTGCCCTTGAGGAGGTCAGAATAAAGAGGGACAGAAATTAAAACAGCTCCAAATGTAATAAAATTTGATAAGTAATGATACAGCAATGTTTTTCAAGGGGCTATATATTTGAGAATCAGGGTGAAAAAGAAATAGTTTTAAAGAACCTAACAATATCATGTCACCTCATATAAGCAGAAGGAAAAAAAAAAAGAAGCATATTGGTTGCTTAAGACTGGAAATAAAGATTAGTAAAATTTTGCTTCTGGTAGGGAGTCAGGTCTGTCAATTGTGTATGCATTTACATACCAGTGTCTAGCAAGGGGGTAGAGGAGGGACAGGAAAGAATGGCAGGGTGTGTAAGATGTTTTAAATAGCCAAGAAACAATTTGGAACCTAGGCATAAAAACATATGAGACCTATAGAGATGTGAATTCTACCTGGGGTGGGAGGGAAGGAGACAGATATAAATACACTGTATTTAGTGTTACAAACCTTCAATATGGAGTCAGAGTTTAATAAAGAGTGAATGAGGCTGTGGAAGAAGACCCTGGCACCTGCCCTGTTCTGAAACACATGGCTATTCCTACATGTTTGGAAGTTAAAAAACAGCCAATGCCATCTGCAACGAATGCCATCTACAGCAACAACAGTTCTGAAAGCTGCTGCCCTTGAGGCATTTGGGATGTAGTGCAAAGAGGCAGGCCACTGGAGCCGGAAGGCCTGGCTTTCAAATGCTGTACTTTCACAAACAGGGCATGATAACCTCTGAAGACCTCATAGATGTGTTGTGAGGTTCAAACAAGATGCTAGATATAAAAGTGTTTTGTGAATTCTTAAAGGGTACACACTTGTGTGTCAACTCCCTCTGTCCCCCAAGCTCCCCACAGTAATCAAAAGCCCTCAAGGATATGTGAGATAATCAATGTAGAACAGGCTAAGCTCCTCAGAAGGAAGTTAGTGTATGGAAATATTAATAATAATGATCCACATCTGCTTCTTGCTGATAATGCCTCTCTTTAAAGTCTTGACACCAAGAGAGCCCAACACACAATGTCCTCTACTGTTGAAAGTGGGCTTCATTGCCATATTTTTAGCTGCCAAGTACTTTATTTCCAATTCAAAAGCCATGGTTCTTTTTTCTTTTTCTTTTTTAACTTTCACTGCTTCTTGCCAAAATCTGGAGGCTGACACATAAATGTCACATACCCACAGTCATTCTTTTCTCTGTTGTTTGAGGCCACATACCAGATACCAGATCAAAATAAGCTACTGGTCACATCTGGCCAGAGCCCTCCAGGAAACTTTGAGATTGAAATCATGGGTGGAGCCGAGCTCACGGAGGGCCAAAGATGAAAGTATAGTTCTTATCAAATAAAATAATAGGATAACTGTCAGCCAAGTGTCTTAGAAAGTTCTCAGTTGCTTTCAATACAATTCCATGCTTCTGACTTGAAAGGAGTGCACCAGTGAATAGGGGCCCTTCCTCTTGATCAGTGGGTTCAGATCTGAATCACTCAAAAAGCAAAGCCAGGGGCTGGGAATGTGGCTCAAGCAATAGTGTGCTCTCCTGGCATGTGTGGGGAGCTGGGTTCTATCCTCAGCACCACATACAAATAAAATAAAGATGTTGTGTCCACCGAAAACTGAAAAATAAATATTAAAAAATTATATCTTTATCTCTCTCTCTCTCTCTCAAAAAAAAAAAAAGCCAGGTTTGACCTAGGAAGTCCACTCCAGGAGGGAAGTGGGCAACCACAAGGCAGGCATGGGGTAGGCAGAGGTACCAGTATCAAGAAGAAGTATCACCTTAAACACCATGTTTCTACTCCAGGTGCTTCTTGGAGAAGTGTAGGAACAAAATCATAGGTACCTTTGGAAATGGCAGCTGGCAGGACTACTCTCTATTTCATCCTTTCTTATCCAGTGTCCTGTTCCTGAGTGCCTTCTCCAATTAAGTTCTGGTCTGGACAATTTATTAGAGCTAAGGAATTAATAGCTGCTAATGGCTTTGCTTCTGAAATGGGCTTTCTACCTTAAAGCAGTGGCAGTCAGACATTGCGGATGGGTTGAGAAGCCACTTCCAGATATCTCCCTGTGTATCACATGGATTATGTGATGAAAAGCTGACACAAAGGGCAGAATCTCTACTGTGATTCAGATGGCATGATGATATATTTCTTCTTTACCTCAGTCAGAGAGAACTCACTTTAGATACTACAATTCAATATATCATGATTAAAGCAATTATTGTAAATTAACTTAATCATTTCTCTATATACCTTCAGAGGCAATTCATTTATCTTATTGTCACCACCAAATTAAAGGCAGGTTTGTAAATAAACTTGATTTTTAGAGGAGTATCTATTCTCAAAGGTTCCAATGCTTTGAATTTAAAATACCTCCTTTATATAAAATAAAGGTGTATGTTGTGGCAGTGTGAGACACCAGGAGAGCATGAATGAAGTTTGGGGAAGGAATCATGGCTAACATGTGGCTGTCTTCATTTCATCCAGATATTTTTTATTTGAAAGACAGCAAGATATACTCTTAGCATGGTCTCTGACTGAATGAAGTTGCTCAAAGCCAGAGAAAAGGGAGCAACTTAAATGATTCCCTCCATTTCAAGCCATAGATTTTCGACTTCTGTGTCCAGAAGACTCCAGCTAGGAATCACTAAGGGAACACTCCAGAAGATGGAGAGCAGCACATCTCCAGCTTTAATGTACATACAAATCACGTGAACATCTTTTAAAATGCAGATTCTGATGCAGTGGTCTGGAGTGGTGACAGAGATGCTTCATTTCAAACCAGTTCCCTTGTGATACTGATGCTGCTGGTTCACGGGGTATACTTCAAGTAGCAAGGAATGCTCTAGACACAATCTAGATACAAGGGCTTTCTTGGCTAGTAGCAGAGGAAATACAAGAGATTCAATGGAAAATCAGAACAAGGACAAAGAAAACAAAAGGGATGCAGAGATAAGGCTGTTGACACCCATGCTACAGTGGGGTTCAAATATAATATATTTCAAGTCACACACACCAGAAAGGCAGCAACTTTCTCAAGGTAGGAGCTAAAATGTGCCTAACAGTGAGAGTATGTGTTCTGGAACCATATTATCTGCGTTCAAGTTTCACTTCCACCACTTATTAATAGACACCTTGATCATATTACCTTATCACCCCTGCAAAGCCTCAGCTGAATCATTTGTAAAATATGAATAATAGAACCTATCTCAGAATGGTTGTGAAGAATAAATGAAATGAAGAGTGTAAAGCTTTTGAACAGCACCTGCCACATGGTGCTCACTAAGTGGTAGCTATTGTAACATTTCCCATCTTTGAGCTGATACTCTTTAAGTACTATTGGGCTTTATTAAAGTGTTAGTCAACCATGTTAGGGCCATATTGGCTTTTGATGTGAATCTCAAAGTAGCATCCATTGTTTGAGACATATGAAAAGTCAGTGATTTTACATTCAAATAAATGGAATTCTAGACAAAATGTTAAAATGGGAACAAAAACTCCCTTGCAGAAACTATGCTTATTTTGAGCTTTGACCCCAGTCACTGCCTCTGCCTACAACTTCTCTGGCTTGAAAATCCCTTGAATGAGGAAAGGATGGTTTAAAAATAAAAATGAATTAGAGAAACAAATGGTCTTCTGTGTCTGCCAGAATGAAATGTAGAATCTAGGCAATTATGATTTTGCCTGGAGCAGGCCAGGTCCAAGGGATGGTAAAGGATGGAACAAGCCGGGAGAAAGATATTTACAAAGCCCATCAAGTATGCAGTAAGCATTACCAAATTGCAGGTACTGTCCTGGGATAAATAAAGGCATTGAATATCAACTCTGTTTCAGGGGTTTATACTTTACTTGGGAAGACATTGGAATATGAGAGGAGAGAGACAGAGAGAACTATACATACCAACTTCTGGCAAAGTTCCAGTGAGGAGACCTATTGGTTAAAGCAAAGGGTGTATTTCTAAGGAATAAAGATTAGTTTGGAAAGGAAAGTTGGACCTGATGGTGAAGGTCCTCGAATGTGAAATGTATGCTGTGGGCAATTAGAAGTTAATGATGTTTTCATGTGGGTGGGTTGCCATATGCAAAAGGGCATTTCAGGAAGATTAATCTGGTAACAGTTTGCACAATTTAATTTAACAAACATTTATTGAGCATTATGTATAGCACGAGAGTCCAAAGTACAGAGCTATGTAAGCATATAGAAAAGAAGTCAAAATCTATACCCTCTATGAATTAAAAGCCTTGTCAGGGAGATGGACATAAATAGGATGATCTTTAATACGTAGTAGAAAGTTCAATGGAGCATTTTACATGTGTTCCATATGAAATGCTCTCTAAGGTAGTAGACTGTTCAGGGCTAAGATGTAAGGTACGAAAGAGTATGTTTGTTTTAAAGGTATGGGAAGAAGAAATTAGTATTTTAATTTGTATATAAATCTGCAAGGATACACAAAGTCTCATAATATTGGTTGCCTCTAGGGAAGGAAATTAGCATGGCTATGGGTGGGAATGTGCATGCATAGCCATTGATTGCCTCTGAGATAAACAAATAAATGTACTATCAGAAACATTTAGAAATACATACGAAAATAGTGGATACAGTAGAATGGGTGAAGGGAAAATGAATTTTATTTGAGACACTCCTTAAAGCATGTGGGCTATGAACCTGGGATTTTGAATGGGAACATTTCTACAGGTGACAGTTTGAATAGGAGTCATGTCCAGGGCAGTACAGAGATTGCATAAGAGGTACAGGTAGGGCATAGATCTCTGCCATCAAGTATTGTAACTGATAGCCACATGTGGCTATTGAGCACTGGAAATATGGTCAGTGAGTACAAATTGAGGTTTGCTATAAGTATAAAATACTTATGGATTCTTGAAGATGTAGTATGAAAAAAGAATGTATTTGTCATCAGTAATTTTTATATTGATTATATGTTAACAGAATAGTATTTTGCATAAATAAAATTTTCTTCCCCATTTCTCCTCTTCCTCCTCTCTTCCTCCTCCCCTTCCCCCCCACTGTCTCTTTTCTTGGGGGGAGGGACTGGGGATTAAACTCAGGGGCACTTACCCACTGAGCCACATCCCCAGCCCTATTTTGTATTTTCTTTCAGGCCTCACTGAGTTGCTTAGCATCTTGGCATTGCTGAGGCTGGCTTTAAACTCTTGATCCTCTTGTCTCAGCCTCCCTAGGCACTGAGATTACAGGCATGTGCCACTGTGTCTGGCTTCTTCCTCCTTTTTCTAATGTACCTTCTAGATCATTGAAAATCACATAAGTTGCTTGCATCATATTTGTCCTGATCAGTGCCAACCTAGAACACAGAGAATTTTCAGAGAATGGTGACTTAAGTTTGTATGGGTGTAATAGAAGGTATATTGCTAAGACTGAGAGGAAAGTTTGGAAAAAGTGGGCCAGATCAAATTGTGTAGGAGGTTGGCTCTTCAGCTGGAGCTTGGACTTTAGCTTTGTATTCACTGGTAAGCCACTGCAGGGCTCTGGGTATGGGAATCAGATGATCAGAAGGTTGCTTTGGAAATGAATAGAAGAATAGGCAGGAAGAACAGTTATTATAGTAATCAAGGAGTGAAGTCCTAGGTTCTGGTCTTGGGTGGTGGCTTTGAAATTAGAAAGAGATATATGTAAATTATGCTATGAGTGGAAAATTGATAAAGTGGAGTGGGGGCATGGATGCCAGAGAGAGCTAGAAAATATCCACCCCTGGTGATTAGAAGAATGTCAGTGCTAGTGATAAATTCAATGGAGTCTTGAAGAAGGAGGTAGATGAAGAAAAAATAATTTTTAAAAAAATATTGTTTTAGTTGTAGATGAACATGATATCTTTATTTATTTTTATGTGGTGCTGAGGATTGAACCCAGTGCCTGACACATGCAAGGCAGGCACTCTCCCACTGAGCTACATCCCCAACCCCAAGAAAAAATAATTTTGATCCTTTTTTTGATACCAGGGATTGTACCCAGGGGTGCTTAACCACTTAACCACATCCCCAGCCCTTTTTCTAAAATATTTTATTTAAAGATAGGGTCTCACTGAGTTGCTTACAGCCTCACTAGGTTGCTGAGGCTGGCTTTGAACTCACAATCCTCCTGCCTCAGCCTCCAGAGCTGCTGGAATTACAGGTGTGCACCACTGTGCCCAGCTAATTTTTATTCCTGACATGGTGAGCTTGAGGTGGTTGACCAAAATGTGACTGAGGGTATGAAAGACAGATTTGGGGATCTTCCTAGAGGTGTAATTCAGTTAAGATACTTTTAATAATGATTAGTGTTTATATGGCATTTTAATACACAAAATGTTCTCATTCTGGAGATTATTTTGTATATTCCTTACGGTAGATGCTTAGTGAAATATTTGTGGAATGAATGATGAACAGGTGAATAGTTTATTGTTTATTGTTGTTGGATCCTAAACCAAAAAAAGGGAGGAGGGTACTGCCAATAGAGGAAATAAGTCTCTTAAAGTACAACCTGAGTATAAGGATGAACTACTATTTTTTTTTTCTTTTCAGACATTCTCTGAGAAGGAAACTTCAAAAGCAGTATACTTTTCAAAATCCTTAAAAACATCTACTTCCAATAGACTTCTGTGTTCTGGAAGGTTTCCTGCATGATTCCCAGAAGCCTGGTGAAGCTTACAGCTGGACTAGAAAGACTTGACTGAAAGAAGACCATTGCTATAGTGTTTAGTTATATGGAATAAGAGATTCACCTGCCTTTCCCCTTCTCAGTGGTTGATGCAGTTTAGTGAGAAGCAGGGAGGGGAAAAGGACTATGAAATAGGAATTAAGGGCTGGGTATAATTAACATGTTTTTGGTCCAAATCAGAAAAATCAGGTGTTCTTTCCCTCACTTTCACCTGCCAATTAGACCACTTAAGATGTGGCTCTAGAGTATATTGTGCCAAGCTGGCAATCAAGGGGTTGAAGACTTTTTGCAAAATGGCCAACTTCTCTGTGACAGGGCCACACATACATTCACACACTCACTGGCAGGAGGAAAGGGGAAGGAACAATTCTGAGTTAGATAATGAAATGTCGTTCATGGAAAAACCCACAAGGTATCACCCTTGAATTGGTGACACATTCAGTGTGGCCTAAAGTAGAGGTATAGCATCAGTGGGTAGAGTCAATGAACCAGGAGGTCCCTTTCTTACAGGATGCCCATTAATCCTGTGACCCTAAAGTTCTTGCCTTCTGTGACTCCAGAACACACAGCCAGGTGAGGTTTGTCAGGCAGAGGAGAATAGGGCAAGCTTATGGGGATATACTGCACTTTTAAGAAGTAAAATAAATGTAATAAAAAGCAGGCAGCATAATTGCCATGACTTATACCCCATGACATTTTTTTTTGCAGTTAAATTTTTTTTTAATTGGTTGTTCAAAACATTACAAAGCTCATGACATATCATCTTCCATACATTTGATTCAAGTGGGTTATGAACTCCCATTTTTTACCCCAAATACAAGTTGCAGAATCACATCGGTTACACATCCACATTTTTACATAATACCATATTAGTGACTGTTGTATTCTGCTACCTTTCCTATCCCCTACTATCCCCCCTCCCCTTCCCTCTCATCTTCCCTCTCTACCCCATCTGCTGTTGTTTAATTCTCTCCCTTGTTTTTTTTCCCCTTTCCCCTCACAAACTCTTATATGTAATTTTGTGTAACAATGAGGGTCTCCTTCCATTTCCATAGTTTCCCTTCTCTATCCCTTTCTCTCCCCCCACTCGTCTCTGTTTAATGTTAATCTTTTCCTCATGCTCTTCTTCCCTGTTCTGATCTTAGTGGCTCTCTTTATATCAAAGAAGACATTTGGCATTTGTTTTTTTAACAAGGATTGGCTAGCTTCACTTAGCATAATCTGCTCTAATGCCATTCATTTCCCTGCAAAATACATGATTTTGTCATTTTTTAGTGCTGCATAATACTCCATTGTGTATAAATGCCACAGTTTTTTAATCCATTCATCTATTGAAGGGCATCTGGGTTGATTCCAAAGTCTAGCTATTGTGAATTGTGCTGCCATGATCATTGATGTGGCAGTATCCCTATAGTATGCTCTTTTAAGGTCCTCAGGGAATAGACCGAGAAGGGCGATAGCTGGGTCAAATGGTGGTTCCATTCCCAGCTTTCCTAGGAATCTCCATACTGCTTTCCATATTGGCCGCACCAGTTTGCAGTTCCACCAGCAATGTACAAGTGTACCCTTTTCCCCACATCCTCGCCAGCACTTATTGTTGCTTGACTTCATAATGGCTGCCAATCTTACTGGAGTGAGATGGTATCTTAGGGTGGTTTTGATTTGCATTTCTCTGACTGCTAGAGACGGTGAGCATTTTTTCATGTACTTATTGATAGATTGTATGTCCTCCTCTGAGAAGTGTCTGTTCAGGTCCTTCACCCATTTGTTGATAGGGTTGTTTGTTATCTTGTTGTTTAATTTTTTGAGTTCTTTGTATATTCTGGATATTAGGGCTCTATCTGAAGTGTGAGGAGTAAAGATTTGTTCCCAGGATGTAGGTTCCCTATTTACCTCTCTTATTGTCTCTCTTGCTGAGAAAAAACTTTTTAGTTTGAGTAAGTCCCATTTGTTGATTCTAGTTATTAACTTTTGTGCTATGGGCGTCCTATTAAGGAATTTGGAGCCCGACCCCACAATGTGTAGATTGGAGCCAACTTTTTCTTCTATCAGGTGCAGAGTCTCTGATTTGATATCTAGGTCCTTGATCCATTTTGAATTTACTTTTGTGCATGGCGAGAGAAAGGGGTTCAGCTTCATTTTGTTGCATATGGATTTCCAGTTTTCCCAGCACCATTTGTTGAAGATGCTATCCTTTCTCCATTGCATGCTTTTAGCGCCTTCATCAAATATAAGAAAGTTGTAATTTTGTGGATTGGTCTCTGTTTCCTCTATTCTGTACCATTGATCAACCTGCCTGTTTTGGTACCAGTACCATGCTGTTTTTGTTACTATTGCTCTGTAGTACAGTTTGAAATCTGGTATCGCTATACCTCCCGATTCACACTTCCTGCTTAGAATTGCTTTTGCTATTCTGGATCTTTTGTTTTTCCATATGAATTTCATGATAGCTTTATCTATTTCTACCAGAAATGCCGTTGGGATTTTGATTGGCATTGCATTGAACCTGTAGAGAACTTTGGGTAATATCGCCATTTTGATGATGTTGGTTCTGCCTATCCATGAACAGGGTACATTTTTTCCATCTTCTAAGATCTTCTTCTATCTCTCTCTTTAGGGTTCTGTAGTTTTCATTGTATAAATCTTTCACCTCTTTTGTTAGGTTGATTCCCAAGTATTTTATATTTTTTGAGGATATTGTGAATGGGGTGGTTTTCCTCATTTCCATTTCAGAAGTTTTGTTACTGATATACAGGAATGCCTTTGATTTATGCATGTTGATTTTATATCCTGCCACTTTGCTGAATTCATTTATTAGTTCTAGTAGTTTCTTTGTAGACCCTTTTGGGTCTTCTAAGTATAGGATCATATCGTCCGCAAATAGTGATATTTTAAGTTCTTCTTTTCCTATTTTTATGCCTTTAATTTCTTTTGTCTGTCTAATTGCTCTGGCTAGTATTTCAAGGACTAAATTAAATAGAAGTGGTGAGAGAGGGCATCCCTGTCTTGTTCCAGATTTTAGCGGGAATGCCTTCAGTTTTTCTCCATTTAGAATGATGCTAGCCTGAGGCTTAGCATATATAGCTTTTACAATGTTGAGGTAAGTTCCTGTTATCCCCAGTTTTTCTAGTGTTTTGAACATAAAAGGATGCTGTACTTTGTCGAATGCTTTTTCTGCATCTATCGAGAAGATCATATGGTTCTTATCTTTAAGTCTATTGATGTGGTGAATAATATTTATTGATTTCCGTATATTGAACCAACCTTGCATCCCAGGGATGAATCCTACTTGATCATGGTGCACAATTTTTTTGATATGCTTTTGTATTCGATTCGCCAGGATTTTATTGAGAATTTTTGCATCTATGTTCATTAGAGATATTGGTCTGTAGTTTTCTTTCTTTGAAGTGTCTTTGTCTGGTTTCGGGATCAGGGTGATGTTGGCTTCATAGAATGAATTTGGAAGAGCTCCTTCTTTTTCTATTTCTTGAAATAGCTTGAAAAGTATTGGTATTAATTCTTCTTTGAAAGTTTTGTAAAACTCCGCTGTATACCCATCTGGTCCAGGGCTTTTTTTGGTTGGTAGTCTTTTGATGGCTTTTTCTATTTCTTCCTTTGTTATTGGTCTGTTTAAATTGTGTGTGTCTTCCTGACTCAATCTGGGCAGCTCATATGACTTAAGAAATCTATCGATGTCTTCACTGTCTTCTATTTTATTAGAATATAGGGTTTCAAAATACTTTCTAATTATCTTCTGTATTTCTGTAGTGTCTGTTGTGATATTGCCTTTTTCTTCCCGTATGTTAGTGATTTGAGTTTTCTCTCTTCTTCTCTTCGTTAGCATGGCTAAGGGTCTGTTGATCTTATTTATTTTTTCAAAGAACCAACTTTTAGTTTTATCAATTTTTTCAATGGTTTTTTTTGTTTCAATTTCGTTGATTTCCGCTCTGATTTTAATTATTTCTTGTCTTCTGCTATATTTGCTGTTGTTTTGCTCTTCCTTTTCTAGGGTTTTGAGATGTAGTGTGAGTTCGTTTATTTGTTGGTTTTTTCTTTTTTTGAGGAATGAACTCCAGGAAATGAATTTCCCTCTTAAAACTGCTTTCATTGTGTCCCATAGATTCCGGTATGTTGTGTCTGAATTGTCGTTTATCTCTAAGAATTTTTTGATTTCCTCCTTTATGTCTTCTGTAACCCATTGATCATTCAGTAACATATTGTTTATTTTCCATGTGATGCAGGATTTTTCCTTCCTTCTTTTTTCATTGATTTCCAGTTTCATTCCATTATGATCAGATATGGTGCATGGTATTATCTCCACTCCTTTATATTTACTAAGAGTTGCCCTATGGCATAATATATGATCTATCTTTGAGTACGATCCATGTGCTGCTGAGAAGAACGTGTATCCACTTGATGATGGTTGATATATTCTATATATGTCGGTTAAGTCTAGGTTATTGATTGTGTCATTGAGTTCTATAGTTTCTTTATTCAGCTTTTGTCTGGAGGATCTGTCTAATGGTGAGAGCGGTGTGTTGACGTCACCCATAATTATTGTGTTGTGGTCAATTTGACTCTTGAACTTGAGGAGAGTTTGTTTTATGAACGTTGCTGCACCATTATTTGGTGCATATAAATTGATAGTTGTTATGTCTTGTTGGTGAATAGTTCCTTTTAACAGGATATAGTGTACTTCTTTATCCCTTTTGATTAACTTAGGTTTGAAGTTGATTTTATTCGATATGAGTATGGCCACTCCTGCTTGCTTCCGAGGGCCATGTGAGTGGTATGATTTTTCCCAACCTTTCACCTTCAGCCTGTGTATGTCTTTTCCTATCATATGAGTCTCCTGAAGGCAGCATATTGTTGGATTTGTTTTTTTGATCCAGGTTACCAGCCTGTGTCTCTTGATTGGTGAGTTTAGTCCATTAACATTTAAGGTTACAATTGAAATATGATTTGTACTTCCAGTCATGTTTATTTATTTATTTATTTTAGTTTGGCTAGTTTTTACTTTTTGGTTGTTTTCCTCCCCCTTTACTGAGATACCTCCCGCTGTTGGTTTTGGGCACTGTTTTTCCATTCCTCTTCTTGTAGAATTTTGCCCAAAATGCTTTGCAGTGCTGGTTTTCTGGCTGCGAAATCTTTTAGCTTTTGTTTATCGTGAAAGATTTTAATTTCATTGTCAAATCTGAAGCTTAATTTTGCTGGATACAGTATTCTTGGTTGGAATCCATTATGTTTCAGCGTTTGAAATACATTGTTCCAGGATCTTCTCGCTTTCAAAGTCTGTGATGAAAAATCAGCCGTTAACCTAATTGGTTTACCCCTGAATGTAATCTGCCTCCTTTCCCTCGTAGCTTTTAATATTCTCTCCTTGTTCTGTATGTTGGCTATCTTCATAATTATATGTCTTGGAGTTGGCCTATTACAGTTTTGGATGTTTGGGGTCCTGTAGGCTTCCAGGATTTGGCAATCCATTCCATCTTTCATCTCTGGGAAGTTTTCTAGGATTATTTCATTCAATAGGTTGTCCATTCCTTTGGCTTGAATCTCTGTGCCTTCTTCTATCCCAATGTCTCTCAAATTTGGTTTTTTGATGAGATCCCATGTCTCTTGGATAGATTGCTCGTGAGATTTAAGCATCTTTTCAGTATTGACTATATTCTTTTCAAGTTGATAAACTTTGTCTTCATTATCTGATGTTCTGACTTCTACTTGATCTAGTCTATTTGTAATATTCTTGTTAGCATTTTTAATCTGGTTTATGGTTTCTTGCATTTCTAAAATCAGTGTTTGGTTTTTTTTAAGATCTCTATCTCCTGGTAAAGCTCATTCTTTGCAGTTTGAATTTGTTTGTTTAGTTGGTTTTCAAAATATACTTTCAATTCATGGATTTGCTGTCTCATGTCTTCTCTAAAATTCCGTTCCATCTGAGTTAGGTATGCCTTGATTTCTTTCCCTGTCCATGTTTCTGATGCTTCTAGGTCCTCCTGTAGATTTAAGTTGTCCTGCATTATCTGTACTCCTTTTTTCCCTGGTTTTTTCATGTTGTTCACGTTACTTTCCAGCTCTGTTTGACTGCTTTGTAACTGCTTTCTCCTATACATTTGTTTTGGCTTTGTTTATATCTGTTGTTTCTCCTTTGTGGTGGGAGATTATGCCTATAGATGTTGGGCTTTATTGTACTTTAGAGCTGATTCATTCAATTTATAAAGGGCTTCCGGATTTTGTATGCATATAGTGATTTGGTTTTTGTTCTTAGGACTTTATGTTAGGTGCTATGAAGGTATAAGGGCTAGTATGTCTTGGCTACTTTAGAAGATTGCTCTACTGAAGGGGGATGCTAACCGTCAATTGGATCAGGGTGTTGGTAGTAGCTAGGTATTTAGGAGCACTATAGACGGCCTCGAAACATTTACCTGTTTGCATTTAGACAGTTACACGAAATGGAGGATGTAATGCTTGGGATAAAAGTTGGGGGGAAGGGGAAGGAAGGTGCTCTTGAAAAGAAAGAAGGAGAGGGAGATAGATAGAATAGAGGAGAATGGAAAGAACAATAAAACTTGGAAGGGGAGAGAAAGAGGGAAAAAGGGAGAGAAAAAATAAAATAAAATAAGAAATAAAATTAGGTCTTAGAGATCCATTTTCTTCTTTTCCCGTAGGCAAAGCTGTGCCCTCCGGGCTGAGATTTGCCCTCAATGTGTCAACAGCAATCCCTGTAAGGTGGCTCCTGGGAGTCTCTCAATCCTGTTGGTCCAGAGCAGTTTCACTTCTACAGCCCCTCCTCCCCTTCCTCCTGCCAGCCAGCCAGGTCCTGTGCACCAGAGGAGGTTCTCCAAGGATTTGGTTACACTTTCAGCCCCTCTGAGTGCTCTATTTCCCTAACAACTGAGCACTCTTTCTGTCATTCATCTAAGCCCCAGTGCTGTGGAGCTGTGTTCTGGGAGTCAATAGTTTAATTTCTCTGGACCCCTTTGGTGGGCACACCTTTGGAGTCTGGCGGCTAAGACCATTGGTGTCGCCACTGGTGGTAATGGGAGTTGGGGGTCGAGGATCCCATCTGCTTCCCTCAGCCCCTACAATCACGACCACTCCGCTGGCAGTAGGAGGAGTTGGGGGTCTGGAGTGTCCTCTGTTTCCCTCCGCCCCTACTGTCACGCCCTCTCAGTTGGCGGTTGGGGGAGTTGGGGGTGGGGAGTCTTCTCTGCTTCCCTCCGCCCCTACAGTCACGCCCACGTCACTGGCAGTATTGGGAGTTGGGGGTCGAGAGTCCTTTGGCCCTTACAGTCACGCCCACGGAGAGATTTTGAAGTTTCCCGGTTGTTTGTATCTGATGCGGGTGGGAGTCATACACCTGCTAAAGTAGATTCCGCTGGGAAGGAATCTCTTTGGCCGAACTTTGGTGACTTCCCCTCTCTGCAATGGCGGGCCCCTGCCTCCTTGCTGGAGTGTCCGAAGGGAGGGGTGGAACTGGCTTGTCTCTGGTCTGACCCAATCTCTGGTTTTAGTTCCCAGTTCGCTATTTCATAAAGGCTTGGTTAGATTTCCTTCACGTCGTCTGGGGGGGGGGGGAGCTGTTTGCCGGGTGGGCGGGTCCGTTCGCAGTGGGGGTGGGGCCGTTAGCAGAGCTGGGAGGGCACAGGCTGTCTGCCGGGCGGGGACCCTTCTCATAGTGCAGGGCCGCTGGGGGCCGCCTGCAGAGCCGAGCCTGCGCTAGCCGGGGGCGGGGCCGCCAACAGAGCCGGGAGGGCGGGGGGGGGGGGCGTTAGCAGAGCCAGGAGGGCGCAGGCCATTTTTCAGGCCAGGCGGGGACCCTTCTCGCCACGCCGGCCGCCGGGGGCCGCTTGTAGAACCCGGTAGGCAGCGGTGTCGTGGCTAAGAGCCGGGCGGGCGGGGTGGCCGATCACAGAGCGAGCGGGGCCGCCAGGAGAGCCAGGATGGCGGGGGCCGTATGCCTGGCCAGGCGGGGACCCTTCTCGCTGCCCCGGGCCGCCGGGGGCCGCTTGCAGAGCCGGTTGGGCGGTGGCTGCGGGATTGGACCTCTGCGCCCGCGTGGCCGGCCAAGATTCACTTGTCTGGGGCCAACTGTCACCTCTAATATAACTTACTACTTCCTGGCAGGTCTCCTTTCAGCGGAATTTTGCTAGAAGTTCCTCAGTAGGTAGAATGTAGCTGTTTTAATGGGTGTTTCTGATCCGGTTAATGTGGAGATACTGAAAGTGCTGCTTCCTTGCCGGCCGCCATGTTGGATCCTCTACCCCATGACATTTGATAATAACAAGGTTGGTACATTACAAATAAGTTCCACATTTACAACTCTGTCTTGATATTTACACTTATTAAATTGTTTAGGGATGTGGTTCCTGGATGCTGGAGGCCCATATATAAAACATATTAGCATAATTGGAATACAGCCAAATCCCTCAGTTTACACTGCAGACACTTGTTAAAAACTTGACCTTGGAGGAAAGAACTTCCTCCTTGTCTTCAATCAGTCATCAGCCACTGAATGTACTCCTCTACAGTCAACTTCCAGCCATTCACAGTTTGGGGAGCTTGTCCACATCATGGACCTTAGGCAAGTCCTCAGTTCCCAAGATAGTGATGAAGGCTATGCTCTCACCTGAATGTGGAAATTAGCTATGATTTTCTATTACCTGTACCAAACATTCCTTTTCATTTGTTTAATTCCCTGAGAGTTGACACTACACATTAATTCATTGAGCAATTGCTTTGTGTAAAGGCCCAGAGATGAATGAGACAGTTATGACCATCAAGGAACTTACAATTTAGTCAAGGACACAGAAAACTAACTCTGGTAGAAGGCAGAATGAAATAAAGACCATAATAGAGGTATGAGCAAATTGCTGTGGGAGCATAGTAGCACAATTTATTATTTAATGGGGGAAGGAAAATTAAGTAAGGCTACAAACGGCAGTGTTGGTCCTTGAAGGATTAATAGGAGGAAAAAAAGTGAGGTTGGGCTGTGAGGCCATATCAGTCCAGTGAACTGCATGTGTGTATCATGGCATGAAGGTATGTGGACATTCAAGGAAGTAATCATATGTTTATCATTGCTATGCACCCATGATAAACCCAGTGCAGCATGGCTGGACCGATGGAGTAAGAGAGGCTTGAAAGTTATGTTTGAATCTGCTCCTGAGACATTTGATGGCCACAGTAGTTTTGTTAAGGGAAACAACGATTTTTGAAAAGGGCAGAGAAAGACAGCTTGAGGTGAAGTCTGTAACAATGTGAAGGATGGGTTGAAGAGGTAAGACTAAAACAGGGAGACTAACTTCCTTCAGTAGTTTCCAGACTTGGAAATTAGTAAAGGGCTACTATTAATGATAAGACAAATAATATGGATAGAAAAAAAGTAAGTTTGCTGGAAAGAACCTATTTGATTGGTAAGATATGGAGTTGTTATGGTTTAGATATGAGGTGTGTACCAAAAGCTCATGTGTGAGACAACACAAAAAAATTCTGAGGTGAGATAATCAGATAATGATAGCCTTAACATAATCACTGGATTGATGCACTGATATAGGTTAACTGGATGGTAACTGTACACAGGTAGGGAGTGACTAGAAGGGTGCGTCATTGGGAGCATGCCTTTGGGGCTTACATTTTATCCCTGGTGAGTGGAGCTCTCTCTGCTTCCTTATTGCCATGTCCTGAGCAGCGCTCCTCTACCATGCCCTTCCACCATGATGTGCTGCCTCACCTTGGTCCTAGAGTTATGGAAGAGACTACTTATGAACTGAGACCTCTGAAACCATGGGCCAAAATAAAGGTTCCCTCCTTTACATTGTTCTTCTCTCTTTTGTTGGTCACAGTGACAAAAAAGCTGACAGAAAACAGGAATATTTAGTGTGCTCACTATTGTTTTCAGTGGGAAGGTGGTTCTGGGGTAATGGAGGGAACTGAGAGTTATCTGCATGAAAGAAATTGTCAAAGCCATGAATGGAACTAAGATGACCATGAGTGGGACAAATACAAATATAAATATAAATATAAATACAAATACAATTAGGGATAATCCTTATATTACGGGTCATGTGAAGACAACCACTAAGAAAGGTGACTGTATAGTTTCCTGAGAGGTAGGGAATTGAGGGCTTAATGAACTTGGTAGATGATATGGGGAAGAGTAATCAGGATAATTCATGAGATTTGGCATTTAGGTGGCTATTGGTGGCCTTGAAGGAGAGATTCACAGGAAGGTTGTTATTTGATAGGATAGTGGAAACTTGAGGAAGTTT
This sequence comes from Marmota monax, assembly GCF_021218885.2. Classification (NCBI taxonomy): domain Eukaryota; kingdom Metazoa; phylum Chordata; class Mammalia; order Rodentia; family Sciuridae; genus Marmota; species Marmota monax. Next base: position 8,594,813 of record NW_026695065.1, on the reverse strand, counting down.
GTTGACTGAGAGGAAATGAGACAATGGAATAATGGACCTGAAAAGTCGAAGTCCTTTTCAGAAATACAGAGTATACAATATAAGGTCACACAGTAAGTCCGCTTTTTATCACAGATGCTCTGGAGTCAAAAACTCATGGACATCTGTAAGGTGCTCTCATTTTTATCATTTTACTGAATTCTGCTAGGAGAACTTGGTACATGACTCCTTTAATTTCCCTTCTCTTACTCCCTCCAAGTGCCACTACAAGTGCTATCAGTTTGGTCAGCCAGGTAAAATACTTCATTACTTGATTTTTGTCAAAAGTCTAGACCACTGTGTTCTTATATGCTATAGGTTTTCAAAGTGTTTTAAATTTATTTCTTATGCTACTTGGGGTTTTGTAGGAAAATAACACAAGATATTGGGGGGGTGAGGAAAGTAGAACAGATTGAGAAACAGGTTCCATTCCAGAACAAAATATTACCTAAAATCAAGCTATTCATTGTCACATGATCCAACATTTGATGGGAAGAGAAGCCTTACGGTTTTTTGAGTAGAAAGGTATTTAGCCTAAAAATACTTGGGCATAGTTTAGAAATCTGAGAGATTTCCAGGAAAATGGAAAAATGGGAGAATTTGCTGTTCTTTTAGAGTAATAATTATTCAAGGACCTCTTAAATGTACAGCTTAAAATATTAACCAGACACTTAAGAAGACCTAGCTATCAACTAATTAAAGCTTTTCCTATGAATTATACTTCATCACCTAAATGCCTTTCTTTCCTGTCAGTATGAGACCAAAACTGAGTCGGGGCATTTTAATGTCCACTCAGTCTTTGTCAGAGTTTTTCTTTCTTTGAACAGCCATTCTTCCTCCCCTGCCTTGGCTTTCAGCATTATTAAAAACAAAGGGGAAAAAAAAGAGAAGGACAGAGAACGAAAGCAACCTAGAGAACTTACCCTTATTCTCATTACCATAATCACTATAATAATACTGAATAAATTCTTGAGCAGAAATCATGTTCTCTTGTCTGCTCTATGTCTCCATGATTTGCTGCTACTTGTACATAAGACTTGTATGAGCCATTCAAACTGTATAGATAATAGGATCATGCCAAGTGTCAGAATTGCAGCTGTGCATATCTATGGCACCTTGGAAAGGATAAGGTAGTCTTGTATTCAATTGTTCTATTAAGGTAGCTCATCAGTCATTCCAGTCTGAAACCTTGTTGTCAGATTTTACTCCTCCTTTCTCCCAGGCCCTCAACATCCAATTGGTTGCCAGTTCTTTAGATTTCACCAGGATCTGTCCCTTTGATGCTACCATAATGTAAACCTTCTTTCTCAAAAGTATTATTGCACTGCTTTTCCCCCCAAATTGGCCTTCTGTGTCCTCTTCTTTCTCTATATGTCCTACACAGGGCCTTCTTAAGTCCTTCATATAATTTCTTTGCACAAAATCCTTTATTTTCCCTGTTATAGAATCAAGTGCTAATCATGCAACCACCACTGCTTTTCATGGATCTTACACTTTTTTATTATTTTTTATTTGTTCTATTTAGTTGTACATGACAGCAGAATGTATTTTAACTCATCATACACAAATGGAGTACAACATTTAATTCTCTGGTTGTACATGATGTGGAAATGCACCATTTGTTCAATCATACATGAACCTAGGAGGGATCTTACACTTTAGTTAAACCAAATTGTTCAACTTTCCCTGTATATGCACCAAGAAGTTCCATGTTTATACCTCTCTTTATGGCTTCCCTCCTAAGAAACATTGAAGTTCCATGAGGACAGGGACCACATCTATCAGGTTCAGTGCTATATTCTCACAGTGTAGCACTGTATGTGGCACAAGTAGGCACATAATAAATATGGACTGGCTGAATACAATTATCAAATATCCAAATCTACTTACCTTTTCAATTTCCGTTCTTATGCCATTCCATCCAAAAAGTCAACATTGATACTTGTGTCCCACTCTACCTCTTGAAACTAACGGTGATTTTTTTTTTTTTTTTTTTTTAGAAATACCACAGGCCTCCGAAAACAGTAGTTTCCACTGAATAGACACTTAGTGATTAGAATAGTCACACTGGGAGATGAGAGTGGGAGAGGCTTTAGTAAGGCAGAGAAGTTGAAGGTTTCATGTTATTTATTATTATTATAATTAATGATAGTTCATAAACATTAAAAGGTAAAAATATTGGCTGGACCTCAATTTGCCAAGATACAGATGAAAATATTACCCAAGCCTGTATTAGCCAAGATATAGTATCATCATGGCTAAAGTTCAAACTCTGGTTAATTTCTAAGAAGTAGGAACAAAGCTATGATTTGCATAATTTGTGTATTTGCAAGTTGTTTCCTCTGCAATGTTCACTCACTGTAATAATGTTTTATTTGTGGCTATTGGAACTCTAGACATCTAAGGAAATTCAGTCTCTAAATGAGGTCTTTGGCTATAGCTTTCTTTTTATTATAATCAAAACTATATAGCATGTTATATGCATTGCATATATATCAATTTTCATATTTCCATTTTCCCCTTGAACTCTTGGTATCAAGCTCCAACTCCCCTAGTTATGGGTATATCATGGTTTTCATACTCTCTATTAAAAAATTGCCTGTTTGGGTTTCAGTGAGGAGAAAAATCTGATGTATTTGATTGCTGGAGCAAATCATTCCAAGGGAAACAATGGGTTGCCAGGTTTTGGATCATGTCATTTACAGACCTGGTTATTACACCCTTCTTCTTCAAGCTAGCCCACCCATGATGAAAGATTCTTTTCAAAGTCCTCCAGAGAATAATAACCCATAATCCTCAATTAATTTCTCCAGATATTTACCCCTCTGAGTATTTGAAGCCCATTTGCTTTAGTGCCATACTTGACAAAAAAAAATCTATAGAAACAGCTTCTCTGGAGCATGTAAATCACCCTTCTGACTTTTCTAGATTTTTTGGTTGTACAAACACCTCTAAAGAATACTAAAAGGAAACCTTATGATCCCTGCAAGTGTATGTGAGTCTTTGAATATGATCCTGTGATCTCCACCATTCAGGCACTTATAAAAACAACTCTTGGACTTCTGTTCAGTCATAGATTCTCACAGAATGTTATTACATCTTTCTTGACACTCCAGAGCTCATGTCTTTTCATTCAGCCTTAATTAAATTATCATAGGCAACACAACATTTAATGTTTATCTTAACTTTATTGAATAAGTAAAGTAGGCATTACATAAAGATTGCAAGTCATTCATGGCCCTGCATAGATACAGACATTTATTCTGAGGCAAAATGAGAGCACAAATGCACAGTTTACTGCTACTGAAATGGTTCTTCATGGTGGCTTGGTATGGACACAATCTCCCTCAATACTCATTTAATGTTGTCTTTGCTTTCACCTCTCCCATCAGCTGAGGGATTCACAATATCTAAAATAAGCGTGTAAGGAACTCTTCTGTATCAGAGGTAGTTTTGTGTCTGCATTATGAATCATAGAAGACATTTGGTCAAAGACTTCTTAAAAAAGGGGCAGAAGAGATACACTCAAGCGCAGAGTTGAGATCCATTTTTTTCAAGCTAATTGGCCATATTAGCTAAAGTATCAACCAAAGTTTAGAATAACCACTTTGTCCACTTAACAAAGCATGCAGTAGCCTGTACAGATAATAGCTTTTAGAGAAAACCTTAAATTTGTCTCAAGCACCAAAGATATATTTTTAAAAGTGTAAGTGACTAATGTAGTGGCTGAATGGTGCCCCCTCCAAAAAAGGAGGATATGTTCACATCCTAATCCCTATAATCTGTGAATTAGCTTGTTTGGAAAATGTAATTAAATTTGGATGATATGATTAAATTAAGGATTTAGAGATAAGATTATCATGGGTAATCTGAATGGCCCCAAATTCCATTATAAATGTCCTAATACAAGAGAGGCAGAGGTAGATTAGATGCACTAAAGGGAAGATGATGTGGAGAAAGAGCAGAAAGAGATGCAGCCAAGGAATGATAACAGACACAAAAAATGAGAAGATGCAAGGAACATATTTCTCCCACAGTGAACATAACTCAATTTTGGACATTGGCCTCTAAAACAGGAAGAGAATACTATTTTAAACCACTATGTTTGGGGTAATTTGTTATAGCAGCCACAAAAATCTAATACAGGTATCAGTACAGGCAAATGGGCTATTGCTGTAACAAATATCTTAAAATGTGAAAGTGGCCTTGAAATTGAATAATGGGCATAGACTGGAAGAATTTTGATGCATGTGATAGAAAAAGCATAGACTGGACCATTGATGGAAATATGAGTGTTAAAAGGCATTTTTGGTGAGGGCCTGCAATGAAATGAAGATCATTTTATTGGATATTGTAAGCAAGGCAATGCTCGTTCTATATTGGCAAAAAGCCTATATGAATTGCCACCTAAAGTTGTGTGGCAAGGGGAACATGTGACAAACTAGGATATTTGGTTGAGGAGAGTTGTAATTGAAGCATTAGAGGTATGGCATAGTTTCTTCTCTGCCTAGAGTAAAATAGGGAAGAAAAATGGAGGAAAGACTGTTAAGTGGGAAAAGAACCAGTACTTGATGAGTTAAGAGATTCCAAGCCTATTCAGAATGTAAAAGAGGCTAAAGTTAGGAGATTCAATATTAGGAAAGTGTACTCTGAAGATAGGGCCAAGGCTAAGGATGTGGCTGGATATTCTTTGCCTAGTGCTAAAGAGATCAGGCATTGAGTCATGGATTTACTCAACCATCTCAGCAGAAACCAGGAATAGAGAGAAAGTTATCCAGGAAAGATATGTAATAGGGCCCTCTTTTCTAATTGTGTGAATCAACATGATATATGGGAGCTCTACCAAGTTTTTGAGAATGCTATATCAGCAGAAACGTCTTTGCTTGGCCTGCAAGGGGCAGAGACAGGACAAAATTAGAGAAGGCTGTCAGACTAACAATATTCTACAGGCAGAAAAACAGGAAAATATAAACTATTCAGCTACAAACATGTGCCAATTTTCAAGATAAAAGGAGGATGGCACCAAGGGAAAAGCTGCAAGTGCAAAGTTGGAGGGCCAAGAATGAGGGGAGAGTCAGAATTGTGACCCATGGGCACAGAGGCAGAGGCCCAGTTCATGGTCCAAGAGGGGAGAACTTCAGACCCAAAGGGTGGGGCACTGAGACAGAGAGGACTGTTGCTAGGCCTTGAATCCTAAAGGGAATTTAGTTAGTTTTTGAAAATGATTAAGACAGGTGACTGACTCCCTTTTCCATTATCTCCTTCTGGAATAGGAACATTTGTAATTATTTAGAGTTGAAACTGTAATCAGCTGAGACTTAGGAATGTTGGAATAGGGTGAATATATTTTACACATGAGAAAGACATCAATTTTGGGTGGGGGACAGAGGGCAGAACCTCTAGATGTTCCCTTATTTGGAAAAGGGGTTTTAGAGATGTAATTAACTTAAAGTTCTTGAGATGAAGAGATTATCCTGGCAGAGGGAGATTAGGTACACAGACAAAAGGTGCTGCAAAGATGAGTGGAAATGTGGCCATGAGCCAAGGAACGTCAATAGCCATCAGAAGCTGGAAGAGACAAGAAAGGATTCTCTAGAACCTCTGGAGGGAGCATGACCCTGTGAACCCCTAGATTTCAGAACAATGAGAGAATCAATTTCTGTTGTTTTAAGCCACCAAATTTGTGGTCATTTATTATAGTAGCCAAAGGAAACAAATATAATTAGTTAACATTTTATGTGTTTTCTATTTTTTTAAGATTCTGAAAAAAATCTGTATAATTGGTGCTTCTCCTGTGTGGTAGTAAGAAACAAAAGATTTTAGTATAATTTGGTTTTATACTAAAATGTCACTATGTACTTTTCAATCTAAATAAAAAATGCAAGTGGCTAAAACAGGACCATTATAAACCTGATAAGTAAATCTTTTAACTTAATTATTGGACCCTGAAAGGTTTTTTTTAATGTTTGTGAAAGCATGTGGATTGCTGTAAATACAAATATATAACTTATCAAGAATAGCACTTCATTCATTCTTGTTCACAAACTAGAAAATAAGGCAAGTTTGCATCTGGAAAAGGCAATACACATCACTATTTCTACCTTGACAAATTTGATAATATGGCATGGCAAATGTCTCCAAAATTTAGTCAAGGTTGACACTTCAAAATAATTTTTTCTATAGTCAAAAGACTCAAAGAAGTGATACCATGAAGATTTCAGAAAAAAATCTTTGCAAAGTCAAAAATGCACACATTAGTTATTTACCTAAATTAGTAGGACCTAAACTTTTGCTGTTGTTAAAAATAGTGTGTGAAAACAGATGTGTCCTCAAACATGTTTATGTGTGCACATGTGTGTTTTCAGTCAGGAAAACGTGGAAAAAATCTCAGATGTTGTGACTTTGATTTCTCTATTATAGCAGCTTTCAGAGAATTTTGAAGTATAATACTCAAGCCAGAATGCACTGGAGGACAAGGCAACCATGTAAATTATTATACATCTATATAAAGAATTCTGTGAGCTACTGGTCACTTATCTCAGATGGTGACTTGCCAAGCCAGTCATTTGTTCTTTCTCTATCATGTGCAGTGGAGGAATAGAAATAGGACTTTCTACATAAGAAATATACATATAATAACTCTTTTACAGTAATCACAATCATCTGCATGAATTGGTCTTCAAATTGCACTCCAGAGAAGTTACACCAATTATTTCAATGCATATCATAAAATAACAGATAAGTTAAGTATAACTTTAACTTTCATCTATTTGAGAAAAACATAGACCTTGTTTTTTTCCCCAGAGTTGTTGTGGCAGCAACGTTTAAATTTGTTAATATAAGGTAAGTATGATGATGACTGAGAAGTTCACTTAGTTACTGGGATGTGCAATTACTGCAGCAAGAGATACAAATATATACACACATGTATATACATATACATATATAGAATTTCTTTTTTTCTTCTTCAGACCACCAAAACAGAATTGGAAAGGGGAGTAGAAAGGAAGATAGAACAGTTGACCTTTCACACAGTTTTCTGCTGCCTTTTATAGAAAGAAATCTCTTTCCTCCCAGGTCTTCTAGAACTCCATTCCCTGCCTTCAAGGGGGTCAAGGGAGAAAGAAGCAATAGAGAGAAGAAATAAACCACAAATAAGAATCAATATTTGCCTTTAAAATCTAAATAAAGATAATAGAACTTTCAGGTACATCCCTAGCACAAACATTAAAATGTGGAGTTTTTCTCAAAAAATAGTCATATAAAGTATTTGTATAAAGTAGACATCTATGCATATTAGAAAATACCTCTTTAAATAAAGTTGAAGTCATTTTCCCTAACTGATTCTGTTAAACTTTGGTTTATTTTTAGCAATGATGTGTGCTTGCAATATCATGCTGAAACGCTAGACTAATGATAAATTTAATTTCAGCCAAAGCAGATGAATCCATCAGCTTTCACTTGAGATAAGATTCTAAATAACTTGACTGACATGGAGCTATACTTTTTTGAGTTTTCAAAATGGCTTCTCTTACACTGTGTGCAATATTAGCACCTTTCCAAATCATTAGCATGCACATTTTGTCTTGGCCTTTTCCTTTGCTATCTATTAAATTGGAAGCAGACAGTGAATAGATCTGTCTATTCTTTTTTTCTTCTTCTTTTTCTTTTAGTGGGAGTGACCTAGAAATTTAGGATTTTAAATATTTGAAAGTCTCAAAACTCTTCAATTTTTTACAATTCCCTCTTCAGAGTCAGGTCACACAACAACAAAGAACAGACATTTTTACGCTAAAGTGGAACAAATATTTCTAGTCCTGTGAGCTGTCACATAGGTATTGTGGGAGGAGTCTAGTGATAGTTCTACAAATGCACATCAATTCATCCAGTTTAGCTTGACCTTTGCAGAAATACACTTATATCCACTCTGACCCTTGAATGCATGTTTTGTTCTTCTGAAAACATATGATTTTGTTTACTTAAATATTTTTCATATTCTTTGGCATCAGGAATCACTTAGATGAGATAGCTCCATTGTGGCGAGAGCGTGACCTTTCCAAAGGTACCCGTCTGTTATCTGTAAGACAAAGAGAAAAAGAACCAAAAACATGGTGAGCCTTAGATCTTGGCTATTACATGATACCGGGTTGAGAGAGGTTTTCAAACAGTACTGAAAAATCACTTCAAACGAATATGTAAATAGGCAACAAGGAGCCCAGATCTGAGGAGTTCATGCTGCAGCTGCCAGGCTGAGTTCAAGAGTTCTACAATCAGCAATAAATGACTTTTCTTGGTAAGCAAAGTCAGAGTGATAAAAGAAATGGAAGAATTCTCTCAAGCACAGTCCCCTTGGAAATAGCAGGCGACAACAAAATTCCTTGGTAAAAATGTTAAATTGAAAGGATCTATGTACAGTGCCTTTTGTTGGAAAGCACTTCAATTCCCTATGAGTTTTCAATTTGTATGTTGGCTACCTCTAGAGGACACCAGCGTGGGCAGAGCAGAAAAGAGTTTTTATTTTTCACAGTGATTGCAATATGTGGCAATCAAACCGGCTACCGAGTTGGCCTGATTGTATGATGTAAACAAATTCAATACATTATATAGTCATTATGGGAATGAATAATGAATGGGACCTAGAATAGATCCCATTCCTCTTACCCATCACAGGAAGAATAATCACTGTAAAGATGACTGTTGGCACAAAGCTTGGAAAGCAAAGTTTAAAAGCATTGAAAGTTGCTGAAAATAGTTTTCATTTTAATAGAAAAAAAGGTTTACAGCTCTGCTTTGTGATGATCACTGCTATGTTATTATCACCTCTGTTTTATGCTCAGCTTAAATGCAATTGATGTGGGTGAAAATCCCTTTTTGACAAAAGCATAATATACTTAGATTCTCCATTTAGAATGAGACTGGGTCCCTAGAAATAATGACAAGCACCAACACTTACATAAATGCTAACACTTTCCACTCGTTAATTTGCTAATTCACACAACATCCCCGGGAGGTAAGCCCATTTCATTCTATCCTATTATCTCTGCTTTAGTGATGGAGGTTACACAGCAAATCAATGGTGTGATGGGGGATTATAATGCAAAGTTAATACCTAAATGTCAGGTCAGCTTTGTCCAGAAGTACATGTTGGGGCCTCCCAAGCTGCTACTCATTTCTTCCCTGAGATGGTGATACCCAACCAATATATCCTGCCTGTTACATGGGAAGGAAGGACTGAAAAGTGCTGAGGGTTGGCCATAGTGCCTTTCTCATCTGTGCTAGCACCTCTTGACTGATTCCTGGAGTTTTTGATCAATACCCAGAGTAAACCTAACTGGCCCCCATGATCCTCACCTCATTAATGCTCCTTGTGAATACATTGAGCCAACTATCCATAAGCTTAAAGCCCACCCAGAGCTTCATAATGCAACTATATCTCAGAGAGGTGAGAAAACAAAAGTCATTTTCTCCACTCAGAGATATATCTGAATGATGGATTATTGGGATATCCTTTTGATGATATCATTGAAAAAAATCTATTATTTAGTTTGTGATATGTTTCACAATTCAGCTAAAAATGTGAAGATACCATTCCTGGATAAAGGATTTATTACTTAGAAGTCACTGGTTTGCATACACATTGGTTTGGGGCTTCTTAGAAAATACTTCAAAATGAGATAACAATACAATGGTTCCCATTGCATCGCTAACATTTAAGAGTTCAGTGTTAAAGCCATCAGATCTAGCATGCTTACAGTTTTGTGCCAGCTTGAGAAAAGGCTTGTGCCTTGGTGCCATAAATATCCATTCCATTGCTTACCACTCAATGGATCCAACATGAGTACCACCTCTAAAAACTTAGCCCCACAGCATTATATGATAGGATGTGAGAATTCACATCAACTTGCAAATTATCAGTAGCATTTGGTGTGAGAAAATGAACTTTGGAGTGAAAGCACACTGAAGAAAGGACACTGAAGCTTTTGGAAGACAGGCTAAACTTTGGTTCAGGACCCCAATCCAGTGTTATGGTTGGATATGTGGTGTCCCCAAAAGCTCATGTGTGAGACAATGCAAGTTTTAGAGGAGAAATGATTGAGTCCTAACCTAATCTATACATTAAGCCCCTGATGGGATTTACTGAGTGGAAACTGAAGGCAGGTAGGGTATAGCTAGAGGAGGTGGGTCCCTGGGGCATGGCCTTTGGGGTATACATTTGGTATCTGGTGAGTGGAGCCTTTCTCTGCTTTCTGAACATCATATGAGCTGCTTTCCTCTGTCATACCCTTCTGCCATGTTGTTCTGCCTCACTTTGAGCCCTGAGGAACAGAGCCAGCTATCTGTGGACTGAGACCTCTAAAACCACCAGTCCCCAGATAAACTTTTCCTCCTCTACTATTGTTCTAGGCACGTCTTTCAGTCACACCAAAAAGATCACTGAAACATCCAGATTTTGGTACACATGAAAAATTATTTTAGATTTTCTCCCCCTTCATTTTGGGTACCTAATAGGTCCCTATGTTAATGAGATAATTATATGAAGAAGCAATTCTGTAAAGGTCACCACTTACATTTTCAAAATGTTAACCTACAACCTTTTTCTATGGGGGAAACAATGTCAGAAATTGCTATCTAGATCTTTTGATGTGTTTCCAATTCTGTGTTTATGTTAAAATTAATTTAGTTGCAAAATATATATTTATACTTTAGACTTGTATAAAATCAAGACATGTAGAATTTAGAGGCTATCATAAAGTGTACACATGCTTTGTTGCTTTTAGATATACATAAACTTTCTTTTCCCCTATCTGTCCACGTTCTAATGGTAACTAGCAATCTAACGATGATAACTTTTCATGCTTGGAGTCGTCTTGAATGAGAGACTGAAATATCACTGAATGAACTGTTTGAAATATGACTTTTACATTTATGGTATTAAATACTAAGGGCCCTCATAAGTAGTCATCATAATAATGAGAACATATGTTAGATATTATTGTTGTCAGAGGTGACAAACAATGATTGTGAGAGTGATAGCATTTCTCTTTTGGAAACAGGTGTAGGAGGTAGCTGCCCATGTGATATAATTTGAGAGCTCCATAAACTCCAGTATAAGCCAAATTCACTTTTCTAACTAGTCTTCATCTTATAACACTATTGATGCTACTGTACTTTCGATGACAAAAATAGAGGCCTTTCATCCCAAAAGTGAGTGGGTTAAAACACATGTATTTACCTGAAATGATACTGGGTGGGGAGTTGTTAACAAGTAGTGGCATCTCCTCCCAATCTGCCTCTTATAATTTTGGAAATCAAAGGGAAAGAGATGGGAGTGCATGGAACTTGTTTGTATGTACTTGTTGGGGACACTGCAATGAGATAGAGGAAAACTCCACCATAGTTTGGTAAGAACACCCTAACAGATTCTCTTTGGTCATCAAAGACTTGTCTCTGAAATGCCCCAGGTGAAGGTGAACAGATTCTGATACTGTGGAGATTGATCTGATCAAAGAATGAAGTTGAAAAGAAGGATATAGGTATATGAAAATGTGCATCCTATGGAGCAAAGATGGCCAAAACCAATATTCAAATCTTTCATCCAAAGGGAATATAAAATACATGGCTCATCTTAACTATGGTTCAGCACCTTATGAATATCAGGTTAACCAGCACAAAGTGATGCCAAGGCTTTCCCTGCTGTCATAAGAGAAGAAGCTTTATGCTTTATGACTTTCCTGAGCATAAATTGATTTGGCATTCATCTCAAAAATCTTCCCAACTGAGTTTTCAAGTGAATGGATTAATCCCATTATTGTATTGCTCTAGAATTCACTCATGCAATCATTTATTCAGCAACTATGTACAAAGCACATCATCCATGAAATAACTGAATGTCACTAAGTTTTAGATCCATCCCTAAATCTATATCATTAATTTCCTTCTTCCTAAAACTTTGTCAAGTGAACTGAGGAATAAGCACAGCCCAGATAAGGCCTGCACATTACATAACATGAGATAGTCTAGAAGACTCAAACCTACAGTATGTAACCTGGGAGTGTGTCACTAATCCTATAACAAAAGGAGTGTATGCCAAAGTACAAGGCTGTGTCTTTGCACACTGCATGAGATCAAGTTGGAACTGAAAAATTCCAATAAAAAAGGACCACATTCATTATTCATTCCCCTCAAAGTTAGGTGTCTGTCTCTTGTTGTCTAAGGAGAGACCGTTTCCCTTCTGCTTCAAAAACAGTTGTATCAATGTTGCCCTAATCAAACATATTAATCCCTCACAGTAGGATAACATTAAACCAAGTGTATGCCCAGTACATACCTCACTATTTCAAAATATCCCATCTTAATGCAAATTAGTTGTCTAGAAAACAAAGTAAAAGAAACCTTCAGTGTAGGCACTGTTTCCAGCAAACATAGCAAATGAAGGTCTGGGTCTATGCAGCTTAGGCTAAGGAAACCAAGGAAAGTTATTGCTTCCAGAAATGTTCACTAAAGTAGCTATTTGTATCCCAAAACAGTAGTGAGAGAAAAATAACTTATTTTAGACAGTTATATTGAAATCATCGTGTGAACTTACATTCGCCCTCCCTGTGTTCAAAACTGTTTATGGTTTTCTCTGTGATTTTAGGGATCCTAAATTGGATTAAAGTTTCTCACCTCACTAGAAATGAGTGGCCTATGGTAACCAAATTAGGCTTGGGCCTAATCTCTTGATAGAGGACCTTTCTCTATCAGTTGACCAGATTCTTTCTCCTCACTGTTACCAGAATACAGTCTTTAAAAAAGCTTGAACTCAAACTATTTATACAAATTGGCATTCTACTTTTTCATTAAATATTTTAGCACAGAAATTTTATATGTCATTAAACTTCTAGATTATTATATTACAAATATGATCTCTTTTTTAAAGAGAGAGAGATAATTTTTTAATATTTACTTTTTAGTTTTCGGTGGATACAACATCTTTATTTTATTTTTATGTGGTGCTGAGGATCAAACCCAGCGCCCCAGGCACGCCAGGCGAGTGCGTTACCGCTTGAGCCACATCCCCAGCCCACAAATATGATCTCTAATGGCATATACTCTTCTTCTTTTTTTTTTTACATAAATAGACCACAATTTGGTTAACCATTTATCTACTTCAGGGCATTTAAGTATTCAAGTTGCTTCCAATATCTTGCTGGTATAAATAGCATACTAATGAATATCCTCATAGTTACATCTATACATGTGTCGTATATGTAGATGGCATTGTTGTGGTGTGAAAAATTAGGTGCAAATTGTACCCTAGAGTAGTTTTACTAATTTAAATCCAATTGTCAGTATATAAATTTGTCTAATCTCATTAAGTATTATTCTTTTTAATATGTGCTGATTTAAAAAGTAAAAACAACATGATTCATGATTTTGGCATTTCTTCAAATACTAGAGAGGCAGATTTTTTTCATGTTATTGTCCACTTATTCGTCCTTTATATGCTGACCATTTCCTTTGCCTGTTATTTTTGTTTTGGCTTTGAACATTAAATAATTAATGACAGTAATCAATTAAAATATTAGAAATATTTTCCTTAGTTTGTTGATAACCTATTTTGTGTTGTAAGCTTTAAGGAACATATGGTTTCATTTTTACCATTTTTATGTTACTAAATCTATCCATCATTTATATTGTGATTTTTTCCTTTCTTTATAAGCTTAGAAAGTCTCTAGCCATAGACACTGATAAACACTCAATCACATGTTTTCTTGCCCCTTAAGGTTTGATTTTTTTTTAAAAGAGAGAGAGAGAGAGAGGGAGAGAGAGAGAGAGAGAGAATTTTAATATTTATTTTTTAGTTCTCGGCAGACACAACCTTTTTGTTTGTATGTGGTGCTGAGGATCGAACCCGGGCCGCACGCATGCCAGGCAAGTGCGCTACCTCTTGAGCCACATCCCCAGCCCTGATTTTTTATATTTAATAATTTAGATGATCTGTGTTTTATTTTTTCTGTTTTATTTTGTTTTATAGTGCCTTATCAAATAAGTCTTCACACTGTTTTATTTCTTCTTTTTCCTCACAAAGAGGACATGCATTATTTGTTGAATCATCATGAATTCCTATACTGATTCATAATATATTTTTATCATATATTAAAGTATCTATACTAGGGTTTCTGTTCTGTTAACATTGATATTTTTCTGCAATTTTGTGCCAATACCTTCTTATCTCATCATTTGAGCCTCATAATATGTTTTAATATCTGGTGTAATTAAACCTGTATCACTTATATTTTCACTTAAAACAAATATTTTGGGGGTACACTTTGGTGTTCTACATCACATTATAATCACAAAACAACTAAAAACCAGTACAACATGAAAAACATATACAATGGGTCCTAGGCTCCTCCTAGCAAAAAGTAGGCAGTTGCCTCTGAAAGCCAATGAGTTAAGTGATGCTAAGATCCCTAATGATGTTTTTCAGATTGTTCCTCATTTTCTTGAAAACTGAACAAGCCTTCATACCTATTTTTTGGTCAACTTTTCTGACAGCTAGCCATTTTCTTTTAGAAATACAGCAGATTCCAGCACTAACCTAGAGTATCCCCAATTACACTTAGACATTTTTTTTCCATCACTGGGAACTGAAATCTGAGACAGTCTACCATTGAGCAATGTCTCCAGTTCCATCCACCCCCCCACTTTTTTTTTTTTTTAATTTTGGGACAGGGTCTCACTAAATTTGTCAGGGTAGCCTTGCACTTGTGATCATCCTGCCTTAGCCTCCCAACTAGCTAGGATTACAAGCAAGAGCCATCACACCCACTCACCTAGACATTTTATAATACATTTACTCTCTTTGTTTTTGTCGTGTCAAAGATTCAAATAACTGAAATTAAGTGTATAATTTCGTTAGCTGATGATAGATTCTAGTGCTTCTAATTTGTAAAACTTATTTTCTCATAGATTTTATAATAAATTTACATTTTGAGCTTCTACTAGGTACCATAGATATTAAACCACATTGAACTGTTTCATTCCTATGGAATTGTATACACAGGGTGCTATGCAAAAATGCATGGCTGAGAGCCAATCAATTACCTTCAGTTAACAATTAAATACTTCTAGCCCTATGCTAATCTCCATGACATTGTAATGTTTTTAAAACTTGAAACAGGCCATGTTGTGTAATCTATGTCCTTCATTACATGCAAATAAATCCATGCAAAGAAAACAGAAACCCAGATTACTGTGGTATTTCAGGTTGGCAGAAGAGAGGAAAGTTATTTTAACGATGATGGTAATGGAAAGCAATAATGTTAAAATAGTTCAGACGCTACTGTGACTATAGACACACAACTCCCATTAACTGTAATTGGAGTTAAGCACATGTAATGATAACAAAATAGACCCCTAAATGTCTTTCCAATTGGAAAATAAGCAAATGTGTTCCAGGAAACAGCATGCTTTTGTGTGGAAAATACAGTATTCTAATTGAGATGCACAAATTATTTTCACATTGATATTGCTGAGGGTATGATGGTGGTATTTTTCCTATGCTTAGGGATGTAGTAGATCTGCTTGGGGTAACATCTGTACAAAGAATGCCTTTCCTTAATGCTCAGCATTCGTTATGTTATTAAAGGAAAAGTCTCAATAGTTGCAATGGATTTATTAATTCAGTAGCTTGTTATCAGCATGAAACTCTGCTGTGCTAGGGGAAAAACAAATTATATTTTACAAAACTGCTGTAGAGAGATTAAATCACTTTTGTATATTTCACTTTCTTCTTATCCTTTCTGCCAGGTAGTAACTCTACTCTCTATCTCTATTATGAACCTCATATTTTGCAAACTATCAAGACTCATAGTAATATAAAGGTACATTATCAAACAAACTCAATTATAGTAACTTTAGGAAGATGGAAATATGTGATAAAAGTAAAATCACATAGTACAATAATATTACTTCAAGGCATTAAAAACTTAATCCATATTAAGCTATGAATGGAGAAAATATGCAATACTTACTTTTATCTATCACAAAAATATATTTTTATAATGTGTCCAACCAACCTCTTGGGATTTTAAATGACTAGCATTTACATAATTGATAACTTGAGTATTTCCAAGTATTTTAGAAAAATATGGTGCAGAAAAAAATAAAATCAGTATATTGTTCAGAATTTCAATTCCCATAGACCTTCCAATTGATTATCTTTAGACTCAATGTCAAAGCTAGTGAATAGATCTTTTTTTTTAACATCCTTGGTTTTGTACATAAGCCATGCATTGTTTGTTTCCTTACTAGAGAGTACAACTGGGCCCTAAAACAAAACTTTCTCTGAGTTTGAAAGTCTGATGTGGACACCTGCATACCTGGAAAATACAGAAAATGGTGACAAATAAAAATATGAAGAGTGTTAGAAAATAGTGGGAAAAGCTCCCAAGGAATTTATATAAGTGAAACTGATGTTGAAGAGCAAACCAGCAGAAATGACACAAACTGTAACAGCACTGTTCAAGATGTCTATCATAGTGGCTTATACATAGCAGTTTCTTAGAAACTGTTGATTAAGTAATCATCCAGTCATTAGTAATGAATCAGGAACTGATCCTTGAGTTCACCTTCAACTAGGCTGCTTACATGGAGGGAATATATTTTGCCATTAATACAAAGAAACACTTCCATCATCCATCCATTACAAATTGTTTTGGCATAAACTATCTATCTGCAGGGAATATAACAGGCACTCATATTATTAAAGTGGAAAAGATAAATGTACCAAAAATTATTATATGAAATGTAACTATGTGTCTTTTGTAGCATTTATTAGATTCTAAGTACAGTAGAGGTTCATAGTAGAGAACTATGTGCAGGAAATTAAGTGCAGGAAATCTGGGTCATGGAAAACTACATCATGATTAGGCTTTAAAAGATAGGTGGAGGGGCTGGGGTTGTGGCTCAGTGACAGAGCGCCTGCCCTGCACATGTGAGGCACTGGGTTCAATCCTCAGCACCACATAAAAATAAAGAAATAAAAGTATCGGGTCAAACTACAACTAAAAAAAAATTTAAAAAAAAGATAGGTGGAGCCAGCCACTGTGGCACATGTCTGTAACCCCAGCGCTCAAGAGACTTAGGCAAGAGGATTTTGAGTTCAAAGTCAGTCTCAGCAACTTATTGAGGCCCTAAGAAATTCAGCAAGACCTTGTCTCTAAATAAAATATTAAAAAGGGCTGGAGATGTTGCTCAGTAGTTAAGCATCTGGTATCCCCCCCCAAAAAAAAAGGATAGTTGGCACTTCAACAAGAAGAAAAATTTAGCTGTCAGTTTTTACTTAGTAGGAAAAAGTGAGTTTTAGTTCCTTATATTGTTGACCATTCAATTACCAAATTTTTCTTTTTGGGGAGGCATGAAAAACAATGAATGAATAAGGATGAATCAGAAAGCCTGTACATCTTTTACTTTTTCCCTAAGAAGAAAATAATTTAATGAAAGGAAATGCACTGGCCAGATTTGTAGTTGCAAGGACTAAGATAAAGGTGGATGTTTCCATATGCAGGTGATTTTAATTTCAATTATATTTTTATAAACAGTCTTGAAGCATTTATATGGAGGACAGCAGCTCTGCTCCAAGAAACAAACAAACAAATAAATAAATCCCAGCAGAAAGGGGGATCCCTTAAATCATCTGGTGAGGATCTGTTTTTGAAGTCTAGATGGCCCTATCAAGAATGACAGTACAAGAGCTGATCAAGGCATAGATTACAATGACCTGGGCCAAGAGTGCTTGGCAGGGTGAGAGCATGAGCAGCCATTTATGTGGGTGCAGAATAAACTAGCTTTCAAATGACATTGGGGCTAGAGAGTCAATTCATTACCACCACCTGTCATCTCTGTGCCTTCCTACTCCATGTGTGGCACAAATCCTTATGACTAAGAACACTAGGCATCAGCCATTTCTCTAACTTCAATCATACGATGGACAGTCCTCTGTCATTTTCTGTGGCAGTTGTTTGTGATCTTCTTGAGCCTTGTTGCTGATATGCTGACCTAGAATACACTTACTTGTCATCTGCTTTTGTTTCTGAATTGCTCAGTGTCTACCTATCTACTTTTTGTTTTTAACATGTGCAACCCATTTCTTGGGCTGCTTTCCTCTATTTTTTGTTGATGAAGGAAGTTTTAGAGCAGACAGCCCAACTCTCTAACTTAAGTAGCCCCAGGAAGGGTGGGGGGAGAGGGAATAAACTCAATGGCTTCAGTAGTAAGGCAGAGATGGCAGTCCTTCCCCTGCATGATGCCTCCATCTCTCTATGTACCAGGTTATTGAAATATGCCAGTGCCTATGATTTTTGAGGAGAGAAGATACTTAACCTACACTTACAATGCAAGAGTCTATAAACAGGTGCTTCCCATTAGTAGTGTTACCCATGCTAGTCTGTGCTTAATTACTTAACCAGTTGTATGGACAAAGGCAACCTGTGTGGTTAATATTCCAGACACTTTAGCAGCTGCCAGTGCCATTGTTTAAAAATCTAAACTCTCCCTTAAGGTAGGAGCCAGTCAGCAGTTGTTTTAAATGTGAGCAATTAGGACAGAGTTAAAACATGGCTTCTCAATTTCATATTCATAACTGACAGAAGTTCCTTTGTAATTTTAGTGTCTAATACAACCCATACAAAACCTGAGTGCCAGGCCCAGGCTACAGCCTAATAAAAATGGCTGCAACTAGTAACTTACCTCTCATATAAGAAGTCTCAAAGAATCATTCCAGATTGTTAAAGTCTATTGGAACAAAGCCAGTCCCCACAACATCAGAAAAATGTATAAATGTGAATAGCCATTCTTCCAATGTTCTTTGCAGCATTTTTGTACAAGCAAAATCACAAACAGCTTACATATCATTATGGGATTAGATGCAATATGGAACCTACATAAACTGAGATACTATGCAGTCCATCTAAATTGTTATATGGATCTGTGTGTCTGGATAGAAAGAGATCCACATTATAAAGTGAGAAATGCAAGTTATAAAAGAGAATATCATATTATTATTTTTTAAATTATAACTTAAAATATAATTCTGAAAAGCTTGAAAGGATATACACCCAAAAAACTGGCTCTTGTCTTAATGGAGAAATTACAATTGTTTTTACTTTTCCCTAAACATCTGTATTTGGGGCATTTAAGCATGATCAATTTGCCAAGTTAGGGGAGAAATATAGACAAGGTCTTAAGTTCTCAGTCCTCAGCTATAAAGCACATACTGTTTTCATTTTTTTTAAAAAGAGCAGTCAATAATCTCTGAATTAATTCCTGGTTGATTATACAATCACTAAGTACATCATAATGGAAAGGAACAAAAAGAACAGAAAATAGGTGCCATTTCTTTTCCCTGCTTCAGTAAGGGCTACAGAATGTTCTCTGATGGTAAAGACAAGTATTAGAACATAAGTAAATGTGTCTTCCCATGCTATTATCATTTATGAAGATATCTCACATATTGTTAGATTCTAAATTCTAAAAGTTCAAGTCATAAAAAAGTGACTGTCTTCAAAAGATTCACTCATTTCACAAATATGAGTAAAAATCCAAAAAGATATGGAAGTATGTCATTATATCATCTTTTGAGAGAAAGCTTTACTTCAATGATAAAATCACATCAGACTTTAAAACTGCTTTGCAACACATTGCCTAAAAATAACAAATTAAAAGAGGAATGAACCAACTATCCTTTGATAGTAAATGATATGGATCTATTTTCCACAAGGCATACTTTTCCCTATATAGTGCAGGTGGTGGTGTGTGGGAGTGGTGGGAAGAATTATGGCACTAAGCATTCTTCTTTCTCTTACCACCATTTATACTGGTGCAATTTATGACAAAGTAAAGCCAATTGTTATATGTAGTCTTTGAACTTATTAAGGTACACTACTAGACACATTTTTTCTAACTCATTAGGCCAGTCTCACATTTATTTATTTGCAAAATGAACCTTTCTAAACATCAATTTCCTCATTTGCAAAATGGAGATTTTTAATAATAGTACATACACTATAGGGTATTAATAGGACTAAATAACATAATTTAGTACCTGGCCCATATTAATCTTTTAATAGGTTTAAAGTAAGCTGCACACATACAAACACATCAGTCAATAAACTTCAAGCAAAAAGCTGTCTCTGCTTATAATGAATATCCACTGATTAGTGTTAGGCATAGGTCAAAGTTTGTAGTAGCCATGAGGGGTACATATTGTTCATTTTTCTGCCACCTATTAGCATTGTTTTCCTAAATTTAAATTCCCCTTTGTGAACATGAAATAATATTAAAGGCCTATCTAATGGGGTTGTCCCAAGAATTAAATAATGTAAATGGGCTAGAATGGAACCTAATACAGAATAAAAGTTTATATTTTTAACATTTATATTATATAATAATTATAGCATTTAGATAATTATATAAAACTTACATAAGATATTTATATTTTATTACATAATTTATATAAGAATCAAATTCCAAAGATTCTAGCATCAAGATCTTATTACGCTTTTTAAATTCTAAGACCACCTCATGGCATTATGACATTTTTTTAGTTACTTCTGGGACAATGAGATAAGATGCAAACAGATGTTTAAAAAATCTCTTTTAGATTAGTCTAGAAAAACAAAGACTTAATTAAGATTAGTCAGGAAATCGGAATTTATCAAGATTTTGACTTTATTTATTTCCCAAGTCATCATGGGCTGGGGTAATTTTTATGCCTTTGAGAAGCAATGAAAATCTTTTATAACAATTTATTTATTTTTCTTATTGTCATCCAGTGGATATAGCAATGTTGCCAGACTGCTTTATATTACTTCTTCACTCTAGGATTCCAGTTGTCTGGACAGATTTGTCCCTTAGGGTAGAAAGAGATTATTTCTAGAGATTCTGGTCTGGCTTGAATGATGCATCTAGTAAAACCAGTCACTTGTTTTTTTTTTTTTTTTCTTCCTTAGTACAGCAGATTTACCAGGCAACCTGCTGACCTTTAATTTGGTTTCCTGAGTAGCCTGTTCAGTGGAAAGAGGGGAGAGTCTTGCCATCATAAGCAGAGTCTATTCCCACGTTGGGCATAGTTCTCTCTGTCCAAAAACAGGCCTATGATTTATTTCTTGAACACTAACTATGTGCCTAGTATACTACTAGAGGGATACAGAGATAATGAGTCAGTCTTTTCTTTCAAGGCAGGTACTATGTAGTGACTGTGGTCTTTTGGTTTAATAGTCTGATGAAGATATGTCTTGGCCACCTTTGTACTCTGCTCTATAGTTCTCAGTATGTTTGATGACCTAGATTACATCCTTTAATACTAGGATGAATCAAGATGCTGTCATTCAAATAGGGGTAGCATACAAAGACAATAAGACGGTAAGTGCTATCATTAGGGTACACTCTTCAGGAGCACAGAAAATGAACAGTTACCTTTAACACATTAAGGTGGAGCCAATCAACAGGCTGTTAAATATTAAAAGGCTGATGGCCAGGGGAGTGGCCTGGAAAGAATAAAAGTGATTTGGGAGAATCATCACATATTTTGTAATTGAAAACATGACTTTGGAAAGTATGGAGAGTGAGAAGAGCAGTGAGCTGATAATCAAATCCTGGGAAATACTGATATTTAAAAGATGAGCATAGCACCGGGAGTCCACAAAGGAAACAGCAAGTATTCAGAGACATACAAAAAGAGCCATGAGAGTGCATGTTATGGAATCCAAGGGAGCAGATATTTTGAAAAGTGGCATAAGCAATAATATCACATATTGTAGAAAGATGCAGTAAAATAAAGACAGAAAACCATCAGATTTAGAAATATGGAGGTCATTAGAGACCTTAATGAGAGCAATTTCAGTGAAATAAGGGGAGCAGAAGCCAGACTGCAGAAGGTTGAGGAATAAGTGGAGGCAATGAATATAACTTACACTTGCATTTCCTGTGACCCTGAAAGAGATGATATTTTTTAGAGACATAACAGTTACCTCAGGGCATTGTGCCTGACAGTCCCAACCCACGTCTCACTAAAACCATCCTGCTCAAATGTTTTTGTTGTTGTCATTTATTTGTTTACGTAGGTAGCAGTACTAAATTGGCTCTCCTCCCACCTATCAGTGGCCACTGATTATACCATGATGGATATCTGCCCCCCAGGGGCAGCCAATTCATAGGTTGGCTAGTAACTAATTATATAATTCATGATAAAAAGGCACTGTTCAATTGGGTAATAAGCCAGTTACAGAAAAATAGAAAAGGATGAACAGACACACAGAAAGAAGTGAAGCTCATTTTATTTCTTAAAGTGTCCAGAGGAAGTTTCTGTTCTAAAAGAAACCATTAATTATTTTATGTAATTCCTAATGTTGTGGCAAATTTCACATGAAAAAAATCCAATGAAGCTCACCATGTGCTTATTTCTTAAAGTAAGATATACTTAAAGTTTTGTGTTTTCATTTTCATGGGGCAGTAAAAACTGTTGACATAGGCATATTCTGTATCATCACTTTCTAAGTAACTAGTGCATTGATCATTAATATATGGCAAGGTCTACATGTACATTCATTTGTTTTTGTGTTATCTGACAGCCAAGTAACTTTATGGTGTATTGTACTAATTAAGGTTCCACAATAATTTGAATAGACAATTTTTTTTTTGCAATTGAGTCATCACAGGGTGTGACACTAACTCACATAACAGCACAGGTGAGTTGCACATATGACAGAGAAACTGTGACATGGCAGCCAGTACCATCTTCATGATGTGTGCCAATGTATTATGAGAATGTAATTGCTCTGGGTCCCCTTACAGCTGTTTATCAATTGTAAACTGAGTGGAAAATATGCACAAAACAACCTTTGTACTCCAGATTCCAATAATATAAATGGGTTATCTCATGTTATGCAGATTTCAATCCTAGCCTTATCTTCATGTGAGCAAGACAACTTTACAAACTTACTCAGTTGAGACCAATGAAAACTGGAATTTGAGGTTTGCTCACTGCCAGAGTTTTCACTCAGTGTGGAGTCTGATGACCCTGAGTTCTGTCACAAACCCTCAAAGTTATGGGTGCCATTTTGTCTGGCTTAGTTATATAGCAGAGATTCTCTGTATTAATATCAATGAGGCAAAAATGTATAACTGGATCTGAAGTCAAATCTTTCTATTATTAAATATAGCATCAGTGGGCATATTAAATGAATGATAATTTTGTTGTTCTGTTTTATAGTTTTATTAAAATCATGAAAGCATATGGAGTTTGTGCCTGCTTTTATATTTATTGAAATTTAAGTCACAATATATTAGAAATAGTTTTAATTCAATTACTGTGGATTCCAAAGAGTGAAGTTCCCACTAAAATGGATCCACAGATCCCTTTTATTATTCATAAAATTTGAGAAGCAGTGCACTGGCTAGACTAGTCATTAGACTCACGCCTTCTTCCCTTCAAGGGATCTGTCACCCTGCCTTTCCGAGTAGGCTTCTGAAAGAGACCTTACTCCCTTAGCTCAAAAGGCTATTGGTGATTTAAAATAGGATGAACCTGGCTCACCCCTAATTTGAAGTGGTGAAAAAAAAGACAAAGTGGCAATGAAAAATTTAACAAGTTAACTTTCAAAATGACTTCAGAGGGCTCGTAGATTAAAATTTTCTGCAAGATAAGACATATGAAGATAAAAGTGAACAGATTCATGCTAAGGAAGTAGCTCAGGGAGATTAGAATCTATGTGTGTAATAAATTTGGCTCTAAAATTTGTGGCAGCTAAGAAAGTAAAGGGGAACTCTATAGAATACACATTTTCTGGGTATTTTTGGTTATTGTTGTTTGTTTTTCCATAAATCCTATTTCATCTATCATATTTTCTCTTATTCTCTACTACCCATCCTTGAATCTAGCTAGGTTCACTTCATAACTGTTCCACAACACACACTTATTTTAGATTTTTGCTTATGTGCCCACTCTTCTTTTTTCTTCCCCTCTATTAAAGACTATCCATCCTTCTAAGCCCAACTAAAATCCCACTTCCCCAATCCTTCTAGCCTTTACATGTCTCTCTCTCATCTGGACTCCAATAGCACAAACTTAGCTTGTACAATTCAACTGTTAATTATAGCCAGCTTCATACCAATTCACTATAACTTCAGTCTCATCTTTCCAAGAAGATAGTACCAGAATGGCAGAGAATGCCATCTCATCTACCTCTGTATTAGTTTTCTCAATACTACACAGTCATGAAATAAATACACAATGATTCTTTTGCTGAGTAAAAATTTTATGAGGGTTTATAGATGTATAAACATGCCATTCATTCCTATACACACCTATTTGTATGGGGAAATAAATAGTTTACAAACTCTACCTTTTCAATATATTCTTTTACTATGGATCTAATTGTGAACAGGTTCCAGAGATGGCTTTGTGTTTTTAAGGAAATTGAGGGAAAAGGATAATATGTATGCTTACATTGTTAAATTGTACATAAACTGACATTTAGCAGCCCTGAGAGCTCCAGTGTTGACTACATAAAATCAGACATTGACTTGAAGTGAAAAATCCTTCCTTAGAAGATGCTCTTCTGACCAGCCGCATTACAATCTCATTCTGAGATGCTCTATTTTATCCTATTCTGAACACTAGTCACAAATACAATAACCATAAATAGCAAAATCTCAAGACCAAGGCAGAATTTGCACACATTATTTCTAAAAGATTCTCTTTCAGGTTTATTTTATTACCTTTGGAAATATACTCCAATAGTGAATACTTTCTTACAGATTATAAAATTAGATTATAAAAATACAATTTCTGTAAGCATAAAATTTTATACCATATAAATCATCTTTTCTTTTCCCTATTGATACAGAGTAAAATTCTATTGAATACAGGGTATGTTCCATGATGACTCTATGAATAGGCTTATTCTAAATCAATACTACTTCAAGCATTAGAATTTTAGTCCATTCATCTGCATTTTCCTTCACCTGTCTGTAGCACAATGCTATTGACAATTATTCCTTCCATGAAACTCTCTTACTATTATTTCTTCATTTTCAAACTACCTTTACATCTGATCCTTCTGTTTCTAAGCAACTATTCTTTTCCTGCCCCAATGTGGTGAGTTAATTTCATGTTCTACTCTTTGTCCTTTTCCATATTATTCTCTATATTTTGCATGACCTAACTTTCCATGAGTATACTCATCTATTTGCAAAATTTCAACAACTTCAACCTTCTGTATGCTAGTGGACCTATTGCTTCAATCACCTCCTAATATTTCTCCTTATTATTCAAAAGCTACACCACACTCAAGATTCAAACTAAACTGACTTCCTTTCTTTCCACTCTATTCCCTCCTTTTTGTGTTTCCTTGTTTTGATAACTGGCACCATGTTATAGGTTGATTTGTGTCCCTCCAAATTCATATGTTAGAGTATTTAAGTCCTCATATATAAGAGTGAGGTGACCTCATTTCAAGGCAGAATATATATAGAAGTTATTAAGATGAACTTATTAGAGTAGACTCTAATTCCTTATGACTGATGTCCTATAACAAGGAAAAATTTGGAGGCCAACACACATTAAGAAAGAATGCCATGTGAACACAAAGGCAGAATCCCACTGATGTTTCTACCAGCCAAAGAATGCCAAATACTGTCAGAAAACCACCAGGACCTAGGGGCAAGGCTGGACTAGACCCTTTACTATCACCTTCAGAGGAAGCACAGCCAGGCCAACACCTTGATCCCAGGTGTGAAGGCTCCAGAACTAGGAGACAATATACTTCTGTTGCTTAAGCTATTCAATTTGTTGTTTTTTGTTATAGCAGCACCAGAAAACAAATAGAGCCATCATACATCTATTCATGAAATCAATCAATCAATCAACCAATCATACTATACTCCTTCCTTTTATCTTAACCTTCATATCCAGTAACTCAACAAGTTCAATTAATTTTAACTTCTGAATCATTCTTTTTTTCCCCTTGGGAGGGGGTACGGAGGATTGAACTCAGGGCCCTCAAACACTGAGCCGCATCCCCAGCCCTATTTTGTATTTTATTTAGAGACAGGGTCTCACCGAGTTGCTTAGTGTCTTTCCTTTGCTGAGGCTGGCTTTGAACTCGCAACCCTCCTGTCTCAGCCTCCCAAGCCACTGGGATTATAGGTGTAGGCCACTGCGTCCAGCCTGATCATTCTTGTATCTATTTCTTCTTCATCAGCAACTCCTCTGCCACTACCCTAGTGCAGGCCTTCTATTGCCTTGGTTCTTATAGTAGATTCCTATTGAATCCTTTTGCCTCTGGCCTCACCAGCTGCACCTTAGGAAAAAGTCATGCTACAAGGTACACCTGATCATGCTACTGTAAGTCAAAGCCTGGAATGGCTCATCACCCATGAGGAAAAAAAAAAGTAAAACAAATGCCTTATCTAACAAAGCCTAACATGACTACTTGTTTTCCCAGCCTCTTATACCTATAATTCCAGCAATGGTGAACAGCTGGCTCTTCCTTGGATATCGTGCTCTCCTATTGCCTCCAATAATGCTGCTCCTTTTTTTGGATTATGCCTCTCTTCTTTTTTCTTTTCCTATTCAAGAAACTCATACTTGGGTTAAGATTCAGCTTGAGCTTTTTACCATGATTGTCTCTGTGCAGTGTGTCTTCCCCCGCTTTACTGTGAGCTCTGGAAAGGGAGGAACTGCCATTTTTACCTATTTTCTTGGTGCCTAGAATGTAACAGGCACTTTGTGAATGATTTTTAAATGAACACGTTCTTTTGTTTAGCCCCAAAGAAAACAAACATACCAGAGCACAATATTCATTTGAATAAGTAAGCTTGTATGTGCATAGAAACTATTTTTCAAGTAAGTGAATTCAGCTTTGATTGCCTTTTCTGATAAAGAGAGCTAGCCATATCTGTCTTTCATAGTTGCTCAAGATATATTGCTCATCTTTTCATTTTCCTGTGTGCTTTGAAGCCTCTGGTAAGAGAGTTCTATTGGAGAGCGGTTAGTTCAACGGTCATTATAGGGCAGAATTAAATTCATCTTTCCACTCTTTAGATCTTTACTTTTTTTTTAGGTCTGTCAGCTCTCCTTAGATAGCTTGTAGGAGAATCAAAGGCAGTCAATTTGCTGTTACAGCCATATAGTGACATAGGAGAAATGAAACATTGCATTACTACAGAATGTCTAATTGCTACTTTCTACTTCAATAACCCAAATTGTAGTTGATACAATTTTATGGTGAGAAGGGGTTAAGAAGCCCTTATTTCTAGTAGGTTGCATATGAAAACAAACCCTTCCTCCTTCCACCCAAAAATTCAGTGAGTTCAGTCATCTCAAATTGCCTCCAGGTGGTAAATACTTGAAAGATTCTTTATTATCTTTAAATGGTAAGAAAACCATTTCAAGAAATACATATCTCCTTTTCCTTCCTCCCTGGATAGGATAGGGCACCAACATACAAACATAGAGCCTAGTTAACACATCACACACACACAAAAAAATACTGCCAAAAAATATTCAGTGCTTTCTTATGAAAACAGTAGCAAGTCCCTTTGGACCACAGCATTGAAACAGTTCCACTAAACCTTTAATGTGAATTTGCTCAATGGGACTGTGCATACAGGTGTAGAACAATTATTAGATTTGATATCTGAATGAGCTTAGGTTCCCATTAGAGCTTGACTGCTTCAATGACCCCATTATTGTGCTTCCACTGCTCCCCGAACTGATCAACTTAATTATTCTGACTAACGAAACATTTAGGACATGAATTTCTGATTTGTTTCAAACCATATGGGACATCTAAAAGTGCTTCACTTTTAAAAAATCACAATACAGAAGAAATGGTTATGAGGACAGGTTAGAAGCTTGGAAGTAGGGCAGGGCCATGATCCATGCTGGGCACAGAGACACCACACCCCTTGAAATATCTCTTCTGTTTAGATTCCTGTTGGTACTAGTTATACTGTAGCAGTTTCACTTTTTTTCTGGAATACTCAAAAGATAAAGCATTAATTTGGCTGTTGGTGGGGAAAGGGAGGGGTTGAAGTTAAATCTTGCATTCCTTGTCATAATACATTCAGATCCTTAAAATAGCTAATATTCAGAAGGGTAAATAAAATGCTTTGCAGAGCAAGCCAATTACAGATATTCTCAGGCAAGAATAATAAAGAAAAGTCAGAAAATAGGACTAACTTTAGAGGTTATGTGTAAGGAATATGATCTTTTATAGGTGGAAAGTTAAGTTAAGGTCAAAATTATATTCCTACAAAAAAGTATTCTTACCTTTGAAATATTGTATTTGGGCATTAACTGCAGAAAAAGTGGTAATAACAGCAATTGTATGTAGCTAGGTGAGAAACAGATCAGTTTGAAACTGAAATTTAATGATTCTGATAAGTCATAGTTGCTTCAAAATTGGTGTCCTTAAAAGCAACTTTAACACTGTTTATTATCTCTATATTAATGACTATTAAAAGGTTATATGTTTACCTATAGGGAAAAAAGTAGGCATTAAATTATTACAGATCCCTAAATTTCCATAGATGCCAGTTTCTCTCTCATCACTGAATGTATTTGTCCTCAAAAAGAATGAAACTGACAACAAAATTGTCTCCCTCATACCTTTGCATCTTTTCACTAATGATATGTAGTGGCTGCTGAGCCTGCAATAAACGTGTTTCTGTCCAGTCATATTCCCATCATTTTACAATCCAATCTGACTCCTTAAAAATAAATAAATAAGGAAGAAAGTCACAGGAGACTAGCACAAGTTCCTGCTTCAAGGCACTGCCTGACATTGGCCTTCACTTCGTACTTCTGCTCAAAGTACCTGATTTGACAAAGCGGGCAAAAAAATCAGGAGAGGAGTCTCTTCACCTTCTCTCCAAGACTGTCTGACAGGAGTCAATAATGATTCTTTCACACAGTTACAGTCTAACAATTTTAGATGAAAGTGTGAGAGGAAACTTTCTAGCTATTCCTTACAATATTTTATTAAAGAAAGGTGTAAAAATGCATTTGCCTCAGTGGGGCTATTCTCCTCCTCTGGTTCAACTCAATCCATTTTAACAGTTGGCAGTTTAAATAACAGAAGTTACAGGCTGCCATACACAGACGCTTTGCATGCCAGATGAAAGCGATGGATTCAGAGATGGGAGCAAAAATGGAAAGACTTTTTTTTTAAAAGCAGTCTCTCTTCTATAAAAGAATTTCTTTAATAACAGCAGCTGGGAAAAATTTCTCTAAGTTTGTGTCCTTCTACTGTTTTATATAAAGCAGCCACCATACTTTTCTTCCTAGGCTACATCTACTGATAGACTGTCAAAGGGAAACAACTTTCCCCCTTATACTGCAATAATCATCTACTGTATTTTTAATGCACTCAAAACAAATTTTCTTATTACATAATAACAATGACAATTCTTCCTGTATTCCCAATGTAAAATGATATATTTTAATATGATAATAATAAAAGCAGCCTATCCATAATCACTATTTTTAGGTTAAATAAAATATCAACATTTTTTATTCATGTGTAGGTTAACATTTGCAATTCAGCTGCTTGCAATATTTAGATGGAATTGAATATGTTATAAGAAACTTAAAAAAGCAAATTTTGAGACTGGTTCTTTCTTGAGGGTCTTGTCATTCTTACTGCCCATCATTACCTTCATTATACAACCTTAAAGAAAACACTCAGACCTGAACTTAGCTGGGTGATCTCATTATTGCCTGTTACCTATCTCTGTGCCCAACAACTTTGACTTAAATTTGTACTAATGATTATTTAGAATCAAAGTATGTCTTATAAAATGTTGTGTGGTTACAAGAATTGATATAGAAAAAAATACAACAAAATTCACAGATTTTTATCACATTCAGATTATAAACTGGTTATATATAGGAAGGAGAGGGATCAAGTCTGTCTTTACATCTTGATACACATAAACTAACTTCATATAAACCTGATTATGATCTAACTTTGGTAGCAATGATGATGTCTGTATCATTAAAGGCCAATGGTAAGTACACCTTCTATAGGTCCGGTCTGAGCATTTTCTTTAAAGAGAAACAGCTCAGAAAAATAAATAAATAATACATAAGTGCACACATAAATTGCCTTTCTGTTGCACTGTGAGAAATAGCTCCACTCTTGTTTTGTACCCTGGCTTTAAAGCACATTCAAGAAGAGGTGTGCTAATATTCTGCATCGAGTGATTACCTTCCCTAAGCATCTCCAGCACTACAGAACTTTTTATTGGTTCCTTTTACTTATACATGACAGTATATTTTAACACATTGTACATACATGGAGTATAATTTATTCTAATTAGGATCCTATTCTTGTGGTTGTACATGATGTGGAGTTTCACTGTGGTATCTTCATATATGAACTTAGGAAAAGTTATGACCCATTCATTCTACTGTCTTTCCTGTTCTCACCCTCCTCCCTTCCCATCATTCTCCTTTGTGTAATCCACTGAAATTCTATTCTCCATCCCCTTATTGTGGATTAGCATCCACATGTCAGAGAAAACACCCAACCTTTAGTTCTTTAGGATTGGCTTATTTCACATACCATGATTGTATGGCATTTTTAAGGCTAATTTTATGATGTAACATTACATTATGCACTTTTGTTCTTAGTGTATTCTTTACCAAGAGAGGGAAAGCTAATCACTATTTCATCATAAACCTAAGACTGATTAGCCTCATAGTTTCTCTTTCCTTGAACTTGATGTTTCTCAATGCATCCATCCCTCAACATAAGCAAAGCAGACAGGAGTTTTGATAGTATATCAGTTCTCAATTCATGCATGTCAATAAAGTATTTTTGAAATATACATATATTTTTAAAAAGAACCTCATGAATTTGTATTAATAATTTGGGGATAATCAATGGAACATTCAAATTCCTTTCAGAGAATTCATGGATTATTTAATTAAAGTCCAACCCTTTATAGATAATGACACTAACTTCCAGAAAAGAGAATCAATTTGTTAACAAATATTCTACACAACAAAGAGATAAAACTGAGAAGCTTAAATAAGGGAAATGGATGTAAGGAAATGAACCATATAACAATAATGGTTCTATCATTCATTTATTGGATAATTATATGATTAAAATTTGATAAAATATTTATAAAGAAAGAAAGCAATAACATGACAGACCATAATCATCTCATGATCCCATATAATAAGTACTCTAGAGAAGTAATTACAGAGTGAGTTTGAGACTCCTGCAATTTTATAATACTATGATATTCAGCAATCTAGTTCTTTGGTAAGCAAAAGTTACCTGGATTCTATGATCTAAAACATTTACATCATGCAAAGTCCATAAAGTCCTTATACACATTTATACAAAGACCTGAGGAAAAAATGTAATTATATGGGCTAGCATTTCAGTGACATGTCCATCTTGGAATGTATGGGTGATTATGGATACATACACACATACTTAGGTATATGTAGGAATGTATATATATTTGATGTTTGGCACCATGCCTTTATTAGAAGTTATTAGACTTGTGATTGAATAATTAAAAGCTCTTTTAGTAAACACAAGTCAGAAAAGCTGACTGTATTGCCCTTTCTAGTAATTTCATTATGTTTCACATTTTTGAAGGAAAGAACTTAAAGCTACTGGTGTCACATTAATGTTCACTGTCATTGCTTTTGTCAGTCTTTGTCCTTACCTTAACATTATTTACATACAGCATGTGTTTTAACGAACTATAGAAATGATCCCTGAAAGTATAGTCTTTACAGCATGTGTTTTAGTATTCGAGACACTGTCTGCAGGGTTTTGCAGTGAGCTCAGTATTTTTAATTTAGGTTGATTGGTAATAAAATATAATTCAAAGCCAACTTGTCAGGTGAACAAGTTAAATGAGAGCTCTGTTTCATAAAATCTGTTTCCAATTATTTGCTGGAATTTGAATGAGCTGTACATCATCAACAGAGTTGTTTAGACTTGACTAGAAAGCAATACCTTTTTTGCAAGCATTCTTCATGCCACTTACTATTGGGTACCCATTTTAAATTACTATAAAATGCTGCCATTTTACTTATTTCAACTCTGTAATTCTTTTCTTGAACAATTACTTCCTATTCAGCTTTCTTACTCCTGTGTGCCACAAACATACTGTGGCTACAGCAAAAGGAGATGGATCTTTATGTATATGTGGTTTATATAAATGAGTCTTATTATATTATAGCCACATTTCCTATCCTATTTCTAAAATATTTTCCTTTCCTCCCCTTTCCTTCTGTTAAAAAAGACAGTCTTCCATGTAATCTTTCTACATGATTCATACCAGCAGTTCCTCCTGCCTCTACCTTAAAATACTGGTTATCATCTGGTATGCAATTCCAATCTCCATAATATCCCACCAGTCATAGAAGCTACTATTGCAGTCATTTTCATGTGATTTTAATACTGTTATGTGACAAGTCAGAAAACTTTCTACTGGTTAATAATCCTTGTTGGTCCCATCACCCCATGAGGGTTCAATCTACAGTCCTAATAGTCTGCTATGTATGATTCTCTAAAAAATTTCTTTATAATAGTACATGAATTTCCTGTTGTTATTGGTCAGCATGCCAATATCCTCTCTAAATAAAAATTGAAAAGTTTCATCAGCTCATAAGTTTATTTAATTGATATCATTAAAGTAGTAGATAGTTTTGCTTCATGTTTAGATTCCACTTAAATTGCTTATATAATTTTAAATTGCTTTGTATCAAATTTTCCAAATGCCCTTATAAAGAAATTTTATAGCAACAATATACATTTTTTAATGAGAAAAGCAGCACACTTATTTTTTAAAAATATCTTTCTTAAAAATATCCTGCTTTCTAAAGAACTATATGTTTTAAATTACACTATAACCCATAACACAGAGAGAAGCTTCTTTTCATTGGGAACTGACCACTTCAAAGGCATCACAGCAGAAAGGAAAGACCACTTTCCTGGGTGGTAAAGAAAACTGCCTATTAAAATGACAGTTTTGTCAAGCAAGAATAGGAATAATGTTTCATAGCTTGGAGGATTACTAAGTTCCCCCTATAGAGTGCCAGGCAACACTGTGTAACCCATAGTAGGTATTCACTTTTTTTCTCTGTGTTAGCTGAATCTTAGCTGCCTATGTCTAATAAACACATATCAATGTATCAGCCTTTGGTGGCAAAGAGTTTTCTTGTCATCTCTCTTTTTTTTCCCACTAAGTGAACTTCCTTGTGAAATGTGTCTATAGGCCCCTCAAACACAACTGACAGGGAAAGGTCAAAAAAGAACTACTCAGTGTAGAAAGGAAGGGAGGGAGAATAAGGCAGCAATAGCAAGTTTATAATTTCTGTATTTATTTAGTGGGGGCAAAGAATTCATATTGTGAAAGGATTTAAAATGTAGATTGTCAGGATTTATGAGGAAAAGATTTCCTCTTTTCTCATTACTATAATAAACAGTGATCAAAAATACTTCATAGATAAAGAACAGAGCTACAACTTCAATTAAGTCTTTGATTTATATATAATGTTGAAACATCACAAACAATGAACATCATATTCAACCACAATCTATTTGCAAAGATGCGTGTATATGTATGTGTTTTAGGGGTGTGATGAGGAATAATTTTTCATTCCATTCTTTTCAAATTAGTATGCACTTAAATAACTGTTCCAGAAAGAAAATGCAAATGAACATTAAACTACTTACATTCCTTAAATCCTCTTCCAATACATGTCAACATACACGCATTATTATAGATATAATCGGTGTTTATATACTCTATTGTGATCTAATTCTTTCACTTAACATAGTTTTGTGCACATATTTCCATGAATTGTCAAGCAATGGAAGCACCATCAAAGTATATCTGTTTCCCTACAGCTTCTCCAACACCTCACTTTATGTTCAGACATTACAATACACATATGTTGCTATCTTACTTTAATTTGCATTTCTTTATTTCTTTATATGTTTTTCCATATGATGATTTAATATGTAATGGTTTAAACATGTAAATATTCTCTCTTTACCCTTTTACCACACATCTTTTTTCTTTACCTCTTTTTATATGAACAGGATCCTCAGACACGTTATATCCAATATGAACATAACTATATTTCCTGGCAATTTCTCATAAACTGTTGAGGATGGGCTATAAGTCATATATTTCTCCCTGTAATTACTTTATACATGGCAGGTATTCAGTTCATTTTTAAACTAAATATTCACCAAAGTCTAAAAACCCTTATAATGGCAGGAACTTTGTTCCCTGAATGTTTGCATCATTCCAAAACTATATATATATTCATATATATATATATATATATATATGAATATATACATATTATGTGTATATACATGTATTGAACAAAAATAAGAAATTTGAATAATTTTAAATTTATATAACTAGATAAACATTTCAAGAAAATTTCTATTACTATCTTCCCAAATAAAAAGCATACTCTACTGTAGTTCCTTACCCAGTTATCTCTCAGGAGAAAAGAAAGCTGTCTTATATTCAGGTCTTTACAATGTCTTTAATTATAAGGGATGTTTTCCAAATTATTTTTAATATTTAAATACTCTTTGGAAAACACACATTAGTCTGGAAAATATTCAATTAACAAGAATATTAGATGCCTGTGGAAGTAAACATAAAATTGTGGGGGGGGGGTTGAGATAATGAAAATTAACACAGATTTAACAACTGTTTACAGGATATGACCTTAGAGTAGCAACTATTGGATATCACAGCAAACAAACCTTTGAAAGATCACTTAAAATTGCAATGCAGTAAATAGTTAAGGATCACAAATTTACACATAAGAACAAATGAAAAAAAAAAACAACAACTTGTTATATAAATTGATATTTATGGCTTGGGATAAAAAGTACAACAATATTATCATGCAGAAAGTGCTGTATCTTTATCTAACAACTTAAATGAACATGAATGTTCCATAAGATGATTTGAAAATTTGCTCCAGAAACACTGATGTCAGAGATAAATATGAAGAGTTTTGAATCAAATTGTTTTTACCAAATGAATAGTAGAAAGAAAACGCAAAATATGGCTATGAAAATAATATTCTACACCATAAGCCATTTTAATGGATCTGTATAACTAAATATCATAATTATTCATTTTACTGTTTCTTATACATTTCTAAAGATTTATCTATACTCCACATGGCCAAAACCCTTTTAAAAAACTTTATTAGCAAAATGGGACTCTCCTACCCATTATATTGCTACAACCTTTTGAGTACAGGATCACTTAGCTCACAATAGTAGGATCTGCTATTCCTTCATCATTTACTAGATGCCATGTACCATGTGAAATGACTTGCATGTATCATGTAAATAATTCTTCAAATAATCCTAATGGATAGGTATTTATGAAACCATTTTACAAATGAGAAACCTCCAAGAAATTAAAGAGCTTGCCCAAGATCATGCAGTTAGTAAGTAGTGAACATCTGTGGGGTTTCAAAGTCCATAACCTGAACCACCACAGCATATGGCCTCCACAAGCACTGAGACTGGTTTTCTAGATCTGAATTTGACAGGCTTGTACTTGTAAAACAAAGGTGAACTCAAATATAAGACAAGAACAAGAATCTCTGTAATCCATAAATGTGCCATCAACTTTGATATTCACTCTTTTAGCAAATTTTTAATACACCTTTAAATTGAAAACATGAAGAATATCATACTCATGATCTATTTAGCCTCAAAATTCTATTTCTGATGGGAGTCACTAAGGTTGCTTTGTAGAAAGGAATGGTTCATCTTCCTTTGTTCTCTGACAAAATCCTTGTGTCTACTGTGCATGAATTGACTTGAATCATTTTGCTTTTTAAAACATTCTAGTTCTTACTTCTGGGGTAAGTTATTCCCTAACTCATGTATAGTACTCCCCTTTCCCGGTCATTGACATCAATGATGGTTCAGGGATACTCCTTACTATGGTTTGAATATTTCTGTCCTTTCAAAATTAATACTGAAACTTAATTCCCATTGTGGTGGTATTAAGAGGTAGGGCCTTTGGGGGAAGTAATGAGGGCTCAATCCTTATGAATGGGATTACTGCCCTTACAAAAGAATCTTCAGTGTAATGCCCAGGCTTTCTACTCCTGTCATGAGAAGATACTAGTGTTTATCCCTTCCATCATGTGAAAGTGCAGCAAGAGGTGCCATCTTGGAATCAGAACAAGTCCTCACCAAACATGTGCCTTAACCATGGACTTCCCAGCTTCCAGAACTGTGCACAATAAATTACTATTGTTTATAAATTATTCAATCCAAAGTATTTTGCCATAGTAGCTGAAATGGACCAAGCTACACCTTATTTCCAATGTGCTTAAGTTTGATAAACAGGTTTGCATCCATCCTATTCAAGCCTTTTGTGATTTCATGAGCTCTGAACATAACCTCACTTGACCATTATGTTTTCCAAAAGAAGAGCCCTAATTGTTTTAGCCTTTGTAACAGGGAATCTTCACCAGTTCCTAGTTTATTAGAAATGACCTTCTCTAGCCTGATATAGCAGCAGCCTCTTTTTCAAAAGGAGCAGTAACCAGAATTACTGGCAATATTTTCTCCAGCTCCATTCTGGAGGATCCTAATTTGTACTAAGGAGGTAAACTGTCTATTGTTTGAATGCCAATCTCTTTCCTAATGCTGACCAGCAGAATGTTGAACACTGTGGCTACAGCACCTTCCTGAACTATTTTTTTTCATGAAATGATTACCAGTCACTCCTAGATTCCTTTCAAGAATGAAACTGAGAAGTCAGAGTCTGCCAGCATGTGAATGCAGGCTGGCCTCTCTTATTTTCATTTTTCCCTAAATGCATTACTGCATCTACACTGAAGCTATTCTGCCACTTCTCACCCCCCTCAGGAGCCTCATAAGAGCTTCTTGCAGTGGGTCCCTGGCAGCTTGGCATTTCACTTTCAGTGAACTCAGAATAGCTGAGTGTCAACTGGAAACTTACTTCATTTTTCTTTAACTTTCTGAAAGGATAAACTACTTCCTCGAAGTAATTAATGTGATAATGTTTGAAACTGGAGGAGAAATTTAAGTTTAAAATTACCCTTCAATTAAAAAAAGAGAGAGTGTGCTCCACACAGTGATAAGTTTTTTTTTTTTTTTTCTTTTTTAAAAACATGCACCCTTCCTCCTAGGGATAATAAAAAGTAGATCACAATATAAGCCTGGAATTAGACATGCTACTGGCCTTGCCCATCTCTTAAGGCATAAAACTGAAGGATTAATCTGCCAAATACCTTAAAATGCATCTACTTTCATTGTCCTCAATCCTTCCAATTGGTCCTCCCCCCCCCTTAGAATGCTTTGTAATTCTATATGCCTCTTACATATTTAAAGAGCTTAATGTTTATCATTACTTCATTTTAAAAATTTTTATTTCCTACTCTGGGAAGCCTTATTAATTTTTATAATACTGCCTTTTCAGATTGTAAGATAAATAAAATAGACTTCTACCCTTCTCAGATATGCCTCAATTATGTGAGGGCTGCTTTTGAATTTAAAAAATCAATTAGAATTAGAATTTTCCTGTGGACATTTTAACAGAAATAATGATACAATTGTTAAGTTCTATTGCAGCTATTTTACTACATGAAGGAAATATAATTCTAAAGGGGGGTTGTTTTGTTTTGCTGAATACAAAGTTAATTTGTATAATTCATCTATACTTATTGCAGGGGTGTGTCTGTGAATTTGGACCCAAAGTGGTATGTTGTTAGAACAACCAAGAATAACCTTGTCATTCCTCTCATTTACAGCCTACACAAACACAAATTGCACAACTAGAGAGGTGCCTTAATCTCTACTTATTTGTTTTTTGGTACTTGGGGTTGAACCCAGGGGGTGCTTAGCCACTGAACGACATCCCTAGCCCTATTTATTTATTTATTTTGAGAAGGGTCTTGCTAAGTTGCTTAGGACCTTGCTAAATTGCTGAGGCTGGCTTTGAACTTGCAATCCTCCTGTCTCAGCCTCCTGAGTTGCTGGGATTATAGGTGTATACTACTGCACCTGGCTTCTTCCTTAGCTTTAAGTTCTACCTTGAACAGTTTCCTCAATTAAAATCCTAAATGTTAGGCTGAGCCACCATGTTATAATTAGAAGCAGCATGATATATTAGAAAGAGCAGTAAATTTGGACATAGGAGCCTTAAACTCAAATTCCCTTTTAGCCTCATTTAATCCAGGAAACTGAATGTCACCTGGCCTTTCTGATCCTCAGTCTCCTCATCTGCAAAATGAAGAGTAACCCTATCTTAATATGTTCTCTCATTTATTGTGAGGATCAAATACCATCTTGTAAAATTATGTTAGTTTATACAACAGCTTACTAGGTAATTATAAAGTTTTTCTTTTTTGAAAAAAAAGTTTTTCTATAATTGGTTTTGCTAACTACAAGGCCTAACTAAAGATAGACCCTCTTTCAAATAGGCTAGTTTCTATTTTTTCTATTCTTGGCTCTCTATTGTATACTATGGCGTTTTGAAAAATAAATGTTTATGACTACATGCATAGTAAAAAAATTTCCATATCATCTTAACAATAAACATAAAGGAAATAGCCTTGTTGTTTTTATTTTACCATTTTCTTTTTAGTCAGGTTCTTCATTACAAGTCACGCTCATGATGTTTAAAACCAAGATATCAACTGACAGTGTCATGATCTGGAAATGTCTGCAAGGTCCAATGGGAAGTCTTAGCAAATGTCAGAGTACCTCTAAAGCAAGGCAGATGCTCAAGATGGACAATGATTCATGAATTCAGTACTAAGGATACAACAGGGTGCTGGGTAAAGGCTTGCTTGGTCCTCAAAGGTCAAAGCAGCCTAAGTTTAATGCCTAGGAAAATAAAAAGTCTTTTAGCATTCTGATTAGTGATGCTGAACAGGTGTAAGGTAACATAAGACAGATAAAGTCAACTAACACATTTCAAGAAGTGTCAAAATAGATATTTTTAACCATCCTCATTCCTTTTTGAAAAGTAATTACTTTAAAAAGCCAACAATTAAAAACACAGCCTAGAAGCAGTCATTGTCCAACAGTCACTAGACTACTGTTGTTGAGTTGCATTTAAGAGGCACTAGAGGGGAAGATAATTCAGACTTTCAGAGAATAAAAATTATCTCTGTGCATCCATTAAGAGCGCTCCTATGGGTATATCTATCAATGGAAATTCAATTGTTGATTTTTTTTCCTTTTAAAGAAAAACAGATGCATGCATCACAACAGTACAAAAATCTGGGAAAGGAATTGATCTAAGTCAATGATAGACATCAGATGACACACATTATAAAATATGAGAG
This sequence comes from Marmota monax, assembly GCF_021218885.2. Lineage (NCBI taxonomy): Eukaryota > Metazoa > Chordata > Mammalia > Rodentia > Sciuridae > Marmota > Marmota monax. The sequence continues at coordinate 8,555,389 of NW_026695065.1, read as the reverse complement.
GTATACAATGATGAGCACTAAAGAAAGAGGAAAAAACAGCCTAATAACAACAAAATACTCCCAGGAACAGAAAATTAAAAATATTCCTGATCAGATGCTTCAAATAATTATAGGGAATATTGATATATGTGGCAATATATGTGTCATTGATGCTAAGTCTAATGTAACATAGGAGGTCTGATCTATAACCCCAAATAAAATCAGTGAAAATCAGTTGTGTACATTCATAATATGAAGAACTTTGTAATGGTTAGCATAATACAATTTTTGTTGTTGTAATGGTCCATTCTAGGATACAAGGTATAATTGGACTTGGGCCTAAGGGTTTCTCAAAGAGCACCGTTAAGGTCTGAAGAAGAAAGTGAAATCTAAAATGACATATTTGGAAAAGAGAATATACATTCAAATTTCATTTTTAGTCTGGTCAGTGTATTAAAGTATTCACCTTTACAGGAAGCTGGCTATTCATGATCATATGGTAGTAGCCCTCTGAGGTTTATACAGGTTGGAGTACAAGCTACTTTAGGACTCATGTTCTAATCTTTTTTTTTCTTTTTTAATCTCTTAACCTTTAACATAAGGCCTACACACAGCCTGTGGTCAATAGAAGTATGCTAAATTAAACTTATAGATAACTTTTTCTTATATACCTTTCAGTCTCAAACATAGAGACATAAAGGTGATTAAATAGCAAATGAGTGGAAACAGACACTAGGAATTTAGATGAAAAACTATAGGAACTCTCTTTTAATGTATCTGTGGCATGTTAGTGCTATTATTGGCATATGGGTGACCCTCAGGAAGTTCGGAGATAAGGTGTCACAGAGAAGATGAAATCTAATCTAGGTCTGGAGAAGCAGGTAAGATTTGTTTGGAACCCTTCTGAACAAGAGTTTGTAATGGAACTAGAGAGGAATATTCCCTCTCTAATCCCACACAGATTTATGTTTCTTCTTAAAGTATGATATCCTTTTCTATGAAGTGATATCTATCACAATTTTCTTGTAGGTCAAGATTATATAAATCAGGGTTACCAGTTGGACTGGAGGACAAATGCTCATGAGTATCTGTCTTGCTGTAGAATAGAGCTACTTTTGACTTTAAACCTTAATGGTTTTACATTGTTTATGAATTGTTTGTGAAATCTTTTCTTTGCTCTTTTTAATTTTTTTTTTTTTTTAGTGTTGATGGACCTTTATTTTTATGTGGTGCTGAGGCAAGCACTCTACCATGGAGCCACAACCCCAGCCCTTTACTTTGTTGTTGATCAGTTCAATTCAATAAATATTTACCACATCTACCATGCATGTATTCCCAAAAAGTGATTACATAAGGTTGAAATATAATACTATGGTATGGATGCTTTTAGCATTTTTAAGATTTTAGATGTCTATATTTATGGTTAAGAACATGAGTTGTGGTGATTCTTGTTAGGGATTTTTTTTCCCATTATTAGTCCACTGTTGTTTTTCTACATCAACTTAAGAGATGAGCTCCCTGACATGGCAAGGGGAACTGTATAAACTGTTGTTATTTACAACAACTTATCACTGCAAAATCACAATTGTATCAATGCGGTATAGTAATAAGTTTACATATAATTGTGATGCTAAGTCTAATGTAACATAGGAGGTCTATATATAACCCCAAATATAACCTCACTTTTGAGTTACAAGCAGCCTGTTTTCATTAACCTCATACTATATAAATGTTATACACTTGAACATATGCATTTATTCTAATGAAATATCACTCTTGTCTTTTCTCTTTCTTGGTTTGATAACAGGTTTTCTTTGGAAAAGATTTTTCTGCATTACAAAAGCAGTGCTTGGAAACCACTGCTCTAATATCTTCCTTCAAATTGTTACTAGAGATCACTTTTTAAACCCAAATTTGACCATGGCCCCTTTGTGCTTAAAATATGTCAATGGATCCTACCTAACTCCTTTGTGTCAGAACCCTTCTTAGCTGTTGCCCAACTCCCCAGTTTTATCTCCTACCGTGTCCCTTCCCATTTTAACCTTAAGTCACACACTTACACTTGCTTGTATTTCTGGGCCCTTGGAATAGTCATCATTTCTCCCACTTTTAATTTAATATTTGTTTATTTTTGGTGCTAGGGATTAAACACAGGGGTGCTCTATCACTGAGTCACATATCCAGCTTCTAATTTTTTGAGACAGGGTTTTGCTAAGTTGTTGAGACTGGCATTGAAGTTGTGATCTTCCTGCCTCAGCCTCTAGAGTTGCTACAATACAGGTGTGCACCCTGTTCCCAGCTCAAACCACTTTTTAAAGAGCTATTTCCAATGTCAAGGTACTGTTTACAGTGTCCAGCTTCTTTCTTCCTTAAGAGAATCAGTTTTTATCCTTCAAAGTTCAACCTAAATATAAAGTCTCCCCTGGCAGGCTTCTTTCCTTCCCCACCAAAGAGTTGGGTCTTCCTTACACTATGTTCACCCAACAGCCCTGAATACACCATCATCTAACTAAACACATTTTAATGGAGTGTTTTATTTGTTTTCTCCTTGGAATCCCCAATTAGACTATGACTTTTATGAGGACAAGGATATGCTCTATAGTACCTTTGGATCCCTGCTCCTTAAGACAGGATCTGTTTCACAGGTGTTAAGTAACACATACTCATTGAATAAATTTTAAAAAATGACTAATTTAGAATTCATTATAGTTGCCTAGGGACTAGTGTTGATGTTTCCCTTTGTTTAGCAAAGCCCTTCCCCAAAGGTAATCTAAGATTAATAGTATAAATAAGACTATACAGAGAATATTTAAAATGCTTAAGAGAACAAACTTTTCATATCCCCTCAAGTATTTTATAAGCATCAATTTACATATAAACAATTGATATGCTAATTAAAATTTAGCCATATTTGTTCATTAACACTGGCTCCTTAAGGACCTCTATCCGGCAATGGTTGGAATGACTGAATCTTGTTACCTTGGTTTGTGCTCCCATGCATACTACAGATAAATAAAAAGTCATTCCCTTAAAATAGTCAGTAATTCAAATAATTTTCACAAAATCAAAATGGCCTTTCCAGATTTGCAACATTAATTATTAACTACTGTTTTACTTCGTTTTATATGACTTAAATGCATTGTTATATAAAGGATTAAAAACATACAAGAGAGTATTGATAGAGACATTCTATTATATATTATAAAGCCCCAAATCTTTTTTTTAATATTTATTTTTTTAGGTATAGTCAGACACAATACCTTTATTTTATTTGTTTATATTTCTGTGGTGCTGAGGATTGAACCCACAGCCTTGGCATGTGCTAGAAAAGCACTCTACTACGGAGCCACAAACCTAGCCCCAAGCCCCAACTCTTTGACATAAAATACAAGGTCCTCTATCATATTCCACCTGCTATTTATTCTCTCCTAGATATTCCACCTATGTGTTCTGCTACACCTGTTATTAAGTTGAATCTAGTTACATAAACTCCTTGCCTTTCTTGAGAGAGACAATGTCTTTTCATAATACATGTTGTCATAAACATTGTTGCTTTTCTCTAGAATGGCCTTTGCACACTCACAATCATGGATTCATCCATGAACTCCAACATATTTTACCTCATGTTATTATTTGGACACAATGTGTCCCCCTAAAAGCTCATGTATAGAAAACATGATATCCAATAGAGCAATGTTGAGAGGGGACATGATTAGGTTATGAGAATTGTAACCTCATCGATAGATTAATCCATTTGATGAATTAATAATTTGAATGGTTTACTGGGTGGTAAGTGTGGACAGGTGAGGTGTGGTTGGAGGAAGGAGTCACTGGGGACATGCCTTTTGGGATTATACCTTGTTCCTAGCTTCTCTCTCTCTCTCTCTCTCTCTCTCTCTCTCTGAACCAACTATGAGCTGAGCAGATTTCTTCTATTATGCTCTTCCCCCCTGATGTGTTGCCTCATTTTGGGCCCAGAGTAATGAATTCTGCTGATCATGGACTGAGACCTCTGAAACTATCATCCCTAAGTAAACTTTTCCTCCTCTAAGATGTTCTTGTCAATTATTCTGGTCATAGTCATGATAACGAATACACCTCACAACTCGAAGAAATCACCAGAGTGAAGCTTTTGTGATTACCTTAGACAATGTCAGTCACCGTTTTCTCTATTTCTATGACATTTTATTGAGATATATTAGAGTATTTTATTTATGATACTATAAGCATATATTGAAGTCTGTTCAATTTGAATAATGTTTTTGAATGTAAGAACTTCATGCTGTTATTCTTTCTGTCCCGCACATCTAGGAATGTGTCTGGTATAAGGAAACAAGTTGTGGGATCAATTGTGTCCCCCTAAAAGATAATATTAACTTCTGATTCCTGGTACCTATAAATGTAGCCATATTAGAAATAAGTCTTTTGCAGATGTAATAAAATTAATTAATTAATTAATTACTGGATTAGGGTGAGCCCTAAATCCAATGACTGTTGTCCTTATTAGGGGACAGAGGTTTAGACACACAGAGACACAGACACACAAAGGAAAGGAGGCCATGTAATGGTAGAGGCAGAGACTGGAGTGATGTATCTGCAAACCAAGGAATGCCAAAGACTGCAGAAGCAATAGAAGATAGGAAGGAATACATGAAACAGTTTCTGTCTTACAGCTCCCAGAAGAAACCAACCCTGCTGACACCTTGATTTCAAATTTTCAGCCTCTAGAATTGTAAGAGGATAAATTTCTATTTTGAATCTCTCCATTTGTGATCATTTATTATGACAGTTCTAGTAAACTAATATAGTACCTAATATACTTCTATATAATGTATACATAAATAGATGATGAATGATATAACAGAGGAGATCCTTTATGTCCAGTAAATTCTCCAAAATCTCTATGTCTACTAAGTTTTTCACTTGGCATAATGCAGAGTACTTTATAACTTCTATATCTGTTTAATTCCAAGATGATTCTAGCTGGAAGGGGAAAGTCAGAAAATCCATGGTCAACTGCTTCTCTCTAAGCCTAATCCCCAGTGGGAATAGAGAGAAGCCTACAAAGACACAGCTGAAAGATTTAGGATCATGAATGTCTAATTGAAATTCCTCTCATATTCTGGGAAATTCCCTTTGAAGTTTTAGTTGGAGTATTGTGTTCTAAAATGGACCACATTGCCTAGCATACAAACCTGCAATCCCAGCTACTCAAGAGGCTGAGCCAGGAGGACTCCAAGTTTAAGGCTAGCCTGGGCAACTTAGTGAGATCCTGTCTGAAAATAAAAATAAAAAGGTCTGGGTATTTACCTTAGTGACACAGCACCACTGGATCACTCCTCAGTACTGCAAAATAATAATAACAATAATAATACTTATTATTATAAATATTATTATTGAAAAATAAAACAGGTCATATAGTGCTGGAATCCTCATACAATGTTCTCCCATCTATGGTAGAATGGTAGAATATCTTCCTATCTCCCTTACTTAAAAACTGTAAGAGTGAAATAAAATGCCAATTTGAAGGTAAAAGAAGATCGTATTTCTTAAAGGTTGCCATATAGCTTCTTTCTCGAAGAATAGCACACATTGCTATTTCTGCTGTTGCTTATAAGAACTATTTTAGAGTAAGTTTACAACAAAAATCAGAGTGATGGACACAGTAGACCTAAATTTAAAAATAGGTAAGATGTTGCTTCTCTAGCCATTTCATTAACATAGCCTTTGCTAAAAAAAAAAAAAAAAAAAAAAAAAAATTACCGTCCCCTACAATCATATAAAATCTTGTTGTTTACAAAAGGCTTTGACATACAGTCTTATTTAGAATCAATATCAAACATCTTTTATTCATTTTTTTCATTAAAGATTCCTTTTCCACCTTACTATCTTTTTTCCTATGCTGAAATTGATTTCCTAGTTTCTTATTTGGAGTCCTCCTCATCTGTGTTTCTAATTTTCTTAAGCTTTTCTCCCACTTACCCATTTACAACTATAGTCCATCATATTCCTTATTATGATGTCTCTGTAAAAATATTTCAGCTTTCAACTATGAAGCTCACTCTTTCTTCCTATCTCCCTTACTTAAAAACTGTAGAGTAAAAATAAAATGCCAAACAGAAGGTAAAAGAAGATTGTATTTCATAAAGGTTGCCATATAGCTTCTTTCTTGAAGAATGCAGATTTTGTTTGCCACCAGAAGGCAACAAACTATTTCTATGTGGGCACTAAAGTTACCACCATCAAGAAGCAATAGAATTCAATGAGATTCATATTCGTCTTCTCTTCCAGTGATGAGTTTAAGTCAAAACAGACACAGCTGAGTAATGACATAGTTTAAATCTAGAAAGAGACATACATTAATGAAGCAGACACCAGAAACACAGATTGTAAAGCATTAAAGAAACACATACCAAATGTCCCACCAGTCTGTTTTGTAAAACAGCTTCAGGAAAGGCTCAGCTGAAAACCAATTTATAATACCCTGTCTGCTGACAAATCCCCAACACTAACACTGAGAGACCTACAGCTACCTTGTGGGGAGTCTCTATTAGGTTTATAGTGACTCTTGTCTGGAAGACCTGTGAGGAATACTTTATGAGCTACTGTTGTGACTCTATATATTATTTGCACTTATTTATGAAGTACACACTTAGATAAAGTGCAATCACTTAACTTTGTGCCAGGAACTAAGATCTAAGTTTGCTTAATCTTCATAACCCTAGGATACAGATAATCTGATTATATCCATTTTATAGATAAGAAAAATGAGGCACAGGGAGGTCAAATAATTTGTCTAAGTCAGACATATATTAAATTGCAAAGCTAGGTTCAAATCCAGATAGTTCCTTCTCTGTAGTCCATATATTAACCACTATTTTATCCCATTCGGTGATTTCTAGAAGTGATTTAGCTTCTAGACTAATGTGGGCCCAGAGTAGGAGAGATCTTTAACCTTTTTCAGTTTCTTGTTTCGTGGCTTCATTTCAGGATTCCATCAGCCTTCATGATTTATTCAGCATCTAAGGTGCAAAAAAACTTATAGCAGATACTGCTAAAATTGTAGGTGGAATGAATGTAGTCTTTGTCCTCTGAGAGCTTAAAAATAACTTAAACATAAAGGCCATATGTAGACCAAAGAAAAATTTACTGATATTTACAAAGCTTTATATGTATCAAGAGATTGCTCAAGTACTGAAAGTAGATGAAGTGAGGGATTTGGATTTCTGTGCAACAATTCCCTGTAGGTTAGAAATAGTATCTGTGAGGTAATCACTAGACATGCTGCTATAGATCCTACATGTCTGCTTATGGGAAGATATACCATTTGAGACTGGTTTCTCCAGCTGACTAGGTCTCTGCTATTTCATCCATCATGAGAGCAGGACTAGCTGTAGTTAGTGTATCAATGGGAGGATGGAGAATATGAAAACAAACACAAATATGCATACATATCATGTATATGAATGCATGCATATATACACATATATAATGTATGCATACATATCTATAAATAAACTAATACACAACTGGAAATTGTTGGGAAATTACTATACAACAGACACTGTGCTGAGTGCTTTACATCACATTAAGTCTGTAATATAGGTATCACTATTCATCTTATGGAGTAGAAAACTGAGGTACAAAGAAGAACAGTAAGATAGTAAGTGGGAAGAGTCAAAGTACAAACCCATACTGTCTGACACCATAGTCACGTGATCTATTGCACATCATTTGAGTTAGGCCTTACTATGATTTGGATTAGAGTGCCCCCTCCAAAGGTCTGTATGGTAAAGTCTTGGTCTTAAGGGTGGTGCTGTTGGGAGGTAGTAAACCATTTAAGCAAGAGCTTCTTAAGTAATTGGAGGCATGTTCTCCAAGAGAATTGTGGAAGCCCAGTCTCTTCTTTCTGCTTCCTGGCTCAAGATGTGAGTACTTGCTCTGATACATGCTCCTACCCATTCCATATACCATCTTTACCAGGGGCCAAAACAATGCTTCTGATTTGGATTTGAACTTCCAAATTCTGAACTTCCCTGTGCCCCCTCCCCCGGTACCAAGGATTGAACTCAGAGGCACTTGGCTACTAAGCCACATTCCCCAGCCCTATTCCGTATTTTATTTAGAGACTGGGTCTCACTGAGGTGCTTAGTGCCTCATTTTTGCTGAGCCTGGCTTCGAACTCATGATCCTCCTGCTTCAGCCTCCAGAGCTGTTGGTGTTACAGGAGTGTGCCACCATGCCCAACAAACCTCTTCTCTTCATAAGTCAATTAACTCAGGTATTTTGTTGTATTAATGCAAAGTTGACTAATATGGGCCCTATCCTTACTTGTTTGCTTTTATACTTTCCCCTTTTTACAACCTACTTATTACACAAAGCCTTTTAAAAATCAGCCACAGAACAGAATCAAGAGTTTGGTGAAACGTCAAAAGCTGCAATTTTGTGTTTCAGCACCAGGCCACATTGGACTTGAATACTTTCCCTCTTAACATTTCTATTGCAGGTTTAAACAGTTGCTACATATACAAGATCCCTAGTAAAAAGCCCATTGTTTTTGTAACTAAGGGAGTCTTAGAAGTTAAAGGCAATGAAACTTGTCATTGCTATGATGCCAAAACAACAACAACATCAAAAATAACAACAACCACCACAAAAAACCCTTCTCAACACAATGCATGGTAAAATGTCTAGAATATTGGCTGATCCGTGATATGTGAACAACAGCCAATTCTGTATTATGTTTAGCAAGGAAAAAATCAAATGCTATGAGAATGTTATGAATATTTAATTATCTTAACTAAGATGTATTTTGGAACAATACATTTCACATACTTGGCACACTGTGATAAGCTGATGCATGCATAAGGCAAATCATATAATCAAACTTAAAAGTATATTCAGTGCACAAAACAATATAGAATGAAAGAAATTCTTGTTCCTTATTATAAACATAGGGTTGTAAGCTAAATTGTGTCTCCCTTCAAATTCATGTGCTAAAGCACTAACCCACAGTACCTCAAAATGTAACTGTATTTGGACATTGGGGCTTGGGATGGAGCTCAGTGGTAGAGCATTTGCTTATGAGCAAGACCCTGGGTTAGATCCCCAGGACTGCAAAAAAAAAAAAAAAAAGAAAAGAAAAAGAAAGGAAAATAAATAAGTAAGATTAAAATACAGAAAATATAGTTAGAGGTAAATAAATAAAAGATTAAAGTACAGAACATATACATAGAGGGATAACCATGTGAGACCACAGTGAGAAGGTCATAATCTGCCAGCCAAGGAGAGGCTTTAAGAAACCAAACATGCTGACACTCTTGGACTTCTAACCTCTAGAATAGTGAGAAAATCAACTTCTGTTAAAAGCATCTAGTCAGTGATATTTGTTAAAGCAGCCCTAGCAACTATTTTTATACCTTCAAAATCCTTCTTTTTTCATGTTGTTCAGATAGGAGCATATATATTGCTTTTCCATGTGAAATTGTACTATCATTGAAACAAACACACAAACTCACTCTAGCCATCTTGAGATTTTCTTTTCATTTTGTTTTAAAGGAAAGAAATTGTGTACACTAAAAAAGAAATGAATGATGAATGAAGAGTAAAGTGAGTTAAGTGCCAAATTTTGAGGGGATGGGTCCAGAACACAAAATCATTCCTCAGGCACTGAGGAATGGCACGATTCCATTCATTTAGAACTCTAATATTTTAACTATGTATTAATTGCTTACAAAATTTATTAATTTATCTACTTTTCCAATGTATACTTCTTGATTTTTCAACTAAATGGTTCTCTAATCAGATATAAACAATCTAGTAGGGTTAAGACATTTACATTTTTCATTCTATGGAATATGGCACATAATAGGAACTCAATAAATATTTCATCAAGAAATGAATATAAGGGCTGGGGATATAGCTCAGTGGTAGAATGCTTCCCTAGCATGATGAGGCCCAGAGTTTGATCTTCAGCTCTTGAGAAGAACACATTTTCTTTTTTATTTTCAGCATTTGAAAAAAAGAAATGAATGGATTTTTTCCCCTTAGGTGACTTCATAAATTTCCATAAATTTATATACTCAAAATCACTGAGTTTACAATGTGGGAGAAAACACAAGAACCCTCTATTTCAACAACCTGATTTCATACAAGGGAAGAATGCTGAGGGCCAGAGAACCCAGTGTTCAGATCAATGTTGTACAGTTACAGACTTGAATTTGTCTTCTGACTCTTAAGACTCTTTCCCTGATAGCCAGCTGAGTCACTGAGACTTTCACAAATTATTATGACAGAAATGTGTCATGTACAACTATGGAACATTTCAATAATTTTCTGGACTGTATTTGTTGACTTTTACCTGCATAATGCCAGCCTGGAGAATGGGAAAAAGGAAAAAAAAGAATTTTTTTGGCTAATTTTAATAAACATAAATATGCAAATTTCAGCTTTAAAATTCAAATAGACAACAACCAGGAGGAATTACTGATATTGTTTATCATCATTTGCATCTGTGACAAGTCTAAAACTAGGCTTGGGCTGTCTAGGTTGGTGTTACCAGACAAAATTGCAAAGTAGTTTAACTTCTACCCTTTTTATACATGCCACTCAGCTCTCTCTTGGGTGATATATGGATGAGGCTCTCATTCTACTTAAAATTCCCTAATGTTGGGAACCAAACAGGTCATTTTGCCAAAGATCCCTTGCTCTACATTAATTATTCCATTGGCCTAGCCCCTCAATAAAATATTACATTCCTTCACAATCCAGAAAGTAGCCAGAGTGGAGTAGTTATCATGGAAGTGGAAATACTGCTGAAGTATTAGCTACCCTCATTTGTATTTTATAGTAAGATCCTGTTAAACTAAACACAATTCATAGTGGTAGAGGAAAAATATTTGGGAGATCTTTGGGGGCAGATGAATCTTCCTAATACCCTTTGTTGACCTCTCCTGAGAAGAAGGTTCTTAACTACTTTCCATGACAGATTTTTCAGTTAGACTTGTGGGTTCAGAATTAAATGTTTTTGACATGTGCACGACAGTGGAAGATGGTCATGAGGCTGGATGAAAGAAACAAAAGTACTTGACAAGCAGCGAAATGTTCTTAGTCTAAGAGCTCAAGGGAGGACAGCACAGCTCAACTCAGAATGCACAACTGATTTGTCTAAAGTCTGTATATGAAAACTAGATTTCCCTAACTTATACATACCACATATTTGGTATAATATTGTTGCTTCAAAATGGCCATTCTATGTTTAAATAAAAATTTAGGTTAAGTTTTGCACTTTGACTTTCAAAAAAGAGGCTTTATTTAAAAATATACTCAGGCATGATAAAAAATGAAAATATGCATATGTACTTACTTGGAGATGTACCACAACTTAAAAACTAATATTTCTGAAGCATGCAAAGCATTGTTTTGTACAATGTGGATTTGTTTGATGTTTCCTCATGATTATATTCAGGGCATGCACATTTTGCAGGGAAACCAGTCCAAATTAAAGGGGGTTAAAGGACATACTAACTATACACAACCCATGGTCTGGGATTTCTTTTTTTCTTTCTGTTATAAAGAATACTGGTGGGCGCGGGGGAGCTGGGCTTGTGGCTCAGTGGCAGAGCACTTGCTTAGCATGTGTGAGGCACTGGGTTTGATTCTCAGCACCACATATAAATATATAAAGGTCCAGGCTGTGGTTATGGCTCAGTTTTAGAACACTTGCCTAGCCCATATAAGCACTGGGTTTGATCCTCAGCACAACAAAAAGAAAAAAAATACTGGTAGGGGAATTGATGAAATTTGAAAAAAAGTCTATAGATTACATAGTATTTTATCATTGCTAATATTTGATACATAGTATTTTATCAATGTTAACCTATGGATTTTCAGAAACTTACTGTTATATAAAAAATGTTATTTAGAATACAGTAGCCCCCTGTCCCTGGTAACAGATGAACAAAAGACTAAGTAACTGAAAAAAAGTGTTAATAATCACAAAATATAACAAATTAGAAATATTTAAAAAGTCAGTTTCTTTTAAAATTTAGTATATTTTGTCAATACCTGGAAAAAATATCTATCTATTCACTTCATAACTTGGCACATTCTTGATATGGACTTTAATGTACAAATAACTCAGCAAAATTGAGACAGATTACCTTTTAAAAGTGACATGGGGCTGGGGATGTGGCTCAAGTGAAGCATGCTCGCCTGGCATGCACGAGGCACTGGGTTCGATCCTCAGCACCACATAAAAATAAAATAAAGATATTGTGTCCACCTAAAAAAAAAAACTAAAAAAATGTGACAGACATAGGAGTTCACTTCATTTCAATTGCAGGTGAGTTGGTACTTTGTTGGGACAGGTCTCCAGTTCTTGTTGTGACAAAAGAAAACTTTCTGAAAGAATGTACAGGCTTAGAATAATCCTGGTCCATTAATTAAATCAAGCCATATCACCAAAGATCAAGCCATACTAGTCATTTTACAAATAATTTTTCTTTTAAGGCTATCACCTTGCACAGAGAATATAAACAAAATTATACATGACACATATATAAAACCATTCACAGGAAATGAACAAAATATTACACTTTGCTCTAAAGGCAATGTGAACTTTGGATAGAAGTGGAGTTGTATTTAATCCCCAATGCCCACCATTGTATGTTCAATTAAATTAGATTAGAAAACTGGGCCATGTCACTGAGTGCTGGTGACCTTTCATGATTAAAAAAAGCAACATAGCTTACAGAACCCTCCTGACATGCTATTCTAGCCAAAGGCCATCCCTGATCTTTAAAGCATGTTTTAAAAGGAGGCACAAAATTAGAACTCACAACAAAGGGGCACAGGAGAGTCAAAGAGAGTGAGTTTTACTGTTTGGGGTGGTCCATGTAATCAGGAATGAAGAGAAGAACATATTCCTTAGATTAAAAATAACCTTAAAATTGTGCATCCACCCAAAATTGTGCATCTATAAAAATGTTATTTAGACTACAGTAGCCCCCTGTATCTGTCTAACTGATACACACACACACAAACACACACACACAAAAAAAAATAGGAATGAACGAATGAGTAGGGAGTTTGGCTATGGATGCACAAAGTACTTTAGTATCCTCAGGCTGACAGGTATTAAAGCATAGCTTTGAAATTGGACCTTTCCCAGTCATCACTTGAGTATTTCCATCAGTGATCTTCAGCCAAGACCAACTCAAAAGGATTGATGCCAAACTCACTGTAATTTCTTTGTGGAGGACAAATGTATAAAAGATCCCATAACAGGAAAATGACATGGAGCAACACAAAGAACAAAGGATTCAGAATTAGGCAGATCTCAGGTCAACTCACTATCATTTACCAGCTATATGACCTTAGGCAACATATTTAACTTCTCTGGGTCTCAATTTATTCATGTATAAATGGGGATAATGATACTAATCCTGTGAAAATTCTTTGAGAAATAGATGAAGTGACTGCATATGCTCCAAATTGGTACACAAATAAGTGTTGTGTGGAAGCAAAGATTGGAATGCAATAAATCAAAATGAGTCAGGAGAAACCTTCAAAGGAGGTACTGGTACTAGTTACCTCAAAAAGCAAAGGTTATCAGCATCTAATCTGAAGGGTGATTTTAAAATCCAAATCATAGGCTTTGGGGGCTGGAGTTGTAGCTCCGCAGTAGAGTGCTTGCCTTGTATGTGTGAGGCACTGCGTTTGATCCCCATCACCACATATAAATAAGCAAATAAAATAAAGGTCCATCAACAAATAAAAAATATTTTTAAAAAGCATAGGCTTTGGTGGAAATCCAAACATCATCTATCTAAAGAAAGAGGCATGCCTGTTGTGTTTTAACATATTTTTAAGGAAAAGGTTAGAGATCTGTTGACAACTGCCAATTATCCACAGGTGAGTATCTAGCATTTGTCCTTCACTCCTTACTTCTTTCTACTTCTTATTATACTCATTTTATTCTGTTGTTGACATTTAGATTTTTCTTGCTTTAGGATGGCAAAAGCTATAAGAGAAAGTCTATCCAACATAACCAGACAAAACCTTCCATACCCAAAGCAGGTTTGAGTTAGATAAGTACTGTATCTGAGCTAGATAGAAGACAGTTTCTTGTACAGTTTTACCACCAGTCTGGGTGGTGATGTCATCCAACCCTAGCAAAAGTAGGGGAAACAGGGAGAAAAGATGAGACATACATGGGCCTTCAGCTCTTTCTGACTGGGGTCCTTACTGTTGGATCTTATTGCTTCATGTGAAGTATAATGACTGCCATGCAAGTGAAACACATCCATATAAAATGCTTAGTGAAGTTGCATGTTGTACTATTACTTCTTAACTTGCAGGAAAAAAAAAGTCCAGGCAATTTCAAGCAAAGTGATACCTGGTGTTTGAAAATGAGAGTGCAAGTGAGTGACACATAATGAGGTCATATAGTCATGCTGCACAGAGAGAAATACTCTCCACCCGTTTCTGTCTCTCTGAGAACATGATTGTAATCCTGAATTGCTTAGTGGATGGACATCTTCTATTAGCAGTCTTATGATGATTAAACACACTGATGGATGGTACCTGATATTTCTTGGCCAAGAAAAAAGAATGAGTGGAGAAGGAAAAAGTCCACAAGGTTTTATGACTATTTATCAATGTCGTTCAATATTTTATCCTTTAATGGACTTTAAATCCAAGGTCATAGTACAGACATGTGTAGCAGAAACTAAAAATTAAGACCTATGTTTTTATAGTTTGATGCAAGTTAGTATCTCTATGGCAATAATAGGAGAGTATTGCTTTTAGAGACTGAGGTGCCATATCAATAATTGGTATTACCAATATTTGACAATAAAATTCATTTGGGAGGAGAGAAGAGAAGGATTCTTTGTTTTTAGGTCAAAAACCACACTATTTAAACCTCATTCAAACCAATTTCTGTGTTATCATAATGAATTTTTCTTTGATTTCCAGAGGATTGCCTTATAGAATCAGCCTTATGGAATGCCCATACATATATTAAGTCTCATTTGAATATTAAGTCTCACTCTAAGTGAATGAAAATAGATTTCCCCCCATCATTGAGAATGAACTATACCCTTCCATTTTAATTTAGTTAAGAAGGGGAGGAAATATTAAAAAGTACAGAACAGCTTCTGAATTCAATTTATTCCTTTTTTCCCATTAAGACTAAGTTGAAAATTGGATAACTAATTTACCACCGAGAGGGTATTCAAATATTTCTGCTCAATCCCTCATTGCTTCCAAATTCATTCAAAGGCAAGATTATTAATTCCTCCTGACAGAAAATCAAGATTTAATGAGCAGTTGACAGCCCCTAGGAATTACAGGAAAAATTCAATATGATAGTTTTGACTAAATAATGTGCTTTTACATATGTGAAAACTATATTATATAGAGCAGTGAACATACAGTAAATATTAGTTTAGCTGTTAAATTTTGGAAAAAGGATTAATTAATTTTATAGGAATATATATATATATATGTATTTATGTGTGTATATACATACATATACACATACATATATATACACATACATATATACATACATGTACATATATATAAATTGAACTTTAAAGGAAAAATAAGCTACCTATTTTCAAACATTGTAATCTATGCTATACATTTTGGCAGATGACCATGATATTTTCTTATATTCATTTTTAATTCTTTAAAACAAGAAATTGTCTTCTATTTTATCTCTTATGAAACACAAATACCTATGAGATAGAATAAAACAATGTTACTATTTTTATGACTTAAAATTCAGTTAGTGTTAGAGATAAGATACAGAGACAACTCGTACCCAAAGAAGAATTAAAGTGCAATAGGAGAGGAAAAAGGAGAAATAACATTGGATTTGGGGGTGAGTGTGGCATAGTGTTGTGCTTACTTGGGAGAAAAGTCTTCATGAAGGAATTTGTGCTTAGAATGAGCCTAGACGGGCATATAGGGTGAAAACTATGAGCAAAACCATAAAGGAAGGAGAGGGAAGATATGGTTAGGGAAGGGGCATCATTCATTTGGGCTGGAGTATAGGCTAGATGAGAGGAATGGTGGCAAATATAAACAGAAAGGAACAATTAAAGGCCAATCTGGCTGGATGTGGTGGTGCATACCTATAATAGCAGTGGTTCAGGAGGCTGAGGAAGGAGAATTGTAAATTTGAGGCCAGCCTTAGCAACTTAGGGAGGCAACTGTTTCAGAATAAAAAATGAAAAAGGGTTGGGGATGTAGCTCAATGTTAAAATGCCCCTCGGTTCAATTCTTGGTCCAAAAATTTAAAAAAAAAATTGTGGAAGTTCTTCTACATTGGGTTGCTGAGTGAGTCATTTATAGTTAAATGTGTCTCATGCTTATTTCACCAACCAGATCCTAAGAACCTCAGGTGCAGAGATGGTTTACAGTTGTTTTTGCTGTTCCCATGGCAGCCAGGCACACCATGCTTGGGTATATAGAAGGTCTGCAATAAAACTCAGGGAATTTAACAGATAGATTGCTAAACTATTTTTCAATGGATTTTCAAGTTCTTTAAAAACGTTTTCTTAAGTCTTCTTCTTGGATTTCTTCTAAAAATAGACCTTAAATGACCTTTCTAGGATGAAAACATGAGTAGAATGTTAACCCAGTGATTTGGACAACCTTAACAGTCCCACCTGAAAGCATGCCACTGCTGAAACTCAGGTAGTCTGAACAGGCTGGTGCCCCTTGAACCAAAGCTGTTAAAGTAATATCTTTTGGTACATTTTATAGGAAAATGGACTTCCAGTCAGTAAAAATGACATGGTCTAAGTGATTTTTATGCAGGGTTTTAGCTTTCAGATAGCCTCCATAGGGAAATAACATCAAAACTAAAATTGGCATGGAAAAATGGAAATGAGGCAACACTCTGATTATGTACTATTTGATTTCTGGCGTCTGTAGAGGAACACTCTTCAACAAACTAAAAAGAAGCTGGTAACAATCCATTTATAAATCTTATTTAGTTGATGGTAATGACAATTGAATCACATTGCTTTGAGACATTCTATAGAACTGTTAACATATTCCATGAAATAATATATATTTAACTATGTCTATTATTGATTTAATATTCTACTAGCTTTGATTTCTCAGGACGAGGATATGTTTTATATGCTTGGAATACAATTTCATACCCACACTAGTTTCCCCTTCCATTCTAGGTACAATTTCATGTGATACAATTTGTATCTTGGGGGCAGTGAAGGGGTGATAACTGAAGGAATTTAATAGGGAAGGACACTTTTTGTGTTTTTGATGAATAAATACCATGTAGAATCATCTTTTTTCTATCAAGGGTCAATAATTCACTTACAAAAAAGGTTCAATGATGATTATAATAAAGCAGCAGAGAATCCATTTACATCTAAGGTTACTGATAGAACTGAGAGTGATAGATAAATCATAGCTCCTGACACCAACAGGTATTCTATGTTTACTAAATGAATAAAACATATCATTACTATTAACATTTAAGAGATTCAAGAATAAAATAACCAGAGACATATAAAAAAGTGTGAAACAGAGCTTTACTTACAGTATTATAAAACAATGGACATTAAAAATGATTCCACCAAAGAATATGCTAGATTTGCCATTTTTTCCATTCCTTTAAATTCTGTGATAGATTAGATACGGACACATATCCCGTGCTGCTTCTCCCATATGAGGTACACTCTATTTTATCACCCATTTAATCTTGGTTGGCCTTGTGGCTTAGTTTGAACAACAAAATGCAGTACAAGTGACACTGTGTGACTTCTGACCCAGGCTGTAGCTTTCATTCTTGATCTCTTTGTATTTGCCATGCAAGAAGCTTGAGCATACTTCTGGGTAGGCTTTGAGGTCTTGGGGTATGCCTGCAACATGCTCACACTCACACATGCATGTGAACACATACACACACACACACACACACACACTATGTACAGCATAAAAAAAGAATCATTGTTTTAGATTGGTCCTCCCCTTCCCAGCTTAACCATATTATGGCATAGCAGCGGAGAAATATTCACATTCCTCTGGGATATGACAGGAATGAGTAGAGTCATTGAAGAAGAATTTTGGATCATTACATCTTCCCGTTGAGTACTTCATTAACCCTCCCCCCTTTTCACACTACATGTGATATGCAGGTAATGTTGACTAGAAAGATGAGCTTCCCTCCCCCTGGGATATGAATTCACTTTCTCTTCTCCCAGCTTCAGTTATGATATTATAATACTTCTTTGTGACCTCATAATGATTCCTCTAGCATCTATAAAATTCATTTCATGCCAATTTTAAAAGTGCCAAATGTAAATGCTTCTGTGAAAAAGTGCTGAGCACCCTGGTAAGGATCTAAGTGGATTGGAACCCTTGGTAAATGTAATTAACTCTTCTCCTTATCTTCTTGATTCTTTTTTTTTTGTAATATCCTTTGCTTCAGAAACATAATTCTAGTTGGTACTTAATATTTGAAGGAAATATCATGGTCAATTGAGAGGCTAAGTTGAGGAATGGACAATTTTCACTGTAGGTACAAGGTAGTTTTTTGTATCTCCCTGATGGTACTAACCAGCTGTGCTGTTGTATGAGTGTTCTCTCTCTTTCTCTCCCTGACTCTGTATCTTTTTCTCTTATTCAAAAGACAAACATGGACATAACCCCATTAGTAAGTTCAATGTAGTTTTATTAAAAATTACTGAGTACTGAATTATTGTAAATTTTAAAATGTAAGTATCTATGATGATTAGCAAAGGCATTAAAGATCATGCATCTTCAGTTCTAGAGTGTCCAACAAGGCTGCTAAACTACTATTTGTTCTAGACTATCGTTTTGGCTAATTATTTGTCAAGCACTTGCCTACACAGTTTTAACATTCTGCAATACCTACTATTTTACACATGATTGATTTGTATATTTATATCTTCTAATTGGTTGCATAATTATGATCAATTATCTATTCATAAGTGATATTTATGACTTTCTTTATATTTTTAATTTACAATCTGATTTCTGAAAACATGTGAAACAATTAAACATGATTCAAAATAAGTCCAGTAGACCATTTTGAATTTAACTATAACTTAAAAATTTCAGCAAGATGCTAATTCCCAGAAAAGTCTACTGTAAATTTAGAAAATTGATTAAAAAAACCCAAATCTGGTTTTCATCTTATCAAAACTCCTGTGAATGAATGTATCTATATCTAGTTGACATTTCCAACTTTCTAGAACTTTTTTTTTTTGCTACTGGGGATTGAACCCAGGGGCACTTAAACACTGAAACACATACACACTCTTTTAAAAATGTTTTATTTAGAGACAGGGTCTCACTGAATTACCTAGGGCCTCACTAAGTTGCTGAGGCTGGCTTTGAACTTGTGATTCTCCTGACTCAGCCTCCAGAGCTGCTGGGATTACACCACACCCAGCCAGAACTCTTTTTTTTTGTATTCGTTCCCTCCCCCCCCCCTCACTGTGGGTAGGAGTGAGAAACAGAACAAAGATAAGCAAAAGAATAGAAAATTGTGTTCTTTCACATAAGTCTTACAAAAATGTAAAAATGTTTCACTCACTGCAGTTCATGTATTTCTATTCTAGATCTTGAATTAAGAACTTTTGGGCAAATGTTTGCTAATGCCAACAGATGACTTAGTCCAATAAATACAGAACACAAGCACTGTCTTTAGGAATCTTTTGCTACTAGAACAGAAGGACAATAATGGGCCAGTCACTTAAATTAATGCTTTTGGAAGGCTAAGTCCTCTTTAATCCAGTAGTATTTCTTCCCTTATTATCTTCATCTGTAAATTCAGTAAAATCTTTGCTATGGTTTGGATATGAGGTGTCCTCCCAAATCTCTTGTGTTAATGTAGGAATATCTGGAAGTAAAATGCTTGGATTGTGAGAGCTGTGACCTAATCAGTCTAACCTAGTTTGAATGGACTAACTGGATGGTAACTATAGGCTAGAGGAGGTGGGTCACTGGAGGTATGCCCTGGAAGTATATGTCAGTATATATCTTCCCTGTGGCCCCTTCTTCCCTTCCCCCTTCTTCTCTCTTTGGTTTCTGGTTGCCAGAAGGGGTGCAGCCTTATTCTGCCACACCCTTCTTCCTTGTTGTTCTGCCCAGAACAATGGAATCAGCAGTCTATAGATAGCAACCTCTGATACCATGACCCAAAATAAACTTTTCCTTCTCCAAGTTGTTCTTGTCAGGTATTTTGGTCATGGAGATGCAAAAGCTGACTAAAGCAATCTTAAATTCCCTATCCTGGGATAAACTGTAATCTGCATTCTAATGCATTGGTATTATATCCTTATAATGTGGTAGAGATAGTATATAAAGTAGCAATTTGTGTATTATTTCTCTAGTTTGGTTTCTTGTTCTTCATAGTACCACTCAGTAGAATAGGCTCTCAAGAAAGAATTAAGTTCAAATAAAAAAAAGGAAAATTACATTTCTTATGTACCTGAGTTTGCAGATTTCATATTTTTACCTATCATATATATGTATGTATGTATATATGTGATATATATATATGTGTGTGTGTGTGTATGTATGTGTGTGTGTATATATATATATATATATATATTATATATATATATATATATATATATATATATATATATATATCTCAAAGGCTTCTTGGCTTTTTAAAAATTGAGATCCAAAATTAAATGAATGAATAAGTAAAATAGCCTGTAAAGAATTTATATATATTTGTCCACACCAAGGGAGTCAATGTGATTACCAAGTCACATATTTGCTCTGCTTGTGCTATTGCTTTAAATCTAAATTATTCTGCTTTCATAAAATGACATAGGCTTGTATCTGGCTAAAACTTAATGAAACTCTCAAGAGAATTCCATTTTTGAACCTGCAAATTTTTCTAAGATTTGTCTTCAAAAAACTGCAGTATCTCTGAAGGTCAGTATCAAGAAAAGAGAGGAAGGACTATATTGTTTTAAGACAGAATTTACTCACTCTTTTTACCCTTTAGAGAACCTTGGACCTTCTTCAGAGACCTCTTTCGAAGATCT
The DNA here is from genome assembly GCF_021218885.2 of Marmota monax. Lineage (NCBI taxonomy): Eukaryota > Metazoa > Chordata > Mammalia > Rodentia > Sciuridae > Marmota > Marmota monax. Next base: position 8,534,336 of record NW_026695065.1, on the reverse strand, counting down.
ACTCTAATCATAATTGAAAATCTGACTACATTTTTTCTTCAGACTACAGTACCTCACTGTCATTATAGCTAAGGCACCACAGAGAATGGAAAGGACTAGAATCATTCTGACCACTGACAAATATTTTCATCCATTGAAAGACTTTTTGTGGTAACCTACATATAAAACTATATGCTTTTTAATATTTATTTTTGATTGGTTGCAAATCCAGTTATCTTAATGCAGTGAGCAAAGTGTTGTGTTGGTTTTCTCTCTTCTTTCTAAGCATATTTAACATTTAGGGAATGAAATGGTCTGTGGGTTAAAATGCAAAAAAATAAAAAATCTAAAGATGAACAGATTAAATATAGTTGAAAATAATCTCTGTAGAACCAAGCCACAGAATTCTAGTGGAGACTTGAATCTCTGCATGAGACAACTTTCTTTACTTGGTATTTAGAGATGGATCTACTTAGATAGAAATCAACCAGAAAGGAAAAGTCAATTTTGTTTATCTTCACTTTTGACTTTATTTGAGAGGGAGTATCTGGCTAGCACAGCATCCTCTTCAATTTGTTTCAGTATAATGTGCAGCAGATACATTTGATTAATGAACTGATTACCAACTTCTTTAATTATTTTTCCAGTAGTTTTTTCATTACCAAAGCTTCAGCTAATTCTTTACATTGGTGTTCTTTAGCTGTGATACTTTAAAAACTTAAAAAAAAAACTTTGATCTCCTAAAAAAGGATGACCAGGGGATATGAAAAATGTCTAGTTTTCCTCAGACCTCTCTAACACAGAAATCCTGTATCTTTCATTTCTCTAAAAGCTATACATGTAAGGAATCACAAAGCTTTTGCAGCAACATGTAGTTGTTAAGATTATACCAAGCATTATGGAGAAAATTCTGGTTTTTATTAATAATTCAGTAATATTTAAGCCACATTATGGGTAGAAATGGCAGAAATGAAATATTTGATAATTTAGCACAATGATAAGCAAGGCTAGATATTGGATTTGATCTCTGTATTAATTTCTCATTGTTGCCAAATACAATACCTCAACACTTAGTGGCTTAAAATAATAAGCCTTTAGTATGTCAGTTTTTATATGCTAAGAGACTGGGTTTAGCTTGGTAGTGCCTCTGATAACAAGGTTTAATGAAGTTGCATTGAAGCCACTTGGCAAAGGCTTCCTTTCCATCAGAGGGTTCAATAAGGGCAGGATTTTCTTCCTAGCTCTTTCCCATGGTTACTGGCAGCCAAAGTTTCTGGACATGTGAGCCTCTCTATAATCCACTTAAGTGTCCTCACAACATGGCATTTGGTGATTTATGAGAAATACAGGGTAAAAAAGATGGAAGAAAAACAAGGTCTTTTTTTTTTTTTTGTGGTGCTGGGGATTGAACCTAGGGCCCTGTGCATGTGAGGCAAGCACTTTACCAACTGACCTATATCCCCAGCCCAATCAAGGTCTTTTTATACCCACATCTCAGAAATGTCAGAAGTGACATCTCTTTAGTTTTTCTATATTCTTCTTTGGAATCCAGTCACTGAGCTCAGTCCATACTCAATGAGGCAGAAATCATAATGAACCCTCATATAGGCCGTTTACCATACCTACTAACATGTTCAAATTAAACAGACATTTAATTTGAACTAAATTAAATGTTTACTTAAATAAACTTGAGCTTTATCATAACATTACCTAAGTGGTCTCTGCCCCTTCCAAATTATCCTTCATATAGCAGGTATAATTTTGAAATTCTACTGCTTAAAAATCTTTATGGTTCCTGACATACAGAAGGATATTCAAACTCCCAGCATAAATTTGGTCTTCCAAGATGTGACTTCTCACTGTAGTTGCATAGGACTACTTGTAAACATTGAACACTTTTCCACCTCATACTCATTTCTGTCTGAAATACCTCATTCCCTGTCTTCCTATTCCATTTTGCCTATTAAAGCTTAGACCATTCATTTAGGACATGGTTCAAATACTTTTTCTACCATGAATGATTCTGAGATGCTCCTCATGAAATTCAATCCTTCCTCTGTATGTCCATATAATTTAGTTTTTTATCTGTATTACAGCATTATGAATATGTGCCATAACAACATTATTTGAATATAGCTTGCCTCCCACAATCAACTATATACTCCTTGAAGACAGTGATCATGAGTTACAGAGCTTATTTTTCAATTTTACAGCACCTAGAACAATATATTGCTTATAATTCAGCACTAAACAAATGCATTTTAGGTTTAATCATCTGTGCATAATTTTGTATAATTTTTTTTATATAATTCAGGCTGGTATTGAATCTCACTCAATCTGATGACATATTCTTTGGTGACAATGTTTTATGATGTTTCAGGGTATATGATTCTTAATCCAATATTTAAACATGCTAGAAAAAAGTGTAACCAGACTGTTGTATTTATGAGAAAGAGGGTGTGAAGCCAAAATGCCATTAGAAAGAAGAGGTAAATGATCCAGTACAGAAATTCTACCAGTCAGTATTTCTAGAGTGGAATATTTGAGGGCATGGGAAATATACTGTTACAAATATGAAATGACTAGGTTCTTTTAGTACATTTGACATGCCTCCACAATATTCTCTTTTAATATTCAATTTTAAAACAGCTGATCAAAATGCTCAGGATAATTTTCATGTAGTTAATGAGTAAAGATGAGACTAAAATAATTATTTTTAAATTAAAAAGCCGACTCATATGATTGTTATTTCAAAGAGCCAGTAGTGCTAATGTGGCTTCATATGGTCAATAATACATCTGAGTGCCTTGGTTCTCTCTTATTCATAGAAAATTTTACATTGAATATTCAAGGTTAAAACTAGTATTAAGTTTCCACAGAGATTTATTTTTGTCTTTATCCATAAAATGCCATATATCGTAATAGCTGAGCCTGAGTTTACATTGATATATTTTTAAACTTTAGTTCTTTATGATATAATTGGTTGTACTTTCCTTGAATCCCTCATCTAGTAAACTCCTTAAAAATCATAGAATTCCTTGGTATTATAAATGTTTCATTTATATGGCATCTCTATAAAGTATAAAGCAATTATCTCTTTTAGATAGTGCTTTCCCTAAGGATGAGTAAGAGATTGGAGTGAATATTCTCTGATGTTTATTTATATAAATTGTTTTCACTGATGTTTCCACGTAGTAGGACCACAGTCTTTTAATGATTTTTTATTACATATAGTACTTGAAATGATGATTCATGATAATCAGTATATCAGCAAATATCAAATTATATTTGCATTATTTCTTATTTTAAAATATAAAGCTAGATAATAATGGCTTTAGGCATTATCTTTTATTTCCCAAGCATAAAAATATCTATTTTCATAGAGCTGGGGTTGTGGCTCAGTGGTAGAGTGCTTGCCTAGCATGTGTGAGGCACTAGGTTGATCCTCAGCACCACATAAAAAAATAATAAACAAATATCTATGTGTCCATCTACAGCTAAATATTTTTTTAAAAGCTATTTTCACAGTACTTTATATTTTCAGGATCTTTCTGCTGATCTTGAGAATTCAACTTCATATCATCAAAATCATTTTATCAATATACTTTTTTAAATAAAAATTTATTTTAGAATAATTTTAGGTTTAGAAAAAAAACTACAAGAGTTGTACAGAAGTTCCCATCTAACCTGTGCCCATTTTCCCAAACTGTTACTATCTTACATTACTAAGCTACATTTGTTATGAGTAATGAATCAATAGTGGTAAATGATCATGAACTGAAGTTCGTACTGTATTTGAATTTCCTTAGTTTTTACCTAATGTCCTTCAGGATCTCATCCAAGATATCACATCACTTGTAGCTTTTGTATCTCCTTGGGCTTCTTTAGATTATGAGATTTCTTAGACTCTCCTCATTTTCAATGATTTTGATATTTTTGAGGAGTAATGGCCAAGTATTTTGTATGATATCCTCAACAGAGTTGTCTTTTTTTTTTTTTTTTTTGGATTGAGCCAAGGGGTGCTTAACCACTGAGAAACATCCCTAGCCCTTTTCATTGGAGACAGGTTCGCAATAAGTTGCTTAGGGCCTCACTAAGTTCTGAGGCTGGCTTTGAACACATGATTATCCTGCCTCAACTCCTGAGCTGCTAGGACTATAGGTGTGCACAACTGTGATTGGCTAGCAGGGTTTTTTTTTTTTAAAGGTTTTTCTTCACAATTAAACAAGGGTTATATTATTTTGGGGTAGAAGACCAAAGAGGCAAAATAGAATTCTTAACACGTGAAGAGAGAATATATATGTCTTATCACTAATGATGTTAACTTTGATCACCTGGATGAGATACCCAATTAACCTAATTTTCATCATTTTTGTTTATCAAAAATGCATGAGAGACTTAAAGTAGTAACAAGAACATTATCAGGGAAACAATTTCTTTCATCTTACATATGTATATACTAAGTAGTCAGGGTTTATGAGGATGTTGAATTTATTTTTCATTGAAACATTAAAATTGTCAGCTACCTATGGGGAATGCTAGAGAGAAAGGATTAAATTTTTAAAATTAAGATTAAAATTAGGGCTTTTATACTGAGTAGAAGTTGTCTTCTGTACAGTTCACTTAATACATTAAAATTGGGAACAATTATACATGCTATTAAAATAACGTTGATATAATATATATTTAATCTCTTTTATTGTGGTACCTGAAAATTCTCATGTCTAATTTTAGAATATGGCCAAAAATTTATTAAATAAATGATATGAATATTTTATAAGATCAGGTATGAATAAAAACTAGGTTTAAAATTTAAGTAACCCTAACCACAAAGATTTAGGCAATATGAAAGGGCAGAAGAACGGAATAATAAAAATATGTCAGTTAGATGGAGCATGACTAAATGGGTGAGGTGATATCTGTGAAAGATATGGGAAAGAAAAGGCTGAAAAGTTAAAAAGCAAATAAATAGCTGGGTGCAGTGGAGCACACCTGTAATATCAGCAGCTAGGGAGGCTGAGGCAGGAGGATCACAAGTTCAAAGCCAGCCTCAGCAACTTAGTGAGCCCTAGGCAACTTAGTGAGACCTTGTCTCAATATAAAATATAAACGGGTTTGGGGGTGTATCTCAGTAGTTAAGTGCCTCTGGGTTCAATCTCCAGTACCATTTTTTAAAAGTTACAGGAAAAATAAGGTGGTTGGAAACTATAGAACTTGGCCATTAAATCAGCTGAACATACTTTTTGTTTTTCAGAAGCAGAAAACTCTGTGTGTGTTTGTGTACATATTTGTAGTACTACTTGTTGGAGAGCGTATATATAGACTCTGAACATAGGTATTGATTGATTCTAGTGCAAAAATCATTTGCTTTTAATATTTACATTTGCTTTTAATATTTTAATTGAGTAGAATGAGTAGACAAATTAGTAGATGCAGATCACTGTAATTCCAAAGCAAACAATTTCCTTTACTACAACATGGTCAAAGGAGATGAACTGGATTCTTCAGAAAACTACCAGAATAAATTATTGAGCTTTCCCCCTCCCATTCTAAAAAAAATTAACACAAGATGACTTGCAACCATCGTAGTAAAGATTGTTTCAGGAAAGAATCATCAATAGTTGTTAAATCTAGAGGAGGAATTGATGTAAAGCAATGTATTTACATAGTCTTAAAGTGTCTCCTCATGGATTGCTTATTAGTGGAAACAGGAAAATAATACCTATAAAGTAGAGACACCAGGCAATACATTGACCAGATGATCAAAATTAATGTCAACCAATGAGGGACAGAGAGACACTGTTTACCCTAAAAATAATATGCTTTGCCATTCTGGACAGGAGGGTATAATCTGAAATAATCCCAAGAAAAAAAGCAAATTAAGAATATTCTATAAAATAACTGAACAGTATTTTTACATTTAATAATTTGATAGAATATCATAAGGAGTGTTGCATATTAAGGAGACTACAAAGACACAATGAGTAAATGCAATATGTGATCCTGGATTGGATCCTCTATTGTAGGGTAACTAGTATAAAAGATATCATTGGAGGGGTCTGGGACTTGTAGCTCAGTGGCAGAGCACTTGCCTTAGCACATATGAGGCACTGGGTTCAATCCTTAACACTATATGAAAATCAACAAATAAAATAAAGGCATTCTGTCCATTTACAACTACAAAAATAATGTTTTTAAAAAAGATATCGTTGGTAAAACTGACTTAACTGGAATATGAACAACTGAATAGGTGAAAGTAATATTTTAATGATAAACTTCCTGAATTTGGTAATTTTACTCTTGTTTTCTAATAATCATGTTGTTAGGAAGTTGTCACTGAAGTATTAAAAAGTAAAGGTATATAACAAAGTAAATGTGGTTATGGATTTTATGGGTTCATTTTCTGCTGCCAATCACACAAACCATAGGTAGGGCAAAATAGAAGGAAAAGAGGTTGACTTTTGCTCAAGCTTTGGAGATGTAAGTTCTAGGTGCTTCATCTGGTGATGGCCTTGATGCTGGCAGGGTCCTAAGGCAGCATGGGGCATTGCATGGGAAGTAACAGGGAGTGCATGTGTGTGTATGTGTCTTTTCTAGTTTCTCTCATCTTAAAAAGCCACCAGGATTCATTCATGGGGTCTCCACCCTAATGACTATCAAATCCCAATCACTTTCTAAATGTCCTACCTCCAAACATCATTGTCAGATTAAGTTTCTGTCCTCTTAATACCTCACATTGGGGATTAAATTTCAACACAATAAGCCTCAGGGTATACACAAACCCTAGCCAAGCAACAGCAATGGTGAATGTGAGTAAAGAGTATTATAGGAATTTCAGTATTGTTGCAACTTTTCCATAAGTCAGAAACTATTGCAAAATAAAAATACTTGGATATAAAGATGGGTTTGGGGAACTGAATTATCAAATAAGATAAAAATTGACTAATTATATATTAAGCACCCAGGCAATAACAATTTTCTCAACTGCCTTTTGGAGATCTCATGCTGGTATAAGTCAACCACGTGTCCCCAGGACACTCACAAAGTCTATGGAGAGGTTCCTCCTCTTGAAGAGGAAGAACTAATGTCTTCAGATGGGTTTATATTATGTTAAGTGAGGAGACAGAATATTTATTAGTTTAAGATTGTTTCTATAATATGCTAGGTACTTCTAAATTATTGATACCTTTCTTCAAACAGGATTACAAAATAAAAATATTACAGAGTTAAACCTACCAGCACTTTTGGATAAGGGATTTATTTTTTTCAGATTGTTAACCTATTTCTACTTCTTTCCGACTCCTAACTGCTATGGGAGCCACTTCCTTTGTTTCAAATAGCCAGCTTGCCCAGTGTGGGGGAGAAGCCTTTTTCTGGAGATGACAGTGGGCCACAATTCAAAATGGAGTCAGATTTAGTGACACTTAAGATTTGGCCTAGACTAGAGTGCAAAATGAAATGTAGCAGTTTTACAGCTCACCAAACTGCCTCTGCATTCAGTCTGAAAAAAAAATGATCCAAAATGTTCAAGTTAGCTTTTCAGAAATATTATGGTTGTAAAATCTGTGACACCAGTAATAGTTGTGCCAAGCATGGGTTTTATTTTAGTAAGTTGTTTACCTATGCCAATATTTAAGTGTACTTCTGTGCAAAAAGATGTGGATAATAGTTCTCTTTATAGAAAAATCAATGTACCCAAATAGTCATAAAATATAACAGTGTGTACATGTACATGCATTATGCAAGTACAAATAGATCTATATTGTTCCAGATGTGATCTAATCATTCTGGAAGTTCCGTTTTGGTACATGATAGTAAAAAATGCTGAATGGGCTTTTTTTCCTCAGAGTGAAGCCATACATTTCGTGTTACCACCAGCAAATTATATTTGACATGTAATTTTAAAATGAAGTTACTCTAATCTAAAATAATAGTGTAACAACAGGGATAACCAATGAAGCCTTTCATAAGACAAAATGGATTTTAAAATTCTAGTGAGTTTTAGTTACAAGTAATTAGAAATGCAAATTAGAACACGTAAAATGTATTTCTTTCAATGGTTAATTACATTAGAACAGCTATTGTTACAAATGGTGATGGACTAATAAATTGTAATAATCACCTCCCTAAAAATTGGATTGCAATGTTTTAATAAGCAGTATATATGACTAGAGAAACCTATTTTTTCCAACCCCAGAAATTTACTTCAGTAAAGTATTGTGTTGGATTATAAATGGATACTTACACAATTTTGTGTGTATAAGTATATACACATTTAATTGTGGTCTTATTAAAGAGAATGGGCCTCTAAAAGGTATCTTAATTATGATCTATGCTATGTCTCTAAAACTTTAAGTAGTACAGCAGATTTTACTAGAATATATACTATTCTACAAATCATTTCAGGTTTATGATGGCAGGGTATGGTAGATCTTTCTATCTATGTAGATTCCCTTTCTCCAAACTACAAATGTTATCACAATTTCCACTACTGCGAAGAAAAGGAAGGGGAAAGAAAGTAAAGGAAAAGGAAAGAAAAGCTTGTAAAATGGAAATGAAAACGGAAGGAATATGGGAAATGACAAGAGGAAGGGAAGTCAATAGGGAATGGGGAACAAAGGAAGGGGAAGTAGAAAGGGGAAAGTGAATGGGGAAAGGGTAAGGGTTAGAGAAAGCCCAGTAAACCACCACATTCATGAAAGCTTGCAGAAACTCATTTGTACTAGCTCTCTTATTATGCAAAGAATGACAATCATCAGGAAATTGAACAACCTAAGGTCACACCTGATTTTGCTAACCTACAAATAACATGGATTCTTTTAATTTTAAAATGAGATCAAATGCAAATGGACAGCTGTGTTAAATAGAATAAATACTGATGTGAATATCATCATGAATTTTATATCATTTTTAAAAGATATCTTAATAACTGTTTAGTTTATACATGAGGGGTTGTTTTTATACTCATATAGCCAAGTATAGCACACACCTTCCATGAGCATTTCTTCTTTTGCCCCTCAAATATACATCTCTTCCAATCATTAGCTCCAGTCATTTCATTTAAGATAGTAGTTAAAAAGATGCTTCTCAAATAAAGAAATATGAACAGTCAATAAATATATGAAAAATATTTAACATCTCTAGCAATTATAGAAATACAAATAAAAACTACACAGATTCCATCTCATTCTACTCAGAATGGCAATTATCACGAATACAAATAACAATAAATTGGTGAGGATGTTGGTAAGACTAGTATAACTACTATGGAAAGCAGTATGAAAATTCCTCAAAAAAGTAGGAAAGGAACCACAATTTGACCCAGCTATCCCACTCCTTGATATATATCCCAAAGCCTTAAAATCAGCATACTCTACTGACGCAGCCACATCAATGGTTATAGCAGCACAATTTACAATGGCTAAGCCAACCTAGGTACCCTTAAGCAGATGACTGGATAAAGAAAATGTGGTATATATACACAATGGAATATTAGCCATAAAGAAGAATGATGTTATGACATTTTTAGTAAATGGATGGATCTGGAGACTATCATGCTAAGTGTAATAAGGCAATCCCCCTTAAAACCAAAGGCTGAACGTTCTTTCTGATGTATGGATGCTAACACCCAACAAAGGGGAGGAGAGAAAGAATAGATGTTCAGTAGATTAGACAGAGGAGAATGAAGGGAAGGGAGGAGAGATGGAAATAGGAAAGACAATGGAATGAATTTGACATAACTTTCCTATGTACATATATGAATTCAACATCCACAAGGCTGGGATCCTAGTTAGAATAAGATATATTCCATGCTTGTATAAATATATCAAAGTAGATAAATAAATAAATAAGCTGGGCATGGAGGCACCTGCCTGTAATCCCAGCAGCTGGGGAGGTTGAGGAAGGAGGATCGTGAGTTCAAAGCCAGCCTCAGCAAGCGCGAGATGGTAAACAACTCAGTGAGACCCTGTCTCTAAATAAAATACAAAATAGGGGTGGGGATGTGGTTCAGTGGTCCAGTGCCCCTGAGTTCAATCCCTGGTTCAGAAAAAAAAGAATAAAAAATAAAACCAATTCAATGGGGATGGTGAAGGAGAGAGAAAGTGGAAGTATTGAGGACTGGAGTGTATATTCCATGCTTGCACAATTATGCTAAAATGAACTCCCCCAATACTATTTGTAACTATAATGAACTAATAAAATTTAAAACTCTAGTTCATGTACCTTCTGGCATTCTTTTCTCTAACCACCATCTCCTAGGCTTCCATTTCTTTCATGTACTAACTTCTATTGTATCTGTCTTCAGCGAGATATGCATTTCCTGTTTTTGGACCCCTGCCATCCCCTCCCTTTTTTTCAGCTATCAACCTCGTCAAGAGCTCCAACCCCTTTCTGTCTATAGCCTACAACCTATAGTCCATGGTTGTGCTATTATTTCATTGTGGGTAGTGGTGGCTGGCTAACTCAGCAACCACTCCCAAGGACCTTCTCTCTTGCCTTTAGAGGTAATATCCTCTTTACCAGCATCTTTTGCACTAAGGCAGTAACATGATTCTTGTCAGTGAGATGCAAATGAAACTATTTTCTTTACAAAAGCAATGAAGGAGCTGGCATTTTCCTCCTTCCATTTTCTTTCTGCCTTGAATGCAGATGATACCTGATACTAAGGCAGCTCTCTTGTGAACTTGAAGGAAAGGTGAAAAGAATGATGAGATTCTAGCTTCAAAACATTTGAGCCATTGAACCACATCTATCTCATGCTCATTCCATGAGAATAGTTCTTCAAGGGGTACCAACTGAAATCTGAGGTGGCTCCTGGAATTGTTCCTCTATGGAAGTTCCTAAAATAATAATTTTTCTTTATTCAATACAATGATATTGGAGAAAATTTCACTCTGCTTTTCAGTCACTTTCTGCTTGACTAGTTAGGTTTTCTCATGCCAAGGTCAACTCAGTATTTTGTCCCCTTAAGTGTTGAATACATTGACATTCCTCACTTTCTTTTTCATCTTCCCAGTCCCATGATATAGCTGAAACCTCTGGTGACTTTCCTGTATCATGTGCCAGGACATGGTAAAAAATCTCTACAAGTCACCTAATGTATGATATAATTGGGGATGGAGAACAGATTATGGCTGCCAGTGTCTAGAACTGGGAACTTCTGGTGAGAGGGGGAAGGGTATGAACAGGAGCTGGTATCATGAGGGAGACACTGTCTTGATTGCAATGGTGGTGAGAAAAATCTATGCCTGAGATAAATGGCACAGAGTTACATATGCATGTGTTGTATAGGGTCAACTTCCTGGTTTTAATGTTGTGCTGAGATGAGGTAAGATGTAATCACTGGGGGAATGGGGCAAAGGGTGCACGGGTCCTATCCTTTTCTGCCAATATCTGTGAATCTGCAACTATTTCAAAATAAAAAAAAATAACATTTTAAATAATTAAAAATCAGAAAAACTGTAAAAAATCCTATTAGCAATTACTGTTATTATAGTAGTATTACTCTATTATTGTTCTTTATTAAATTAGCACTAAAGTATAGAGAAGGAAGAGAGTGGAAAACTGCTGTCAAACTCATTTTCCTCAAATATAAATTAAAGGGAGAAAAAAAGGCATGGCAAATACCTTAAAGGAAAATATTCCTCATTTGTCTACAAAGAACTATGGTCCTCCTTACTTGAGATTTTGACTTCTCAAGCCCTGGATCTGTCTTATATCTTGATTATGTAGATATTCTTGGTATAGCATTGTTCTGCCACAAGTTACTACATCATTGCCAAAAATAGAACTCTGGTTGTTTTTTCTCTAGTCTTCTCTCCAGGCTTCTTGCCATACTCTTGAATCTTAAGTATAATTTCTTTTGCTAGGAACATTTGCCCTTCCCTTAACTTCTCTTTTCCTGTTTCACTCCTACACATCTCTTGTATCTGTTTAGAATGTTCCAGGAGGATTTTCTTTTCTTTTTTTTTTTAAGAGACAGGGTCTCATTATGCTGCCCATGAACTATGCTGGCCTTGAACCTCTGGACTCAAGTCTCTCTCTCTCTCTGTGTGTGTGTGTGTGTGTGTGTGTGTAAACAGAACAGTTGAAGTATAGAGAGAAGTTGAGCCCTACTACAGATATGATACAAGGAGGGAAGAATAAACTATAGAGCTTGACTGAGCCAAGATAGGGACAGAGTTTTTAGTTGGTCTCTTTTTTTAAAATTATATGGACTACATCTTAAAACAAGAAAGAAAAAGTTGAGAATGTGCTGCCTTAAGGATGGTATGAGAGGTGGAGTCAGAGAGTGATACCTACCTCAGTCTTCTGAGTAGCTGGGACTACAGGTACATAACACCGCACCAGGTTAGTTCCCAAAGTCAGAGTTGGGTGATTTTCCTTTAATACTCAATAGTAACTCCCTATTATCACTTATCACAACTCACCAATATTTCTTCTTTACTTATCTGTACAAATATATGAAGGCAGAGATAATATCATGTTTATTACTATATCCCCAGTACTTTTCCCAGCGTTTCTCTCTAAGCACTTAGCACATGCCTAACAATTACCACAATAAAAATTTGTTGAATAAACATTTGGCAATCAGCTGGTAAATAGTAAAAGACATATGTGGCTCAATGTAATTCCTCTTCAGCATAATCACACTATGAGGAACTCTGCATTTCTTTTTTTTCGCTGACATCTCAATTAATATGATCTTGGATAATCTCATACTTGTATAACTTCAATAAAGCCAAGCTACCCCATGGTTCCCTATTGTCATGGAGGCACATTTGAGTGTTAAGCAATCCAATTAAAACATGATTGAAAAACAACATAAATAGTTACTGAATTCTTTCCAAGGACACCAAAGGAAGACTGCATTTACAATGTGTGACAGAACTGAAAATGTTTTTCTATATCACTCTCTGACTCCACCTCTCATACCATCCTTAAGGCAGCACATTCTCAACTTTTTCTTTCTTGTTTTAAGATAGTCCATGTAATTTTAAAAAAAGAGACCAACTAAAAACTCTGTCCCTGTCTTGGCTCAGTCAAGCTCTATAGTTTATTCTTCCCTCCTTGTATCATATCTGTAGTAGGGCTCAACTTCTCTCTATACTTCAACTGTTCTGTTTACACACACACACACACACACACACACAGAGAGAGAGAGAGAGAGAGAGAGAGAGAGAGAGAGAGAGAGAGAAATGGCCTAAGAACTGACTAAGCAAGAAAGAACTCCCTTTTTCTTTAGATGATGGTACATATGGAATATTAAAGTATGTGGTTTATTGTTTAGCTTTCACATTTGTATAAAAATCCTGACCTCAATCATAGTATAGCAGTCCCAAGATAAAACCCTCCTAACCAAAACCAGATAAGTTGATGTTCACAAGTTATAAAATTCAGTTGAGTCTTGATAAAGAACAGGTATCTTTTAAAGTTTTTTAAAAAATGTTCATGGATCCTATCATCCTGATACTTTACTTTCAATCTATTTCTTCATCCTTTTATAATGAAACCTGTTTTTCCTCAAGCACTCCCATTCAAGCAAAAAATATAAAATTTTCTTTTTCAATGTTACTGCTTTTGTTTCATTAGTACAATCACAACATCTTCACTACTATGTCACTGAAAATGTATAGTCTTTTAATAGTGACATTATTGGCTATTCTGTGGGAGCCTAATCACCATTTATAAAACATTGCTTTGATGGGAAAATGTATTCTGGATTCCAAACAACTGATATCCAAACGAAGTTTTCCCACAGGATTCAAACAATAATATGCCCTACATCTGTCTACAAGCCATCTGTAGGATGGGTATTGCTCATATTTTAAAAACACATGCTAGTATGTTGCTCTTAATCAGGGGGGAAATGTTAGGATGATGAGGTTCCATGCCTGGATTTTTCTTCCTCATTTTCAATTACTTTCCTCCTCCTATCAAATTAGATTCATGTAAATCCTAAAGAAAATTCTGTTAGTACAACAGATGCTCTATTTTTAATCTTTTTTGAATAATTTTCAACACGTAAGACACCAGTTAAGTATTCAGGTTACAGAAACCTCTCAATAATTACAGTAATCACAGTTTTTCAAAATCAAGTAGATGCATTGGGACAGATGTTTTCTTTTCAAAATTCTGTCTAATGAATTTTAAGTTTTTCTTTCACTAGCAATGGACCCAATCAACTTACCACTGTTGTATGTCATTGCCTACAAGCATTAATTAGCCTGGGAGCAGTGGAGGAGAAAATGGTCCATGGCTCTTTCCAGGGTTGAGGCTGCAGAGAGAGCAGCAACTGAAGAATTGGGCAGTGTTCTTGAGGATGGTGTTGAAACAGCTGCCAGTAGAGTTATAGATGGGTAGGGGCAGAATTGAATCTAAGAGGGAAAAGTAGAATGCGACAAAGGCTTGAAGAACACCACATGGAAAAGCACAAGTGCACTTGGTGTGAAAAGAAGTGCCTGCATTCAAATAACAGATTTCCAGAACACTTAGAGCTCTAATGGTTTCGAGAGATAATGAGATCTAAATTGGTGATCACTGAATCTATGGGATCAAGGAAAGGCTTGAATCACAGTTGACTCCTAGATTTGAACCTAGGTGAATGGGCTCATTGCTGCTAGAGATGGAGAAGGTAGACAGAAATATACTTTGGAGGGAAGAGGTGCTCAGCACTGTGCTGGGATGGCTATTAAACACAGTCTGATGTTAAATGTCTATTTTTGGCTTTTTGTTCAGTGACAAATGGATACAGTTACATTGTTGTTTTTTGTTTTTTTTTTTTTGGGGGGGGGTATTACTTTTTCTCAAATGGCCAGATCACTTTTTTTTTCCTGTTCACATGAACTCAGCAAAAAGAGATTCTATTTTAAGACCCAAGAGCAGTGGCATTTTGCCCTTCAGTTTGATGAGTTACTTGAGGATTACGATTCAAATCAACCTCATGTTCAGTGTCACCATGATCTGTATAAAGTACCTACTGTATGACTGTTTCAAAGACATCTGTGGAGGCTACGATCTGATCAGGGGAAGAAAGGCTTTCTCAGAGAAAACTACATACTCCTGCTTGAGGTAATTTTTATTAGGAAAAAAGTCTGACAAGGCTCCACTGATACTAACTCAACCTGCCATTCCAGGGTACAGTTGTCTAAAGAGAATGACGAACTTCTTTGGATGTCAAAATTGTAAAGTGATAGCCAGGGGCCTGGTTTTCTGTCATTGATCAAGGTCAGATTTATGGATCTGAAGAACTTCATTTCATAAACATCTTTCATTTATTATACTTATGCAAATTAGGTCCACACTCAAAAGGCATACAATGAACCAAGCCACAGGCAGAAAGAATTTCTTATGATAACATTCAACATACAGTCCAAAGCATGAGCTGTTTATCTCCCTGCAGATACTTTCTGTGTCATCCCTATGAAAAAGGCAAAGTCAGATAAAAAGTGTACTGGAAAATATAATTATATGTGGACTGGTAGATTATAGTTCTTTCAAGTTTTTATTTTTCCTAATCAATTTATAAGACTGATATCTAAACTAGAAAGAATATAATATTATATTCTTTGTCTATTCATTTATTCAAACATGTTTGAAGGGCCTGTTAGGATCCAAGTGACATACTTAATGCTGGATCTGCAAAGATAAGTAAGACATGGTGCCTCCAGTGAGCTCATAGTCTAACAGGAGAGACAGGCAAGCCAAAAACAAATAAACATAAAGCAGTGTGAGAGTTCAGTGGGAATAACATATTGAAAGTATCATGGGAACTGATGAAATGTATTCAGCCCTCCTAGTGATGGGGCCAACCATGGTTTAAATGTTAAGCAGGAGTTCATCAAGTGAAAAGAACAAGGGAAGGTAGTCCAGGCAGAGAATCACAATGAGTAGTAAGGAAAAAAAAATATGGATTAGAGAGGAGACAAGACTGGAAGCCGGAATGCCATTTAGAATATTGTTGTAGCAGTCTTGGCAAAGGATAGTGAGAAACAGAATCAGGATAATGACAGTTAGGATGGCATGGGGTGACATGATCAAAAAATTTTGGGGCAAGCCAATAGGCAGGATATGGAGATTGTGAGATAGGAAGATTTATAGAAAAGAAGGAGTCAAACCAGGTGCCATGGTACATGTCTGAAATCCCAGTGACTCAAGAGGCAGAGGAAGGAAGATCACAAGTTCAAGGCCAGCCTCAGCAACTTATTGAGGCCCTGTCTCAAAATAAAAAAAAATAAAAAAGGCTTGGATGAAGCTTAGTGGTAGATTCAATCAATAATCATAATAACAACAACAACAACAAAAATAATTTTTTTAAAACCCACAGAAATAAGAGTAGTTGTCAAGTATCATGCCTGGTTCCCAGCTAGAAAGACTGGTTGTATACTTACAAAGTATCCAAAAAAGAAAATGAATTCAGAAGGAAAAAGTAGAGTTAAGATTTGATGTGTTGAATTGAGGGCGTGTATGAGACCTCTAGATAGAATTGTTGAGCAGGTATTTAGTTGTGCGATTCTGAAATTCCATGGAGAACTATAAGCTGTAACTACAGAGTTGGCAACTATCTGCATATAGATTTTTTTTTAAAAAAAAACATGAGTAAGTAAGATCACTTAGAGAAATTCTCTTGTGTAGGGAGAAGAGCAAGGGTTAAGGGTGGAAACTAAAAATAGCAGCATTTGAAGGGCAGGAACAAAGGGAAACATTGGTGATAAGGAGAAATGGGAAGGTAACAGAAAAATCTGGAAAAGTGGCATACAAAAACAACACTGTGGAGAAATCCACAAACAATGATGGAAATGGAAGAGATAGCTGAATTTCATCTGAGGCTGTATTCTAGCACAGTTACAACAAAGGTCTAATACCTTAATTATCTGTAAATCTCTCTATGCAAGTTGGAACCTGTCAATGAATATTTATAGAATGAATAAAAGTATGCTAATGTGAAGAATGTATAGTGTTAAGTGAAACTGAAAGTTACCTGGAAGTGGAAAGCACTTAAGTCATTTTCATTATGGTACCCAGGGTACTATCTTGTTGGTAATAAAATGGCAAATGAAGATAATGGTAACGATCCACTCTGGAGAAAAATTTCTCAGATATAGGAAGATATTCATCATAACATTTGAAATGGGCAAGTTGCATAGCTCATGTGGACTAATCACTAATACACCAAATACTGAGCAACTGTTGCAAATATTTGTCAGACACTGTTATAGGCACTGGGGAATCTTTGGATAACTAGAAAAATTAGTGTCTATTCTTACAGAGTTTACATTCATTGGGGGAGTAGGGGATAGACAATAAACAAATAATACATGGAAGGTGCGAACAGATCCCAAGAAGAAAAAAGAAGTAGGGGAATTGGGCAAAGAAGGGTGGCACTATTATATAGCTTTACACTAAAATCTAGTTAATTGTATTTCTCAAATAAAGACAGTTCAAAATTTTACAAATCCAACATGGAAGATGAATTTAGAAGCCAATTATTTGGGGGAAATTGTGATAGTATCAATAGCTTAAAATATTTTAAGTAATTTAGAAAATAAAAATAAAATAAGTCTTTAAAAATGATGAAATTGAAGCAACAGCTGTTATTTCAAGTATTATTTTAAATTAGCAGATCTGGTTTTGAGACTGTTCTAAATTTACTTCAGTGTTTTTTCCTGCCAGTTTTGCCCATCCCCCCAACAATATTTGCACAAAGTGGGTGGGGGTGGGGTTGGCAAGAGTAATTATGTCATGACACACCTTTCACAAAGTGAACCTGGTAGTTACTGGAAGCAGAGGAAACAATTTCCCTTGGCAGGCAGTATTATTATCAGTATTGGCATCCTTTGGCTAATTGGAATTCCAAAGGACAAAGGTAACCACTTAAATAAAATAGGATTATGAATTGGAATTGATATGAATGAGATGTTCAGTCCATTTAATCGTGGTCATTATCTCAGGCTTGTATCCGAGGTTAGTTAGAATTCTTTCAAACCATTTCTATACATATTAGAAAGGGCAAGTATTGTAGATAGGATTATACGGACAAAGAAATCCCCTGAGTCTGTTTGCCTCTATCTGGTCTCAAAAATACTGTGGGAGGGAGGATACAGAGGTGGGAAGGGACCCAAGAGTGGAAAACAGTCCAATTTTACACCAATTTGATTTCAAAGTTCACCAGGCAATAAGAACAAAAGTCTTATAAGAAAAGGCATCCTCTTTGCCTCTAGGCTGAAATGAATTGCCATTGTTCCTGAAAGCCCTGTGAGACAGAGGTTTGACTCAGCTAGCTCCCCCTTTTCCAGGATCTCCAAAGGCATGAAAGGGAATAGCAACACCTTAGATAATCAAATAGGCAAGCCCTGCCTGAGTCTGTAATGGAAAATGTTTAAAAACCTGTGTGTTCTTTGCTTGTGATCACTAGCTCCATTTTCTTGTGCTCTTGGTACAGGGTTGCTGCTGATAACTGACAGACCATTAGGGAGGTTGTGAAGTTGTAAACAAAGTCTTCATTCCTCCAAATAGGGAAAGGAGTTTTTGTGGGCAGGAGGTAAATATATTTACTGTTTCTAGTAATGCAGTTGTAATTCTCCTCCTAACAGAATCAAGAGCAAACAGAATATTAATAGTGACTTTAAGGACAATAAGTAAAAATTTCACTTGCCTAAAAGGCATATTGTAATTCAATTTTCAGTAAAACCAAGTTCCTGATTTTTGCTTCTGTGAAATATGAAATTTAGCTAATTAAAGTGCTAATGGAGAGTCATGATTTTTATACAAATACATCTCAAACTAGGAACTATATAGTTCAGAAATATTTGTTGACTGAATGTATCTCATTGATCATTAATCTCCCATGTAGACATTATAAAACTTAAAAATTGAGAGTATACATATTAACTGAGTATATAAGCTCTGTATACAGAGGAATAAGATCACACGAGGGATAATCACGTATGATAATCAAGTTAATCACATAGAGGGATGCAAGCACATTTTGAATGCATCTATCACCCTGTAATCTATGGTGTGTGACAGGAGAAAAAGTACTAGAATAGTCCATTTTTTCTCTTAACTATACATGAGAACAATTCCTTAACCTTTATGAAAAATGAAGGAATTACTGAATGTACTATAAGCTCATTTCCACCAATTTCTATGATTGTAGGACCTATGTGCAAATTATTTCTACAGGAAGATATAGCTATTAATCATAAATTCCTATAATTGCTGGAAATAGTTACAGGGTTAATATTTCATATACATTAAAAATCTTTTTTAATTTGAAAGAGAGATGCACAAAGGCTGTGCTAAATAAATGCTTGCAAATAGAATGAATATTCTATAACTTCTTAGAAATACATGAAAATTATTCTCTTCCAGAATTATCAGCAATCATTTAACTCTGGGGGTAAGGAAAGGCAAGCAATATGCATATGAGGAAAGGGGAGTGAGGAGTAGGAGAGGATTTATTCTAGAAAATGTATTATTTTATACATCTTATAAGTGTATTCCATAAATATGATCATCTTAGTTTATTTGAGATGCTATAACAAAATACCATATACTTGGTAATTTATAAAAAACAGAAATGTATCCCTCACAGTTCTGGAGGCTGGGAGGCTGGAAAGTCCAGGATCAAGACTCCTGGTAAAGGCCCTGTTTCATAGATGGTCCTGTCTTATAGCATCGTCACATGGCAAAAGGGGCAAGAAGGGGCTGGGGCTGTAGCTTAGTGACAGAGCACTTGCCTAGCATGTGTGAGGTAATGGGTTCAATCCTTAGCACCACATAAAAATGAAACAAATCAAATAAAGGCATGCTGTCCATCTACAACTACAAAAAAAAATTTAAGGAAAGGAGGAGTAAGCAAATTCCCTCAGGCCTCTTTTATAAGGGCACTAATTCTATTCATGAAGGGGGCACAAACATTGAGACCATAGCAGCAGTGATATATAACTATATTTCATACATGAACAGAATGGAGGCCATATGAAAGCAATTTGTTGATGAAGCAAGTGACCATGAAAATTTTTAACATCTCTAAAACTGCTACTGAAAACAATGTTGTTCTTTGGCTTCTATTTTTAAACTGTCTTTATTTTGTTAGATGATAAGAATTCTAGAACATACCATATTTTCTTTTTTACTAAAATTTTTGCTTTTTTATTTTTTTAAATTTATTTATTGTATTTATTTTTATATTTTATTTTATATTCTTTTTTTTAAACTTGTTTTGATTAGGTATACATGACAGCAGAATGCATTTTGATTTATTTTATACAACTGCAGCACAACTTTACATTTCTATGGTTGTACATGATGTAACATCACACCATATATGCAGTTAAACATGTACCTAGGGTAATGATGTCCATCTCATTACACAATCTTTCCTATCCCATGCCTTCTCCCTCCCGCTTTTGCCACATCAAAGTTCCTCCATTTTTCCCCTGCCCCCCCCCATTATGGTTCAGCATCCACTTATCAGAGAAAAAATTCGGCCTTTGGGTTTTTGGGATTGCCATAATTTACTTAGCATGATATTCTCCAGCTCTAACCTTTTACCTTCAAATGTTATAATTTTATTCTCTTTTAATGCTGAGTAATATTCTAAAGTATATATATATATATATATATATATATATATATATATATATATATCACAGTTTGTTTATTCATTCATCTATTGAAAGGCATCTAAGTTGCTTCCATAGTTTAGCTATTGCGAATCGATTCACTATAAACATTGATGTGGCTGCATTACTATAGTATGCTGATTTTAAGTCTTTTTGGGTATAGACCAAGGAATGGGATAGCTGGGTCAAATGGTGGTTCCATTCAAAGTTTTCTAAGGAATCTCCATACTGCTTTCCAGATTGGTTTCACCAATTTGCAGTCCCACCAGCAATGAGTGAGTGTGCCTTTCCCTCCACATCCTCACCAACATTTATTGTTGTCCTTTGTCTTTTGGCTTCTAGGAAAAATATGTTTTTTGGAAACATGTTTCTAAGGTCATGAAGCAACACTACAATGTAACTCTAAAGCTTTAGTCAGACATTCTAAAGCAACACTACAATGTAACTCTTTTAAAAATAAGAGATGCCAGAGCGGGGAAAATCACCTTGGTAAAATAATAATGTCACTTGTTAATTTTGTTTAAATAGGGACACACCTGTGCACAACAATGAGCAAAAGTGAAGTACCCTGGCCTGGCTTTGGCACCTGAAATTGCTGCCATCAAAATGTAGTGTTCATAATGTTCATTTATTTTTATAGGTATCAGGTATTACATAGCCAACTCTCAATTATCTAGGCTAATGGAGAGGAACAGTGGTGTGGCTAATTTAAAATAGCAAATAATCCAGAAATTATTTATGTAGATTTAGAAAATCATTTTAAATCCAAAATTACCTTTGAGGTATGAGTCACTATGGAGGAAGATTAGAAAGTGAGCCAGCATTGGGAATCCTGAGGGCTGAACAAACTTTCTTTACGGATTCTCAAGGCATTATTATTCCTGCTTTTAGAACTAAGGGAGCTAGATGATATGTAGTGATTATCCTCAGCCAGAGAGAAAAGCTTAAGAACAAGAAGGGCATGAAGGACCCTGGAGAACAGTAGCAAAACAAGTTTCTTGTACAATTTCATATTTTGTCATTGGGGAGTTTCCTAGCTCATTTAAAGACTGAAACTGCATTCACTTGTGTTCTCATACACAGACTCTAATCCACAGAGAAGTCCATGGCCTGAGAAACTAGCTGGACATTACTAGGAGAAAAGTAGATGGAAAAAATACACACACACACACACACACATATACATGGACTTAAAAAAATAGAGGGATGTTTTTAAAAACAATTTTGCAATATGTATTCCAATAGGGATTGATACAATGTTAAAGCTTTCTGAGATTCTTTCCTAACTTGATTTTTCAATATACTACTATACTATTCCTTTATTTCTTTTACTTTTAAAGCTACATGTACATAAAATTAACTTTAGATCTATGTGGGAAATAAATATAAATGAACTCAAGGGTTTGTGTAGGTTTATCTCATAATTCCAGTTCTGCTTACTAAAAGCAAGAGAGAACAGAACAGAACAAAACAAAATAAAATGGCCTACTGGGCACTTAGAATCCATGCCAGGTTCCATAGCAGCAAGCAGGACTTCTCATCAATTTAAAGTTTGAGGCGAGCTTGAGAGTACTCTGGCCCCAAGACTCCTGCTCATTTGATTTACCATACAAGATCACATTCTCAGTGCCAGGGGCAGCAGGAATTGGCCCAACACTACAGCGCCATTCATTTTCAGAGTCACCTGATTTTGCAGGTGAGTAGTTATATCTCCATAGAGTTCTACTTCTGCAGCTAACATCTTGCTTGCCCTGTAAGAGACACTTATTCTGGGGTCTGATGAGCATCAGCCTTGGGAGGTTTAACTCGGCATTTGGCTCTATATAACATGATTTTGTAGTTCTGACATCAGCCATATGTCCAACCTTGGAAAAATTACATTTTTGCCTGTAGGGTTTCCTTTAATAAAAACAAGGCTAGAGGAATGTGGAGATGATGTTTGTAAATAGATTTTTTAAAATCATAAAGTATTGGCTTCTGAGAAACTCTAAGAATGTCTGACTAAAGCTTTATCAGCTCAATGTTTTAAGCATCTCAAATGAGATCAATAGGCTCAAGTTTTTATTAGCAATATATTTTAATAACAATATATAAAATGCTATTGCACCCTCTCCAAACTCAAGTATTTTCTTTTTACAGCCAGGAGAAACTTTATCCAGAAAGAGGACATCCCCCTTCCCTTTTGGTCTTGTCAATGACTGTCACCCTTACGTGAAAGATGCATAATTTTTGCATCATTGTTGCGCTTTTGAGAAATTGTGAGAAACAGTGTTTGAGTAGCTTATCTTTATTATGTCATTGATAAGAAAGAAAAAAAAACAGAATAAAGTTAGGTTGTTGATGTCTTTAAGTAATGTTTTTCTTCAAAACATAAAACAAATGTTTATAAAATGACTACAGAATTATATTTGCTGCCTGATCACAATAAATGGGTAAATTTACTGACTTCAAATGCTCTACAATAATTTATTCTGTTACTGTGAACTTCACAACGAAATGTGCTTGAATGGGATTTCTGGTAGAAACAGTGTTGGAACAATGCAAGTATTAATCCAAAAGGCGGGGAGGAAGAAAAAAATGTGAGGTGATGGATAGGTTAATCAGCTTAATTTTGGAAATCATTTCATACTATACACCTATATTAAAATATCATGCTGTATACCTTGAATGTATGCTATTTTTATCCATCAATTATACATGAATGAGACTGAAAAAAAGGATTTGGAATTGCTTCCAATCCTGCATTATTGTGAATAAATAAGTAAGAACACAAAAAGAAAACAAGTAGTAAATTAAAAAAGAAATAGCAAAAAAGTTTAACTAGAAAATTATCTAAAAAGAGAGATAGGATAAAGAAACTCCTGCTTCCTATATGAAGACTTCTTGAAGTACAACAGACTGCCGTGATCCTGTCCATTTCTCAGGTATTATTGCCACATATGTTTCTTTTTCTGTCTTTTCTTTCTTTCTTCCTTTGCACTAACAATGTGGTATGATGATGAACTGAAATTTGTTTGGAAAACTCAGGATATTTGAGAACCTATGGAATAGCATTTTAGTACAGATTTGTGTATAATTGCTTTATTTTTTTAAAGTCTTGATTCCCCAAGGAAAGGGAGCAGCCTTTTTTTAATAAGCTTCCCACAATATTAAGCTCATCATATTTTCTCAATAAAAACCTATTGTTTGAGTACATGGCCTTATGGGTTATTTTATATGGAAATAAGGGAAATAAGAATTCACTGATACAGAAGCTTTCCAAAGTGAGAAGTCTACTCTTGGGGTTTCATTACCAATGGGGTTAAGGACATTCTACCCCATAATATGTCACCTTTGCATTTGAGAAAACAGCAGAAATAGGAAGATCAGTCTCGTCTTCCCCTCACCCTTATACCCTGAAGCAGGTCATGAAATGCTCATTCCAGAGATGCTCTTCTTACACCCAGAAGAAAAGAACCTCCTTATCTTTGAAGGCAGTGGGACACTGAGAAGAACCTGAGTTTAAAAAGGCCTTGCTGGGGTTGAAGTTGTGGCTCAGTGGTAGGGTGCTTGCCTGGCACATGTGACACTCTGGGTTTGGTCCTTAGCACCGTGTAAAAATAGATAAATAGATAAATAAATAAATAAATAAATAAAGGTTTTGTGTCCACCTACAACTATATTTTTTTTAAAAAAAGGTCTTGCTAACTACTCCCAATTTATTAACATTAGATTGCCACCTTTGTCTAATCATTCTTCTCCACATCTGCTTCTTTATCAAATCCAAGAATCAGGGAAACCTGTGTGCATAAAAATACAGAATAAATCTGTATATACTTCTCTTAGAAATCTGTCTCATATTATGGGCCCCAGCTATGAACCTGAGATGGGGAGATATATTTCCACACCCCATTAGGAAACAGATTTAACTGTTATGATGAAGGACTGCTTTGGACAAATGTAAGTTCTGTGCTAAAATCATATCGAAGAAATGTTGCTATTTCATCTTTACCTGGCATTCTAGCTTCATCCAAAGGAAAGCTCTGCAAATTATAAATGTTGATGGGTATGAGTTATTCACATTCAGAAAACAAAACCATGATTTCCTGTTTGTCACTTCATAACATAATGACATCCTATATATTAAGCATAGACATGAGAAGATAGGAAGGCGCTATCAAGTACCAGAATAAAATGTCTTGACAAGTAGGCAGTGTTTTGAGTTTTTTCTTTGTCTCTAAAAGGAAATGTCTATGGGGCTGGGATATAGCTCAGTGGCAAAGCACAAAGAAGATGGTAGTGGCCTGGTGGTGGAGAGCAGTAAGAGCAATTCCAGTGATAACACATGAAGAGGTTTGCTGGCATAAGTCTAAATTTTAAATAATTGCTAACAATGTCAACTAGGCAGGACTATTAAAATTTTTATTCTTTCTCACTATACTAGATAAGTAACCTCATTAGTCTTGCCAAAGGTCAAGAAATGGAAAGTAAATCAGTAACACAGTAGTATGTTTCAATTTCCTTCATTCATAATTAAGATTCTTTGTTACTGCATTTTAAACCTTCATTTTGTCATTTCTAAATATATGCAACAGATGGGGAATGAGTATTCCTTAACAAAGCAAGGTATTCTGATTAAGAGCAATAAGATAGCTAACCAGGAAATATACAGGCTAGTACTAGGAATAAGAGCAGTTCAGATTAAAAAGCCATTGGAAATACAGATTTAAATAAAATGTCAGGTGAATATTCCTTCTAGACCTCAAACTTACATACTTCTAAGTTTAACTTTCTAAGAAATAGAAGAGAATATAGGAAATTACTTGATGGTAAGGAGGGTTGGGGGTGAGGATAGTTAAAAGGCAGTGTGCTTTGATGGAGAACTATAGTGCATCTCTAGCTTGACTTCATGAAAAGTTGCCAAAATATTACTCAACTCTGAGTGTAATGAAAAAGATTGTCTTTTTGAATGTGAAGTAAAATGACTTCATATGAACTGAAGATTTCCAATGGCACAAACTTGGGGAACTCAAGATGGAACTCTTTGGAAGACTCATTGTTATAACTGTCAAATACACAAAGTAATCTCTTATGAAACAACCACCATTTTAGAAAGCTTTCAGAATCAAATATAATTATGATTACCTCTGATAAGGAGGCCAGATAATCCAAACCTCATCATGAATGAAAATTACATTAAGATGGGAAGGCGTTATCAAGTACCAGAATAAAATGTCTTGACCAGTAGGCAGGGTTTTGAGTTTTTTGTCTCTAAAAGGAAATGTCTGTGGGGCTGGGATATATCTCAGTGGCAAAGCACTTTCCTAGCATGTGTGAGGCCCTGGGTTCAAGTTCCAGAACTGCAAAAAAAAATTATTTAATTTAAAAAATGTTTCAAATGTGAAAACAACTATCTAGGGCAAGATCCTTAATATAAAGAGTCTTTAAAATACATTTTATTATATTATATAGAAATGTTTGTCCATATTTTGTGATACTAGAAGATGTACTTTATTAATGCTTTATTCATTCCTTTAAAAAATATTCATTGAGTGTGAGGATTAGCATATATAAGTATTATAGAAATAACAAAGATGGATACCTATTCTCTATAAAATAGCTGTATATAAAGAATTTAGAGGACTGGGGTTGTAGCTCAGTGGTAGAGTGCTTGCTTAGCACATGTGAGGCACTGGGTTCAATCCTCAGCATAAAAATAAATAAATATATTGTGTTCATCTAGAACTAAAAAATAATAAATAAAAAGAATTTACACTCCCTGAAGGGAGGTAGGGATTCTGCCCCCCTCCAGTGTTGTGCTCTGGTATATATCCCTAGCATCTAGAATATGGACCCACTACCTTTTCTTTGTTCAGGGCCAGACAGCAAATATTTTGGGCATCCTGGGTCACATATGGTTTTTGTTGCATATACTTTGTATTTTTGTTTTTACAAGCCTTTAAAATTATAAGCAACATTCTTAGTTTTTGTCTGTAGGATAGATGTGACCTACTGACTATAGTTTAGTAACCCTTGATATAGATCATTGCCCAGCACTAATAAAAAACACATTGAATATGTTTAAGAACTGAATAAATGTATTCAAGATTATGTTCAATCTCAGTGATGTATAAATAATGTGGAAACAGTAAAGATAGTATAGTTGATGCCCTCTGAGAATTAATAGATAAGAAAAGGAGACAAATGGACAAAACTGCATCTAGAACTAATAAAAGAAAACTCAAAAGAGGAAAGTTGGAATGACCAAAGAACATGACATTTGAGCTGACTCCCAAACAGGACTTTTAGTGAAAAAGGGTTCAAATGTCTTCTAGGTGGAAGTCAGTTCTAATGACCTGAATTAGGTAATTTTGGAACTCATTTGATAAAATATGTAGTCATTTCCATACCTCTCAGAAACTAAAAACCAAGAGTTATAGCACATGCAGAAGTTACAGATTTAATTCCTTTTAGTTCACCATTTCTTTCACCATTTGTAAAGAAGAAAAGATAAAACACCATAAAGCCAGAAACATTATGCTGAAACTCAAGGAAGCTATTTTTCTTTGGGAGAAGAATATGAATTCAGTGGACTGGTTTTGGTAACATACAAATGCCAATGTGAATACTATGAGGTGAACAAAGTATTGTAGCCATAAGAAATCTTTCAAGGCTGATTGTTAACTATAATCAAAGAAATGCAATCCAAAAATAAGAAAAAAAAATTGGCAGATATACACAGCCAAATCAACTCAACAATTCACTTAATATCTGATAAATAGGAAGGACAGTGACAAACCAGAGACCCTCTGAGTGAAACCTCATCTCAGCATTTTTACACAAAATTTTCAACATTTTTAATATATAAGCATAGGTGTAGAGTTGGCTTTAAGCTATTGTTCATTTAGATTAGAACAGATGCAAGAGATTTTTAAAAATACCACAATTTACCAAAAAGATAAATTTGAATGTTCTAGAATTGATGATTTAATAAAAAATGGAAGAAAGAAAAGAAAGTCCTTCCTCATTTGCTATGTTATGTTTCAATGATCACTCTGGCAGAATTGACCTTTCTTTATTAAATAGTACATATGTTCATTCTTTACATGACATCCAAATGGATACAAAATGCAACAAGGCTATTGACACCATAACTGCAAATTCCAAGATACCCATTTACTCAAAGGAGGTTGTTCAGATTTTATTTTCCCTCAATCCAAGGCTAATGTGCATAATCTAGGATGTTTGTTCTCCCACTCAAACAGTTCTTTGCTTCAAGCTGTCTTGTCTAAGGAGGTTTCTGAGTCTTGGCTTTTTTCTTCCTAATGTACATGATGATGGATGCCCTTTCTCTGGTTACTTCTTCCTGTTGAAAGTCACTGTTGTCAGCAGCATGGCCTAACACGACTGGTGTCATACCCCATAATGACGATGATTCCAAAGCAAACATGACACAGAAAGGAAGGGCAGCATCAGTCACAGAAGAAGCCTGCTTGGCAATGTAGGAATCATGAACTCTTTAATTGCAAAGCATAACTGTAGAAGTTTGAAAGATATAATTGTCCACTAAAGTTTGAACTTATTAGGATGACCATTTTGTACCCCATCTTCCAGATTTCACATTAGGAAAGACAGCATACAAAAAGAATTCTGGCATTTGACTAATTGAACTGTAATTTTGACCTGTTTATTACAGTTGTGTAGCCTTTATTGACCTATGTTTATTACAGCCATGTGACACATTTTATACCATGTCAACATGTCTATTAGTGACTCACTCTTAGACATCCACTTAAAAACCAGTTTCAGTTGTGAGAAAGAATGTGGTGGTCTAAAGTTCATCCTCAGGGAACACTAATCCCTGAGAAACTCAAATTAGTGTAGCTTTTTCTATTACTAAACCTTTCTGGGGTTAAACAGAAATGAATTGAATTTAGATTTCTCCTTTCGATTTTACCTGGCATCACTTCTGACATTGAAACTGACCAAGTAATACTCAATTAGGTTGACTGCTGTCATTTTGCAGGTGAAATAAACAGTAAGTATAGGATCTGCCTCACAAAGGCAGCTCCAATGAGCAATGACTTATTTATCACAGACATTTAAGTGGATTCTAGAAAAGAGATCTGGGATGCTTGCCTGGAAGCTGGCTTACATGAAAAGGGAACTAAGAGCCAGTGACATTATAATCTTCCTTTGCCACCATATAAGAATAACTTGTAAGGGAGTAGAAGGTAAGGTAATCTATTTATATAATATATATTTTTAAAAGCTCCAGATGGTCCACAATAAGGCAGGGGAGCCTAAAATCACAACAGGTGATATAATCCACATTTAATTAGAAAAAGAGCAAGAAGCTGGGTGCAGTGGTGCATGCCTGTAATCCCAGAGACTCAGGAGGCTGAGGCAGAAAGATCACAAGTTTGAGGCTAGCCTCAGCAATTTAGTGAGGCTCTAAGCAACCAGGTCTCAAAAAAATAAAAATAAAAATAAAAATAAAAAGGGCTGGGGATGTGGCTCAGTGGTTAAGCAACCTTGGGTTCAATCCCCAGTCCCCTCTTAAAAACAAACAAACAAACAACAACAACAACAACAACAAACAAGAAAATTCAGAAATCACCAAAGACCTAAAAAATGAAACATCCTAAACCAGGTGGAATGGCACACACTTGTAGTCCCAGCTACTTGGGAGCCTGAAGTGGGAGCATTACTTGAGCCCAGGAGTTCAAGAGGAGCCTAGGAAGCACAGGCAAACCCCATCTCAAAAACAAAAACAAAAAACCCAAACCCAAACTCAAACGAACAAAAAACAAAGGAAGTAGCTGGGAAGACAAGTATGGCAATAACACAGGATCTTTCTCATTATGATAAAATTTCTACTCTGTAGCCTAGCTAAGAATTGAAGGATTGTGATTCATTCATAGGTAACTACCAGAAATATCATAAATCTATTCCTCATTTTATAAGAACTTAAATATAAAATATAGTTAACAATTAAACTAGGCTGAATATAATAGATTTTTCTGCAGTAATTTGGGGGCATTACACTGTCTTAGGGTCAACATTAGAACAGTCAGTTATCACTGTGCTGAACCTATACAAACATGTTGCATACCAGAGTGTTCTTCCATTTAACATGAGGGTATCTAACATAGCTGACTCTATTTTACAAAAGAAAACTTTTGAGATGGATGGAAGGCATAAAATTAGACTTATGGCATTTTAGCCTATTTTCCATAAAATTAATTGTTATTTATTATTTCAACTTTCCTTTTTTATTATTCTCTCATTCTTGATGTTGGGTTTCACTTAATTTTTTTCTGGTCTGTATTTGCTCCTTTTTAACCATTTTTTTCCAACTTGCCTTCAATTTCTTTATTGATCCCATGAGCATTTTAGCCAGAATTTTTTTTTTAAATCTCATTTAGGACATTTAATTTTTCCATGAACTTTTTGTGACACTGCTTTTTATCATTTAAGTAAAGGACAGAGAAATTAGAAAGAGGGCTTAAAAGAAAATGTGTTGCTGGGTATAATATCTAAGAAGCAAGAGACCTGTGTTCTAGACCTGTTGTTATTAGTTTGCTGTTTAATTTGGAATAAATCACTTTACCCTCTTTGGGCCTGATCTTTTCTTCTGGAAAATGAGGGATTTGGAATCAATGATCTCGAAGACTCCTTCTGGCTCTACCATTCCTCAACTATAATTTTTTCAGCAATTATACAGAATAACAGTTATGAAGTACAATTCAAATCCATTAGACTTTGCCTATAGACTTCAGGCTATATTAGTAGATCTAGTTAGTCCATAATATGTCAACTTGTGATTTCTCCATTCTGGGCCTTTCAGAGTTTTTCTATTGATGGTATAATTTCTTGAGGAAAGGATCATTTTTTTGTTCATTTTAGTATGTCCAACACTTATTACATTGCCTGGAACTTAATGGCAATGAATAAATTCTCCTCTGCTTTGTGTTTCCATATTTCACCATTTTCTATCCATAAACATTATATTATAGAGATTTATTAGATTTATAACAAACTATTCAGTATCTATGGTTTCTGATACTTAGTTACCAATAAAATCCAATTCTTTGAAATATAATATTTTTCTGTAAAATGGCAGGGCTAATGGAAACAACAATGCTTCAGGAAGAGACTCTACTGACTCATAAGGGAATCAATGTTTGCCTCCTAAATAATTCATTCAAACATATTGCTAAAACTCTGTGTACCAGTGCACTGCCTATGTTACTAGAATTTCAGTTCCTACTTGAAATGATGACATTTAGAGTCAAAGGCTTACAATACCATGACTTTTGGAAACACTTATGAAAAGGTACCTACAAAAATAATAAAAAGTTGTAATAACATGTTATTCTTGCTCAATTTCCAGAGGTAAGTCTAAAGTGGTATAATAAAAATTACTGTCATGACTTACTTTTGCCATTAACAACAGGAATTCAGTGAGAGAGCTCTATTAAAAGAAGTTTTCAGATTCATACATTGATCTTTCAAAAAAGAAAAGAATATCTGTACACATGTTACTGATGTCAAATTAAAATGGTGGTATTTGTCTGGCCTACTTTATTTAAAAAGTCTGCTTTCTTTGCATCTTGAATTTTACACTTCTAACATTTAATGATGATTAATTGTAAAGGACACATGTAAGACTATAATGCAGCTAAATGATGCATTTGTAATTCATGTGAAACAACATAATTAGTTCTCCAAGGGTTCATCAATATATTATTCTACTAAACAGAATACTTGAAAGTCCCACTTGAGTTTTAAATGCAATATGAAGCCTTTATTTTAAGCATGGCTTCCTCTGTGTAATATTCTCATAATTATTTTCCAGCAACAAGAAATATTAGGTTGATTATTTTTATTCTAGCTGTTAGCCCCTCATGCTGCGAAGAAAGCAACTTCATGAATTCATTCATTTTAATACAAAACTGACATATTTGGGGAGCTATATTTAAAATAAGAAAAGAAAGAAAAGCTAAGTTCAAACATTTTATGAGATGAAAAGTTGAACTAAAATAACTATTTTTAAAAGCCACATTTATTAAAAGGCGTAAAATAGTCCTGCCACCCCCCCAAAAAAAATTCTTTCACACAACAATATATAAGTGAAAGTCAGTCTGAAGAACATAATTTGATTCATGGAAATAAATTATGATCTTCCAATCTATAGCAACATTTTAGTAAATACTAATAATAAAACAAAAGACCATATTCTTCACTTTTATACATGTCACTATGTAGTAGACAAATTCCCTAACATATTTTTCTTTAAAAATAATGTCAATATCTGTATACCAAAATTAGGTATGTGTTAATGAAAATCATACAGCTAATGTATCTCACAGAAGTTCTGTTTTTCTTGCCATTATTGTCTGCTAATTGTTTCAATAAACTCTACTACCTGGAAACCATACAGTGCTTTGGAAAAGAGGTTGGATGAGATCATTCAATCACTTTTCCTTCTAGACTCCTGTGTAACCTGATTTTTAGCCTCCATGGTCAGTTTATTAAGAAAATCCATGACCCCAAAGAAAAGTATATGTTTTTGTACAGTGGCCTCTCAATGTGACTAGCTCTATAAAAGGAGAACACAAACTAGCAAGTATAGAGCCAGTGGGGGGCAGTCACTTAAATATTGAAAAAGAACTAAGGAGTCTTTTATTCCTAATGTTGGATTTGGGGAAGGAGTATGGTGGAGGAGCATCTCCTTCACATTAGCCATTTTCTTTATTAAGGGGTGGAAAATAGAAGGTTGGAGTAAAAAGCAAAGAAAAAGAAGAAATATAAGAGTGAATTCAAGATGATAAGACAAAGTTGTTATTTCAATAGTGATCTGGCAAGCAACAGAAGAGGATTTAAGAACACATGTTCCAATAGCCCTGGAACACACTTGCTAAGGACTAAGGCTTATATATATATCACAAAAGGATCAATATAGGTCATTTGAGTCAGCTTGGAAACTACTGAATACTTTATCACTATTTTGCCAAAAAATATACCTTTGATTGGCTGTTGTGAAATCAGAGCATATTTATAGACATTGTTAACAAGTTTTGAATATAGCTAACATGATATTTCCATTCTGACAAGGGTCATGTAACTGCAATAATGGATAGAAAAGTACCATGCAAAAGAGGAGAGAGCTTTTTTAAAATTAAACTAAGCTCCTGCCGTGTATGATGGCACATGCCTATAATCCTAGCAGTTTGGGAGAATGAGGCAGGAGGATTTTAAGTTCAAGGCCAGCCTCAGCAACATAGCGAGATCCTAAGTAATTTAGTGAGAAGCTCTATCCAAAAAAAAAAAAAAAAAAAAAAAAAACCTGGGGTGTAGCTCAGTGGTAAAGTACCTGTGGGTCCAATACTCTGTACCAAAAACAAACAAAAAACTAAGCTTCTTCCTAGGATATATAACATTTAGAATAATCAATCTGCCCCTTCAGGTGTGAGATAAGGAAGATGGAGACTTGAATTTAGTCTCAGAAACTAAACTGGCTCTCTTATGAAATGCTTCTTATGAAGGGTCTAGTGTATTGGCACATGTAACTAGGCACTTTACTATCTTCCTGAACCAACCTTGTTTTTGTTCTCAGTTTCAAAGGAGTCCCCTTGAGGCTGAAATGAGACCATAGTAGTCTTGAAGGATATATGAAAATATTAGATATCATAGGCATTGGGGGTCTCAGAAGGTGAAAGGGCCCAAGAGACCAGCCTGAAAATCATATTAGCTGTGTTGGGCTATAATAGCTATGAATCTATGAACAGTAAGGACTAAGAGATCCAACAAGAGATCTGCATACACTAAATAGAGAGTTCCCAGAGTCCTATATTCTACCTAGCATTTTCCCCAAACCCTGTATATAAAAGTTGTAGCAAAAGCAGATAAAATAAATGTTCATTGGAAATACACTGAAATGTGGTCCTAACAAACAGCTGCCCTGAATCCCGTATCTATAAACCTGGAGCAAAGTGATCCCTGAATGCTGTGGAGATGATCTGGGGTTGTCTCCTTAGATAACCACTCACCTTGTCCTAGCAGTTGGTGGTAGAGCAAAGTGAATTTGGTAAGGTCCTACTGCCATGCTAATCATATTAATCTGTGACTCTGCATTACCAACATTAAAGAGACAAAAAGGAAGACATGTTGATTCATAATTATGATTAAAGCTATATTATCCTTTCAATAATAAGAGAAAGTCAATGCCTAGAGACTTTTCATTAATGTATCAGAACTGTGACTTAAGCTGTCCTTGGCCATGCTACTTTATGTGCCCAAGAGACAAAATACAGTATTTGGTTTATAAAATGACCCTTAATCCAGAGATATAGTTAATGAACAAATAATAAACAAGGAGGTGTTTTAGAAGAAAAAAGACACAGCTAAAGTGATCTCAGATTAGATTTGAGGTCCTATAAGCACCACTTAAGTTATAAGCAGAACTCCCTGACAAACCCATGTTATTCCGATCAATATGGAAATACTTCACCATTCCCTTTAGATCTACCATTTTATTTCTATCAGATTCCTGATACAAACCATGCTGTAGACCAGTGACTGGTTTTTTCTCCACTTGTAGACAGATATCTGGTTGTATATTCTCTTGACTCTACCTTCTGGTCTCCCAGTTTAATAACCCAAAGGGAATCTTTATGGTCTATACCACCCTATGAGTCAATCCTCTGGGACCCTCTCTTGGGGCTAACTTGATACATTTTGATCCTTAGACAATCTCATATACATGATATATATCATGTTTCATCTTAAAATGCATTTTTTCCACATTTTTACTTCTCTGAGATGCATCCAATAATCATTGGTATACTCTGATTTAATTAGCAGCATTTTTTCTTAGTGGCACATAAAATAATATATATATATATATATATATATATATATATATATATATATATCATGATTGATATCATCTTAGATTCAATGATATATGATAAAAAATGAGCATCTACTACTTCAAGTCCCTTCATATAGTAACAGCTCAATATACAGAACATTCTGTACATACATAATGCCAATCAGTTGCTCTGTCCCCTTCAGAGATACTTTAGCATCTCCTAAAGTGGTGCCTTATATATGGGGCATAATGTTTGGCATCATATGACTCCAATAACAATAGATTAAATAATGGTTAAGTACCAAAGAAAAGTGTTGATATACTGATATGAGAGCTCTTTACAGTAGGAACTCTCTGCTCTGAATCAAACTAAACAAATCTTCCTTGAAGGAATTTAATGAGACACATACAGAAAAGGATACAAATGTTAGGCAGCAATAGAAGCTGAGAGAGAGGATCTTAAAAGCCACATGAGAGTAGAAGCCATGAATAAGCAGACACCTTGGTGTAAAAAGGAAAACAGAGAGTTCATTCATTGTTAAGAAAGTATAAAGAAGAATTAAACAGAAAAATAAAAATGGAGTGGCTGAGTCACTATAATGGCAAAGCATCAAAGTACAGAGATTAATAAGGCATAACTTTAGTCAAGTACAACCGACACCTGCTCCTAAAGGCTCATTACCAGTGGGGTGGTCATTGTGTAACTGGAGTTGCTGTCAAACTGCCAGATCCACCATTGTGACTCAAACATTATAGTTTTGAAGAGGGATGGCTGGGAAATGACTATGATATTTCTTTCCCGTGGTTCCTTAACCCTATCAGAAAACTCCAACATGCCTCTGTTCCTTGCAAATAGAAAAAATCCTTTATACAATATTAAACAACAAGAAGAAGTTAAAAATAGGGTACACAGAGATTGTGGTAAGAGCTACAAAGTGGCTAAACCCAAGGAATGGAGGACAGGAAGTGCACATAGGCCACAGATGGAGTAATAAGTCCATTCAATTTCTCCTTTTTATTTTAAGGACAGTTATTACCATATGCCATAGTTTCTTCTCAGGAAAAAATACCTAATTAGAACCTGGCCAGATCCTAAAAATTGGCTCAAATTCCGATCCATAGCAATGACACTCAGGGAAGTCATGCCTAGCTTAATTCCCAAACTCAAATTACCTTTGGACTAACTGAACTCACTCTTCCTTCTGGTCAACAAATCCCACAATATCCCCACTTATTTGAATGGATTCAGTTAAATCACCATTTATTAGGGTACTGTTTTCCTGTTCTATATACCTTAAATGGGCCTAAGCTCTTCAAACTGATCATGGAAAGAAAATACAATTCATAGCTTTATTTTCTCTTCATTTTGAAATATGGAAATGTATTAGTTTTTAAATTTCAATTATGGAATGTTAGATTATGAAAATTATTTCCTAAGAGAACACTATCGATCTAATGCTTCTTTTAATTCAGAGTGACAAGGAATAATGTACCCACTGAAGTATCAATTAGTGTGAGGGTTTTTAGAAGATAACTATTTCCATTCATTGTGCTATCTCATATGATGATGGAAAATAAAACATGGTTATTCTTTCTTTCCTTTTGACTTTAATATGTGAATGAGTTTAAGACTGAAAATGGCACTAATTCAAATTGAATTTGTTATTTCAATCCTTTTAAAAGTTTTTACTTGGTGCATTATAATGATACATAATAGTGGGGATTACAATTACATATTTTTACATGAACACAACATAATCTGGTCAATTTTACAAATGTATAATTCTTATACTTTATTTACTATCTATATTGTAGCAGTAACCTTCTGGGATAGAGTGTGCCCTTTAAGTTGAATGCTTTTCTTACACTTCTTTGATTTTGAAAAGACCAGAGCTTGTTCATTTAAGTATCTTTGTTGTTGTTTCTATGGTTTGACAATATGTAGTAAACTGTAATTCACTTACATTTTGGCTACCTAAAAAGGAATGAATTCCTAACATATCAGATTGACACTCTCCAGGACTGGTCATCACTACGGATATTACTGTGAAAGGGAAGGGATAAAATGAAACAAAATAGTAATCTTGGCTTAGATAAGTGTTTGTCATCAGGACAAGAAAGAGTTCAAGCTGTATATTTAATATGTGACAGCACTACTTTTGGTTTGCTTAGTTTTTTTTTTTTTTGTGTGTGTGTGTGTGCTGTTGATTGAACCCAGGGCCTTTCACATGCTAAGCACGTGCTCTACAACTAACATTCCTTTGAAAACACATTTTCAAAGATTTTTTTATCACCCATCTATTTCTTACCCTCTCATCACCTTGAATAAATTTCAAATTTCAAAATCTTAGTTTCTACCATATTGATTAATAAAACTTAATAGTCTGGAGTTCCTGGCTATCATCCTATAAACCTATAAGGGACATTTGGTTTTATTTTAGGTCTCAAACTGCCTATAGGGAATCCTGTCAGCTACCCAGGTACCACTTAAACATTTTTTTTTCTTACTCCAAAGATGGGTAGAAGGGGAATTCCAGATAGCCTTTTGTAATTTAGTCATTGAAGGAGAAATGCATAGATAAACCTACATTAAATTATATAGCTCACTTATGTAAAATAAACTTTCCATTTAAATAATAGCAGGCTGATATCAACAAAATCGTGAAATATTGAAGTGCCAACCCCTTTTCACACACATAAACACCATTTTAACAATGTACAGACAAAAATATTTTTCTGAGAGGACCAGAATCTAGTTAAGAGTTTGCAGTACTCCAAATGAGAACAAACCAAGAACAATTCATTGAAACAGAAAAGAAAACAATCTTCCTTTACCTGTGTCAGCCCCTCCCCAAAGCTAGCATTGCTCAACTCTGAAAAAAAATCACCTTGGCCCTCAATTTCTTTTTCAGGAGGTAAGAGAAAATAGACCATGGCTGCCTTCAATGTATCCCTGGTGCACCGCATGAAGGGCTTGTTTCTATCTTGCCTCACAAGGAACAGTGACAGTACAAATACAGCTCAAATGTCTGTAAGCACTTAACAAAAAAGTGCACACCATGAGGATTATCCCACAGGACAGTGGAAGAGAAATGGAACATACCAACTAGCTTTTCAGTGTACTACCTGAGGGGCTGGTTCTGTCTCACTTCACATGTAGCACTGAGAGAACTGGTTGGCATAGTTTGGTGGGGCCAGACAAAAATAAAAGAAAGGGGCTGGTGGCTTGTTGTACCCAGCATGCCTCTAAAATTGGGACAAGTCAGAGAGCTCAAGGCTTCTCCAGAGGGAAGGAGTGAGAGGAGTAGATAGAGAATGTCTCCAACTTCTTGGTTTATAGTATAGTAGTCAGGGGCCAGAGAAGAAGAAAATAGAGGGTCCTGTAAAAAAAGAAACCAGTACGTCTCTCTAATTAGGAAACTATACAGATTCAGAGATGACACATTTGTAGAAAAAGTTTTTGAGACCAGAATTTATAGACATGTTGATTAGTTGACTCTTTCTCTATAAGTCACTCCATAAAGATGAGAGAAGTGGCTGCTTTCTCAAATTTGAACATACCAATGAAAAGCTACAAGGAACATGAAGATTCAGAGTTATATGACATAATCAAAGAAATA
The DNA here is from genome assembly GCF_021218885.2 of Marmota monax. Lineage (NCBI taxonomy): Eukaryota > Metazoa > Chordata > Mammalia > Rodentia > Sciuridae > Marmota > Marmota monax. The sequence continues at coordinate 8,496,249 of NW_026695065.1, read as the reverse complement.
AAATAAATCTCTAGTAATCAACTCTAAAGAAAAAGTAATCTATAAATTGCCTGGCAGATAATTAAAAATGATCATCTTAAGAAAATTCACTAAGTTATATAAGAACCTGTATAGACAAATAAACACTACTAGAAAAATGATTCTGGAATAAAATAAGAACATCAACAAAGAGAAACTGTATACAAAGGTCCAAATATTAATTATAGAGATGAAGAATATAATAAATGAATTTAAAAATTCACTAAATTAAAGAGCAGAGTTGATGAAGAAGATAGAACCAGTTAGCCTCAAGACAAGTTATTTAAATATCTAGTCAGAGGGGGAAAATAAAAAAGAAAAGTATGAGGAAATCCTAAGGAACTTACTTAACATCATCAAAAAAACAAAAGTATGCATTATGGAAGTTCCAAAGGAAGAAAGAGAAAGGGATAAAAAGCTTTTTAAGGGGCTAGGGTTGTAGTTCAGAGATGGAGTTCTTTCCTAGTGCATGTGAGGCACTGGGTTCAATCATCAACACCTCATAAAAATAAATAAAGGTATCATGTCCATCTACAACTAAAAAAAAATTTTAAAGCTTTTTAAGGAATTAATAGAGAATCACCTCCCCCTAAACCTGTGGAGGGAACTGGATATCTAGATTCAAAAAAACTGGATATAAAGGAATCCAAATAAGAAAAACACAAAAAAGTCTAGTCTACAACAAAACACATCATAATCAATTTATCTAAATTCAGACAATTTTTAATGCAGAAAGAGAAAAGTGACTCAGTGTGTGTACAAGGGAGCACTCATAAGATTATCAGCAGATTTCTTATCGATACCCTTGTTGGCCAGAAGGTACTGGATGTTAATATTCAAATTTATGAAAAGATAAATAATATGCCAACTAGAATACTATATGTGGCAAAGATTGAAGGAACGATAGAGACTTTCCCAGGCAAACAGACACTGAGGTAACTCATTATCACTAGATGAGATATTAAAGGGAGTTCTTCAAATTGAAATAAATGGTTGCCAAACAGCAACACAAAAAACATGAAAGTATAAAACTCACTGGAAATGGTAAGTACACAGAGAAATATAAATATGATAATATTATGATGGTGGTTTGTAAAGTACTTTAAATTCTATTACAAAAGTTAAAAAAGAAAAACTTACTAAAATAATTATAACTACATAAATTTATAATTGGATTCATAATATAAGAAGATATAAATTTGAATACCAGTAATATAAAGTGTGGGGAGGAAGAAATAAAAGTGTTGAGTTTTTACATGTGATTAAAGTTATCACCTTCATATAGACAGCTAGATGACTGCTTTATCACTGAGCTACATCCACAGCCCTAAAAATATCATACATCATGACAGAGTAGAATTTGTCCCTGGGATGTAAACATGGTACAACATACACAAATAAATGAATGTGAGAAACCACATTAACATAATGAAGGATAAAGATCACATGATCATCTCAATAGCTACAGAAAAAGCACTTGAAATATTTAACCACTTTTCATGATTAAAAAAAAAAACTCTCAACAAAATATGTACAGAAGGGAGCTGCTGAAGTCCCTTCTGCTTTGAGGAACTCCTGTCTTCCTTCCCTGCACTGTAAGGATTGCTACATCTTTCTGTACTTGGAGAAAAAGGAAACTGAATGCAGTAAGATTGGAACACCTTGGCCATTTGAGAAATGGTGTCACGGGCGGAGGAGATAACTGCATTGAAACCAGCGCGACAGCATCAAATAAATCTATAAGAGTAAACAGTAACTCAGCAGTCAAACAGAACAAGAAGTAACATGAGCAGCATAAAAAAGCAAGGAAGAAAAGGAGTACAAACAATGAAGGACAGCCTAAATATTCAGGAGGACCTAGAGTCAGCAGAAAAATGGTCATATAAAGAACTCAAGGAATACCTTAGACAGATGGAATGGAACCTTAAAGAAGATACGAGACAGCAAATCCAAACAGTGAAAGAACACTTTGAAAATGAATTACATAGACAGATAAAAGAAGAAGTTAAGCATCTTTATCAGGAGATTGAGATTATAAAAAAAAACCAAACAATAATTCTAGAAATGAAGGAAACGATAAACCAAATTAAAAACTCAATTGAGAGTATCACTAACAGAGTGGAGCAAGTAGAAGCCAGAACATCAGATAATGAAGACAAAATATATCATCTTGAAAAGAGCCTAGCCAACTCAGAAAGGCTGGTTAAAAACCATGAGAAAAACATCCAAGAGATATGGGATAACATAAAGAAACCAAACCTACGAGTCATCGGGATAGAAGAAGGTACAGAGATTCAAACCAAGGGAATGAGTAACCTGCTGAAAGAAATAATTACAGAAAACTTTCCAGAAATAAAAAAGGAAACGGATATACAAATTGTAGATGCATACAGGACACCGAGCACACAAAATCACAGTAGACCAACGCCAAGACACATTGTTATGAAGATATCCAATCTACATAACAAAGAGAAAATATTAAAAGCTACAAGAGAAAGGAGGCAGATTACATTCAGGGGTAAACCAATAAGGTTAACAACGGATTTTTCATCACAGACGCTGAAAGCGAGAAGATCCTGGAACAATGTATTTCAAACACTGAAAGACAATGGATGCCAACCAAGAATTCTGTATCCAGCAAAATTAAGCTTCAGGTACGATAACGAAATAAAAGTCTTTCATGATAAACAAAAGCTAAAAGAATTTACAGCCAGAAAACCAGCATTGCAAAGCATCTTGAGCAAAACACTACACGAGGAAGAAATGAAAAACAATAACCAAAACCATCAGTGGGAAGTGCCTCTATAAAGACAGAGGGCGGGGGGAAAGCTAACCATGGAGAAACAAACTAAATTAAAAAAAAAAAAAAAAGAAGATAAATAATCAAACATGGCTGGAAGTACAAACCATATATCAATAGTAACTCTAAACATTAATGGCTTAAACTCTCCAATAAAGCGACATAGGCTGGTAACATGGATTAAAAAAACAAATCCAACAATATGCTGCCTCCAGGAGACACATCTGATTGGAAAAGACATACACAGGCTGAAGGTGAAAGGTTGGGAAAAAATATACCATGCACACGGTCCTCGTAAGCAAGCAGGGGTGGCCATCCTCATATCGAATAAAATTGACTTCAAGACTAAATTAATCAAAAGGGATAAGGAAGGACATTATATACTGTTAAAAGGAACCATTCACCAACAAGACATAACAATTATCAATATTTATGCACCAAATAATGGTGCTGCGACGTTCATAAAACAAATTCTCCTCAAGTTCAAGAATCAAATAGACCACAACACAATAATTATGGGTGACTTCAACACACCTCTCTCACAATTGGACAGATCCTCCAAACAAAAGCTGAATAAAGAAACTATAGAACTCAATATCACAATCAACAACCTAGACTTAACTGACATATATAGAATATATCAACCATCATCAAGTGGATATACTTTTTTCTCAGCAGCACATGGATCCTCCTCAAAAATAGACCATATATTATGCCATAGGGCAACCCTCAGTAAATATACAGGGGTGGAGATAATACCATGCATTTTATCTGATCATAATGGAATGAAACTGGAAATCAATGATAAAAGACGGAAGGAAAAATCCTACATCACATGGAAAATGAACAATATGTTACTGAATGATCAATGGGTTACAGAAGACATAAAGGAAGAAATCAAAAAATTCTTAGAGATAAATGAAAATACAGACACAACATATCGGAATCTATGGGACACAATGAAAGCAGTTTTAAGAGGGAAATTCATCGCTTGGAGGTCATTCCTCAAAAAAAGGAAAAACCAACAAATAAATGAGCTCACACTTCATCTCAAAGCCCTAGAAAAGGAAGAGCAAAACAACAGCAAATGTAGCAGAAGGCAAGAAATAATTAAAATCAGAGCGGAAATCAATGAAATTGAAATAAAAGAAACTATTGAAAAAATTAACAAAACTAAAAGTTGGTTCTTTGAAAAAATAAATAAGATCGACAGACCCTTAGCCATGCTAACGAAGAGAAGAAGAGAGAGAACTCAAATCACTAACATACGGGATGAAAAAGGCAATATCACAACAGACACTACAGAAATACAGAAGACAATTAGAAATTATTTTGAAAACCTATATTCCAATAAAATAGAAGATAGTGAAGACATTGATAAATTCCTTAAGTCATATGATTTGCCCAGACTGAGTCAGGAGGATACTCACAACTTAAACAGACCAATAACAATAGATGAAATAGAAGAAGCAATCAAAAGACTTCCAACCAAGAAAAGCCCAGGACCTGATGGGTATACAGCGGAGTTTTACAAAACCTTTAAGGAAGAATTAATACCAATACTTTTCAAGTTATTTCAGGAAATAGAAAAAGAAGGAGCTCTGCCAAATTCATTCTATGAGGCCAACATCACCCTGATTCCGAAACCAGACAAAGACACCTCAAAGAAAGAAAACTACAGACCAATATCTCTGATGAACATAGATGCAAAAATCCTCAATAAAATTCTGGCGAATCGGATACAAAGGCACATCAAAAAAATTGTGCACCATGATCAAGTAGGATTCATCCCTGGGATGCAAGGATGGTTCAATATACGGAAATCAATAAATGTTATTCACCACATCAATAGACTTAAAAATAAGAACCATATGATCATCTCAATAGACGCAGAAAAAGCATTCGACAAAGTACAGCATCCCTTTATGTTCAAAACATTAGAAAAACTAGGGATAACAGGAACTTACCTCGACATTGTAAAAGCTATCTATGCTAAGCCTCAGGCTAGCATCATTCTCAATGGAGAAAAATTGAAGGCATTCCCCCTAAAATCTGGAACAAGACAGGGATGCCCTCTATCACCACTTCTATTCAATATAGTTTTCGAAACACTGGCCAGAGCAATTAGACAGACGAAAGAAATTAAAGGCATAAAAATAGGAAAGGAAGAACTTAAATTATCACTATTTGCAGATGACATGATTCTATACCTAGAAGACCCAAAAGGGTCTACAAAAAAACTACTAGAACTAATAAACGAATTCAGCAAAGTGGCAGGATATAAAATCAACACGCATAAATCAAAGGCATTTCTGTATATCAGCGACAAAACTTCTGAAACGGAAATGAGGAAAAACACTCCATTCACAATATCCTCAAAAAAAATAAAATACTTGGGAATCAACCTAACAAAAGAGGTGAAAGATTTATATAATGAAAACTACAAAACCCTAAAAAGAGAAGTAGAAGAAGATCTTAGAAGATGGAAAAATATACCCTGTTCATGGATAGGCAGAACTAACATCATCAAAATGGCGATATTACCAAAAGTTCTCTATAGGTTTAATGCAATGCCAATCAAAATCCCAACGGCATTTCTTGTAGAAATGGATAAAGCAATCATGAAATTCATATGGAAAAATAAAAGACCCAGAATAGCAAAAGCAATTCTAAGCAGGAAGTGCGAATCAGGCGGTATAGCGATACCAGACTTCAAACTATACTACAGAGCAATAGTAACAAAAACAGCATGGTACTGGTACCAAAACAGGAGGGTGGACCAATGGTACAGAATAGAGGACACAGAGACTAATACACAAAGCTACAACTATCTTATATTTGATAAAGGAGCTAAAAGCATGCAATGGAGGGAGGATAGCATCTTCAACAAATGGTGCTGGGAAAACTGGAAATCCATATGCAACAAAATGAAACTGAATCCCCTCCTCTCGCCATGCACAAAAGTTAACTCAAAGTGGATCAAGGAGCTAGATATCAAATCAGAGACTCTGCGTCTGATAGAAGAAAAAGTTGGCTCCGATCTACATATTGTAGGGTCGGGCTCCAAATTCCTTAATAGGACACCCATAGCACAAAAGTTGATAACAAAAATCAACAAATGGGACTTACTTAAACTGAAAAGTTTTCTCTCAGCAAGAGAAACAATAAAAGAGGTAAATAGGGAGCCTACATCATGGGAACAAATTTTTACTCCTCACACTTCAGATAGAGCCCTAATATCCAGAGTATACAAAGAACTCAAAAAATTAAACAATAAGAAAACAAATAACCCAATCAACAAATGGGCCAAAGACCTGAACAGACACTTCTCAGAGGAGGACATACAATCAATCAACAAGTACATGAAAAAATGCTCACCATCTCTAGCAGTCAGAGAAATGCAAATCAAAACCACCCTAAGATACCATCTCACTCCAGTAAGATTGGCAGCCATTATGAAGTCAAACAACAACAAGTGCTGGAGAGGATGTGGGGAAAAGGGTACTCTTGTACATTGCTGGTGGGACTGCAAACTGGTGCGGCCAATCTGGAAAACAGTATGGAGACTCCTGGGAAAGCTGGGAATGGAACCACCATTTGACCCAGCTATTGCCCTTCTTGGACTTTTCCCTGAAGACCTTAAAAGAGCGTATTACAGGGATACTGCTACATCGATGTTCATAGCAGCACAATTCACAATTGCTAGACTGTGGAACCAACCCAGATGCCCTTCAATAGATGAATGGATAAAAAAAATGTGGCATTTATACACCATGGAGTATTACGCAGCACTAAAAAATGACAAAATCATAGAATTTGCAGGGAAATGGATGGCACTAGAGCAGATTATGCTTAGTGAAGCTAGCCAATCCCTAAAAAACAAATACCAAATGTCTTCTTTGATATAATGAGAGCAACTAAGAACAGAGCAGGGAGGAAGAGCAGGAAGAAAAGATTAACATTAAACAGATACATGAGGTGGGATGGAAAGGGAGAGAAAAGGGAAATTGCATGGTAATGGAGGGAGACCCTCATTGTTAAGAGGTTGTGAGGGGAATGGGAAATTAAACAAGGAGAGATATGAATTACAGTGGATGGGGTAGAGAGAGAAGATGGGAGGGGAGGGAGGGGGGATGGTAGAGGATAGGAAAGGTAGCAGAATACAACAGTTACTAATAGGGCATTATGTAAAAATGTGGATGTGTAACCGATGTGATTCTGCAATCTGTATTTGGGGTAAAATTGGGAGTTCATAACCAACTGGAATCTAATGTATGAAATATGATATGTCAAGAGCTTTATAATGTTTTGAACAACCAATAAAAAAAATTAAAAAAAAAATATGTACAGAAGGAATTTATCTCAACAATAAAGGCTTTATAGGAAAAGCCCACAGCTAACCTCATTGTCATTGATGAAAACCTAAAGCTTTTCTTCTCATATCAAAAAAAAAGGCAAAAATCCCCTTCTTACCACTTACAATCAACATAGTATCAGACAACTGAAGCAACTCAACTAATAAAAAAATGAAAGTAATTGAAATTCAAAAGAAAATAGAAAATGTATCTATCTGTAGACACATGATCTTTTGTGTAGAAAGCGCTAAAGATGCCCCCCCAAAACCCGTTAGAACTAATAAAAAGTTCAGTGAAGGGTCTCTGGTCTAATTCCTAGGTCCTTGATCCACTTTGAGTTGAGTTTTGTGCATGGTGAGAGATAGACTTTTAATTTCATTTTGCTACATATGGATTTCCAGTTTTCCCAGCACCATTTATTGAGAAGGCTATCCTTTCTACAATGTATGTTTTTGAGGCCTTTGTCTAGTATGATATAATTGTATTTATGTGGGTTTTTCTCTGTGTCCTTTATTTTGTACTGTTGGTCTACAAGTCTATTTTGGTGTCAATACTATGCTCTTTTTGTTACTTTTGCTCTGTAGTATAGTTTAAGTCTGGTATTGTGATGCCTTCTGCTTTATTTTTCTGGATAAGAATAGCTTTGGCTATTCTGGGTCTCTTATTTTTCCAAATGAATTTCATGATTGTTTCTTTGAGTTCTATGAAGAAAGACATTGGGATTTTAACAGGAATTGCATTGAATCTGTATAAAAGTTTTGGTAGTATGGCCATTTTGATAATATTAACTCTGCCTATCCAAGAGCATGGGACATCTTTCCATCTTTTAAGGTCTTCTTGAATTTCCTTCTTTAGTGTTCTGTAGTTTTCATTGTAGAGGTCTTTCACCTCTTTTGTTAGATTGATTCCCAAGTATTTTATATTTTTGAGGCTATTTTGAATGGGGTAGAGTTCCTAATTTCTCTTTCAGTGGATTCATCACTTATGTATAGAAATGCAATTGATTTGTGGGTATTGATTTTATATCCTGGTACTTTGCTGAATTCATTTATTAGTTCTAGAAGTTTACTGGTGGAATATTTTGGATCTTCAAAATATAGAATCATGTTCTAAAGTGCAAGAAATAAAATCAAGAATCAATAAATGTGATGTATTCAAAGTAAAAAGATTTTTTTCCTCAGCAAAAGAGACAATCATTGAGGTGAAGAGAGAACCTAAAGTATGAGAGCAAATTTTTACCACACACACATCAGATAGAGCACTAATCTCCAGGATATATAAAGAACTCAAAAAAACTTAATACCCAAAAATAAACAACCCAATCAATAAATGGGGTAAGGAACTGAACAGACGGTTCTCAGAAGATATACAAGTGATCAAGAAATATATGAAAAAGTGTTCAACACCTTTAGTAATAAACACAATGGAAGATTACTCAGCACTAAAAGAATAAAATCATGGCATTTTTAGGTAAATGGATGGAGTTGGAGAACATTATACTAAGTGAAGTAAGCAAATCCCAAAAAACCAAAGGCCAAATGTTTTCTCTGATTAGCGGAGACGGATCTATGGTCGGGGAGGGACATGGGAAGAATAGAGGAACTTTGGATTGGGTAAATGGGAGGGTGGGGAGGGGTTACGAGGCTAGGAATGACGGTGGAATGAGATGGACATAATTACCCTAGGAACATGTATGATTGCACAAATGGTGCATCTCTATATTATGTGCAACCAGAGAATTGAAATGTTGCACTCTATTTGTATACAATAAATTGAAATTCATTCTGCTATCATGTACAACTAAGTTGAAAAAATAAAATAAAAAGTTCAGTGAAGTTATATGATATAAAGTCAACATACAAAAATCAAACGTATTTCTTATGCTAAGACATAAACTAAAAATATTAAGAAAACAATTCCATTTATATAGTATCAAAAATAGGGTGACTACTGATAATTATAAAGTACTGTTTAGGTTTTTTTTTTTTTTTTAAATGGTTTCTGCCATAAAGAAGTAGTATTTAAGAAGATAGGTTTACCATTATTTGAATATAAAAAAATGTATATATGTATTAAAAATCACATGGTTTCTCATAAACGTACAATTTTTTATCAGTTCAAAAATGAATGAAATACATAGGAATAAAATTTAGCTGAGGAAGTTTAAGATCGGTACATTAAAACTATAAAACATTGATGAAAGAAACCAAAGAAGAAATTAATAAATTGAATGGCATTCCATATTCATGAATTGGAAGAGTTAATGTTAAAATGTCTATATTGGGCTGGGGATGTGGCTCAAGTGGTAACGTGCTCGCCTGGCATGTGTGGGGCACTGGGTTCGATCCTCAGAACCACATAAAATAAAATAAAGATGTTGTGTCCACCGAAAACTGAAAAATAAATATTAAAAAATTCTCTCTCTCTCTCTCTCTCTCTCTCTCTCTCTCTCTCTCTCTCTCTTTCCTCTCTTCTCTCTCTTTTTTAAAAAATGTCTATATTATTCAATTCAATCTGTGGGTTCAATACAATCTCTTTCAAAATCCCAATGAGTTTTTCACATAAATACAAAAACCCATCCTAAAGTTCATGTGAAGACATAAAAGATCCTAAATAGCCTAGTATTGATAATGAAGCTGGACTTATCACATCATGATTTCAAAATTATCTCTGGAGTCTCAAGAACCCACGATGGTCAAGGATAGCCCCTTCAACAAATGGTGCTAAAAAAACTGGATATGTGCATGCAAAAGAATATTGGAGTCTTATCTATATGTCATACGCAAAAATAAGCTTCAAATTGACTAAAGATTTAAACATAACAACTAAAACAATTTCTTCAACAAAGTAAAGGTTTCATAGCATGGATCTAGGCAATGATTTCTTGGATATGATACCAAAAATACAAGCAACAAAAGCAACAGCAGGTAAATGGCCCTACAAAAGGCGACCTATGGATTGGAAGAAAATATTTGCAAAGTATACAGCTGATAAGGGATTAATACCCACAAATACATAAGTAACTCATACAACTCAATAGAAAAATATACAGCCTCATTGAAAAATGGGCAAAGATCCTGAATAAACATTTTCTCCAAAGAAGACATACAAATAGCTAACAAGTATGTGAAAAGATGCTCAACATCTCTAAACACCAGGGAAATTCAAATCCAAACTACATCACACATTAAGATTACTATTATCAAAAGGGATAACAAGTAGTGTTGAAAATGTGGATAATTCAGACCCATGCAAACTTTTGTTGGTTAAAATGTAAAATAGTACAGCCATTATGAAAAACAATATGGAGGTTCCTCAAAAAATTAAAACAATAGCTGCCGTATGATTTACCAATCTCACTTCTGAGAATGTATCCAAAATAATTAAAAAGAGGATACTGAAGAGATATCTGCACTTTCATCTTCATTATAGCATTTCTCAAAATTGCCAAGATATGGAAACAACCCTAATGTCCATCAATGAATGTATGGATTAAGAAAATGTGAGATATGCATGTAATGGAATATTAATTGACCTTATGAAAGTAAAGAAATTCTGTCCTGTGTGACAACATGCATGAATCTTAAAGGCATGTGAAACAAGCCAGTCATGAAAAGACCAATAGCACATGATTCCACTTATATGAAATAGCTAAAATAGTCAAACTTATAGAAACCTTGCCAGGGTTTGGGGTGAGGGAGAAATAGGAAGTTGCTGTTCAACTGGTATTATGTTTCACTTATACAAAATGAATAAGTTGTAGATATCAACTGTTACAGCATAAAGCCATTGTTTTATTTACTATATCAAACAATTAAAAATGTGTTGACGGTTTTGGAGATCAGGAGGAGTAAAAGCCAAACACATGGAATTTTTATGTTTTAAGATTAAACTCTCATACGCACAAAACGTTGAATATAGGTAGATCTCAGAGTACATGGTCTGTTATCAAAAATTAGATATAACAAAATTTCAAAAAGGAAAAGTAAATGAGTTTACTATTTCTGAGGGGGAAAAAGTGACTGCCTACTTGCATTGGTCTAGTAAGCATATATGTTGTATATAAGTAGGCTAGGATAAATTGTATGTGTATATATATCCTTAGCAGTATAAATCAAGCTCTGAGAATAATTTCCAGGCAATGTTTAGAATGGCCATTAGCAGCATACCAGGAAGTGTCTAGGAAGTTCTCCCACTGTTTGAATAATTTTACAAGTTGGTTACAACATATATCCTGTTTAGATAACAGATAAGCTCTAGGTTGGGTTCCCTTTCATTTCCTATGGTTCTAGAATTACCTAAAGACCTGAAGAACAACAGTGCAAAGAAGAGTATATTAAAACCAAATGTTACTCTCTTGGTCTCAAGAAATGTTAGAAGATAAATTTAGGCAACTGAAATTCTAGGTGCTGCACAAGTTTCATAATTGGTTCCCCAAAGCTATTTTTTCATTAGTCAAAACTATTCATTTGCTTAAGTTAAGGAGTATATAGCATCACAGTTAAATAATAACTGTGAAAGACACTGCCATTTCTCTCAAATTTTTTGTCTTAAATTATTCAGGATAACTTGTGTATTTCTTTTTTTTTTGTGTATTTCTTTTCTGTTAAAAAAGTACAAATTAGATGCAGTTTATTTTTCTTGAAAAGAAGTGCCGACCTCTATTCAGAGCCTGCTAATGGTATTCTTTTCTTTTTTTTTTTCTTTCTGTACACACAGAGAAAGGGAGAGGAGGGGTATGGGGAAAGGGAGTGTCACAAAGACCTTTTTGTAGAAGTGTTTTTTTGCACCTTCAATTACCTCATGGCAGGTGCAATGACCACTTTGTGCTCTCTTGAGGACAAAAGTGGCAATTTGTACTTACAAATACAAAGTATATCAGTAAAAAATGAGGCCATGCTGAAAATTTGCCCCATGATGTTTAAAGGACACTGAGTTTTGACTCAAATTTACACATAAGTCAATGCCAAATGACAAATTTCAAGCTTCACAAGTTCAGACATTGATCAGTGAATTGGAGCTTCAAAGACACAAAGTTGAAAGCTTTTGGACCAAGGAATATTCAACAAAAGCTGTGTAAAAATGTGTCAATGCAATTTGGTCACCTCAAGCAAAAATCAGCAAGGCACAACAATGAAGAATTCTCATTTCATCTATACTTTGGATTTATTGGAGAATCAGAATGCAATCCTCATCAAAAGTTGATAAATACATCCATTTGAACAGGTGTGAACTAATACCATTCATTTGCATAGCACATAGTTTACAAGAGGTTTCTACATGCATTACCACATTTCTTCTCACTTCAAGACTGTGAGGTAGGACAAATATGATTATTCTCATTTTATAGAAATGGGCATTAAGGGTAAGAGTTTCATCTGAGATAACAGCTACGAAGTAAAAAAGAATTAAGAGTAAAAAAATGAAAGTCTTTTGATCTTTTCTCTGTTCTAGGCTATGAGGAAAAATAATCACTTTATATGTGATAATATTTGATGAATTGCCTTTTGGTGTGAGATAGGTGCTGTTGCTAGTTACACTGTAAATTGTCTTTGGTATTTACAGAAGCACATGGACATCCTGGGCATTCCTCCCTCACTTATCAAGTTTAGTGCCTTAATTCTGTTTAAATTCATATTCACCTATGATTATTGTGCATATTTTATTGTATTATATGCAGTTGGTATTAATAAGAGAAATTTACTCTATGCCAGTAAATATGTGCTATTATTTTAATCTAAGATGGTTCTATATTCCCACTGGGTAAGACTAAGTGATGGGCATGATTTTAAATCTTATGTTCATCGAGGCAAGAAAAAGTACTGCCCAGGTGGACACTGAATTGAATTAAAAGCTAATACTGTATGTACATAGAGGCAATGTGAACAATTAATAGAAAATAACCGAAAGAACCTATTTCTAAATCATAAAAGATAAAATACTGACTATGTATTGATAAAATCAACAGCCATTTTTTTTAATTCATTATCTTACTTAATCCTCTGAGCAACTTTACTACATAAACAAAAGAACAGCAAAAAAAGGTACATTTTATGGATAAGAAACTTGAAATTTAGAGTGCTGAGTAAATGCCTAAGTTCACACAACTAGTAATGGTAAGAATGGATCAGAATCTAGTTTATCTGATCAAATAGTTCTCTTTAATCATTATGTCTCTGACACTGGAACTACTGCAATGTGCAGAAGAATGATGTGAGGCACTTGTTAAAGTGCAGATTTCTTGGTATTATATACTAAGATTTAGTAGATCTGGGGTGGAGACTGGAAATCTGAGTCTTAATAAGCTTTGCAGGTAATTCTCACGCTGATTTTTTTGGGCAGATGTTGAAAAATATTGGCATACATTATACTGACATAGCTAACATTGCTTTCTTCATATTAATTTCATATGAGTTTTTTAAAGCAATTCATATATTTGAGGTAGTTTTTCTTTTTTTAAAAACTCATAAAGCTGTGTCATAAAGCTCACTGTAGTTGAGAAGCTTACCAGGAGTATAGAAATTTAGTGTGATGTGATGTGAGGGTATTGATATTTGCATAATGCCTGCATATGTATTAAACAGGTTTGGTCTGATTCAATGAGGCCAAACAGCAGGCTTTCTCTGTAGGCATAAAGTAGAGGAAGCTAGATAGGTATGTAAAAGAAGAAGAGAGAAAAGAGAGAGAAAGGTAGAAGGGAGAGGTTAGGAAAGAGAGAAAGGGGGCCAAGCTAAAAGACTGAGTTACTTTTGAACACAAATAAGTACACTTCTCTCATAAAACAAACAGGTTCTGATTAAAATTTGTGTTTTGACAGCCATGTCTTTTATCTGGTTTTGTTTAGGTCCTTAAATGGAATGACAGGGCACACAATCCAATTGGCATTTGTGATTAAGAGGTCAGGCAGTGAATTCAGTACTTTTTTAAAAATCTTGCTCTCCCCCACCCCCTAACCCAACTGGCACTTTAGTCTCTTAACTTATTCATAGCAGCAGGATGCAATGGCTGAACACCACCCTCTACTCACAAATCTAAGAACAAGCTTCATTATTATATTCCTTCAAGGAAATAAATTCAATGTCATTTAGATAATCTAGGCACATATATATAGCTTTTTAGTCTCAATTATTGTTTTCTTTTTCTCCTTCTGAACTATTAATCTAGTATGAAAAGCTTAAAAAATTAAAAGGCTTTTTAGAAAAGGAATCACTTTTGTCCTTATATAAAAGAACAGCAAAAAAGGTACTCCCAAGGACAGAGTCCATTAAAAATCAGATTATTTCCACCACGCTCCCCTATTATTCACCTGTCAGTAAAATATGTCCTCTCATTGTCTCGGTCTGAATGCCTATTTTTATCTGACTGGAGCTATATGGTCATTTTTGTATTTATTACTAAGTTCTCTAGATCCTCCCCCCATTCTATTCCCCCCACCCCAGAGCATGTTTTTCTGTTCTTAAAAACTGGGCCACATGCCTCTGAGGAGAAAGTAGTGCATTATTTCATTCCCACCTTTTCTTCTTTTTTGGCATCTCTGAGGCCTGCTATGCCCAGAAGTGCTTCCACTCAAGCTGGACCATCAAATCAATTATCACAGCAGTCTGCTTTCCAAATATGAATGGCAATGAATGACAACAAGCAAGGCAAACTTTCAGTTCTGATTTGTCATTCGTAATGTAATTTTCCCCCCTTTTGTCTCCTCCCCTTCTCCTTTTCTATCTCACTCAATTCCTCCAAGTTTCTCCCTCTCAATCTCTCTCTCTCATAGATGTTTGAGAGGGTACAGTCATTTGGCCAACACTCCCCCACCCACCACCCACCCCCTGTTAGTAGCTGCATTGTATCAAAACTTGAAATAAAAGCTTCACCTTTGTGAGTCAAAGTCACAAGAGAAAAATGGTACTTGGAGCCATTATTGTTATAAAATCTCTTCCTGCTAACCTCCGAGCCTGATTATTACTGCATCCAAAGAAGCACAACAGTGTTGCATCCTTATTCATTTGGGCTGTTTAAAATTCTCGCCTGGTTCAGTATTTGAAGCTTCAATTGTTTTGTGCTTAATGTTGCTCATTTCATATCAAGTTCTTGGTTATGGGAAATACTTTAATTTTTTAAATGTTATTATATTTTAGCTGTTTAAAAAGATTGAGAATGCTATAAACAGAGACTGGTTTAAGCAAACTATAACTAGCTTTCATAATGCTGCATGTGGTCATTAATCCATCACTTCTGTGAGGATGTCTGCAGTTTCCACTATGCTATAGTGCTTTATGTTTCTTTTCCCAAGCTGGCAAAGCAATTCTTTTCATTGGCCAACAATTTCATACTTTTACCAATTATATTTATAAATATTACTTTAAAGAATGAGTTCAGGGCCGGGGCTGTAGCTCAGTGGTAGAGCACTTGCCTCACAGGTGTGAGACCCTGGGTTCGATCCTCAGTGCCACATAAAAATAAGTAAGTAAGTAAGTAAATAGATATTGTGTCCATCTACAACTCAAAAAATAAAAATAATGAATTCAAAGCAGTAACATCATCTGAAAATAGCAGGCAAGAGAATAAATTATGCCAACCACTGTTAACTAGAAATTCTGTACCAGAGGCTTAGAATATAGATTGTCTTCATTTAGTCAAATAATAATGAGTTATATAAGGCTGTGCCTAGAGCCTGCTTAACTGGTGAGTTAAGGTATTGCTTGTCATAATTAGTCCACCATCTTTGAAAATAATTTTCCACAACCTACTTTATGATACACATATACTGCTCTTCATGGGTGGTGTGTGTCCATGGGGATAGAGATTCAGAGTAGAGATACTGAAGAGTATGAACTATAATTCCTATCCTCTTGAAATAATCTGATTAAGAAGATAATGATAAAAACTCTCCTTTGATCAAACTTGAGTCAGGCTCCCTTTTTTACTAGACCTGGCCTTGAGTTCTGTGCTTAGCCCATTTAGTCCAAAATCAGTTTTGTTCTTAGCAAAAATCTCTCACCCTTGATATCTGACCAAATTCCTTATCTATACCCTGGATATCTTATCACTGTAGCCTATTTTCAGCAAGACACCTGTCAAGTCAGTTTAACCAAGATGACTCCCTTCATCCTCACGATGTTTCCTCTTAGTGATTTTCCATCTATTGATCCCTCCATGGCTACAAATCTCCCCTTGGTACTGTTGTAGTTGGAATTTTTAATCGTCTCCCCTACTACAAAACTCAATTTAATGAAATTAAATTGAATGAAATCTTCTTCTTATAAGGACACTAGTCTTTGGATATAAGGCCCATTCTAATCTAGTATGATCATGTCTTAACTTGATTACATCTGTAAAGATCCTATTTCGTATGGTTCTATTTTGCAAAATAAAACCCTACTCATAGACACACGGGGTAAGGGCTTCAACATATTTTTCTGGGTGATACAATTCAACCCACATTCCTTCGATAAGCCAATTATTAAAGTATAATCTCCCTATATGAGATTACATAATCCCATCCCAATGATTCATTTTCCATGATTTTTTTTTCTTTTGAAACAAGCAAGTTCATAATAACCTATCAACTAAAATGCAATGTCTAATTTCTAATTTAGCACATATTAAAGCTATCTTCAAAATCTATTCTGTACTTCACATAGCAGGAGCAAGGTAATGTACTCAGTTATATTAGGCCCTGTGGGGAGATTTAAAAAAATGATAAAAAAAATTGGCTCCTATACTCATATAGTTTACAGCCTTGAGGATTCACAACATAGAATGTTCACAATGGAAGGGATCATAAAGATCATCTATTCCAAACCACTCGTTTTATAGATGAGGCCTTTGAGGCCAAGAGAGGTTAACTAACTTGCCCAGGGCTTGCAAAGTTAATTGCAAGGAACATGCAAGGGAAAGAAATGAAGGGTGGAATTTTAAAGAAATCCAACTAGTATTCTGCTTTCACATAAGAAATATACACTGAATATTGATGAGGTACTATAGAGAGATTAGATTGAAGTCTAGCAGTCATGGGCAATTATGGAGTAGATGCCAAGGCTTTATCTTCTCCTTGGTCCTGTTTCCTAAAGCCTCCCAGGAAGTCAAATGACTCCCTAATCTTTTATTTCTCCCCCCCTGGGGTGTGGGTTTACATCAAGTTATCTGGGGAAGCAATGGCTAATTTACCTTACAAAAGTAAGACGGGATCTCCTGGTTTTATACTCTTCTGCCTTTTGTAATACCCAGATGTTGGAGAAGTAGTCCCATAGAGTGGGGGGGACAAGGAGAAAGGACACAGGACTTTGCTATTATCTAAGACAATTGTGATACATGGTTCTTCTTTCCTGTTTTAAGAAGTAAATATACAGTGTTACTGATTTTTGAAGAAAAAAATGGGGTTGGGGGTACATTGCCAACTTCAAGTACAATCAATCCTTGGAATAGCTTACAAGTCAGTGTGGTAGTAAAACTCTTCTTTCCTTTTTCCTTTTACAGAAAATGTTTGATGCATTAGGAAAAAACTACCAGCAATGGAATTAAAAACAATCAGCCACTGGAACTAAAGAATAATGAAGTAACATGGCATTCTGCCATAACCTAACTAAAGATTGACAAAAGAACAAAAAAAATCTGAAACAAAAACTACAGGAAGAAACCTAGAATTTATTTATGCTTTTATTTTTCAACCAGCATTAAATCATCATTGACTAAACTAGTTTGTTGGAATTAATGGAACTACTAATTAATCAGACTTGCTTAATATAAGGATAAGCTTACTTCTCATAAAATGGAGATGATTTAAAATTAAAGTAGAAAAGCACCACTTTCAAAGTGTACTATTTTGGGACGCATTGAAAAATTAACTATGTTTCTACTAATTTATTCAATATTTCATTCAAAATATTCTTTACATAATTACATTTCTCAGAGCTAACTTTAAGAACTGCAATTTCAAATTAGGTGATTTCAAGTATACCTATATGCCTAGATTTGAATTAACACAAATTTTAGCATCATCGGCTTGAAAACGGAGCTGCAGAGCAACCAACTAGCATGTTATAGATTAACATAAATAAATTTACATAATCAGGGATTCAAAGACACAGTCATATTTTCTTTGGCATTTTGAAAAATAATTTGACAAATAATGCAGTATAATTATCCTCTTCATGAGTGTGCTACTATGGAATAGAATTTTTGGCTTGACTAGCAATAAGAATTAAGAATTGAATGTGTTAAGTGTATGCATATCAGGCTTCTTAGAGGACTTTTACAAGGTTCTGACAATACTGAATAGTTACAATGCAAGCTAAGTTTGGAAAATTCCACAATTGAATAACTAACTAGAAGAGTACCTCTTCCACTTATCATGGACTTATGCCTAAAGAGCTGAGTTTTGTCATTTCTGGTGTACCTGAGAAGAGAAGCTCTTTCTCGTTTTTTTCCCCCATTACAAACTTCATGAAGCTGTGTAATTATAAAAGTACCCACTACCTAGTCATTAAATCAAAATTCTATAAGAGTCCCACACTTTACTTCAGTGGTCAAACATACTCACAGAAATCAATGTAAGGTTTTAACAGGAAATTTATGGGGAAATATAATTTTGCATGATATTTCAAGTCTAAATGTACTTCAATTTAGTAATTACTTGATTCACCTCCTAAAAACTGTAGAGATGATTCACTTGTATAACTTTTTCTAATACAATGGATTATTAGTCTGAAAAGAATATTTCAAAAATAATTTTACTCATTCAATTGAGAAAAAAATTAATTCTTTAGTCCAGGCATTTTTTGAAATCATATCTCATACTATAAGTCCTTTAGAGAAGCACTTTTAACCCC
Source organism: Marmota monax (assembly GCF_021218885.2). Lineage (NCBI taxonomy): Eukaryota > Metazoa > Chordata > Mammalia > Rodentia > Sciuridae > Marmota > Marmota monax. The sequence goes on along the minus strand of NW_026695065.1, from coordinate 8,477,251 downwards.
TTAAATATTGATTGAATTTCAGTCATCAGACCCAGGAGACATACAATTTAATTAAGATTAGGCAAGATGCAGGCATGGGCTGTACACAGTGGTGGCAGAAAGAACCTTTAGTTTAGTGCCTATATCGTTGCTATTTTGCTAACACAAGCCAAGGTTGAATTCTGCTAGTTTTTTATTCAAATCCTTGGCTAGGGAAGTGGCTTAAGTGTAAATTTACACTTTCCACCACTGATGTCACTACTGCACTTGACTCCATGTAAAAATTACAGCTAAAGTTCATCACCAAATGAAAACACTGTATGCCGATTATGAGTATTTCATGAATTTAACCAAAACTTGAACTTGACTTTCTATGGTAATGTGATGTGATTTGTTTCTAAACAAACCCAAATTAATGAGAAAATATGGCTATTTCACTTGGAATGAAAAATTAGACCACAGGAAATTTGTCTGAAATATTAATATTAATGTGTTGGTTTCTAACAATACAAAGTCAAGTGCAATTGAGCTAAATTTTATATATAATATGATGTACACAGGAGGATTTCTAACATCTTCCTGATGACTTGTATACAGTGCTTTATTATGTTTTGAAATGGGTCATGTTGTTCACTTTAGGTTTTTGATACAAATGCTATTTTGTAATCAATTTAAGAAGCCCTACAATATTTCCCTAAATGACCTAGAGATTCAACTTGACAGCTATATATACTTAGCTAGCATGGTAATTAAAATCTGAACTTGCATTTCAAGATGGCATATCACCTATACAGCACTGATGACAACAAGCTACTTTCTTGGCAAATAACTGATTGATGGTTCACTCTTAGCATGCTTGGAAAACCACATTAATAAGATAGCCCATGCTTTTTTCCCACTCTGTAAATCTACAGATGATCTCTATTTCAGATGACTCTAAGTAGCTAAACATGAATAAAAAAGAACACCTTTCTGGCTCATCAAGGCAATTGCTCAAACTGTCATTAGCATTACCTCTCTGAAAATGCAGCACAGGATGCAGCAGGCCTTGTCTGCTGCAGAAACTAATGGCATGGAGGTACCTTTTGACAGGAGAACTAAATTTACATACTTTACATATTCAGTGAGTAAAGGAATAATTTACATTAATCAAATAAGCTATGTTTGGAGGCTTTTCCCCCCATTTGAAATGTACTTGTGCACCTTGTAGGCCTAGTCACTGACAACTATGTACTAAATGAATTAATTGAGCCAAAGCAAAAGGGGGCCTTTACCTCTTACTTAACCCTACCTGCTTTCCACAGGGCAATTGTAAATTATACCTCAGAAGATAAATAGCAAGTCATGCCTGAAAAGATGAGATGCTTTGGTTTTCATCCTCAAACCTGCTAGGCTGACTACCTGTCAGATAAGGTTGAAGCTAGGATTATGCCTTGAAAAGCTGACAAACCACAGATTTTTATCACTAAATCAAACCTGCTGGGTTTAAACTCTGTGAACTTTAATTATCTCATATTTAATTAAAAGAACTAGATTAGACCAAAAGTGGAGGGCAAGGGGAGGTTCTGGAAAAGGAGAATCAGGGAGTTGGGAGGATGAGGTGACTTCATTTTCATAAATCATATTCCTAATTCTAATAAAGCAAGGTTTACATGCAGAGGACATTCAAGGAATCAGTGGTCTGCACAATACTAGAGGTTATCTAGTCCATCCCAGAATGATAATCATCTACCTTGTTCTTAAAAATCTCTGTAGAAATTTTTTTTAAATATTAAAAAAAAACATTAAAAGATCAGTAAATAATATAAAATAGCGCATAAGCAAGCTAATGTGTGTGGTTAGCCTTTAGGGGTTGAAAGAGTTGGGACATGCAAAAGGCATCACTCCATGAGAGCATGGATAGTCAGAACAGGATTCAAGTGGGAACTATTTATATAAGGGAGAACTAATTGTACTTATGGAAGTGGAGAAGAGAAAGAAAGAGTGTTCCAGATAAGAGAGCTACTATGAACCAAGACAGAGAAATGTGAATTAGCATTGTGGGAAAGTAGGAGGAAAGCCTGTCTAAGCTGAGTCAATTGGATAAATTAATTAATTCATTCAATAGATAAGTATTGATCACTTCTGTGTCAAGCATTATGCTAAATGTTAGAGAGACTGTGATGAGTAAGACACAATTCTTGCCCTTCAATTGCTTAGCCTTGTTAGAAGGTCAAATAAGCAAACAATTACAATTACAGGATAAAATATGGGATAGGATACATACATTGAAGAGTAAATCTCTATAAAAACAACTGAGATACTTTTAAAGAAATTGTGCCAATTCTCAACATTCCATTCATTTACTTTAAACTTAAAGATCTGTGACTTAAACCTTAAAAGGAATGCAAATGCAAAATAAAAATCTTTCTGTGACCCATCCTTTGCCTGATCATTTACATGTTCAAATGTAACTGGCTTTCCTAGAGAAGTGACAAAATCATATGAACTTCCTACAAGTAATTTCCAGTGAAGAATATAATTTTAAAAGTGATTTTTTATTGGTTCCATTCACTGGAACTGGGCATTATATCTTTGGTCCTAACAATGTGCATATACCTATCTGTAAACCTTTTCAGCAGTGAGATAAATTACTGTGGAAAAGCCTGGAGTGTTTTTTCATCAGAGATCTTTAAAAAAAGGATTTATATCTACCTGCATGAGATGGCTCAGGATCAATAATGCCTACAGCACAACATGAATTTCAACTCTATGATTTGAAAACTATTAGAAGTATTCCAGTGAATATTTCTACCAAATAATCACTCATTCTTTAAAAACGAAGTGATATTACTAGTCTTATGAGACAAGAACTAAAAATTCAGCTATAATTGTTCTTACCAATAAAAGCAAAGAAAAATCTGGGCAATCTCATAAATCTTTTCCATGAGCACCTAAGTGAAAGGTAATATTGTAAGTAAATAGTATGTGGTTTGGAATTAGACTAACTGGGGTTCAGATTCTGATTCAACTATTGGCTAGCTGTGACCTCAGACAAGCTACTAAACTTCTATAATCCCCCATTTCTTCACTTGTAAACTTGAGGAAATAAAATCTAATTCTCAGGAAGGCTGTAAATATGCAATGAGATGGTGTATATGTGACATCTAACACAGTACCTAACAAACAGCACATACTCACTTAAATTCCTCCATTCTTTCTTCATTGTAAGTTTCCACTCAACTTTTTAAGGAAAAAGCCCCTGAACAGCAGGCATGAAGATGTCATTTGCAGGATGAAAGACCCAAATAAAGTGAGCGAGCACAAAAGAGGGCACAGGCTTTTGCATGTGTAACCTTTCCTCTGTGGTTATGACAGGGAGCATATCAGTAGTGCTGGTGAACAACTGAGTCTACTAGAGCAGGCACTTCTCAAACCTCCCTTTGTCCTGAATCCAGACATGCATCTGCATTATCCACTTTCATTCTGTTACTTAAAACCTATCTCAATCATTGTCCATTTCCTAGAAGAAAGGAAGAAAAAGTGGTGAGGAAAGGCAGAGGAAAACAAATTTTCCTTGATTTAATGCCTCTGCTTTCCACAGTAATTAACAAATATTCATTGCATTTTCTCAGTTTGTTTTCAAACTCATTCTCATACCCTTAAAATGCTAGAATACTAATACTGCCACTTGTTAAGGACATGTAATTTGTGCTTTTCTAGTCAGAATTAAAATGAGACTTCCTTAGTAAAAAATGTATTTGGAAGCCTCTCAGAGATACAAGCATACCCCTTTTGTGAGTAGCAGCTCTCACGGTCTGGGAGTGTTTCCTGCAGTTCTGTTCTTAATCTGAATATTTTACACACTTTGGAATTGAGTCTGTTGCATGATTTCTTTACACAGTCTTGAAATCATTATGTTGCATTATCTACTATATGTACATGCAGTAGGTTACTGCCCATTAGATGATTTGAGTGAATTAATAATAAAATCAAGTTTATATTTCTAGTTACACAGTTCACAGGATTCCCCAATATCCCAATAATAGAATACCAATTGGTAAAAAAAATCACATTTTTATGAATCATATCTGAAGAGTTGAGATTCTACAGAGGGAAGAATAAATAACCAGGAATATAGACATATATATGCACAAGCTGGAATGCATAAACCTTGTATATGCAGATAGAAAAATTTAAGGACTATAACAGTTATTTGCAGTCACTGTATTAAAATACCTAGGGTATTTCTGGGTTTTCCAAGTTAGTGATGTTCTTAAAAATGTGAATTAATTTGAATATAGTGAAATTATGTTACATCTGTTATAGATTACACACATATGTGGAATATATATGGCAAAAAACATGGCTATACTTATGGCTTTTGCTTTACATAATAGTCATTTCATTAGTGACCAGTATGCAGCTTTTAAAAAGAAATTTAGAAGACAGGGATAGACTCTAAGACATCTTTTGTATCCTGCTTAATGCCTCGTTGAATGTCCTGTACCACCTAGAAGACATATAGTGTCAAATGAATGGACCTTGGAAATACACTTTGTAAAAATAATATATATTTTCTTCCCATGTCTATATTTTCTTCCCATACATATATTTGGTCAATTGTTTTGAAGACAGTATTCAGGGGCACATAACATCCATTTTATCAGAAAGCCTTAGGCAGAAAGAAAGGGGACTTAGTAAAATACATATGATGTTGCTACTAAAAACTCTTGCCACTTGATTATTTTAAAAATTCACATTGTACAACCACCCACTCCAGCCTAAAACAGCACTTAGGTCATTTATATAGCTGATCTAGGATGATTTATCATTACATAAAAGAGAAAAAAATATTTAAAATGTATAAATAACTAGATATTATACTATACCCTAGGACACTGAGTAAGACAAAACTATAAACAGTTTATTTATAATACTGGTCTACAGTTGCACTACTATAACTTAAAATAAAAATTCCAGCAAATTAGATCACAGATAATACACGTTTTTATTTCATCAGTTATCATGCAGGTCATGATGAATGTGTCACATAATAAAGGAATGAACTGGTTATTTCAAGCAATCTTTCCAAGCTGCATTCTTACTTGTTTCTTTGGAAAGTAATAAGTTAATGAATAGGTGATACTTTCTATGATATGGATGTCCTTCACCATTAGAATCTATTGAATTCAACAATGAATGCATATTCATGAATGTGCTCTCTTCTCAAAACAGGGATTTAGACAGTCTACTCCATTAAACATAAGTTTATTTTTTCTTCCAGGTGTCAGCCAGGGAAACAATATTTTGGTCGGTAGCCTTTTCATGATGTTTGTCCTAATGGACACCACCTGGAAATAAAATCAACTGATGTTAAATGGAATAAATATTCTAAATCTCCACTCTGGGAAGGGTACTGTTAAATATAAAACAATATATACTTGAAAATATGAAAGAAATACAAGAAGTAATTTTGCCATATTTTGTTAGGCCAAGAGAGATGGGGAATGAGGTAGTAGAACCTATGTGTCTATATATATGCTAGATTTACACTAAGATTAATAAACACTTAAGCACTTTCAATGGTTTTGTCAGTGCAATGAGATACTAGGGCTAATGAATATGACACGAGTATGTATCTCCTTACAGACTTGTATACTTTGACAATCATTCTATTCTATTCAGCCTAGGTGACAACAATGATTATTAACAGCAGTGGCCATGCTTATGACAGTGGCCAAACTTCAGGGTGAAAGACTCCACAGGCAAAGATGAGCAGAGACGAGCTTTCCCAGCTGAGGTTACTCTGTACCTGTGATCTGTTAACTATCTGTAGCTACCCAACGGAATATTATAATATAGTCCAGTGTTCCACTCTCTAGAAAGAAGAGTCTCTGGTGTGCACAATTTGATAGCAGTAGGAATACAATGTGGAAAAATTTTAAGTGGGAAAATTTTGCTTCTGTTTTTTTTTTTTTAAGTTTTCCTCTGAAAGCTTGGTTTGATTGACAGTTCTTACAGACTGACCTAATGAACCTTCAGCCTGGGAGCCTTCACACATTCCCTGATAAGCAGGGAACCAAGTTTTACTATAGGCATCATCCCTAAGCTTCAGTGATCTGACTTAAGTGGCACAGCCTCCAAAGACCACTGCAAACATTCATTGCAGGACAATCTCAGCAGGAATGTTGTCAAAGTGATGTTTCAGCTTTTATAGTCCCTCTGTAAATCAGCACAAATAACATTGTTTCAAGTCAAGATTGCACATCTAATTGTGTATCCCCAGAAATATACATGGTTTTCACTAGGATTTTCCAATGAGGTAAATTATTGTATATGGAAAAAAATGTACATACACAGTTTATATGCAAAGTATCTGTTTATTCTCCTATAGACTAAAATATATTTTAAAAGATTTTTTTAATCAAGTGTTTATCTTATGGTTATTTTATTTGTTTCTTCCTAAACCATTAGAACCAGTTGATAAGTGCATAATGGGAGGATGAGGCATGAGGACAGGATAGGAATGAGTCAGGATTCTTATTAATGCCAAAGAACATGTCCTGTACAAAGCAAGTCCCTGGGTCACTTTTAGAAGATGGTTCTACATTGTATTTAGGTCTTAATGTATGATTCCATAGGAAAAGTATAAAAGCTAGTTTATTAGAAAGAGGGAAAACTTGTGGATTCATTTAAAATCTTTTTACAATAGAGTACTTGGTGCCTTGCTTTGGGATTAAATGAGGACCATGTTAGCATGTGGAAGCTGTAGTTAACATTCCAAACTTCAAAAACCACTTTTATGATGGACTTCTCATATCTTATATTTCTCAAAATAAGAAAAATATTTATTGCTCTAAATCTGAGAAAAAGGGTGTGTTCATCAGATTGCACTGCTTATGCAGAATTTTAATTTAAGATGTAAATTGTCTTTCATTCCTTTTAGAATCTAGAATGACTAATCCAGATGGACTAATTCTCTTTAAAAAAAAAGCAACCACAGAAATTAGGATATTTTAATACACAGGAGAAGAGAAAAAGTATATGCACTTTTATCAAATTACATCTTTAATAAAGCATATTTAATCTAATGATTTTGAACGTATCAGCAAGTACACATACAAACATGGGATGAAGATGTAGATCAATGGTGCAACGCTGGCTAGCATGCACCAGGCCTTGGGTTCAATCCTCAGCACTGCAAGAAGGAAAAGTACAAGCAAGCACACTCACACACAAATTCAAGCTCAACCCGTACTACAATAATACAACATCTAAATAGCAACAGGAAACCAGGCAAGCACCAACAATTTGGTAAATCTGTTTCACTCACCTTCAACTGTATCTTCTGGGGTTTTCCCTGATTCCTTGCTTTTGCAGAAGGATGGTTATAAACAAAATAAAACAACAACAACAACAACAACAAAAAACAAACAAACAAACAAACAAAAAAAAAAAAAACAGAAGCAACAACAAGGAACAAAGATTAATTAATTTGGCTGGTTCAGAAGGAGATCTGTGGCAAGGGGTTCTTCCCATTCTTCTAAAGTCTCTAAATTCATTTGCTTACTTTTAGGCACTTCATATTTTTTATATGTGGGCATAAGAGAAGTATACTGATCTTGGGTCACAGTAGTTGAAATAGATGGAATTGTTTTTCTTTTCTATAATTCAGGAGAAAGTCTGACTAATTTATTTTTTTAAATCTTCTACTTGGCTAACTCTACATTTAGCTCAATATTTGTATTTTGCATGATTCAAACCTTTTTGCTACTGTGAGCAATTTTTAAACAACCTTAGTAAGCTAGGTATGTCTTTTACAATGGAGTTGCTTTGGGGAGTTACAGAACCAATTCAATGATTCTATCACTGCATGAAATATTTGTGAATCACTTCTTTGGGATACCTTTGCAGTTTGCTTCATATTCTTTCTTTTTTTAGTTGTGAATGGACACAATACCTTTATTTAATTGATTAATTTATTTTGATGTGGTGCTGAGGCTCAAACTCAGTGCCTCATACTTCCGAGGCAAGGGTTCTAATACTAAGCCACAATCCCAGCCCCTCTTATTCTTTTCTTTTTCTTTTTTTTTTTTGACTTTTTAGTTATACATAACAGTAGAATATATTTTGACATATCATACATACATGGAGTATATTGTCCTATTCTTGTGGTTGTACATCATGTGGAGTTACACTAGTCATGTATTCATATATGAATATGGGAAAGTTGTGTATGATTAATTCTACTATCTTTCCCATTCTCATTCCCCCTCCCTTCTCCCCATTCCCCCCTGTACAATATGGTGGACCTCCACTCCCCACTCTGCCCTTTGTGAGTCAGCATCTGCATATCAGAGAGAATATTTGGCCTTTGGTTTTTTGGGATTAACTTATTTCACTTAGCATGATAGTCTCCAGAGCCATCTATTTACCAGCAAATGACATAAATCATTCTTCTTTATGGTCAAGTAATACTCCATTGTGCACATATATCACATCTATTATAATGGATATAATATAATATCCATTCATCTATTATAAGGCACCTAGGATTGTTCCATAGTTTAGCTATTGTGAATTGAGCTGCTATGAACATTGATGTGTCCGCTTCATATTCTTTGGATTAGTTCCAGTGACAGTTAATCTTTGACCTGTCATAGATCCAAGTATTGGGAAACATAAAACTATTTCAAAGCCAAATATGATAAATAAGCTGGGCAATTAACCTGTGAAATACTGTTTCGTTAAACAGTAGATGTAACTCTAAACACAGGAAACCATACTGGATTTCTTCTCTACTCAAATTGAAGGTATTTTAGAATATTTATTTGGACAAATTCTGGTTAGTTTGGTAAAAAAAAATTGATTATATGCAGTAAAATACAGATAAATGCATAAACATGTGTGTATGTGCATGTCTGCATATAAGTATGTGTGAATTCCAAAGTAGAACAAGATAGTGAACATATTTGGAAATGGAGGCCCAACACCTAATATCATTCTAATACTTGGTACACAGCAATTAAAATATTATCTGTGTACACAAAATGATGATCTATTTTGAAATATGTATTATGTTTTAAAACAGTATTAAGAGTGTTAAGAGTATGTGACCTTATTCTTGCCCTGGCTAAGTGGATACAGATTTGACACCTGACCAAATGGGACCAACTCCTCAGGCTGAACTGGGACAGTCAGAATCTGTCACAATAATTTGAACTCAGAGAAATCAATATTACATACAGATAGGGACTTGAAGTAAGGGTCATACTGAATCACAGCTATGGCAGCCATGTTCAAATACAGGAAACCCATTGAGAAAAAGAAGAATCAGAGATAAGACCATGGAAGGACAGAGAAAGCAACTTGTATTTTTAACTTTCAAAATTTGGTTCCAATCTAAGACACTTTATGGTCTGACTTTTGTTTCTTATCCTTAGATAATCAAAAGGTTGTCTGTTATATCACTGAATACATCCTCCTTCACTAACTTGTGTTGAATCTTCCTACTCATTTGAGTAGATTTCTATTCCTTGTAACCATACAAGCCTTAGGACAATGAAATTTGAAAATAATAAACTCTTCATGGAATGGCCAGAGAGATTAAGTGATTCACTCAGACTCATCCATATAGTGTTGGGTCAAGGACTAGAAACCAGATCTTCTAACTCAACACACAGCACTTATAAGTAGAAGGCGCAGGTTCCAAGCACAGACGCTGAATATATATGATGACATTGGAAATGTTACTTAACTTCTCCTTGCCTTGGTTTCCTCCACAGCAATAATACTTAACCTATCTAATAAAGTTGTTATGAGAAATAAAGTAGTTCCATAAAACACAAATAGTGATAGCTGACTGACTAGGGGAGGAAAGAGGGGAGCCATCTTAGGCTCATTAATGACATGGGGTTGTACAAAAGAACAAAAAAGGAGCCAAATAACATTTCTCTCACAGAAATATGGAATTGGGACTCAAGAGTCCTTGTCAGAAGGTAGAAGGGACAGTAAAGTGTCACCTCAGGCACTAGCTGAAAGGCCTGTGAACTCCTGCTGTGAAGGACCCCAGAGTCACCTTGCATAAATAGTAAAGATTCTATTTTCAGGGATCTAGGTCTAGATGTATGATACTTTCTGCTCTGCATTCCCTTGAGCCTCTCTCTGTATCTCTTCCATAAACACTCAATTTAAGTAGCTTTTTGTCCTTTGCAATCAGAAGAAGCTTAATTAAGTAAAATGTTTATTAATATTACCTTAACTTTTAGTATGAAAATGAAAAGTAATTACATATACAGGGCATAGACGGTAGGGGATGTCCCGGGCTTCCCACCTCAAACATATTTTCCTAGTGTTCTCAACCTTGTTTTCTAGCACTGTCAACACAAAAGTCTCATGTCTCTCTTTCTTGGTAAAAGTGCTTTATCACCATCTTAACACCAGGAATTAAATGGCACAGGTCTTAAGAACGAGTAATTAATCATTCTATATCCATTTAGCATCATTGGATTCATTTTGTTTAACATGATAGATAATAGTTTAAGCCAACATTCTTCCAATTAAAATGTGAAAATGTTCTTTACTGAGGTCCTTTACCCTTACAAGGCTAACCAAACTCTAGAGCATATTCTATAATTAGCATCCTGAAAACATTTTTTTAAATTGCAAAACAGCAACCTGAGCACAAACTAGAAGAAAAATAAGACTACTGCAAATTGTAAACAACTTCAGATGATTTACAGGAAAGGAATTCTACAAAGCTTCCTTAATGGTAGGATATAAACAGTTTTTAGTGCTATTTAGTTAAATGATAATTATAAAACTCATTGAACTGAATGAGAATTAGGATTGTCAGACAAATGCTTGTAAGGGGTTAATTAATTCATATGAACCACACAGCTCAGCTGAAAATGGGCTCATTATTTTAAGCCACCAACGTTGCCTGCCTCTTAGTATTGTCCTCCTTCCTCCATCTGATTCACCTTATTTCACCCCCACCTCTAGTAGCAAATGTCAGGAGACACAAATATTTAAAAGGAAATGTGAGCTAAAGGCATTTTGCAAGGGTACATCAGGGGTACAAATATGTCTGCTGGAATACTGAAATGGAAAGATCATTTATTAGTACACCATGGTTCATAACATCCCAAAGGGTTCAATATTTTCATTATGCACACAAACATACCCCCTCCTCCTTTTCAAATGCCTCATTACAGCTAAGCCTGGAGCTTTTTTCTTAAAAAGCTTTCCTCTGAAATTATTAATAATATGAAGTTCCCTACAGGCCAAGGGTATTATTACAGTTAAAATGCATCAATATGTATATATACTTATATACTCTCTTTTATGCTATTTTAAATAACAAAGTATTTAGTGGGAACAGTAAAGAATTTATAAGCTATATACAGAAAAGCCTAGAGGAAGATGGCAATATCCCAGACTCTAAGGAAACGGCTCTTGAAGCTTATTAGGAGGGTGTAGGAGACTGTAATAGGATTATGAGTTTTGGTTTAGCCTGTCCATCATTTCAAAATCCCCATAACTAAAGGGAATATCTTCATAGGGGTCTGCGTTTAATATTGAAGCTGCTTTATTTAATTCTTCCTATTTTATAATGCTGAGTGCTAATTAGTTCCATCCACTTTCTTCATGCTTGTCAATAAGGCAACTTGGAAGCCAAGAACCTGCTGAATTATGGATTAACCAGTTCTGTAACAGCATATTCAAGCAACCTAGTTAGCTACTCTAAAGTGTAATGGTATTACAGGCAAAGGGAGGCATAAAACACTCTTTTGTTATCTTCTGCTTAAGAGCAGAAAAGTCCTCCCAACAAGTAAACTGTTTATTTTCGATGTGTTAATGAACATTTTAAATACATAAATCTAAAATAAATAACATTTACTTTTCAGTGTGAATCTCTATTAAATTAAAAATATCCATATCTGCTACAAAAATTACAAACGAGTTTCCTTCCTTCCTTCCTTCCTTCCTTCCTTCCTTCCTTCCTTCCTTCCTTCCCTCCCTCCCTCCTTCCTTCCTTTTTGAATGCAGAAAAAAATTAAAGGCAGGAAGATTGAGATATTGAGACTAAATGGCATGAGTTTCCCTATCAGTTTCCCTTTTAGTGATCTTACATTCCAACCTCCCTCCGCCTATTCATCACTTTCCAACCCTGGTATTTCAACGGATTTCTTTCTTCTTCAGTTTGGCTCTAGAATCAGTCCTTTAAAGTCATAAATTCTGGAATTGGAGTGTTAGAGACAAATTGAGGTAACTCTCCCATTTCACAAGTGAATGTGAGATACAAAGGTAAATGACCTATCTGAGGTCATATAAACTAGATGACAATAGAGTTGGGAAATGGATCCAAGTCTCCCAACTCCCTGTTCAATGCTCCTTCACTTTTATTTTATCACAGTCTTACCACTCATCCATGCCCAGACTCACTGCCCTCACCAGGCTGATAGGCTACCACTCCAAAAGTCTGGGATCCCCCTCCTGACACATTAATGTTCTTAGATCAAGAACTGACACAACTTGCCTGTGCCTATTGTGTGTTCTCTGGCTTATTCCTCAAGTATTTCCAAACTTCCTCTGCTGCCACAGGCTTCCACTCCTAAATTCCTTTCCCCATTCATTTTTTTAGTTGTCAATGGACCCTCATTTTACTTATTTATATTCAGTGATGAGAATTGAACCCAATGCCTCACACATGCTAGCTCTACCACTGAGCTACAACCCAGCCCCTTTCCTCATTCTTAAAAGATGATCTTAATATTTACCCTGTAAGAATGAGTCTATCATTGAAGTTTTAGCATCTGCCTTCACCTAGACACTGATAATCTATCCTAGTCATCTCTGGGGTAGAAATTGTTCTCCTTTTCTCCTCTCTCAAAGGTTAATGTTTCTACAATTATTCTCTCCTCTATTAGCACCTTCAATCTCTCACTCTTTACTGCTGCCTTATTGAAAACCTAAACTAATAAACTTAATTAAAAATGATAACAGTAATAACATCTGGTGAGTGCATACAAAATACTTATTGTATGCTAGGCACCATTTTAGCTACATCATGGGCATTTACTCATTTAGTCCTCAAAATAACTCTATGAGGTAGCATTATGGTTTGTATGAGCTTCCCTCAAAGGTAAATGGGTTAAAGGATTGGCTCAAAGGGTGATGCAATGGGAGGTAGTGGGACCTTTAGAAGCTGGTGGAAGGTTCTTAGGTCACTTAGGGCATGTCTTTGAAGGGGATCGTGAGACCCTAGCCCATCATGTCTCTTCAGTTTCCTGAGTTATGGGATGAATAGTTTACTCTGCCACATGCTCTTGCCATAATATGCTGTTTTCACCAAAGGCCCAAAGCTCTGGGGCCTCTTGGACCAGAATCTCCTGAGCCATGAGCCAAAATAAACCTTTTTAGTTCTTGTTACAAACTAGAAAATATAGGTAGTGCATAATCAGAAAAATGTGAACACTGACTAAAAATCTTTTATTTAATAACTTGGTGATAGGTAAGTTATGATAATAGTATTTGGTTATGCTAGAAATAATTATCATTGTTTTGTGGATATCTATAGAGATATTTACACATTTAAAAATGTTATGGTCTGAGATGTGCTTCAAAATATCCAAGGATTGGGTTAACAATGATCACAAATTGGTCATTGTTGAAGCTGGGTGATTTGTTCATGGGGTTCCTTATAATATTCTATTTTATATGTACTTCAAAATTTCAAAATACAAAAGGGAAAAAGAATCACTGACTGTTCACTGGGGCCCCATATCAGAAGCATGAAGCAATTCCAACCAAGCCACACAATTAAGAGCAGCACAATCCCAATAACAACCTAAGGTTCATTTATAGATGTAAGTGCATACAAATTCATACATCACACATACATATAGATATACACATATCTTATTTCTTATTTCTTGGTGTAGCCATGTCTTTGCTCTTAAGTTAGATGCAGGATAGTAGGTTGGGGATAATTTTTGTTAATTTATTGTTTGGTTTATTTATCACAGATATTTATTTTCTAAGTATAAGGACGACCTGAGCATTTCTATAGAAAGAAGACATCTATTTAAAGAAAAACATTAAGAAGAAAAAGAGCATGATTCTGAAGGATGTAGGAGGAGTGAGGTCATCAGGGGGACAAAGTTTGTCACAAGAAGGAACACTGGGGGGAAAATGAATGAAGATCCATATGATCATTTACTGACACTGATGGGTCTTGAAGACATTAAAGAAAATCTGGGACAACTACCAAAGCATATGACTCAGTGAAAAGTGAATAAGGACAAGGCTAAGTTGTGATGATGATGCAAGTAATGCTACCATTGCAGCACATATGTGAAAGATAAAGACACTGAGAATTGTCCACAAGGGCAATGGATTCATTTTGCATTTATATTGTCTGTTGTCATTTTTTTCAATTTATATTTTTAAACAGAGAGGAGTGAGTAGCAACTGTGTTTCAACTGTAATATTTCTAACAAGGAAATATGATTATAAATATTATATTCTTTATGCTGTATATATTTTCTCAGGAAACTTGCCCAATAGCTTGAATAATTTATAATTTGATTTTAATACTTTGTAATAGATTGGAAACATGTAAATATTTCTTCTCTTTCTGTGTGAAATTCTGGAAAAATCAAGGGTCGGCCAACAAAGGCATCAAACAGTAAAACCTCACATTTCAGAAAAGAAGGTATATTTTAACAGATATTCCTGCTATTTACAAAAGAATAAAGATGATCAGTTAAATGTATGTTTCCATGCCCATCTGATAATAATGCCTCAACAAATAGCTATAAACACTTAGGAGAGGAAGCTTAGATATAATAATATTGCATAATTTAATAGGACAAATAGCTACAGGGTAATAACATTTTAAAATAGAAAAACCTAAAATAAGATTTCTGCTATCCCCAAAGCTCAGACAATGAGTCAATCTGGATTACTGAGGGCTTATACATCACAAGAAGCAACGTTTTTTCTTTCTTAGGCATTTTGTACAGAAATGTTTTGCAGATATAATATACGCTTTGCTGCCTTCATAAAGAGAATCCATTGAAAATACATTTTTGCTGATTCACATAATTATTGTGATCATCAAGTACTGTGTTGTGCTCTCAAGATCCATAGGGCATAATGGGGTGTGTCTTTCTTTTTCTCTAAATAGACCCAAACTGCTCTATACTTCAGGCTCTTTCTTATTTTAAGCATTTATTTTAAAATATTATTTAAATTATTCTAGTAATATGATCAGCACATGGCCACTGAAAAATACTGTAAGAGGTAAGTAAGAAAGAAAAATAACCCACAACACCATGGCATAGCCACAGATTGTTAATATTTTGGTATTATTTCATGCCTGTTTTTGTAAGAAATTGTATACATATATTTCAGAAATTTAAGATCAGTTATGAACAGTTTTGTATCCTATATTTTTTAAAGATATTGTCCACTTTGATAAGTTCATCTCTTCCACTGCAGTCAGGAAATTAGCTATCACTTCTTAGTATTGCCATTGAGTCTTAAAATATCTCTACCTTCCAATATTGTATGCTCTTTCTCATTTGTAGGTGGGTGAAAAAAAAAGAGAAAATCAAATTTTATAGAACTGTGTATAACTTAAAAGTAAACAGATTTTGAGTGAGGGCCTCAGAAGGCTGTTTTCTGATGAAATTCTACATGCTGTTGCTTAAGGATTTGATCAGATTCCTGTTGCCTGTTAAGGGATATTTTTGTTTTTGCTTACTTTCAGGTTTGTGGCCATATTTCGAAAAGATAAATGGCATTTCCAAGCAGGTAGAGTTGCTGGAATAGCTGGATTTCAGAGAGGTGAAGTGTTGCTGGCATGCAATGTGAAATAATATTATAAATTTGGTGCATGAATATTACCTGGCATCTTTGTCACACACATACCCCTACACAGACACAAAAGACCCTCATTTAAACTTATATTTGCTGAATAAGCAGCAGTCATCTTGTTATCTCTCTTCAGAAGAACTAATCACTTTCATTTTGGCATTCTCACACTACTGTGTACTTGCTACAATATTACCCTTATCATGGTGTATTATGCTAGGATGAATCACATGATATGAATGCTTTTATAGGTGAAAAATCTACAATTTCATATGGCTCAACCTAACAGTTTATTGTGGCACTCTTTCCCAAACTAACTAGTGCATTCCTTTGGAGTAAGGTACATCTTCCTACTCTTAGGGTCTGACTATACTAAATATTTTTAACTATTTACTTAAAGATGTAAATATAATTTTTGAAATAAGCATATATAATATATTCACAGTTAGAATGTGCATATACATGAATTTAGCATATCTATTCACATTCCTTAATAATAATTTTGTCCTACCATTCTAGATGTGGAATACTTACAAAAACTTAAATTGTGCAACAAATATACCACTTATGCTAACTTTGAAATAATCATTATGGTTGTAGAGATATATTATTTTGAGAAAAGTAATAGATGAATGATTAAAGTATTTGGAAATACTTTTAAATTCATTGTGAAAATGGCATATACTTTGCTGTGAAAGTTTTCTATCAAATCAACTGAGTCAAATGTATGAAAGATGATATATCATGAGCTTTGTAATGTTTTGAACAACCAATAAAAAATGTTCAACTGAACAAAATATTACATATATACCTGGTATGTAATATAAGAAATGTATTCATGAAAGGATTTCCTAGAACTAGGTTGCCATTTTATTTCAAAGAATACACTGCAGTTCAAATTATCAATGGTGGAAAAATAGCTATCCTATAAATAGGACAATGGGAAAATGTATACTGCATAGTAATGTGCACCACACTGTCGAGTGGTTCTGGGCCACAGAAATGATGCCCACCTGCCCTTGTTATTATCTATATTTTTGTTCTCATTGATAATAAAAGAAATATAAGGTGCAGATTATTATTATGATTTCTAACTCATTTTAATGTACCTGTGTCATTGAAATATTTGCAGAATTGAAAACTTGGGACTTAATTGGATTATTTTTGTGAAAATGCTTTCAAAATTAAGTGAAAATATAGGATGCACAACTGTGTATATAGTATAATATGAACTATGTAAAATTCATACAACTACAAGGTAGAAGAAAATAAGCCAACATGTTAATAGTCAATGCTTCTGGATATTGAAATTGTAGATATTTTTAATTGTCCTTATAGTTTAAAAGTTTAAATTTTCTAGAGTAAGTATGCATTATCTTTTATAACACAAAATATCATAGAAGAGAAAAACTACATGATAATAATACATTTCAAATCATTTTGTCAAAGAAAAAGGGAAGATAAAAGGGACATGTAGTTGATAAAATAGAGCATACATTTATTTACATAATTTATTCATTCACACAACCAATCTTTTCTGAGGATGTACTATGTCCTGTTTATGCCCCAGGTACATAAAGTCTTAGACATTACTTATCATTTGGGTGATTCAGAAAACTTCAGAAGTCCATTTTCATTATGTTTTGTATTTTAGCTCTGAGAAAATGAAATCAAACTATCATTTTAGTCAGACTATTCTGTCATTGACCATTTTGTAAAACTATGAGTATTTCTCTTTATGTGGCATAATTCCTTTTCACAGTCATATTCATCACCATCAAAATCAAATATAAAAAGAGAAAAATAACTTTTGGCATGTGAGAATAAGAATCCACTCTGAATCATTACTCAGGATGGCCTAACTTTAGATGAATTCAGCAGGAAATCCCAGTATCACTTTTTTGTAGCATGCTGAATTTGTCATTTGAAGACAATCCCTAGATGCTGATAGCTTCTGTTCATAGATTTCATGAAAGCAAATGGAAAGCTAAAATATTAATGTGTATTTCTGCTTCCAACAGACCTATGATGGCTATGAACCTTCTAATTACAAGATTTAAAAATGCATTTGTCTTTAATAATGGACATATATCAGAATAACATGAAAATCTTCATGGAGATACTAGTAGAAGTATGAACAAGCTATCTTTTCAGAATGCATAGTCAATTATATTAGTTTCTTTTCTAAAGAAAGATATATTAATTTTGTAGTCTACTTCTAACTAAAACAATTGAAGCTTCAGCCTATCGAAGCAAAATGTTTGGTGGGATATTTTTAATTTTGTTCTTAAATTGAAAATTAATCAGAGGAAAAAATTACTAAGCTCCTGGAGTTTTCTGTCCTTGATTCAAAATAATCTTTCTTTCAAAACTTTCACTGCAATAACATAGGCTAGCCAGGAGAATAAAGCATTACACAGATTATAGATATAGTCAAAAACAAACAAAAAAGAAGAAGAAAGAAAGATTGAACAGGAAGGCCAGGTACTGGCAATAATTCCATTGCTTTGTAAACTTGTAATAGCAGAAGCAGTAGGTTTAATTATAATTAGTTGGAACCTGAAGCATAGGGAGAGTGATATTTTTAAATAAAATTTATTCTAATTGTTCAACTTCAAAAATATAAGATTTATTATATATTGAAAGATTCTGGTAGACAATGCAACTGGAAATGCAATATATTTACTGCTATTAATTAAATACTTCATAAATTCTGGCTTACATTTTAATTGTTCATTATCTTAATCAATTATAGATATAAATGGAACTAATAATATTTTACCTATATTTATGTAGGTAAAACAATTATAAAGCAAAACTTATCAGGCATCACATTTTCTTAATCATCAAAATTATATTTGCATTTTATCCAAAAGTGCCAGTTTGAATACGAGAAGATCTCTACACTTGAAACAGTGCTTCCGTTTCTAACATAATGACAGTTCAGAAGTTGAGAGCCAAATTTCCTCACAACTTCATTCAAGAAGAGACAAACAAGGGGCTGGGGATGTGGCTCAAGTGGTAGCATGCTCGCCTGGCAAGTGTGCAGCCCGGGTTCGATCCTCAGCACCACATACAAACAAAGATGTTGTGTCTGCCGAAAACTAAAAAAATAAATAATATTAAAATTTATTCTCTCTCTCTCTCTCTCTCTCTCTCTCTCTCTCTCTCTCTCTCTCTCTTTCTCTCTCTCTCTCTCTGTCTCTCTCTCTCAAAAAAAAAAAAGAGACAAATAAATAACCCAATCAACAAATGGGCCAAGGACCTGAACAGACACTTCTCAGAAGAGGACATACAATCAATCAAAAAATATATGAAAAAATGCTCACCATCTGTAGCAATCAGTGAAATGCAAATCAAAACCACCCTAAGATACCATCTCACTCCAGTAAGATTGGCAGCCATTATGAAGTCAAACAACAACAAGTGCTGGCGAGGATGTGGGGAAAAGGGTACACTTGTACATTGCTGGTGGGACTGCAAATTGGTGCAGCCAATTAGGAAAGCAGTATGGAGATTCCTTGGAAAGCTGGGAATGGAACCACCATTTGACCTAGCTATTCTTCTTCTCGGACTATAGCCAAAAGACCTAAAAACAGCATAGTACAGGGACACAGCCACATCAATGTTTATAGCAGTACAATTCACAATAGCTAGACTGTGGAGCCAACCTAGATGCCCTTCAATAGACGAATGGATAAAAAAAATGTGGTATATAAAAAATGGAATATTACTCAGCACTAAAAAAATAATAAGATCATGGCATTTGCAGGGAAATGGATGGCATTAGAGCAGATTATGCTAAGTGAAGTTAGCCAATCCCCTCCCCCCAAAAAAACAAATGCTGAATGTATTCTCTGATATAAGGGGGGTGACTCAAAATGGGGAAGAGAGGAAGAGCATGGGAAGAAGATTACCTCTACATAGGGAAGAGGGGTGGGAGGGAAAGGGAGGGAGAAAGGGAATTGCATGGATGGTGGAATGAGACCCTCATTGTTATACAAAATACATGTATGAAGATGTGGGGGGAAAAAAGAATAGCATTACCCTAGATTAGGTAGAGAGAAGTGATGGGAGGGGAGGGGAGGGGAGGGGGTGGGGAGATAGGAAGGATAGTAGAATGAAACAAACATTATTATTACTGTGTGTATATATGTGACTGTATGACCAATGTGATTCTGCAACCTGTATACTCAGAAAAATTAGATATTATATCCCATCTGATTCAAATGTATGATATGTCAAGGTCATTGTACTGTCATGTGTAACTATTAAAAAAAAAGAAAAAAGAAGAGACAGATAATGTAGGTACACAAAGAATTACACAGAGCCTTCTGAGTTACTATAAAACATCTAGATTTTGTCCTAGTAGTAATAGGTAGCTGCTGAAGGATTTAACTGCATTGATTAGTATAGAAATGATATTTAAATACTATTATGATTTGAATATGATGTATCTCTCAAAAAGCTCCTCTTAATGTAGGAATGTTCAGAGGTGGAATGATTAGATTATTATGACCTAATCTGTGGATTAATCCATTTGGTAGATTAATAATTTGAAATCACTACTGTACTGGGTGGTAATTGTAGGCTGGGGTTTGACTGGAAGAGATAAGTCACTGGGGGTTGTGCCTTACACCTGATAGTTTATGCTATATTCCTATTTCTCAGCTTCCCAACTACCATGAGATTAACAGCTTTTTCCTGACATGCCCTTCTGCCATGATGTTCTACCTCATCTTGGGCCCAGAGCAGTGGAGTCAGCTGACCCTGGACTAAACCTCTGGAAATCATGAACCAACATAAACCTTTTCTACTTCAAGTTGTTTCTGTCAGTTATTTTGGCTACAGCAACAAAACACTGGATAACAAAAACACTTTAAAACTGTTTGACTTTAAAGTAAATATATTTTAAAAGGTTGGAAGAAGTTTCATTGTCACCATCTCACTTTATTTTCACAGTCACTATGGGAAATAAGCACACGTATTCTCATTTGTGATTGACATTGGGGTTAACTTATTAAAGTATGGAAAATGTGCTATCAATATGAAGATTTTCAAAGTTTCATTGACTAAACTTAATCTTTTTTTTGGAGGGTAGGGGTGGAGAGTTGGGTATATTAACAATGGCAGATTTTCTAGAGGATTTTAGTTTTTTTCCTCAATTACAAATCTTCCCTTCTTCCTTTTAAAAAAGTACAGACCATTGTGTAGGAGAATTATCCTGTGACTTAAAGCTGTCACTCAAAATGGGCAGTACATCTTAATGAAAGGTGCTAATTGCATTACTATTCTGTGCTACCATAGAAAAACATAGCATGTAGGTATTTTAATAAAAGATACAGGCTATAATTATAGCAGTTCAGTAAATTGTGGGACTTAAGAGTTCTCAGATTCTCCTGGGAAATGAAAAGAGAAAGAAAAGAGTCAATGCAATTGAAGGGATCAGGGCAGGCGTCATGGGGAGGTGAGGAAAGCAAAAGGAGAAAGCCTATGACCTAAAACAGTCTAAGGAGAGAATGGGGAAAATAGGAGAATGGAACCTACTGCTCTTAACAAACACCAAAGGAGCTACATACATGCACACACAATATAGATCCTTTTACCAAGTCCAATTTTCAAAGAGGCTTTTATAATTACAATGCACCCCACCCCATATTTTAAAGAAACAAACCAAGCTTATGATTTGAAAGCCATTTTATCAAGGATATTGAAGGTTAGAGATTGTATACATATAAACTTAAAGCATGAACCAATGCCCCTTAGGTTTGAAACACTCTGAAAACTGAGCTATAACATGGTTTTATAGTAACTTCTTTGAGTTTTACTTCTTGATATCCATGTGTAACTTCCATTAACATTAAAGTGCAGATTTATATGTGTTCACCAGTGGGCGTGTTTATCTTTTATTGAAATAAAAGGTTCCAATAGCCACCATTTATTTTAAGAGAATGTAGAAATTGAAGAATAGCATAAAAGTCTTTTTTATTTTAAAAGCCTAATGTTTATTTACTACTCTTCATTGAGATGCCACAGCACTCAAGAAACTTGAACTGATATTCACACAATACATAATAATCACTTGATGCACTAAAAAAAAGGCAGCTGTTTCTTAGGCTAATCCATGCTACATAATACCGAGGACAGTACATGATAAACACCATAGCCAATTGAAATTGCATAAGCAATTTTAGAAAGTACAATAAAAGACATACAGCATCATTCAATGATAAGTGTTTTCATAAGCAATGGTGAGAGGTGCTAACCCAGGACACAATGGGACCCTCTAAAGGGCACCATGGTGGGGCTCATTCAGATACAGGTCCCTCCATTACCCTTTGTTCTTTTAGCTACAGCTCTCACTCCTTGTTTGTCATTTGAGTGGGGATTTAGTCAGATGAAATTCCTTAGGATTATAATAGGAATTGTTTTGTTAAAAGCCTGGTAACCAATTGAAAATACTAACCTCCTTCCCCCACCACTCCCCAACAATCTTTCTTTTGAATGACCATCAATTGTTTCAGAAAATAAAATATACCAATATTGTATAAAGTTGTTTACCTGCTAGTTACCAGGAAGTATTATTAAGTTTTATTGCTTTAATTACAAAAATAATAAAATAAAATTCATATGCAATAAAAACAGATTATGCAACAAATACCTGTTTTCAAATTGCCTTGGGAGTGTTTATGGAGTGGTTTGGCCTAAGCAATTACTAAAACCAGATTTGAATGCTATTATAAATAGGAATAGGCTTTCCTTACATAACCGGTATTTATATTTATCAATAAAAGCTGAGACTTAAAGCTTGCAGTAATAACTTTGTGGGGAAAGCAGGGCAAATTTATTATCTGTGATCCCTTCTTTATCTCTCCCTATTACATCTGGGACAACTCTGTAGTACTTAGGTGATATGACTAAATCTTATTAGTAGAGGGTTTTTCTATTTTATTTTTTTTTAATTTTTTATTGTGGGTTGTTCAAAACATTACAAATTTCTTGACATATCATATTCCACACTTTGATTCAAGTGGGTTATGAACTCCCACCTTCACCCCATACACAGATTGCAGAATCACATCAGTTACACATCCATTGATTTACAAATTGCCATACTAGTGTCTATTGTGCTCTGCTGCCTTTCCCATCCTCCACCCTCCCCCCTCCCCACCTCTCCCCTCCCCTCCCCTCCTCTCTCTCTTGCATGGTAATGGAAGGAGACCCTCAGGGTTATACAGTGGAGGAGGTAGAGAGAGAGGGTTTTTCTATTTTAAGCACAAATCTGGCATTAAAAAAAATCCCAAAGTAAAAAAAAATTAACATAGCAAATGTCAGGAAATTAAGCAAATTAAAAGATACTGTCAATAGCACACACCACTGTCAAAGGACTAATATCCCCAGTTAAATAGTACCAGGAATGGGTAGTAGTTTTGAAAGTAGATACCAAGGCAAGAGAGACATTTAATATCAAAGCACAAAAGATATTTAGAATACAATAGCCATTATATTAAGCCATCAGTTCTTTGATTATTCTTTTATCATTTGTATAGCTGACAAAAATGGGTACAAATAACAGTAAAAATCTGTGAGGTTTTCATATTATCAGTTTGTATTGGTGCTAACTATGAATTATAACAAGCAGTACCATAAGTAAGATGAATTTCTAGCTTAATCTAAATACATATTTCAAAGTTAACTTATTTTAAAAAGTATAAACTACAAAATTGTTGATGATATTTAGCATTTTCAAAACAGACTTATTTCTTGTTATTTTAAAACTTTCTCCTTCTATCATTGTTTACATGGCAGGTAGTCAGTATTACAAATTACTCATGTGGAATTATATTGAAATTAGCCTAAAAGAATCATAAATGTGGAAAAAATAATTTTTAACCTCATGTTAGTTTAAAAAAGAAAAACATTTATATGATAATTCCCTTGTTCTTCTGATGCAGAATCTTGACATTATTAAAGGAGTTAGAACACTTTGGAGTAAACATTTAATTCCTCAATTTAATAATGTAGATGTGGTTCAGTATAATCTAAAATTAATTTGAAGCTAGTGAAAAAGAAGTATTATTCTACTATGTCTATTTTGTTCCCTCTTATTCAAATATCACAAGTGGTAGTAGCTTCCAGAACAGTATGCACAAAAGATTCAAATTAGATGTCAAAGTTGAATAAGTCAAGTTTGTCTATTATTTGAATGGGATTTAACTAATTTTTTTCTATTAACTACTTTATAGAAAATAATTTTTCTCTTAATAAAACTAACAGCTCTGTAAAATAAACTTCAAAAGTGGTGACAATTTCATAAGCAGTGTGATATTAAAATTGAAAACAAAGAAAATAACAAGTATGTTGGGAAAATTTAGAAGAATCATATAAAGAACATGTTTTGGAGAGGTAAGGATAAATAAGTCAAGTCTTAGCCAAGTCCTGTCTTTCTCTGCACCAAAAAACAAGACAAATAAAAAAATTAAAATGAAAAAAATCTCTTTTATTTATTTGGCCACAAAGCTGCAATACAAAATGCAAAAGTGGTTTGTTTTCAATTTAGCTGCATTTTTTGATGTTTTACTGCCTGTGGAGTTTTTTCCCTGGAGTACATCCACATTTAAAGAACTACATGTAGAGATGACAGTAGAACCCCTGCTTTGGGTTGGTTTTCTAATAGCCGGGTTGATTTGCAATCATTCATTTATACTCTTTTGCCCACTCTCCATTATTCCTATGAACTGCATAATCAACTGAGGTGAACTAAGTGGACAAAGAAGCAATATGCTTTTGAAATCCTCACTGAGGCATTCACATCCTTTAGAAAAAGAGAATCTCTGAGACTATCCCAGGAATAAAAGAACTTGCATCTACCTTAAAGCTGGAACTTCCCTGCTGAGAGAAACAGGAAGAAATGACTGCATGTAATATCACTGCAGCTGCAATATTTCTGAAGTAGAACACTCAGAAAAGGGCACAAGCTATTAATGTTTCTAGAAACATCACATTTAATTCCTCTGCAAAAGATTTAGCAGCTTAGTGAAAAGGAGCAGCAGAAGGGGCGGGGGGGGGGCAGCTATGAAAGAATAGTTAGTTCTGCAAGGAAATTTGCTTAAACTAATATTAGAAAGAAAATAATTCAGAAACAGTTGCCACTAATAATCTCATACCCCAAGGCTAAAAGAAAAGGTCATAGCTAATTGGTACAAAAGCAGCTTTGGACACACAGTTAGGAAATGATACTCTATGATGAATTTCACCCAACCACTACCCTTTTTACCTTCAATTATGCCAGGACATGTACCCCATATTATGGATCCCAGAAGAGAAGCCAGAAGACGTCACACTTCAAAATTGAGCTTCTATTTTCCCCACCCGACATTTAACTTTTATAACCCAAAAGGAGAACAGGACCTATTTGATGGTCAAGAACTGAAGTTAAATAGCAGTTTGAAGTTATGCATAATAAAAGTATTTTTGTATAATTTGATTTTGAAAAATAGCAATCAATCAATGATGCTACTTTACAAGTACCATGCTTCAGTTTAGGTAAACAGATAAATGCACACACTGTAGAATCCCCCTTCTAACTCAAAGTTAAAAACAAAAAAGTAAATGAGCTTGGGTGTTTATTTTCAAGATGTCAGAGAAACATGTTAAAATATCAGTTGGCTTATAAGGGAAGTGCTTTTCATTTTTTTGTTTGTTTTATCTGTCTTAATAATCAAATACTTCACTTGAAATAGTACTTAATTATGACCTGTCCTAGCAGAAACTACTATTTTGTTTTACTGAATGTGAAGAGACTTTTTTTAAAAAAATTACTAAATGTATCAACTGCTCTACTTGTTGAAATCTGCAACTTTTCCTTTTTCATTGAATACATTTTTACCTGTTATGCTGTCAATAAGTGTGCACCACTGTGTGGTTGGAAGAAGTTTCATAAAAATATATTTTCCCCTTTTGAGTTTTTTTTAAAGAGAGTATAATAGAAGTTCATTGGATTAAACAAAAGGAATGAAGGGAAGGGAGGGGGATGGGAACAGGAAAGACAGCAGAATGAATTGGACATAAGAAAGCTATGCTCATATATGAATAAACAACCAATGTAAATCCATATCTTATACATTTACAAGAATAAGAAGTTATCTTCCATGTATGTATGACAAATACATTTTACTGTCATGTATTTCTAAAAAGAAAAATTCAAAATTAGAAAAAAAAGTGTACAATTTTTTGAGAGTCAGATAATTCTGTAAGTCATTTTGCAAATGTCTATACTAATTGATGAAATCACTGGCATAGCAATATAGAAGGTTGCTTGTCTACTTGATGTGTTACATAACATCACAAGCACTTGTAAATCCCAATTATGATGACACAATTTTTAATAAAAGGCTGGGAGCCAAGAGTTCTATCCAGGAATTTTTCTCTATCACTTTTGAACATACTTCATTGATTGTCCTACCCTGCTACTAACACCAGAATAATTTCCCATAAAGTAAGAGAGCATTTATTTGGAGTAGTATGTACTGTCATGTCAGTCTTATCCTCCCCCTCAAATAGACAGAATGCTGAGATGGAACAGAAATAAATAGCCCTCAAACAATGCTGAAGCAACTGTATTTATTTCCTGTTTTTCTCACTCAGTGCTAATGTATGAACTATGTAATTAGGATAATGGACTTGTGAAACAGTTTTGTGAGCAAGATAAATGAATGAACCGGACTGTTCTGAAGCAGGTGGAGGGAAGTGGCAAAGTGGTATGCAAAGGACCCCAAGAAATTAAGAGAAAAATAAAGAGATTGGAAGCCTCAGGATAATCTACACCATACAGAATCTGTATGGGCAGCATTCAGTTTGACCATAATATTTTCTTCTCTGCTTTGTATCTTCCCTTCCCAGAAAGTTTCAATTCTAAATAAGCCATGCAAACTAATCAATAGTATTCATGCCTAGTGAAAAAATATTCAAATTGCTAGATGGCGTATTTTTCTTCCCATTTGTCTTTCCTACGCTGTATCACACCTGAATTCAACATTTTTTAATATCTCTAATAATGTCCTAAAAATTCATGTTGGAACTTCATTTCTCATTTTATTTTCTATCTTGGCCCCATTACTCACTAATTTGTTATACCAATCACTAAGGATGGGCATTTTCTTGGTGACTTCATGTTGGGGGATTAGAAGATTGTTATTTAAATGAAATTGTGTTGATTGTTAGTTAAATGAAATTGTGTTAATGCACTTGATAGGTGTTGAAGAATTCATTTAAACTTGGACTAAAACAATAAAATATACATAATAGAAATGTTTTTTAGTCCTTTTTATTTAGGATTCAATAATGTTTATGTTTGGTACAATAAAGTAAAATAGGAAAAAAATTATATATAAAGCACCATTATTTTTCATTATCTCTGTCACTGAAAATAGACCTGATATACACAAATGAGATGATGTCACAAACATGACTAAAATAAACATTGGATTATCCATACAAAATCATACTGCTTACTTATAGGTAAGCTCCACATATTTAAATGTACTCTATTAGTTTATTATGAAACAAAATAAGTATGCACATTTCTGATTAATAGCCATTATTAGGCTGGTAAACCTCTAATAGGTATTTTAAATAAAGGAGAAATCCATGTATAATAGTACAATAAAGTGCAATAAAGGAGAAATCCATGTATAATAGTATTAACTTTCTAAACAACTATATGACAATCATATCTATGCTTTTGTGCTTTTCATTTCTTTGTGTCCAGGATATACATTCACTTTCTAAAACCACTGCAGAGTTGTAAATAATGTATGAAATAAAAAAAATCTTGTTCATTGCCCAGAGAGAACTGTATTGCTTGCAGTACACTACATCTGTGCTAGACAAACAATAGAACAGACCAGTAAAGCTAAAATCTCAAGCTAAAACCTTCCCAGGTGGAAAGGGAAAATACCTTCGTGGATACCAGAAGTCCCTCAAACAAACAGTTTAAATCCTTAGAATGTTCCTACATATTAGGAGAAAACCTTAAATTTCAGAAAGATCTGTTCTCCTGAGTAATTCAGCAAGAAAGTTGGAAAAGCAATTAATTACTTAATGCTATTCTAGGAAGATTCACTAACTTCTTTCTGCTTCTGTCTTTCAGAGTTTATTTGCAAAGACTTATGAGAAGATATGTAAAGCTGAAACAAAAGGGCTGTGATTGTCATTCTACTTTTCCTTTATTTTTGCTGGTAGCATTTAGGAATTTTGTCTTCTAAATAGCTAGGTGGTAGTGGAACAAACTGGGATTGAAGGTAAGAATGACAAAGAGGTGGCAGTCAAATGCAAGCACAAAAGAGGTAAGAGTAATGACATATAGTTATATTTAGTTTTTTATATAAAGTTGGCACTTTTCTTCACTTATGAAGCCTAAACATTACTGAATAGAAAGGTCATGTGAAGGTAACATACATAGGGCATTCGAGTTTGCCCATAAAATAAACTCAGCTTTAATGGAATTCCATTTACTATGATGTAGAATGAAATTTCTATTTCCTTCATCCCTCAAATTTCAAACTTCAGAGATAGCTTTCAGTACAATAAATTGAAAAGTCTTTCTTGTAGATTCAATATTTTTTGATAATTGTGAAGTATTCACCAAGCAGTTATCAAGAGCATATACTATATTGAGTTATGTGCTAGATGTTGAAAATAAATCACAATCTTTTAATGGCAATATACAGTTATAATCTTTGTAGTATTTTAAAAATTTGTATCATCTGTATCTTGAAGAGTGTTGACATTGACCACAACCTTAAAAGCTTTCCTGGGAAAATGGACTGTGTTACTTAGGCTCACTTTTTTTTTGCAAATGCAAAAGGTACTGATAAATTATCAAAGAACATCCCCACTGTCCTGGACCTTCCTCCCTCCCATCTTCCCTTTCTTCCCTCTTTCACTTTCTCCCCCTATTACTTTATGGGGCACAAGGAAAGGGACAAACCAGAGTGATGCTCAAGTTTTAATACATAAAAGATACATATCCAAAGGTATAACAGAAATTGAAGGGCCAGGAGTACATTCATTTGCAGGTGAATCCAGCTTGTTTGGCCACTGGGCCAGCAGATGTAACTGTTGAAGAGAAAGCAGAGCTTACATTTTTTAACTTGTTTAAGGAAAATGCTAATATGAAAATTCTAATATACCAATGTGTCCACATTAGAAAAATGAACCCATAGTCAAGGCCACCAAGTAAAACAATTATTTTCCTTAAGTTGTGAAAGCATTTCATTTTCTAGAAAAGTTTAGGTCCTTATGGCAATCTGATTAATACCTTGTCAGTTTTTGTAGTTGCAAATGCACAAAGTGTCTGCTTACTGATATCACAAACTTGACAAATAGGGTCCCAACCATTTATTCCTGACTTGAAGGTTTGTTAATAATCAGGTAGTTGTGTGAGCTTAGCTCCCAACATTAACATGTCCATGAATTATTGACATGGATTTAAAACTACTAAGAGAAATGTTCTGCTGCATAATAATTGCTTGTTCTAAGTTTTCCCACATTCCAATATCTAAAGGAAGCCTGCTATATTCACTTTCTCATAAAAATCAACTGGAATTGACCTTATCTCCTACTGGCCTACAGAGATCACCAATGAAGAAATGTGCAGCAGAGCTGATTATATTGTTAGGAGAACAGACAAGCAAAAAATGATTGAAATTTCTACAGAGAACATCATCAGTGCTTGCTTAGAACAATTTTGCATATAAATAGCACATAAATGGTCTATTTTCAATTTGTTCACTAGTTGACAAAGAAAGATCAAGGACAGTCTACATAGCAATCTTCTGTTTCTAGCATCTTTAATGCAAACCTAAATCTTACTAATCAATACATATGTATATGTTCCAAAAGTAAAACTTCGTGAAATGAAATGAAGGCAAAACAAAACAAACAACAACAACAACCAAGCAAAAAATCATATAATGAACACAGACACACATCAATTACAAGATTCTAAGTTAAATGGTTTTAAAAATTAACAGCATTTTAGAACTCAGTGCAATCTGACATATACACCATCTCTCGCCTCCCTACCTCAATATACTCATCTAGTACTGCTTTTGCTAAGGTGAACCAAAGAATTCCTGATAGTTAAATCTAATGGATCATTTTCAATGCTCATTTTATTGATACTCTCAATTACATCTGATGCTACATTTTTTCTTTGAAAAGCTCTACTCATTTGGCCTCTGTGATACCACACTGACTTTCTTCTCATCTTCTATGTTCAAAATCAATCCTTTCATGTTCTCTTTTATGGGCTACAGCTTCCAAACTAATTCTATAAATGGATAGTTTTCTATTTTGTAGGATATTAAAATCACCCAAATAAATTTTAAAGTATGCTGCTACCCAGGTTTCAACCCAACGGATTTTGATTTGATTGGTTCAGAGAGAAATTAGATGTATTTTTTAGAAGTATCTCAAAGTGATTCCATTGTGGGGCCAGGGCTGAGAACCAGTGTGTCCCATAAATGTTTTCTCCTGAGTTCTGTCTTTGTTCCACTGTTCTATTCCTTCTTATCAGCTTATCTCACCCACTCTCATATTTATAACCATCATCTCATCTCGGTCATATCCCTGAGACTACTGGTATTCACTGACTGATTATTGTCAAGGAGTAATCAAAGAGTAATCAAGCTAACTCACACTGCTGACAACACTATGTGGCTGGCCTATGGAGTGTTTGATTTGCCTCTTCCCCGCCATCTCCTTTCTTTACATATGTACTATAACCGACCCACCCCTGACTTTCACCACTTGCAAACCAGTCAATTCTATAATTAATGAAGATTTTCTAAAGATTATTCCCATAGTTTTTGCTGCCTTCTGCACTTTGCTCCCTCCTCCAGGTTCTGCCCAGTTAATTGAAGAATATCTCTTTTGTATCCCAACCCATTCTTTCCTGGGGGCCACAATTGATCTTCATTTTAACTTATGAGAGTTAAAGACAGTTAAAGCTCTGCTTTGGAAGGGAATGAAACACACATTACATAACGAGTGAGAAAGTGCTTTCTTCCATGTGTAACACTAGGTATTATAGACTGATAAGGTTTTTAGCTGCACCATGCATTGTATGCTCAATAAACATGACTGAATTAAGGGGAGGTGGTCACATATGTGGACGAAAAATCAGGCATAATAATCAAATATGGCAACTTCATGTAAGATCTTTGAAAGCACTGAAAGTTTCCTGTCATAATCTCTTATAAAGATAAAATTTATCTTTCCATTCTCCTTACTTCCTTTCTTCAAACCTCAGCATTCAAGATACAAAAGACATTCTTCCTCCTTTAATCCATCAGAGCTCTTTTCTGCAACAAACTTTCTATCATTGCCATCATACCCCTTTATATTTCCACCCTGTGTGTTTGCCATTTTCTTTTATCTAAAATGCATTTTCCCTCCTGTTCTCTCACACACAAACTACTGTTCTTCCTTGAAAACACAATTCACAAGCTACTTTCATCATGAAACTTTTCTTGAATTCTCTAGGCAGTTTTAGCACTTTCTGCACACTCATAGTATTTATATCATATATAGTAATCCCTCCATTTCAATGGGTTCTGCATCTGTGTATCTAACCAACCATGGATTAAAAATAATGAAAAATAGCATCTATAATAAACTACAGACATTTTTCTTATATTCCTTGAATAATGTAACAACTAAACATTTACATTGTACTAGGTAGAAGTAATCTAAAGATTATTTAATGTATCTGGGAGGTAGAAGTTATCTGAGATCATGTCAAGTATATGGGTAGGAGGATGTGCACAGATCATATATATGCCAATACTTCACTGTTTCATATGACTTGAACATCCACAGATTTGGGTGTCCACTGGGGATCTTAGAACCAATCCCTAGACCATTGTAAAGCTCTGGCATTGTGAAAGCTTGTGGTATATACCATTGTGTCTTGACCCCTTTCTATTCTCAAATGGTAAATTATACCTTCTCATTTATATTGTTATCTTGCTGATACATACAAGTGGGATCATGTGAAGGATGAGAGTATATGTCTTTCCCATGAGATTCTGTGTTCTTGAGGGCAAGAACCATTCTTTAATCCATCTTTGCATTCTAGGGTATTAGCACTGTTGTCAAGCCACTGATAGTTGATCAGTTGACTATTATTGGATGAATGCCATGATTTTGTTTGTGTATTTGTTTGCATTACATTTTTGGTTGATTTTAACTGTGCAGCAGAACATAATGAATACACTTTAGACTAAAGGGTGTTTGGTGGGCTAGCATAGGATTTCAGCATTTACAAAGTAAAAACTGAGGAAATTCATGGGGGAGAGCTCATCCTGAGGAAGAAAGACCTAAACAGCTTAGAATGAATGATCAGCTTGGCTTATTAATAACAAAACAATAATAAGCAGAAGGGCATCAAGGAATGAAGATGATACTGAGTGCTACATGGAATTTGACATGGGCTTATCTTTGGACCTTGCTTAGTGGGGCCATATCCTAGAATATCAAGAGGGCTGTAATTTAAAACTGTTTCTACAAAAAAATGCCTGTAAGACTTTGAGACATAAGCAGTACTACTTTGGTACACAGCTGGAGTGCCTCCCTAAAAGAAGACAGAAGTACCTCCCATATATACTTTGCCCAAGACCACTGTAAAGCTTTGGCATTATGAAAGCTTCAGGATCCCAGATGCAACAGAAAGCAACAGGCATGAAATACATGGTATTCTAGGCAGAAGTGGAGGAACAGTAGTGGGAGATTGTCTTTATTTCTGAAATGCTCCCTGAGAACTTCCAGAAATGCTTCAGAGGTCCTGAATGTGTATGAGGAGACAACAGCCAGCACAATTGGGGTTCTGTTATTTATGCGAAGTAGAGAGGCCTGGTGAAATGTGAGTTTTGTTTTGTTGGGAAGTTATTTTTTCTATAATACTTAGAGTTTGTTTTTCCCTCTGTGGTATATACCATTTTGTCTTGTCCTCTTTCTATTCTCAAATGGTAAATTATACCTTCTCATTTATATTGTTATCTTGCTGATACATAAAACTGGGATCATGTGTCTCCTGAGTTTCTTCTGTTTTCTTAAATTCAGTTTTCTTGGTTGCCCTATGTGGTTCTAAAACCAAAAATACTTATTCTGTTTCTTGGTTTCATTTCTTCATAATGCTTCTCTTGTGAGTTGTATGAATGGCTAGAACTATAGACCAAAATCCAGTCTTAGCCCAAATAGCTAAGTTAGATATGTACCTATTGCTGAGAAGCCCATTTATATTTCTTTATAGTAGGCAAGGAAAGAAGTCATTGGCTGGGGGACAACAAGCAAGCTCTAAGTATCTATAGTTATCTAGTAATAAAACTCATGTGGAGTTGTGCATTTGTATTTTAAGTGTGGTTCTCACTCCTGTGAGGTCTTTCTTTATGTGCTTATTTTCCCTATATTTGATCTTATAATGAAAAAGTAAGGAATATTGGTGGGCAATTCTTTACCACACGGATTATAAACATACAGGACTTATTACCTTAAGTGGTGATAAAGAGAGTCAAGAAGAATTTATCAAAATTCATAGATAAAAATTCATAGACACTAGGTCTATACTAGGTTGTTAAGGGAAAATAAGATGTTCCTTTCACCCACTAAACTACTAGAAAGAATAGTCTATATGCTAAGAACACAAAGGAGAGAGGAGAAAAGTTGGGGGGAAGTTCCTGTAACTTCCATGCTTCACAGGTACATTATTCCTATCTTTATTACAGAACACTGCATTCTAATTCGATCATACAGTTTATATTCACACTTCCTTGAACAGTATATGAGCTCTTCAAGACAAATATCCTCTTTGGTTTTGCATCCTCAGCACCTAAACCAGTATATGGCACTGAGGAGGCATTCAATAAAATTATTTAAATGTTGAATGAATACTATCTATCTCCATAGTTTCACCATCTACTCACTGTGGAGCTCCTACATTCTGGCTCTTAGTTACATTATAATATTGAAGTGACATTCTTTACAAAGGAATTAGAAAGCTCCCAAGTAGAAATCACTGGGGTTTATCCTTTTTGATTCCACTACATAATATGTCATTGTTGAAAATGCCTACCCTTTCTGCCTTCTGAATACTTTTGTCTTTCTTTGCTTCCAGGACAATGTCTGGATTCTCCTCCTACCTGTCCAACTGGCTTTTGTCAGTTTTCTTCTTTGCTTTTAGCTCCTAAATGGAAGAATTTTCAAGGTCCTATCTTTGACTCTCTTGTCTTGTTAATAATCCCTCCAACAATCTCTTTCATTTCACAAAGTATAATCAGAATGCTTAAGTACCCAACCATTTCCTTATGAAATCTATACCCATATTTCTAAGAACCTTCTGTAAATCTTGATTTTGATGCTCTGCTACCACTTTCCAGTTTAATTTGTCCCCAAATGAATTTATCTTCTACTACCACCATTCCTTTTCCTGATCTTAACAGTTTAGTAACCTACTTGTCCTCCTAGTCACCTGAACTCAAAACCTTAGAGTTATCTTTGACTTTTAGATATTCTTCTCTCTCTACGTTATCTCCTTTAACAATGTGCCTGTAGATTCCTACTTCATTTCTTACACACCTATAGCTTAAATGTCATAATGCACAACTTTGATCATCTTCCTATGGCTGAAAAACCTCCATTAGATTCCTCTGCCTAAAGAAATACATGCTACACCTAGTGTCTCATTTCAGTATTTAATGATGTGGCACCAGCTTCCACTATTGAAATCTCTATTCATCCTGCAAAACCTTTTCTTCCATGATTATCTTTCTGATATACTCAATAAAGCATGTTATCTTCCTTCTTTGAACTTATGTAGTATGTTATTAACACCTTTTGCTTTCTTTTATCTTCTGCCTTATTTTGTAGTCTTTCTGTACTTTTTATCTTTCTTACTAGACACAAGGGTTTTATAACTAAGGAAATCTTATCTTTATTACTTCAGCATCTTCCATCACATCTAGCATAGTTCCCTTCACAGGAACTATGCTCTTAATGGAAACAGCACACTCAGCTGAATGGGAAGTAGACAATATTTGGGAGCTCTTTCTAACTTATCTAATGTTACGGTCTTGGGGAGGGGGAACAGGCCCAGTGTAGAAAGATTTGTTAAAATTTAGGCAAGTAATCATATCATTGTTTAATATATTGATTTGCTAATAAAAATACAGACTATTACCTCATTTTGTTTAAATCCATAATTGAAAACATTCCAATTAGAAACACAATGGTTGAGCTGTGTAAATACAGTAATTTCCTCTGTAACTGATAATAATGGAAATGGCAAGCAGAACAGAGTACATCCTTGCTGTTTGTGCTAGACTCTGATGTGAAACTTTTTGGTCTATTTTTTTGTATTTTACTTCCCTTGGGGAAAATTCTATTCTTCATAATTTTGTTTTTCTGTTTTTATGTCATCATGTTGAAATGGAAGTTATTAGAAAGGAACAAGGATTCTTGTGTTGAGCAGGGGAAGGGTAACAATACCAAATCCAATGGGAACTTGGAAAGGAATCAAATAAGGTGACTAAGAAAGCAAAAACAACAGGGGACCTTCATGAAAAGATGACTTAGCTAGGAAAGATCTAGATGAGGAGGAAATCTCTAAAAGTCCCTGTCTCTGCCACTTCTATAAAAGAGGCAAGCAGACAGAAGAGGTTTTGAAGACTTATAAACTCTGTGCCTTTCCCTCCCCTTCTCTTGCTTCCTGTTCTACTGATGTCCAAGATGTTTACTAACTGTTGCCACTGCCTGTATGCTGGTTTCTTTTTGCCTCTGCATATTTGCTGTGGCTGTTGCCAATCGGAATGACTGCTGTATTTAAATGCACCATTTTTGACCCTATGTGTTAATTGGGGCAATCTAGCTACAAACCAAAAATAACAATTTAGATGACTTGGAATTAGTACTATAAAATTATACAGTTTGTGAATGTATCCTTGGTGTTTCACAGTTGATGACACTGCATTCCCCAGAGTATCAGGCTCAGGAAACCCCCAAGGATTGATCTCTCTCCAGTACAGCTTTTCTAGAATCAGTATGAGGTGTGAGACTTATCAGGAAGGGGCCTTAACAAATGTGTAGTTTTAAAATAAGCAGACTAGAAAGATTACAGCAGTCCTTTTATGGCCCAGAATAACATGCTTTTACTTATTGATACAAAAATTACTATTTCAATTCAGCTTTCACTGACTATTATTGTTCTGATAGTTCAACAAAGAGCAGTGAAGGTTTTTATTGTCCTTAAGAGATGGAAGGTATTCTGAAACCATGGTAGAACATCCTCACTTTTCAAAGACTGAGGATAGGTGGCATGGTTGCCTCATAGTTGTAGAGTAGTAGTGCTCTGGCATTCTGCCAGGCAAGTATACCTTAAAAATTTTATTATAAACGTAAAAATACAGATTTCCATGTTCTTCTCTCCAATCTTTGACTCTTTTTTTTGGCTACTTTCAATTTCTTCATATATATAAAAAGCAGTCTTGTGTTCTATCCAAAACACTTCTCTCCTCTACATGAAATCTTATCTTTAGGCTAATCTTGACAGAGCATCCATGAAGGGAATAGATGGAGTGTTATCTACTATCCCTCAGGATTCACCCAAATGTGAAAAAGATTTATATAACTTAAATTTGCTTCCATCATGAACTTCACCATTGCCAAAAGCTTTCATGAACAACTGCACTGGGTTCTACTTCTCTCACTAGTTTGTTCAATTACAATGGTCTTGGAAGCTATGAATTTCCATTCTTATAACATAATAACTGCTGGATCAAAGAAAACTTTCTGAAGTATAGGCTATCCAAGTCAAATATTGCTAATTTAAATTAAGTAGTTTACATATTTACTAGTAATTTTTCATTTATTTCTCCAATATAGTGTCATAGCCCATGAGGAAGACTTTTAAAATCAACAGACCTAATTTCCTCCTCTACTTTAAGAAAGAAATGCACTGAAAACATAAAACCTCATGGTGGAGGCGGAGAGTTAGGACTCCTTGGATTTTCCTGAGAGGAACTATTATTTACTCAGCCATAAGGTATGAATAGATAAGGAAGCCAACTTTCTGGTTGCACTTGAGTGAGAGAAGTTTTATTTTGCTACTTTTGTGTTCTTCCCCCCTCAGACCAATTTTCACAGTGCACCTTTATCTGTTATCAATCAATTACACTCATAAAAAATTGTTTCAGTGCTTTGTGATTTTTTGAGGGTCTTGAATGATCTGTGACTCTTCTTCCTTTATTAACATGGACTACAGACTATTATTTATATTACTGTACTACAAAAGCAAAATGGCCTTTAGAAACGGGCACTGTCTCAGTTTCCTTACCTGTGAATAGCTTGGGGCCAATTATTTTTTTATGATTTAATTACACTCATGGTTTTAAACCACCTTCCACCCAAACCACATGTTCATAAAATAACAATTAAATATTTAATATTAAACACAGTGGGAGTCCTTATATTTGATATATTTGCAAAGTGTACAGTTATTTGAAGATACATTTAGTGAGCTGAAATTTGCAATCATGTAGATATAGACGCCTGCTGAGATTTCACACATGAAATGAGATCAACTGTTTAAAAAAGCCTGTATGGGAAAATTTCATTATTTTTCTTTTTTTGGAAGGCATGGGGTACTTGGCTCTGAACATTCAGATTTGATAAGACCATGTGAACTAGAGTAGATATTACCTGGATTCCTTGGAATCCGCTTTCTGCGGTCTCGGAATGCTGCACCTGATTGTAGGGCTTCTAGAAGATTATCCATCACACCAGTCTCATCACCCTCTGGAGGAAGGAAGAAATCGGAATTAATCTTGGAGCAATTAAAGTTAAACTACAGGAAAATAAAGGGAAAAACTCCTGTCAGATTTACATAATACCACTAAATTAAAGACATATATCTGTTTTAACATAATGGATCCTGTCAGTTTCTGGCACCACAGACTACTTTGCTTATTACGCACCATTAAGCAAAATTCATGCCAATCCCATTGCTCTTTCAACTTAAAGACCTTGTCTTTTGTATTATTGATGACACGCTCAGTATGCAAATAAACAGTAGCTGATCAGCTACTGCTGCCTTCCTGTTAAGATTCTTATAAGATATTCCTAAGCAAGAAACCACTGACCCGGCTTAATGCAATCAATGTGCAGGGCGCAATTTGATGAAGCGGAGTTACACAAGGTTAAATACTGATTGTATTAATACCTTCAGCATTCAACCATAATCTGTGATTATCTCAAAAGACACTTTTTGCAAAACACATTTGCATTCAATTCCTACCTAATCCATATCCTATACTCATTTTGAAATGCTGACATTGTATAAAGAAAAGGTGATCACATTATCTGAAAGGCCACATTCTACATTTGAGAGACATCAGCCAAAGTCTCATTTCCTTTTCAAAATGTTGTCCTGTGCTTAAACTCTTCCTCTGGGAAAAAACTGTTAAGAAGCCATGAGTGGAATACTCAAAAGATGTTCATAGAAATCCCTAACAGAAACAACATTTAAAATATTTTGTCTTACTCTTATTTTTAACAACTGTGGTAATCAAACACACTTTTAAGATTTGTTAGAGCATTTTTCTCAAGGTGTCAGTTACCAAAAACTCTATTAAGCTGTGGGAAATCCACAGGGAACTGAGCATTCTCATCCCAAATGGCTAACTGATGAAAATGAATTTAACTAGGGGGCTACTTTGAGCAGTAGCTAAATATGTGTGTCTTGGGTAGAAGATATTTTAGGCAGGATGGCTAAGAGGAGAAGGGAGGTGTGAGGGAGAAGACATTGTTTCTGATGTCACTCCAAAATTAAATCAAAATCCTTCTTTGGGGGTATCAGATTAACTAAGGGGCGTCAAATTAACTATGGGGTATCAGATCATAGAAAAAAAATCTCCTATGGGACAAGAGCAAGCTAAAATCATTTGACTTGAGACTTATTCAATGTTATAATAATTTATTCTATTAAAATAAATTATCTAGAACAGGATATTAAATACAAAACACGGGGAAACTCAGAGGTTCTCAGGTCCTACATTTGGTGAAAATAGGACAAGGCAAGTAGAGCCCCAATGACTAAATAGGAAAAGAGAATTTATTGTGTACTTTTAATATTCAGTAAGGTCTCAGACACATGTGAACCATTACCTGTTCTTTTCAATAGAAAGAAAAGAAGAATTGAAAGAAGGTGGACAGGCTAGAATGCACCAGGGAGAATTAAATTTTATGAAGTAGATACTTTATATTTGTTATATCTTTAATTTAGAGATACTGAAATGCAGTTTTCACATGGCTGGCGTACAAAGGTGCCCAGGTGTGAACCCAGATCTATCAGGGAATAAGACTAGCTGCCCATCCTTTTTTTTTTTTTTTTTTTTCAGTCCTGGGGATTAAACCCAGGGCCTCAAGCATGCTAAGCAAGGGTTCCACAACTAAATTACAGCCCTGGTCCCAAGAAAGCCCGCTCCGCACAATAGCTAGCATAAATTGAAATGGACAAAGCACATGTTAGCCAGATCATAATTCTATGATACAGGATTTGAACACTACCCTAATATCAGTACTATCTAATTGGTATATAATGAAGATCACAAATGCAAGCCATATCACTTTGCATATTCTGGCAGTCATATGAAAAAAATTAAAAACCCTACAAAATTCATTTCAACATATTAAGTAAATAGTGAAATAAATATCTACAAAAATTAGTGATATATTTTACATTCCTTTTATCAGATTAAGTCTTAGAATTGTAGGTGTCCTTTGACATACCGCAATTCATATTATCTGAATTTCAGGTGCTCATTAAGTGCATGTAACTCATGGTTACAGTACTGTATAGCACAGATAAAAATAATACAAAGTGAACTGATCAGATTTATACTTTAGAAAGACTTGCTGGGTAGTATTATAAAGGATAATAATATCTCCAATAGAAGACAGGGGAAGTTTCAGGAGCAAAGCATAATCATCTAAATAAAACATAAAGTCTTGAAGTAATGAGAAACCAGAGAGAAAAGACAGATATTTTGAAATTATTATTATGACAAGTAGGACTTTGCTGGGGAGAGGACAGATTGAGGAGGAGGGAAAGGATTCTAAATGACCAGGGATAAACAGTTTGAGAAAAGGTGATTAGAAATTACTAATTAGAAATTACTAATTACTAAATTACTAATTAGGAATTACTACTAGAAATTCCTAAGTAATAGCTATATAGGGATAACCAGCAGGAACCTGAATATATGGGTGTACAACCAAGAAATGAAATGTGGGTTGGAACTAAAGATTTCTGTGTCATCTGAAGATGGATGAGATTACCCTGACATAGTGTATCAAAAGGAGAGTGGGAGGCAGAAAATGCAATTCTGGAGGACCTCAAATTTTTAAACACCTTGAAAACTTTTTAAGTGACAAGTAAAAACTATATGTATTTCTGGTATATAACATGGTGTTTGAGTAAATGTATATGCCAGGAATGGCTAAATAAAGCTATTTAACATGTATTACCTCATAATTATTTTGTGGTAAAACACTTAAAATCTACTTTCTTAGCAATTTTTAAGTATATAGTATGTGACTATTAACTGTAGCCATCATGATGCACACAATAGACCTCTTGTATTTATTCCTCCTGTCTAAATGAAATTAATGTCATCTGACCAACATTGCTGCTTGAAACTTCACACATGGCCTAGGACCACAAATTTTAATAGGCAGTAAGGAAAAGCAGAACTACAAAGAAGGGGAAGAAATTTTCAGAGATATACAAGTATAAACAAGATAGAAGACTAGCATAAGTGAATTTCATGTAGCCTTGTAAAAGTGGCAATTATAAAGATTATATAAAAATGAATATATATAAATAAGTGGATAAAAAAATTCAAAGCAGTATATATTTATGGTTTACAAGAAATAAATGCAAACATAAAATACTTTATAACATAAGGACATTATGGATGTTGTTTTCTTAAAGTTCTTTAATGGGATTATATTATGATTAGACTAAAAAGTAGGAAATAAAAAAATATGACAGAAAATTTAAA
The DNA here is from genome assembly GCF_021218885.2 of Marmota monax. Classification (NCBI taxonomy): domain Eukaryota; kingdom Metazoa; phylum Chordata; class Mammalia; order Rodentia; family Sciuridae; genus Marmota; species Marmota monax. The sequence continues at coordinate 8,436,290 of NW_026695065.1, read as the reverse complement.
AATAAATCCCTTTGCTCAACTTAGTGAGTGCCACCTGACAACACTTAGCAAAACACTTCTAGGCTATCATCCTTTTCTTCATTATTATAGCCCCTCCCCAGCCAGGAGCCTTTTTAGACATCTGTTTTCCTAATGAACCCTACAGTCAAAATTTAATGTCATAGATGTACTGTATATCTGTTGCTGTACTGTGACCCTTTGGAGGACCCCCAAACCTTTGCAATAACTAAGATTTTTTTTCTATCTATCTTCCCAAGAACCAACATTCATCACCTTGGGGTTTCTAGTGCCCCTGCCAAATATACATGTTAGGTGGTTCTGTAAAAAACAAACAAAAAAAACTGTTTGTAAATATCACATATGTGTTATACAAAATAACTATGAGCATATTCAAGGAAAGAAATGTGAGTATCAGTTCATTACTTTTTCCTTTGCTTCATTCATAAGTTTTGAAAAAGCTGAGTGATTTTCATGAAATATTGAACTCTACTGAATCAAATTTTGTGAATACAATCATAGCATTGCTTTATATTTTAGTGAATCTCCCTAACACAAAATGGAAGCCAACATGATCATTTGAAGATTGAAATTCATTTTGAATGAATTTCAGTGAAATTTGATCTATGATCAAATTGTGTTTTGACAATTTGATTGGTTTACTTAGAATTTCCAGTTTAATAGAATCATGAACATTTACTTACATGTGACTAGCTTTGTTTGGTCTATAAGTTTAAAATTTAAAAAAAATAGTTTTAAGTGTTTTTTATCATTTAAAGTAAAATAAATTTATAATTTTATCAAACACATATGGAACGATGTACCTTCTTACAACTTATAATACCTCTTATACTGAGTGAAAGAATATCAAGGAAAAACTTGGTGATGCTTTTCAGCCACTAAAATGATTAATACATGGGCATGGCTGAGAAGTAATGATTCAGAGGCCACTTCATAAGCTTTCATTCCAAAATTAGTTCCAGAGCTCTGTGTGAGCTGCTTATCACTGGATAAAATTAAAGGCATGGGTTGAACCTTCTTTTTCATGTTTCCCACAGTATTTATCATTCAGTAGATGTTGAATGCCTCCTGATCTCAATTTAAATTGTCAACATTTACCTATGTTTGCTGACTTAATTTCCCCAAAAGAGTTTGGAGAGGCTACAGATTAAAAATAGAACCGGGTAATTATCTCTCTTATACTTTTGTGCAAGACTACTTCCTGATGGCTAGCACATACTTATGTAGGGACAATTTTCTGTGGATTTTTCACATTTCTATACATTTTACAAACAGAGGCACTGGTGGCCTTTGTTCTGGACTATCCTTTCAAGGACATTTTTATAGAATATAATCTTTTGAGACGGCTTAGTGCCTCTATCCAGTGTAAAGGGTAGATCAGTCTGTTTTGAAGATAGGTTATACCCCTCCTCACCTCCAGGGTGAATACCAAGTAGGTTTGCTTTCTTACAAAAGATTAGGGTTTTCTTAGCATGGGATTCTTCATCATTGACACAAACCCACTGTGTTCAGCATCCACCTAGCCACAACTTTACACCATTCTATGGGAATTGGAAGGCAATAAAAAGCAATGCAAACATGAAACTCATTCTGCTTGCTATACCATGAATAATAATGGAATTCTATGTCTCTGACCCAGGAGTCTTGTGTCCTAGGTCAACATCCATTAAACTGAGGCAGGCTAACTTGTTAGCATGTAAAAATATCTGAACTCTTCAGTGTTTGAAACTATACTTCCTTTTAATCAAATATCATTAATTAGAATAACACTTATTATTCTAGAGACTTAAGTGCCTTCCTTTATCAAAAACCCCACTCCATATCACTAGACTTTGAAAACTACTAAACTAAAGCCAATAGAGGTCGAGTATCCTTTTTTTTATCTGAAATGCTTTGAAGCAGAAGTTTATCAGATTTCAGAGTTCATCTAGTTTTAGAGTATTTGCCCTGATTTTTACCAGTTGAGCATCCCTAATTAAAAACTCAAAAAATTTTAAAAATGTTTCAAATTTTGGAGTATATAAGTTTTTAGATTTTTAGTTTACTGCACTATAAAATCTATTTTATAAAATCCTAAAAACCTGGGCATAATTATGGTTTTAAATAACTATTATAATAACCTTAAATTCTCAAATGCGTAATTAAAATTTCTGCAAAAGTTGAGCTGCCAAAGTTGAAGAAAGTTTCTATCAACAAGTAAGTGTTTGTTGACCCCCCCCCAAAAAAAGCAAAAAGCTTCTTAGTGAGGGCAGGACCCTTCTATATGAGCTAATACTTAAACATATTAATTTATGAAAATAAACTATATTCTCTGTAGACTTGAGGAATTCGGGAAGCCTTAATGGAATGTATTTGTTAAGCCTTTGAAAACATTAAATTTCTGTAGCTCTTTAAGTATTATAATTCCATTTAAGTGACACTGAAATAAACCCCACTCCCTCAAAAAATCAAACCATGACTGGTTAAAAAATATTAAAATCTAAACTTCTTAACTCCTAGTGTACATTCATGTGTGACACTGTATGCATGTGCATGTAAAAATTTACAAATACTGAAATGCAGAGATTTTAAATGTACAAATTAAAGAGTTTTTGAAAATGCATAAACCTATGTAACCACCACCATAATCAAGGTATTCAACATTTCCATCATGCCTTGTTCATCATTCTTATCCCCATCACTCAGACAAAATGATTTTGATCATCTTATATTAGTTTTGCCTATTCACTTCATTTACTTTTAAAGTGGTAACAACAATCAAGGCACTTTGAATCAGCATATTCAACTGAAATAAAATATACATGGTGGGTATAATAAACCATAGGGAGAGAAAAAATTTGAAAGATACAGGATTACAATTAAAGAGGTAAAATTAGAGCTGAAGTTCTGAATGGACTTGAACATTCAAAGTAAGAAGTTTGAATATGTTTCCAGAAACTCTAAAAGCCTTTGTTAGATCTTCAGCAGGACTCTAGCATAATAAAGGTGGCATTTAAGATCAGTCTTACATTAAGATGAAAATGAACCATAGTGGGAAGGAAATCAATTATATAAAGAATAGCACTGAATTCACAGTGAAAAATATTATTCTGCATATAAATCTGGACAAGATAGGATGGCCAATTTTGGCATTATTGGTAAAAGACTTAATAGAAAAGAAAATTGGTTTTGTGAGCAAGGTCATCAGCAGTAGTAAATGGGAGCTGACAGCATAAGAAAGCAGTGACAAGTGGGGTGTAAGAAAAATCAGTGTTAGATTCAATCTTTTTCACACTCTCTATCATGGTCCAGATTAAGAACATGCTGTAAGATGTATATGGATTTGTACATGACACAAAATTAGAAGAATGCTCACTTATCAAAGAGGAAGGAAACAAAATATCTTCTCTGGGACCAAAAATAATGCTGAGGGATAACAAATAGCTCTTATAATTTAATATGGGACAATAGGAGGTGATAAAGACCAAATAAAAGGCTACTGCAATATGGTGCAAATAGCACATTGTGCCCAAAGCCCTAAATATCTATGGGTAAAAGTAATAGTATTGTCATAAATGAGTCAAAATAAGACACAAACCATTTGGCAAAACACTGTAACAGACAGAACAAAAGTCTGAGTAAGTTCCATTCCACAGATATCTAGAAAGTCTCTATCAGATGGGAGGTTTCTGTTAGTTTCTGGCTTAATTGGAAGTCAGTTAATGGTGACTTGGAAAACCAACAGATGGTAACTAATAGTCTATGAAGTTATTTATGGCCACAAAGTGTTTAAGAAAATCAACATATTATTCCAAAGAAATTAAAAGAGGGCATAAATAGAAAGTCTATAGTTTTAAGGGAAATAATGAAGGCAGATGCTCCTCCTGAAAACAAGAAACTTTCAAGAGGGAAAAGAGGACACGGGAGTTTAGACAAAATTACTAGAAACCACAGGATGAGCTAGGGGCAGTGTAGTAATTACATTATGCAGTAGCTGAAAATTTGTAAAACAAAACAGAAAAACATTTCATTCCCAGGTTGAGGTCTTGCACAGTGGTGTATGAACCAAAAAGCAAAATTAAACTCAGAGCAATTAAAATTTAAAACTTTAGGGGAAATTTTCCGTTAGAGAGTTCATTCATTTTGTTATCTCATCTACTTGCTAGAACAGGTAATTAACAGTTTCCTATAGTGAGGTAAATTATCAGATTCCAGATAAACTTCAAAGTGAATACTACTTTTCTAAATAATTTTACTTTAATGTTAACATTGTAGGTACATCTTGTCATGGAATAAATACTTTATTGGAGATCACAAGATAAGTGGATATTCCACCCCAAAGTGATGAATGAAGGATATCTACAAGATAGTTGTTACCTAAGTTTGTCAGGGAAACTGAACTGGTGAGTTGACTTTCCCTGATGTATTTGGATTTAAAGAGAAGCTTGTTAACACAAATGAATGGATTTCTAATGGTACAATTTCCATGTAGGAACTTTTTGGCCAGAGGCACATTGCTGGCAGTTTGCCAAAGTAAGAGAGCTTAATAGTAAATGGTAGCTAAGAAAATAATATTTATGCTTACTAATTTTTCCCTCAGTTACCTATATGCTATAAGATTGGGGAAAGAAAATTATACATTCTATAAATAAGCAAACTACCAATAAACCTGAATGTTAAGGCTTACCAGAAAAACCACTGTTGATGCCTCTGGTAAAATATCTCACATTCAATATTTTAAATAATTAATATTTCAAAGAGACCTTTGAAATACTGTGTGTGTCTTATCAGAATCAATCATTTACTAAGGGCATGGAACACTTGTGAAAGAAAAAGCAAGTAAAAACAAATTTGAAAAAAGAACAAATCTAACTCAATTCAAAATCACCTACCAAATAAATCTAAGTTTACTTTTGGAAAAAATGAAGAAAAATGTTTTCGGAGTTATGAATATTAATATCTACCATTTGTTGAGTACTTACTATCTGTAAGGCACTGTTTTAAAGGATTTATATTGAATCCCCACACCAACTTATTTTTATTTTCCAGGTTAAGAAACTGAGGCACATTCAGGTGAATTAACTTACTCCAGGTCACATAGCTGGAAAGTGACAGAACCAGCATTAGAATACATGAGGTGCATTCAGTAGGGGGTATTAAACTATAGTCCTTGTGGTTAAATCCAACCTACCACCTGCTTTTGTACAGCCCACTTACTAAGACTGTTTTCACATTTAAAGGGGTCTTAAAAACTAAAAAGAAGATTTTGTGTTACATAAGAATTTGACAAAATTCAAATTTCAGTCCCCAAGTTTTATGGAAACACAGCCATATTTATTCATTATGCCCTGTTTATGATGACTTTTAGCTACAATGACAGAATTTAGTGGAGACAGAGACTTCATGGCCCTTGAAGCCTAAAATATTTACTAGTTGATTCTTTATAGAAAAATTTTGCTGACTTCTGCTCTATAGTACACACCATTAATATCAACACCATGCTAGGTACAGACATTTGTGGATCTTACAATCTTCCTCTAAGGTGCTGAAGCACTTTGGCAAGGCCAGCCATAACTTAAAAGAAAGCCTCATCACAAGGGGAATGTAGGAACGAATAATAACATTCAATATAAGTCTACCTGCAAATGAGATATTTGTATTTTGGGGGGCCAGAGCCAAGAGTGAGACCGTAACAAAGCTATCTAGATTGACATTTAAGAGTTCCTAAAGTCCAGTTGCAAAAGAACAGTCACAAAGAGAAGAGTTTTTCCAAAAGCCAGTGGGAGATCGACTTTCCAAGTTTTCCTTTCCTGAGATCCTACCTCTAATACTAGGTTCATTCAGCTTCTTTCCAAAAGGCCTAACTCCTTACCTATGGACTTCATCTGGACTGCCATAATAGAATACAATACTATTATAATAAACTCATCTTCAAAAGAAATACAAACACAATCCTACTGGGGGGGTAGCTTCCAGAGCACCATCAAGAGGACAAATGTGTATTTGTATCTTCCTAGAATACTTAGTACAAATACAAGGCAAGAGTGGGATGGAAGTGACTTTTCAAGAATTGCTCTCATGAGAGTGCACTCAGGCATTTGTAACAAGTGTCACACATCAGAGCAATAATGGCAATTTACCATCAAATATAAAAATGTTGTAAATGCGGGAAATGTTACTCTTAATTGTTGATGTTTGGGATGCAGGGAACAAGTGGACAATTCAAAAACTGCTAATCCAACTTTGAATGATAGTGTTCTTTCTTTGCTCATGAGATTCTATAATGAATCAACTTTCCCACCAACTGCCTACAGAACTGTGGAAAGGCGATAAAGACTTCACTCCATTTTTTGCACAAGAACTTAACTGCTATTTATTTTTCAAGTACAATAAGAAGTTTTTGTTTGAGTTTTATATATACCCTAGAGATTAGTGCTCTATCTGATGTATGACAGGTAAAAATTTGCTCCCAAGATGTAGGCTCTTTATTCACCTCACAGATTGTTTCTTTTGCTGAGGAAAAGCTTTTTTTATTTTGAGTCCATCCCATCTATTGATTCTTGGTTTTAATTCTTGCACTATAGGAATCTTATTAAGGAAGTTGGGGCCTAATCCCACATGATGAAAATTAGGGCCTACTTTTTCTTGTAGTAGATGCAGAGTCTCTGGTTTAATTCCTAGGTCCTTGATCCACTTTGAGTTGAGTTTTGTGCATGATGAGAGATAGGGGTTTAATTTCATTTTGTTGCATATAGATTTCCAGTTTTCCCAGCACCATTTGTTGAAGAGGCTATCTTTTCTCCAATGCATGTTTTTGACACCTTTGTCTAATATAACACCATTGTAATTTTGTGGGTTAGTCTCTGTGTCCTCTATTCTGTACCATTGGTATACCAGTCTGTTTTGGTGCCAATAACATGTTGTTTTTGTTACTATTGCTCTGTATTAAAGTTTAAGGTCTGGTATTAATGCCACCTGCTTCACTCTTCCTGCTAAGGATTGTTTCAGTTATTCTGGCTCTCTTATTTTTCCAGATTAATTTCATGATTGCTTTTCCTATTTCTATGAGGAATGCCATTGGGATTTTGATCGGAATCACATTAAATCTGTATAGTGCTTTTGGTAGTATGGTCATTTTGATAATATTAATTCTGTCTACCCAAGAGCAAGATATATCTTTCCATCTTCTAAGGTCTTCTTTGATTTCTTTCTTTAGGGTTCTGGAGTTTTCATTGTATAGATCTTTCACCTCTTCTGTTGATTCCCAAGTATTTTATTTTAAAACAAATACCCCAATCCATAAATGGGCCAAGGACCTGAACAGACACTTCTCAGAAGAGGATATACAATCAATCAACAAATATATGAAAAAATATTCAACATATCTAGCAATTAGAGAAATGCAAATCAAAACTACTCTAAGATATCATCTCACTCCAGTCAGAATGGCAGCTATTATGAAAACAAACAACAATAAGTGTTGGCAAGGATTCGAGGAAAAAGGCACACTCATACATTGCTGGTGGGACTGCAAATTGTGCAGCCAATATGGAAAGCAGTATAGAGAGTCCTTGGAAAACTGGGAATGGAACCACCCTTTGACCCAGCTACCCCTCTCCTCAGTCTATACCCAAAGGACTTAAAAATAGCATACTACGGGGACATAGCCACATCAATGTTTATAGCAGCACAATTCTCAATAGCTAAACTGTGGAACCAACATAGATGCCCTTCAGTAGATGAATGGATAAAAGAAATATGGCATATATACTCAATGGAATATTACTTGGCAACAGAAGAGAATAAAATCATGGCATTTGCAGGGAAATGGATAGAGTTGGAGAAGATAATGTTAAGTGAAGTTAGCCAATCCCCAAAAAACAAGTGTCAAATGTTTTCTCTGATATAAGGTGACTGACTCATAGTGGGGTAGGGAGGGTGAGCATGGGAGGAATAGACCAATTCTATAGATAGGGAAGAGGGGTGGGAGGGGAAGAGAGGGGGCAGGGGGTTAGCAATGATGGTGGAATGTGGTGGACATCCTTATCCAAAGTACATGTATGAAGACATGAATTGGTGTGAAAATACTTTCTATATAACCAGAGATATGAACAATTGTGCTCTATATGTGCAATGAGAATTGTAATGCATTCCACTGTCATGTATTTAAAAAATAAAATCAATTTTAAAAAAGAAGCTCTTATTTGAATAGTTTTCTGAATACCTTACTTTTGAATGTTTACAGAGTGCACACTGATGCAGAAATATGTGTCCTTAGTACAATTACCTTCTTCAAACTGAGGAATATACTGGAACTTTTTCTTGATAATATGTTAGATTTTGCCTTTTTATAAAAGCAAAAGCAGTTTGAAAAAAGGCAAGTAATATACAGAGAAGTCTCATTTCAGTGACTGTATGAACATAAATTTCTTTTTTTTGGGGGGGGGGAGGTTTTCTTCAATTCTGTTCCCAGACATGGAATGTCAAATCTCCTTTTCATGTTCTACATGAAACCTTGGGAAGATACCAGAATTTTTTGCCATATTTCCAATATTAATCTTATATGTGCTTCAAAGTGTTTCTCTTTTCCACTGCTGGTTAGTCCTTTGGACAAGGTCACTTGAAGGGACAAACGGGTAGCATAATCTGTCCCACTACTCCTTCTATTCCCTCCCATGGAGGAACTAGGTCCTCTAGTTAGGTAGGACACAGAGGAAGGAGGAAAAAAAGAGGGGATGTCTACTATTTAACTGGTGACTGTTTAACTCTCTTGACTAATGTTAGATGGCTTACCATAAACAAAGATGGAGATTTAGTGTAAAGGAGAAGTAAGGAGGAATAGGAAATAGGGTTTACCAGCTGCATGGTAAGGCTGCATGAGGAACTGAAACAGTGCATAAGATATAATCATGAGGGACTGGGGTTGTGGCTCAGTGATATAATGCTTGCCTAGCATGCATGAGGCACTGGGTTCAATCCCCAGCACCACATAAAAGAACAACATAAAAAAAACTAAACAAAATAAAGGTATTGTGTCCATCTACAACTAAATATATATTTTTTCGAAAGATAAACATGACTCTCTGCCTACAGGAACAATAACTGTCCTAAATAACATTAATATTATTTACATTTATATCTTGATGTCCATTGTTATCTACCCACACACTCTACCCATGGGCACCTACTCTATTTGTTTTTATTTTCTCTTCTGCCATTTGCCAACTAATTGCCCATCTTGGTGTCTTTGAGTTCAACACACCATGTCCAAAAAAATATAACAAATTAATTCAACTAGTATGGAACAGCAATTTTGGAGAAGTATTTTTTCCAGGTCATCTCTTATGGCTATCTTTGGGTCAAGAATCAATATCTTGCCCAATTTGAAAGGAATGGAATATCACATGATACAAAACATAATCAGCAATGCATATGAGGTTGCCTATAGACATTTGCTTCAGAAAAAGAGCTGAAAGTATGTACTCCTGATATGCTAAATCTCAACATCATAATTTATACTGATTTATCAAGATAGGAGAGTGGAGGATTTACCTTTAAGGTTTTTTGTTTGTTTGTTTGTTTGCTTGGTTGTTTATGTTGGTACCAGGGATTGAACTCAGGGGCACTCAACCACTGAGCCACATCCCCAACCCTATTTTGTGTTTTATTTAGAGACCGGGTCTCACTGACTTGCTTAGTGCCTCACTTTTGCTGAGGCTATCTCTGAACTGGAGATCTTCTTGCCTCAGCCTCTCAAGCTGCTGGGATTACAGGTGTGCACACCTTGCTGGCAGGCTTGGAATTTTTTAATGTTCTTTGAAACGTATTTTTCATCACTAAATTTAGTATTTAAGCTGTACTACTTCTTTACAGACAAAATATCTCAGAATCAGAGTTCCCTCCCCAAACTTCACTCACTCCATAACCAAGATTATTACTACATGAATAAGCTTGTTGAATTCCCAGTTTCTAGTCTCTCCCATTATGAAACTACTACTTTAATCATACTATCACCTTTTCAAAGATTCACTGCTCATCAGATCCAATTCAAATTATAATGGTCTCATAAAGTACTTCCAAAGTTTTCTTTGGCTTCCGCAGATACATCTGCCAAACATTTCTATGGATGGATCATTTTTGTATATACCCTAAGTGTTCACACCTGACCATTTCCCCTTATATACTTAATTTAGAAAATAAAAGATCAATGTAAATTCTGAAGAAAACAGTAAAAGATATTTTACATTTACAAGTTTAAGTGGGTACAGTATGAAAGATTATGGTATGAACATATTTTAACTCACCAGATATATTACAGGGTTCAAATATCTAGAATGTTTGCTTTGGAAACACCTATTCAGGTAATTGAGACAATTTATACAAATATATATTAATAGTATTGCTTTATTAAATAATTAAATTCAGATGGACTTTAATTATAGTCTTTATAAAATAAAAGTTGGTCTCCAGTAGAAAAAAAAAATTAATTTCAAAATAAATAAATAAATAAATACCCCCTCCCTAAGGCAGATACTCATAGTAAATTTAACATACTGCTACTACCATTTAATTGAATCTAACCTTTAAATTAAAAAGAAGATATATTAAAAGTAATATGATAATTGGATATTAGGTGGTATTGCCTTATGCTGTTGCAAATAATCAAGGCAGCACTGATTAACCTCTTCATTACTTTAAAATGTTCATCTGGGAAAAAAAGTAGCTTTTCCTACTTTAAATTTTCTAAAATTGAAACCCACAGAGCTACTGAGAGCACAGGGCAATAAAGCATAGGGTGGTTCATTAGAGGAAGTCTATAATTACAGATTACTGAGCAAATAATATAGATGCCATTGAATTACATGAGAGCTCATCAGTTACCAGAAAACGGTTTCAGAATTACAAAATTAGGTACTGATACCTCAGAGATATAATTATGTCAAGTTCTGAACATTATGTGGTTCTTTTAAAATAAAGTTATGGATGACAATTATGCACAAACAACATGTAAAAGGCTGGTGAAACCAGAAAAAAAAATACTGGCATTTAAAGATTGTCATTTCTTGGAGCTTAACTTCATAAATGCATTTAGCTGATGTGTCTACTTGACCTTTGCATTGTTTTTTGAATTCAAAAACTTCCATGGTTTACATCATATACTATCCTATAAAGAAACCATGCTGCTGGGCTGGCTGTGGCTCAGTGGTAGTGCATTTGCATGGCATGTGTGAGGCACTGGGTTTGATTCTCAGCACCACATATTAAATAAATAAATAAATAAATAAATAAATAAAGGCCTATCAACAACTTTAAAAAAATTTAAAAAAGAAACCATGCTATTCTCCAGTTAATGTTTTGTTAATAGTGTTTGTAAATATTGTTGTATTTGAGTAAAACAGCTAGATCTGTGGTCAGAGACAGATTTGTAAATAGGCACCTAATTTCTTGAGATTAACTGGAAAAGATTTACAATTTCAAATTTATTTCAACTATGTCTCTTAGAACAGTTGGCTCCAGAGAGGAAAGCAGGGAGAAATTTGATTAAGTTAATCAACTTTGTTTCAATCATTCCCAAAGCACATTCTTTATGTAGTTTTTAATCAACTCTTTCAAGCTATCATCACATAGCCATTGGGCACTTACTCACTGGACAGCACCATGTAAAACAGAGAACAGTAAGGCATCCACCCAAGGTTGCTGCAAATAGGTAACTTATGCATTTTTCCTCTCTGTGGGCTAATTTGAAAATTAAAGAGAATTCTTGGCTAATAAAGAGCCTTGCTGGTCAAACCAAGGAAAACTGAAATATTGCCTGAAAATCTCTATTTATTTTATATGTCATGCATCTTAAGAACACAGAGAAAAATATAGATTTTTCGCTCATGGAGCAAAAATTAATAGAATAGCCAATTTTTACTTTTTACTTTGGGCATGGATCAACTATTTGCAGGAACCAAGGCTCTACTGTTTAGAGAAGCAATTTATTTTAATATGGTCCATATGCTGATAAATTACCTCAGATAAATACGTCATAAAGAGAACAACTGCTGATTTTATTAAATACAAGATATTAAAGAGTTTGTCTTATTTACTGAGTAGTAATAATTTTTAATATTCATTATTTTTCCACTTTAGATAAGGAAAATTAAAAAACCCAAGAATCTATTACTTTTTAAAAATGGGGTTAAAAGTGGTATTTTCTAAAATGGTAAAGAGTGAGGAGGTTACCAAAGGCTCCTTGGCAAAGATTTAGGACCAGGCAATATTTTGTTGTTTTTATGATTTGCTCATCTAAACTCATCAGTGAAATCTTTGCATACTATCTGATTTCATTCAAGAGTGTTTATTTGCTATTTATAGCCTATATCAAAAGGAGGAAATTGCAGTCCACAGAGAAATGATAAGGACCATTTTTCACTTAGCACTTCTATTGCAGCTAGTGATTTTTAGTATAGGGGAAATTTATCCCCATCCTTTAAAAGGAATACACTACTTATGCTCTCATGATGTATGGAATTCTGAATTTCAACAGGACTATGGTTTTCTATTTCAGAAGAAGGAAGAAGAAAAATGTACCATGATTTTTATAGCAATTATCTAACCTTTGAGGCTTTAAAACTGTTTTAGTAACTAAGCATTTGCATGAGCACTATCTTCAACAAAAAATGAAAAGTAAGTTTAGAGAATTTATTCATTGCTGTAATCTTCTTTATATCCAGTGAATCTAGAGGAAACTATTTTAAGATGCATCCAGAAGTGAGGAGTAAGGGAGAAAGTGCTTACTTCCACCTCAAACCAAACCTGGAGGATCTATGTGTGCTGAATGGATTAATCATCCACTTTAAAGAGATGGTTTAGAAACTGATAGCTGATGAAACCTTGTCAACATCCAGCTTTATCAAAGATATTACAGTATCTCTCAATCTAATTAGAATGACCAGGTACATTTGTTTGCAACAAAAAGAAAGATAATGATAAATTAACCAACTAACTCCACTGCATTTTCTCTAATGAGATACTATATAAACAAGAGAACTGTATCCCCAGGAGACCAGGCTACTGATCAACAACTTCATTAAGGACCATTTCCCAGGATGGCCCTACATGAACAAGGAAAAGGTTTTCCTGTTTTAAAGTTTGTTTTAAATGCCAAAAATCTGCAATGGAATCTTCTTAAATGTCCAACAACCTGTAAATGATCAACTAAGGTAAATTTTGAGTTTCATCTGCAACAAAAAAAAATGATTAGGAATAGTAGTAGTAGGATATTACTTTCTGTTTGGGAATTATGCTTTTTTTTTAAATTACATTGAACCTTATGAGATTGCTATTTCTGCAGGTCAAAAATGGTCAAACAGCAACACGTTTACATGATTTGAACTAAGATTTAAAGATGTAATTAAACCACTTGAACTACTACCAACGCTCTGAGAAAATATTTTCAAATAGACGAGGGGTAGAGAAAGAAAAGTGGAAGGCAGAAGTTTGCAAGAAGGAAAATACGCATTTTAAAATATTTTCTAAAATGCATAACTTAAAAAGCACAGTCTTTCTAGCAGTTTTTACATTCCACAACTCCAACATCCTCTTCTAATTTTGCATGAGTCATTAAAACAGCTATGAGAACAAGATGAAGACAAGCCAAGGCCTGGCACTTAATGGGCCTGACCTTTGGCTATTATCTTCACTATAGGAATGATGGACCAATTTTTAGTGAGGTCAATACTTTGCAGTTTTTTCCCTAAAACTAGGAATGGTTTTACAAGATCTCCCAGAACTCTGTACCTTGCCCCCACTCCAGCATAAGCATGCAAGGCAGCTTATCTTGTCATTTTAATGAAACATCTTGGAGGTATGATTTCACTGAGGAGAGATTTAGAAATCAAAGCTTAAGAAGGGCTCGTGAAAGTAAGTTATGCAGTACTGTGCAAAACACAATCTCTAGAACTGATTTTTTCCCCCAGCAAGCATTAATGAATGTCAAACCTTTATAGATTAGTTAATATACTTAGAAATAGAGAATACTTGTTTATTTTTCCAAAACCTTGATTCAGCCAGTACTTCACTGAGAATTGAATAAATAAATTCACTTAGTATAGTGTTTTTAGAAAGAAATTCAGCAATATTTGCAAAGAGTCAAATTTATTTTTTCTAATGTAAACACATAAAACAATGACAATTGCTTTCATATTACTCAGCATATCAATATATTTGCCACGATTGCACTTTCTTATTAATTATAATTTTATTTTTGTGTATTAGAATTTATCAGATAGAAGAACAAACCAACCAACTCAGTTCAACCAAACACCTAATTACATTTTTTATGCTCTTTGTCATTTTAGTGAGTTTCTTATAAGAGAACGTCAGCATGACTTTTATTAATGTCAGAGAATGCATTTTTTCCTTTTGATAAAAGAAGAAAGGACCTTTCACATTCAAATTCAATTTTTTCTCCTAACATTTCCAATATGACACAAACATATGGTAAATAAAATTATTCTAATAAATATTAGAGCCAGTGGACCAGTGAGAGAAACTCTGAACATGCTATGAATATATCAAATACTAAAGAGCTTCTGAAATACAAAATCACTGAACTTTTAAGAAAAACTGAATAATTCAATAGCTTTTCATTAAACAAAAAAGAAATGAAAACAATAATAATTATTAGCCAAGGTCTGTCTATATATCAGAGAAGGCTGACAAATGTATTGAGACAGTTTTCAAGATTTTGACACAGTTAAAAATACTGGTTAGAAAAATCTGCTTTCTGTTTTCTCAATAAGAACATAATTAAGGTCAGGTCTAGAAATAAAATGCTTGGACATATCCAATAATTGCAATAAAAAGAAAAAATAAAGACTTCAATCAAGAACAATGGAATTTGTGAAGAATATAAGTTCATTTGGTGTTTCCCACTCAATTGGTGTTTCCCTGAACATTCCTTACTATATAAGGATTATCTGTCTCTTTTCACTTTTCTTTTCCTGGGCCATTTAGAAACACGCTGTCTGATTGTTTGTCTTACATTTATGTGCAGGGATACCTAGAGGTGGGGAACTGGACTAAATAATTGGGAGAACATCCTAATGTTCTAAGAAAACCAAATCATAGAAAACAAATTCATAGGATTGATATTGCTCAATGTGAACTTTACATCAATTGCAAACAGACCCAAAGATATGCCATAATATGAAAAGCTATAAGCTCTATTACATTATTGCTATGGTTTGGATATGATTTGAGTGTGTCCCCCAAGGATTCACATGTTGAAATTTAATCCCCATTGTGAGATATTAAGAGGGTGGAAATTTAATCTGACTATGGGATTTAGAAGTGAGGCCTCTGCAAGGTGATTATGCTTAGATAAGGTCATCAGGGTGGAGCCGTCATGATTAAATAGTAGTGGCTTTATAAGAAGAGGGACAGAGATGAGAAAGGACACATGTGCATGCTCCCTGTTTTTTTGTCACGTGTTGCCTTGGGCCACCTTAAGACTCTGTCAGCAGGAAAGCCATCTTCAGATGAGGTCTTGTGGCTTTGGACCTTCAGAACCATAAGCCAAAATAAAACTGTTTTCATTTAATCTTACCTAGTCTGTGGTATCATTTTTACCAACAGAAAACAGACCAAGACAACTACTTATAAAGAATGTGGTATAAACTCTTTGTAGATAGAATACCTTATCACTAGGGATTAAAAAAGAGAAATAGGAATCTCAGCAAAATATATGAGAAATGTGAAGCTGTTTGCTCAGAGTATGTAAAGTATTCATCAGAGAAAAATGTTCAAACCTACTTTAAGAGAGATGAGAACTATTTCTTAATATATCAGAAGAGGGCTGAAGAAGATTATTTCTTGACAGAAGTTCTCATGGGAAAAGCTCCCTTTTTCATTTGCTACAGAGATCATGTTAGAATTGATAGGAAGAGATAGACAGTTTGAAATAAATAAAAGAGGTCACTTGCAGGAAGAACCTTTTTTTAAGAAATGGATTCTTGTTAAAAGATTCTCACTTTTATTCAAGTCGAAATATTCATTTTGTTTCATGAACAAAGTGGTGCAGATTTTGCCTCTTTCAGTAATTGTATCACTTAGGTAAAACACAGAGGCTTCATGGGGATACAATGTGTGCAGGCCCACAGTAACTTGTGCAGTCCACCCCCTCCCCATACCTGAATCCCTCACATGGAAGGGATCATAGTTGGTTTAATGCTTTGCTGATGTTATATTTGAATTCTTAATAATATTAAATGAGAATAAGTCCCCACATTTGCAGTTAACAGTGAGCCCTGCAAATTATAGAGCTAGTTCTATGAAAACAAAACCCATTTGTAACTTAAGAACTATCTTCATTGTCTTTTTTTTAAAGTTTCATTTCTTTTCTTTTTTTGTGATCTAGGGGACTGAATCCAGGAGACCTCTTCCTGTGAGCCACATCCCCAGTTCTTTTTAAATTTTTTATTTTGAGACCAGTTCTTGTTAAGTTGCCCAGGGTGATCTCAATCATACTCCTGCCTCAGCCTACTGAGTAGTTGAGATTACAGGCATGTATCACTGCGACCAGCACAAATTTCTTTTTAAACACTTGAAAAAAGACTATAGAAGTTTAAAAAAGATGTAGTACTTATAATTCCTGATACTTTCTTAATTCTATTTTCTTTTGCATTTATACTATCATATCAAGAAGAATTTTCTAGTGTTTAAGTCACTTCCTTTGGGGCTGCTCTTTTTCTATTCATTAAAATGGTCTTAGTACTACGATTCCTTATCATTGAAATGTTTGTTTGTTAAAAACAAAATTGAAAGCAGAAAAGATGGAAATAGTAGTTTGGGATTTCCTTTCCTCCAAGTTCAAATCCATGAGGATGAGTGGGACAAAGATGTGAAACTAAAAGAAATGCAGAGTCACACGTGTTCATCTGCTATATGAAGAATGTATGAGAATATTCACCAAAGTCAAATAAAAGGCCTTAAAATATACATGAATAAAGATAATTATAAAATAAGTATTCTAAATATTATACAAATAACTAATAGGAAGTAAAAGTGTTCTTTGTTAGATGCAACTCATTCTCTATCTTGTTCCCACTCTGAAGATACTCTATTTTAGTTTGCCAGGGACAATGCTACTTAAGAAATTCTCTGGCAATTCAATTTACAAACTAAACACACGCACACACATACACACAAAACACATACATAGAAAATGCAAAAAAAATAAAAAACACCTTTCCTTCATAACTCAGTTCATTTTGCAGGTCACAGCTTTGAAAACATGGCAAGAGACATCAATCAAAGCCATAACGGATAATATGAAGACTGCTGAGTTCCCTATAAAGTATCCAATGCCAAGAGCATTTTCCCACCTTGTCAATGAAAACTACTTGATTTTTATTGATCCAATCACTGGCAGTAGATTAAAAATTATAGAAATGTAAAGCTCAGAGGATAAGCCTCTCATTTGCAAGTAAACAATAATATCAGCTAATTAAAGGTCATTTTAAGCACTAGTAATCTAGAGTAGCATAGGAGAAAGGGCAGTGGGTGGTAGGCTCTATTCTCTAATGTAGTTAGTGTTATACTAGCTTTGTGACCTTGAGTAAGCTTTTTTTTTTTTTTTTTTTTTTTTGTATTTCAGTACCTATAAAACAAGATGTGCCATTGGACTCTAGGGTTCTTAAGATTTAGTTGCATCATATCACTTAGAGAGCTTGTTAAAAGATGGATTGCAGATCCCCCACCTTCCCAAGCCCAGTTTCTTATTCAATGGGTCTATAATGAAGCCAGAAATGTCACATTTCTAACAAATTCCCAGGTTATGCTGAAGCTGTTGGACTAGGCATAATATTTTGAGAACCACTGCCTTCTTACAATGCCAAGACAAGAATTTGAAGTGCTACACCCACAGCAGTAGGTACCTGTCAAGTACTACATTAACAATGGAGTAACAAGTAGGTCCTGAGGTACCTGTGAAGGTACTACATAAGCAATGGAGAACAGTGTTTTTTCAAATGGAGAACTAAGGCTGAAGGATGGTAGTCCATTGGTCTGCCAATTAGTCATAGTGGTAGGGTGGGGACAGGGAAGTGATGCTTAGTGAGTCATGAGGAAGCTGGGACCTGAAGCTGAGACTGATCAGAAAACCGTAAATCAGAAAATAAAACCAGGTGGCCCACAAAGTTGGATGAAATATTTTGCCACATTGTAAATTCAAATTTGGGAGAGAGTCAGCTTAAACTATCAAGATGTGAATACGTGCGGTGAGATGTGACAAATGGAAAGAACGAATGCATGTTCCTATGAAGTTAACAAGAGGGGCAAAGGTCCTATACCTTCTGGATGGGATAGGACTAAGTTTGGGCCTATGTTGGCCCCAAAAAGACCCAAGTGGCTTTGCTCAAATAGTTTTCCAGTCACTGGAAGAAATTATAAAAGATATATTTCAGGCAGAAAAACTAATTCCAAATGGATGCTCTGAAATACAAAATGGAACGAAGAGCAATATATTTCTAAGTATAAATGAACAATAACTGAATGAAAACAATTATACTTTCTTAATCTAAAATAGGTAATGCAAGACCTTTACATGTCTTTCTAATTAGCTTTATGTCAGTGGAATTTTAAATGACTTATGATACACACACACACACACACACACATGTATTTGGTATTGGGCATCGTACTCAGGGACACTTGAACTCAGGGACACTTAACCACTGAGCCCCATCCCCAGACCTATTTTGTATTTAATTTAAAGACAGGGTCTCACTGAGTTGCCTTGGTTGCTGAGGCTGCCTTTGAACTCAGATCCTCCTGTCTTAGCCTCCTGAGCCACTGGAATTACAGGCCTGCATCACTATTGTAGCTGGGCTACAATAGTTAATTATATTTTAATAGACACACATACAAAAAACCTATTTAATTTGTGGAAGTAATAATATATGTATATTATATTTTTTCATGGATGTTATAAATACCACAACCTTTGATGCTAAAGAACCTTTGCCAATGAGTTTAGCCCCTAAAACTATATCCCTATTCACTTTACAACATACTGAGGTAAAGTTGTACTGAACTCACAAAGTATTTTCATACCTACCAAAGCACACAAAACACCTATGTATATAGAATATCTACACAGTCAACAATTAAAATCTATTTGGTGCATTATTTTTATCAGTCTTCTAAGACAAACACTCCTTTAATATCAGTAAAAAATCAAATAAATTTTAAAAATGCTGTTTGAAGCATCTGTAGCCTCAGGATCCTCCTGGGAAATTAATAGTTATTAGCTATTGTTGAATTATACATTCTGACATTACCAAAATATATACAGTATACATAGTGTATTATAACATATGAGGACAAGACATATAAAAGAAAATTATGAGTCACCCAAATGTTCTTTAGAAATGGAATGAAAGAGGAAAGAATCCCTCCTACAGTGCCTAATATAATTGTGAAAACACAAAGTAGAGGAAAATGTAAGAAAACAGAAAGAGACTGCTTAATTCATTTCAAATAGAAACTGAATTGCTGAGGCAGTTCTCACCACCTTATTTATATATCGGATTGCTCACAAATCATGATGTCACCCACCAAGAAGCCATGCATCAGGAAGAGTGCAACAGTGCAACAATCTTGAAGGAGGAGGGGAGAGAGGTGCAACAGAATGATAAAAAGGCATCACAACTCATAAAACACAAGCAGTTTATGGATAATTGTCACATAAAGTATTACATGGAAATCAGAAACTAAGTTTTAGAAACTATGTACAAAAAAAGAAGAAAAAAATAAGAGAGAGAGAAGATGCATATAGCAGAGGACTTATATGTGGTGAACTAAAGCTTGGCATTTCTTGAATACCAGAGATTTAATTTACAGATGGCTAACTTCCACAGAAAGATTTCCTTTCCCTACCACATTTATAGATAACCAACTTGCTTCTTAGTCACCTTCTCAAAACAAAATAAATCAAAAGGCAAATAAACTTAACTTGGCACATTTGTCCCATTTGCCATTTAAATTATACATTTTCTTTTTCTTTATTTTTTAAGGATATAGGACTCTGAGTAAATTTTTGAGATTGGTTCCTCAATAATACAGGCATCTGGATTTGTTATGTAAGCACCAATTAGTATTTAGTTACTGTGTCCTTAAAGATTCACATCCTTCAGAAGTATTAACCATTGAAGTCCAGGGCACATGATATATTTTCCTAAGGTTTTAAGCATCTGTAATTTTAAAAAGGAAATCCCCACATATTTTCTTACAAAAATGTTTACTTTATTCCGCTGGGGTCTTAAAATAAGAGAGGGAGATGAGCTAGAAACTGTGCTGGCAACCCCCACCCCCAGGCCCTAAGAGAGGGGTACGTTTGGGGGGTTTCATTTATTGTCATGGTTACTCAAGTGAAAATGGATATTTTCAACATGCTTTAGTCACAGGAGCTTTCAGGATTACTTAAAAGTACAGGCTGTATGTATTGTGGGGGAGGGAGTGTGGTTATCATGAAAGCTTAACATAACCCTAGTCCATCTCAAAAGCTTGGTCTCGATTTTCCCTCAAAATACGATCAGATAGTCCTTAGAACAAAGCTGTATTGACTATTTGATGCAAAGAATGGTATAACAAGACCTAACAACATAATGGATTCTGGTTATGCTGGCTAGAGCTCTGACTCAGAACCAGTTGCCTCAAACAAGTAAAGCATCTTTTTAAAATACTGGGGAAGACACAGGGGAGGCAGTTTCATATACCATATCGAAGTTCAGTAGAATGAGGTCGGTTAAGCACTCTGTCCTGAGACACATACCTTTCATTTTCAATTGTTTTCAAATAAAAAGAGAGAAATCCCCTTTTCAAGTTGGATTGTTTAAATGCACCTACAGCTACTCCTGTCTAGGAAAGGCTAGGCAAGCTTTCCCTACTGATGCATTTCAAAAAAGGTTCAATTGGCAAAAGAAAGTAAGTGCAAAGGGTTTTTGACAAAAGAGGACTAGAGGGAACATATTTTCCTTTTGCAGAAATGCTGTTCTAGAAAATCAGACAAGGTAGCAACTCAACCAAGAATGTGCAAGATATTGGTGAGACAATCGAGGAAACTGGTAACTTCAAACACTCAACTGCATAAAATCATTACCTTAAAAACTAGAGTAGGGATTACATTATAAAAATGAGGGACTACACACACAAATAAAACAATATATTATGACTTTCAGATTATAGCACAACGTAACCCAGCATACACTGAGCCTGCGATTGTCTTATACCACAGAACCACATAAGCCTGAAAAGAACTTCTGGGACGCTCTCTGAGCCTCAGCAGGGTTATCCCTAAGTCTTCTTGGATTTATAAGCATTCTATCTTGTTTAATGATGCTCCAAATAATTCTTAGGCAACCTTGTTCAGGGATGAGCAAATAAGAAATGCTAGCTCAAATTCAGGAGCTCTGAAATATCTACTCTGTTATGAGGAAATTTTTTTAAAAAATGTACATTTAAGATAGATTCTAGTACTGCTTCAGACAAATAAAAGTATTATGTCACCCATAGTTTCTGCACATTTAAAAGGTAATTATTTTTTAATTCCCAAATGATTCATATCATCATCTTCTGAGCTATTCCAAAAAAGCATATGAAACCTACAATTAATTTAGATTAGGTCAGATATTCTAAGTTTCAATGTTTTTCTAATAGTATAACAAAGGCATAATTGTTTTCTTAAAACATGTTCTCTCCCATTTTTTCCTACTAACTAGTCAACCTAGTTAATACTTTATAGATTATCTGTATGAAGGGTGTATATGAGGAATGACTATTAAAAATAGATGTTTTAAAGATAAATATGTATAAATGTGAAAAACATGAAACCTTTATGTCATATGCTGTTCACAGTCCTTTGTGAGCATACACATACATATAGGAGACACATACAAAGAGTCATTATTTTTTATGGAAGATATATATGGAGAAGAAGAAAAGCTGATGGTTAATAACTCCTTAAGTAGGTTAGTGGTGCTGAGTTATCAGACAATACTATGAATAGGGTGTACCCACAGTGGTACTCAATAAATACTTGTAAAATTAAATAAAAAATCACCGAAAGGTTTTCGTCCATAATAATCCTTTTGCACATTTAGTGGAAAAATAGATTTTTGTTCTGATTCTTGAACCAGCAAAGGGGCTCAGGGATTTAACATGAGTGAAACAAATATAATTTTTAAAAAGTTATTATTGACTTGGTTGCGTTCAGTGCAGTTTGTTGGTTCTATGAATCTGTTAGGTGTAATTACTGACATGAATCTAAATGCATTTGACTGAGAACAGAGCCAAATTAATTGCAATATTGGTATGTAACAGCTGTTATTCATTTGATACTTTTCTGTAATAAGAACTGGAATATTAAAATATGGAACCAATACATGTTTCTAATAAATGATTAGGCCACTTACGATGTGTTTTGGTCATTTCTTATATAGTCAATTTTACTGTTTTCACCTACCTGCTTCAATATTTTCATGGATTTCTGCCTAGTAAAGCTGCATTTGGGCACACATGCAACAAACATATACTGTAGAGAAAAGCCAAATTTTTAACTGCCAGCATTGCTCATCTTCTACACAGGTTTGATGAAATCTTGCTCAATGTTCAGCACATTGAAGACAGCTCTTAGTTTTTGCAAATTTTAGTTTCTACATTTAGAATGTAAGAACTCATTTAATGAGACCTAAGTAAATTACCTACCTTATTTCACATATTTATTTTTGTCTTCCCATTTAAAAGAATATTTTTAGTAGATGTATAAATTGTTTTACTGCTACGGCAGATAGAATGGGATTTTTACGCTGATTCCCAGTGAATTCATGCCAGAAATGTAATTATCTTAGTATGAGGTCAGAAAAAAAAAAAAAACACTAGTGATAAGTGGCTCAAATAGGCTACAAGAAAAAAAAGTAGAACCTCCAATTAATCTAGAATATATACTGGAAATAGTACAGCTTAAGTATACCCTCCAATACTAATGTACACTGATGACTGATGCTCTGAATAATGGTCCAGAGTCTACAACAAGATCTTAATGATCTACCAGCAAATATATACTGTGTGCTGGCTCTATGTCCAAAATTATTTTTAAGTACCATATGCTGCACACTTCCAACTGTGTAAAATGTAAAGCCAAAAATACTGTGGGCAGGGGAGAGATTTAGGAGGATACGAGGAAGGTCATAAAATCATTAATAGAGGTCACTAATAGAGGTCAGAAGCATTATGGATGATAAAACCTGATACACAAATGGTCTTTTTATTAATTATAAAATCAGATTAATTCAAATACCTCTCTCTGCATCTAGGCTAGCCAACTAAGATTCTGTTGTAATGACTATTGCCATTGATAGTTTCCCTTGATATGTTCACTAAAATAACTGTTATTAATAAAGAGATAATACCATTGAATACTTATTAAGTAGTATTGGTGTGCCACACAAGTGCTAAGAGTTTTGCAACTATCCTCTCATTTAGTGCTCATGAAAAACTTATGAGCATATGCTATTCCTTTCCCTGTCTTGTGGTGAAGAAGTTGGGAATCAGAGAGGTTGGGTAAATTGCCCAAGGATGCAAGATGTAGAAGGCACAGTCAGAATTTGAACTCAGATTTGTCTGCCTCTATGGGAAAGGGAGTTGAACTCATTTCAATTGCAGGTTAAATCAATGATAGAGAGATCTGTCATAGATGACATGACAAAGGGGATCAGCAGACTCAACCAGCAGGTTGTGACTTACCATTTGATAACTGACACAATGGGAGCTCCTCTTTGCACCTCATTAACCCAGTCCTTGTACTTAACAATTCAACAAATGCTTATTGGATGAATGAAAATAACATGCTATGATGTTGCCTTAAAATGGATGTTTTATTCAAATAACAAGGACTCAAATTCATACTAAACACCTTAGTATGCTAAGCTCTAGATATCTGGGCAAGTCTTCACTGTACTGAATAATTTTATTTAAGAAAACAAATCTCCCATCTTCATTGAAAAATCGAACTTTGAAAACAAAGATAAAAACTCTGATTTTGAATAAACAGATTTTTTTGAAATGCTTATTAATGTAGGGAGCAAGGTAATTTAAGTAAACAGAGTATAAATCAGATAGTCTTTTTCTCTTTATAGACAGGACAATAATTTTCTTCTAGGTCAACCAAGTATACAAACTTGTTTAGCTTTGCATTAGCATCTATGAATTGTTCATCAGTATTTGTAAAATATGGTGGAATGATGGTACAAATTTCTCAATGATTTATCAGAGGTGCTTAAATACTACTTAATCAATTCAATCATTTGTAGGTTTTTCAATCTATAATTTTGGTTACTATAATTTAGCATCTGGAATTTGATATTAGGAAACATAGTTTTGACCTATTCAGATCAAAATAATGTCATCTGTATTTATTCACTTATAAGATGTAATTATTTTAAGTCAAGTAAAAAGAAAATTGTTATCAACCACTATTGATAGAATTAAAATGTTTAGGTTTATTCATCAACATTTGCTAATCTACTCTCTGAAGACTGGTTTTTCATTGAATCTGACTATGGGAACTCATTCTTTATCATCATACTGGAAGTAAACAGGCAATTCTAATTTCCATATAATCTCATATAAGGAGGTGCAAACTGTTTCTGATTAAATAATATTTGCATAAGAATCTCAGTTGTAGTTTGGAATTTTCAAGCATCCATTTTTATGTATTCTCTCCTATTGTTACCTCCAACTCCTTGCAGTTAATTTGCTGACTTCCATAAACATGAAAAGAAAGAGATTTATATACAAATATTTGGTAAGATTTCTTTCTCTACCTACGGAATTAATTCACCTTTTTTGTGGTCCCTAAGTCAATTATCATCTATACCAATATAATCAAAGGTTGGGGAACATAGATTATACCAACTTCTTTGTATAGTTTGCATACTGTGTGCACACATTTTAGAGTACATTTATTGATTTAGTATACTTTTTGATGCATTTGAATGAACTTTCTCCATTTTAAATTTACATAAATGTTGTATTACTGTTCGTGCTTTAATTATAATTATTTGGGAAATGGTGCAATAAATGTTGGTTGGATGAATGAAATAAGCAAATATGTAAAAAATCATGTATGTTAATATATGATTATCTATTGGTAAAACTGTGCTGTTCTTACAAGGAGTCTCTGCTCCTCACTGAATCTGTTGCTGGCAACTTCCACTGTTTTTTTTTTCATCCTTTTATGAAATTTTTCCTTCCTTTTACCACCTTCTTAAACTGCCACAGGTTGAAATGAGAATCAGGTACATGCTAACTCTGTTTTCTTCACCTTTCACTATTGTTTTCCAGTGACATCGTCCTTGTAGTCACCTTTCCTTTTTTGTGATTATGGCTTAGTATCCTCAATAATTCCCAACCAGATTCCTGCAATAACCTTAGCTCTCCTCCCTCATTATTCTGCAACTCCCCTATCTCACTTTGAAAGCTCTTCACAGTCTGGCTCCATCCTACCTTTTGTTTTTTCCTTTTATATCTTTTATTGTTAAATGCAAGCCAGTCCATCCTACCTTTCTGACACTATTCCAAATTAAATTCTCCTCTAACCATAGCAACAACAGAAAATATTCACTGAACATTTAAACATCAAACACTGGCAATAGGCTAAAGGACAAAAATATATAATTGATAAATAGACTACAGTGCAAATAACACCAGTCTCTGACCTCATATAGCCCTCATGATAAAACAGGTACTAATGTTATTCCATTTTATAGATGAATAAATTCAGGCACAGAAAACTAAAATATCTAGTCAGTGATTATATGGCTAGTAAACTGTGGAGCCAGGACTCAAATTCAGGACCCATCCTCCCAATTATTTTAGTGTATTTCCCCTGGATCATTAAACATAGTCTGTCACCTTCTTGTGCTGGCTGATGTGCACTGCTGATGATCTTAATCCTTTTTATTGGAGTAGTTTTGCTTCTGTTCAGCCAAATATTACCCATCTTTCAGGGTCTAGCTGGACTGAGAGGCCCAGAGACTATACTAGGCCTTCTCCATGAAACCTGATGTCATTTCATCAGACCTAATTGTTTTCCCCTTTTAGATAGTTCTTCAGAGCAAATAATCTCTATTATATATCAGTATACAGTGTATTCTTTGCTGATTCAGCTTTACTTAATCTCTCTGAGAAAACTGAAAATTTCTTAAGGGTAAGGATTATTTCTTGAGTTTTTCCAGATTCTTCAATGACAAGTATATTTTAGGTCCCATGTTATATACTATACATAATTATCTCATTTAATCTTCACTAAAACTATAGTAGGCAAAGGTCTTTGTCCTATATTACAGATAAAGTAACTGAGACATGAAGAGATGATGAAAGAGAACAAAGTCAAAAGACTAGGCAGAAGAGCTAAAATTGACCTCTACTTTTTAGTCTCCACAAACTTTTAAGGGGAGGATCCCATGATCCAGTGGAATACAGGGAAGAGATAGAGGGGGAGGGAGGAGGATGAAAATGGAGAAGTTGTGGAATAAAATTGACCAGATTATGGTGTGTGTATGTGTGTGTGTGCCACAGTGAATTTCACCTTTGTGTATATCTATAAAGCACTGTGGACCATTTAACCACTGAGACACATCCCTGTCCCCAGTTAATATTTTTAATTAGAGACAGGGTCTCCCTAATTTGTATGCCATTGCACCCAGCAATACTTTTCTTGTAAGGTAAAGTCCTTTGTTTCCATTGGTAGGTATTACTATAGTCACATGGGCATGAAATACCTTTATACTCTATAGAAGACATATCTTTCAAGGGCAATCAAATATTCTACAACATCTCTCTTTCAGCAGAGAGGAAGATTACAACATTCAAACTAGATACGTTCAAAGTTCTGAAAATCATTTTCTGACTACACCTCATTCATATCTTCCATAGACTTTCACACCTCATAGATTCACACTTCATAGCCTCCTTGCAGCTCTTAAAATGCCTGCAATTGACTTTCACCTAGTCAAAACAGCATCTTTCCTAACATACTAAGGGGAACTCACTAACACTGAGCTTCATCTTGATATCCAACTCTATTCTTATTCTTTTTTGGAATATTTCGTCTTCCCAATTTAAACTACACACTTCTACTCTGAGAAGGATGCATTTTGGAAACATATTTGTAAATACTCATACTCATATATTCCAAATGTAACATTATATTATAATAAATAAAAATAATATTATATTTGCAACACATGGGCCACAAATCAAGAAGCTAACATTACAGTTCACTATTTTATTGATCTGTAAATAGTGCTAGGCAATGACACATAAAAGATAAATGATAAACCCTATTTGAAAATGTATCTTTCATGTTAAAATCACTCAGCTGAGCATATGCAGAGAAACTTATTTGAATATCCATCCTGTGCCTTCAATGGCACTGGAAGAGGTAATTAAATTCTGGGCAAATAACGAACGAAAGTATAGACTATGGATCCAATTAAAACAGGACCTTTCCTTTTTTTTTCTTATTACAGGCTTATTTATAGGGGAAATGGTTGGTAAATACTTGGATGTAGATGAGAATCAGTGTAGTATGAAAGGTTATCTTATTGACACAAAACAAGTACACTCAAATTCTAAGTGCTTACACTTTTCTTTGTTTATAACAGAGGTGCTCAAAGTTTGGACTTTGAGGCCTAGTGGCCCACAAAATCATTTTAGGGGGTCTGACACTAATTTAAAAAGAAAAAAAAAACTATAAGTACATAATAGAACAATCAGTAGAACTGAGGGAAGGGAACAGGGTGGGAGGAAGGGAGGGGAAGAGAAGTATTGAGAACTTAATTAGATGAAATTTTATTCCATTCTTTTGTAATTATATCAAAATTAATTCTATTATCATATATAACTAAAAAGAGCCAATAAGAAAAACTATTTTTATAAACTCTTTTGCCATTTTTTATTTCATTCTTATAAGAGTGTACAGTGGAGTTTTCCAGAAGCTACATGATGAATGACATCACATTAGATTAAATACAGAAGCAAGAATGAGAATGAAGCTGTTTTTTTTTTAATTTAGCCAGACTTTGAAGAGATTTATAACTCTATTTTTTTTCTCTTGCTAATATTTTTTTAAATACAGTTACATTTAATAAACAGTGTTATTTATTTTCAATATATAATAGGTTTACTATTGTTATTTTAATTGAATGAATAAACAAATAATTTAAAAGTTGTCTAGGTTTTAATTCTAATATGATAAATGACAATATAAATAATCTATAAAAATAAAATGTATTTGGGGTCCTTAATAATTCTTTAGTATAAATGGCTTCAGAGACCAAATAGTTTTTATTTCACCTTGGTGATCTCATTGAATCCCATATATTATAGGCTGAATTGCATTATTAGTAGAGTTCATAATGGAGTAGGGTGGGCCTGCTCTAACATGACTTGTGTCTTTATTATAAGAACACCATGTGAAAAGACAGACATGCACACAGGGAGAATGCCATATGAAAACTAGTGTCATGGTGCCACAAGTCAATAAACTACCAGAAGCTAGGGGAAAGGCATGGAACAGATCCTGCTCTTGTGTGTTTGTAAGTAACATAGCCCTAATGATATCTTAATTTTGAATTTCTAGCCTCTGGAAGTATGAGATAGTATACATCTATTTTTGTAAGCCCTCCAGTTTTTGGCATTTTGTTATGGAAACCTAGCAAACTAGCATATCATAATTTTAATCTTCAACAAAAACAATGATTCCTAAGTCTAGCTCAGACCTCTTTCCTGAGTTTCATATTCACATAAACAATGACTTATCAGAAATTTTCCTACTCTATTAGGCATCTAGAAACTAAACATTGTCAAAATGACAATAATCATTGTAACCCCCGCCCCCGACCAAATCTGCTCTATTCCTGAATTTTATTTCTCTGAGAATAATGTCACCTTCTCAAATGCCTTCCTCCCTTTATTCCCACATCTTACCAATCATCAGAGACTGGTAGTTCAATCTTTCAACATCCCTTTGATATAAAATTTTATTTGTCAACTTGGCTGGTTCATGTGGCCCAGATATTTGGTCAAATGTTATTCTGGATGTTTCTGTGAGGATGTTTTAGATGAAATTAACTTTCAAACTGGTGGACTTTGAGTCAAGCAGATTGCCCTCCATTATGTAGATGGACCTCATTCAATCAGTTAAGACCTGAATAAAACGCAAAGACTAATTTCCTCTGAACAAGTGGGAGTTCTGCAGCAGATAATCTTCAGACTTGAACTGCAACATTGGCTCTTCCCTGGGTCTCCAGCCTGCTGTCTTACTCTGTTGATATTGGACTTGTCAGCCTTCATATCACAGGAACCAATTCCTTAAAAGAAGTCCCTCTCTCCACTCTCTCTACAGAGAACTTTTTTTAATTTACTTATTTATATTATTATTATTATTATTATTATTTGCATTACAATACAGAGAACTTTTATACACCTCTTACTGATCATTTTTTTTAACCTTCTTGTTGCTGCATAGTTCAGGCCACTATCAGCTCTTGTTTGCACCATGAGAGTATCCTCAAAACCTTTGCTGTCTCAAACCTTTCCTGTCTGGATGCATTCTTTCTGGTTTTGCCCAAATGGTCTAAGAAACCTAAGTTCATCATTTTCCAATTTATAAACATTCATACGCTTCCAATATTTTTCAGGATAAGACCCTTAGCACACCACAAAAGAAAGCTCACAATCTACCCACTACTACCACTTCTAGTGAGCCTCTTCTCTCACTACTCCTCCATGAACAAAAGGGAACTAACTTTTAGCACTCTTCTATTACTTTTATTACCTTATAAGTGATAAGTTCCTGCAAATATACATTGAAATACTGGGCAATTACTTCCTAATTGAGTAACCTTCAGTCAAAACACTACTTCTCTTGATCCTAATTATAAATTTGTTTGCTAAATTATGTGGAGACTACTCTATAAAATTCAGGTGTTTATATAACAACTTTTATTCTCTTGAAATTATGTTAATGTGTTTCTTGGACAGAAGAAATAAACTACAGTCAATTTCTGAAAAATTTTATGTATTTCAAAAGTATGAAGAATACAATCAATGGCATAGATATTATTTTATGAAATTAGCCATTAAAAGGCATTACAGCAGAATACTTGATAATGATTAATCACTTTAAACACATAATAACAGTTAATAATTAAACTCTGGTCACAAACTGCCTGGGTTCAAATCTAGGTTCTACCTCTTACTACCTTTGTGATCTTGGGCAACTTCTCTTAGTTTAGCATTTATTTATTTATTTTTGGCACCAGGGATTGGACCTAAGGGTGCTTTACCATATCCCAAGCCCTGTTTGTTTGTTTGTTTATTTATTTATTTATTTATTTATTTTGAGAAATGATCTCACTAGGTTGCTTATTACCTAAGTTACTGAGGCTGGCTTCAGTAGCTGAACCTGCAATTCTCCTGCCTCAGCCTCCTGAGCCACTGGGATTACAGATGTGCACCACCACATCTGGCTTCCTCATTTTACAATGAGGTAATAGAACTTTCTTCATAGGGTTTTATGAGGATTAAGTAGGGTTAAAGATGTAAAACAGCTAAGATAGTTCTTGGTACATGCTATATGACAGTTGCTATTTTGACAGTGGTAAGGATAAGTGCACAGATAATATAGCCAGACTACTTGGATTCTATTTCAAAGCTAATATTTTCTATTTGTGCAAATTTGGAAAAGTTCCTTAATTTATACGAGCCTCAATTTCCTGTATGTAAAATAAGATAATCATAGCATCTTCCTCATACATATGTGAGAATTGACCTAAAAATCTTAAAATAGTGCTTGGCATGTGGCTGATATTATACAGTGCTTCTAAGTTTTACTATTGTTATCTTCAATGATAAATGGTCCAATATTAGTCATACTACCTATTATCTTATTCAGATTTTATTTTGTTTGAAATTCTCTAAGCCTCTGGTGGTGAAGGCTATGTTCTTTATTCTTAAATTTTCAGAGTACAAATACCTGTCTACCAATCACTTTCTTCTTTTTCTCTCTCTTTAAAAACTAAGTCAAATCAAAGAACCCACCTAAAATATATGATCATTCTTGCTAAGCAAGGAAACAACTTACTTTACACTAATGTGGATGGGCCAGCAACTTTTACTTAGGCTCAGAGCTGAATAAGATGCTCTGCTATTTTTTTCAACTTGTAATAGTGCTGTCAATATCTATTATGACTTGAAGTGTTCAAGCCCTCAAGGAAGACTGTTGTAACTGCACTTCCAACTGATATGTACCACCAAAGTGAAACTAAGGTCTAGGCCACATCTCTCCATGCTGTGTTTTTCACTTTTCATCTCACTCCCTTCTTCCTTTACCACTGCCTCATTCAGATCATTATAATAAAATCAATGAGAAAAAGATGATCTCAACAACATAACACCTTGCACTGATTATCAAAATCCTGAATGCTCAGTGTAGCGTGAGAAGTGATAGATAGTATCATTAGAGAAATTGGACACAAGTAATTAATAATACTGTAAATTTTCTATGAATATGATTATTTACTTTATAGTCGAAAAATCAACTAGTGAAATTATTTTGCACTTTTGTTATCTTTTAAAAATAATTAGAAATACTTCTGTACCTTTGTTTATATCGATGAGCTGTTTCTTTTTCTTCTGGCGTTCCACTTTTTCTTGTTCAGCTTTCTCTTTTGCAAGCTTTGCCCTCCTAGTCTTCTCTTCCATTTCTCTTCTCTTATTGTTTTCTTTTACTGCTTCCTGTAGGTATAAACACAATTAAACAAAATCCTTTCCATGAGTTTTATAATGGAGAAGTCGCATGGTTTTAAAATTATACAAATATGCAGAGATGGAAAGTTACTATAGCATCCTCAAAGTGTGTGCATATGTTTTTAAGAATGACAACTAATTAATCTTAAGACAGCTCTTCTTGAAAATAATTTAGAAATAACTGAGTCTTCAATTGCCACTATCTGGGGTGCAGGAAAATTAGGGACATCAATGTTGCAGATTTAGCAATAAAATGCTTTCTCCATTGTTGAAATATGAAATAGTTTTGATACGAGGAAAAGCTTAATATGGCTCAGCAAGTATTTTATTACTTACTGTACAGTTTTTTGTTATCTGCAAAGTGGAAATAAAAAAAAAACAACTACCTCATAGGATTTTTGTGAGGAGAACTGAGGATTTTTGTGAGAAGTGTTTTAAGCACTTAAAGTACTTAGAACAGAGTTTAATATAATCAAGAAATTTTAGACTATGATGATGATGGTGGTGGTTACAGTGCTATTGGTAATGATTACATCTAATGATGCAGAGCATAAAACAATCAGCACTATTATCACAGAAGAGAAATATCTGTAAGTTTAGTCACTTTTTATGTGAAAAAATATTTCAAAATCTTCAAACATATTTCAAGCTATTGTCTGTTTTATTTTGGTTAGATTATTTGTGGAATGTCAGTGAATGAGTATATTTAAGTAGATGGTGTTAGAGTTGAAGTAAAATGATTGGCTGGAATAATATCAACTTCCTCAGAGTTCAGACAAGTCACTAATACAGAGACATATCAACTACAAGTTCCTTCCATCAAGTTGTTCTGGTTTTATTTCCTGTTATGATTGATTAGATATACTTCATAGCATGTACAAACTATTTTGCCCAACTTACTTTGTTCCAGAAACCCTAAAGAAAAAGACTCAATAACAAGAATACATCTACAAGACTTTGCCTGAAGCAATCTATATTGAAATGTTTTTTCTTCATGTTAAAAGATATAATAGTTTAGGGCTAGGGCTGTAGTTCAGTAGTAAAGCATCTGCCTCACATGTGTGGGGCACTGGGTTTGATCCTTAGCATCACATAAAAATAAATAAATATATTGTGTACTAAAAAAAGATACAATAGTTTAAAATATCCCTAAAAACACTTCCAAACTCTCCTGACTTGTGTGAGTTGATTTTCTTCTACAAAATCTAAATGAGCTGTGGATGGTCCTGTACACTTGTAACCCCAGCTACTCAGGAGCTGAGGCAGGAGGATTGCTAGATTGAGGCTAGCCTAAACAACAGAGAAAGACCAGATCTTAAAAAATGAAAAGGAATGGGGATATAGTTCAGTGCTTTCCTAGTGTGGGTGAGCCTCTAAAGTGAGCCCATTGATTCAATCCCCAGTACTGAAAAACAACAACAAAAACCAAACAAACAAAAAACCACACACAAAACCTCTAAATGATTTTATCTTTATTGGTATCTCCTCTTACATTACCCTTGTTAGGTTAATATCTCCTAGCAAAAGATTATGAGCACAAAACTATCTGGCAACTGTACACAAACTCAAAGAAAACCATATAAAATAAACTGGAAAATGAGAATCAGAATTTTAGAGCAGCTTCTCAAGCCCAGCTTTACTGTCAATTTGGGTTGGATAGTTCTTCGTGGTAGAGGCCGTCCTGTGCATTATAGGACATTCAGCAGCATCCTTGGCTTCTACCTACTAGATACCCAGTAGCATCTTTTTCAAATATGACAACCAAAACTGTCTCCAGAGATTACCAAAGGTTGCCTAGAGGGGAAAACTGACTAACTTGAGAACTACTAACTTAAGGGGTTTTAGAAAGATAATGTACTCAGAAAAAAATATCACATACTACTACTCTGTAGAACCAATCGTCCTTTTACAGTCATGGAAAATGAGTTCCAAATGAGCATATATATTTACCTAGGGTCTCTAAATTTATATAATTACAAGGTTGGGAAGAGAACCCTTGTCTTTTCACTCATATTTTAGTGTCAGCTTTGTTCATTAAGGAAAAATAAAATGTAGATGTGGCACCAAAAGTATAAGCAATAGCCCCTCAAAAAATAGACAAATTAGACTTCAACAAAATTCAAAGTTTTTGTTCATCAAATTATACCCAAAGAAGGTGAAGAAACAACCCACAGAATGGGAGAAAGTATCTGAAAATAATATATCTAATAAGAATATATAAGCCAGGCCAGGCACAGTGGTGTACTCCTGTAATCCCAGCTGCTTGGGAAGCTGAGGCAGGAGGATTGCAAGTTCAAAGCCAGCCTCAGAAACTTATGGAAGCACTAAGCAACTCAGTGAGACCCTGTCTCTAAATAAAATACAAAAAGGGCTGGGCATGTGGCTCAGTGGTTGAGTGCCCCTGGAATCAAACCCCAATAAGAAAAAGAAAAAGAAAGAAAGAAAGAAAGAAAAGAAAAGAATATATAAAGAACATCTCAAAGAGGAATGAAGGGAAGGGAGAAGAAAGAAAGAAGAAGAAAATACAGTGGAATGAATTGACATTATTTTCCTATGTACATAAATGAATACACCACAGTGAATCTCCAGATCTTGTACAACCACAAGCCTGGAAACCTAATTAGAACAAGATGTATTCCATGTTGTATAAATATGTCAAAATACACTCTACTATTTTGTGTATAACTAAAAAGAATTTTTAAAAGGTGAAAAAAGAATATATAAAGAACATCTACAACTCAATAAAATGGCAACTCAATAAAAATGTACAAAGCATTTGCAAAGATATTTCTCAGAAACCATGAATATTGCTAATAAGTACATGAAAAGATGTTCAACATCATTAATCACTAGGAAAATACAAATCACAATCATATTGAATGGGCTGGATGTATAGCTCAGTGGTAGAGTACTTGCCTAGTATGTAGAAGGTTCTGAATTCAATTCCCAATGCCACCAAAAATGAAAATAAAAAAAATACATTGAGGTACTACTTCATACCCACTATGATGGCTATAGTAATTTTTAAAAAGAACAGAAAACAAATGAGGATGTGGAGAAATTGAAACTTTTGTGAATTACTCATGTGAATGTAAAATGGTGGTCATTTGAGAAAACTGGGAATTCTTTAAAACACTAAGCAGAGTAAATGGTAGCATAACCTGATTTGTTGAGATCCCCAGAGTCATGCCTCCCAACCTACAGAAGCATTGCAGTTACATGAGCATTATTCCTAACAGCTGAAAAGTAAAACTCAAATGTTTACCAACTAGTGAATGGATAAACAAAATACAGTATATATCCATACAATGGAATATTATTCAGCAATAAAAAGAATGAAATACTGATTCTTGCTGAAATTATGGATGAATCTCAAAAAATACCATAATTAATTAAGATGCCAAGCATAAAAGGTCACATATTGTGTGATTCCATTTATATGTAATGTCCAGAACAGGCAAATCCATAGAGACAGAAAGTGGATGCATGGTTGTGAGGAGGTGGAGGAAGGGTTTCTTCCTGGGGGTGATGAAATTGTTCTGGAATTAGTGGTGATGGTTGCACAACCTTGTGAATATACTAAAAACTACAGAACTGTATACATTAAAAGAAAATTTTATGATATATAAATTACATTTCAAAAATTAACATTGAACATTTAAAAAATAGATATCGGAGAAAGGCAGGATTGAAATAAAATAATAACTCAAGGAAAAAGAAAGACAATGTGAAAAGGTATCATATATTCAGACCCTGATGCTATAAGCTGTATGACTTTTGGTCAGTAACATAAGATGCAAGCAGCATAGGAAAGAAGGTTAACGTCATGCATATGTTATTACCTGTCAAATCTCTGATGTGCTAAAGAATCACAAGATCTCAGTAGACTCCTGTATTAATAATCTAATGGGGTATGTTAGCTGTAGATTACTGTCATTAGGGATCTTCACTAAAAGTTCATTAAAATGGAGGGAAAAGATCCCAACTGTTATCTTGCATTTGTATTTCTTCTTCTGGTAATATAAAATATATATTTGGTCTTCCCAGTTTCCTGGCATACAACTCCTAAAATCCTTGGAATCTGCAAAGTAATAGTGTCTTTTCGTAGGCTAATAAGATTAAAAGTGGTTGGTAGCCACTTCATAACTTCTGGAAAAATAAAGGGAAGATTAAAAAAATGGAATTTTCAATTTCAAATTCCAATCTGGGGAGAGAAGAGGGACAGAAGGTTAAAATGATCACCAATGGCCAACACTTTAATCAATCATGCCTTTGTAATGAAACCTCCATAAAACCCCAAAAGGATTGGGTTCAGAGAGTTTGCAGACAGATAAATATGTGGGGGCTTGCAGGAAGATCAACAGGAACGTGTCCCTGTGCTGGGAGGGTGGTATACTCTCCATGGAGACAACTCCAGAGAGACAGAAACTCCTGCAATTGGGACTCTTCCAGACCTGGCCCTGTATAACTCTTCATCTGGCTGTTTATTGTATCCTCTAAATATTGTTCATAGTAAACTGGTAAACATGTTTCCCTGAGTCCTGTGAGCCATTCTAGCAAATTAATTGAAAAGCTGAGGTGAGGGTGATGGTGGTGGGGGGGTGCCCGTGGAACCCTGAATTATAACCAGTTTCACAGGTCAAACAAACCTGGGCCTGGTATCTGAAGTGGGAAGAGAAGCAATCTTGGGGACTGAGCCATCAACCTTTGGGATCTAACACTATAGTGCCTGAGTTGACATGGATTAGTGCCACAGTCTGGCTGGGCACAAATGCCGCAGTCTGGCTGGGCACACAATCACGAGCCACCACACAGCTTGTAGATTCAAACAGCAACTCTTTATTCCCGAACTCACACCAGCCGTCTACAATCACGTTCTGGGGAAATCCAAGTTCTCTGCCCAAATCCACGTTCTCTGCCCAAATCCACCTCCACTGGGCATCTGTCTCCCAAAAAATACTGTCTGAATCCCGTGAGAACTCAAGGGGGACTCAGGCAGCAGGATACGCCCTATTCCCAGCAGGAATAATCTTAAACCTTAAACCTGGACCCTAAACCGGGAACGCCCTAATCCGCCTTGGTCCTTGAGCAAGGTCACCTACATTCAATGTCATTGCAACATGGGGTACGCTGGCAAGGAAATTGTCATACCTACTTGGCTAATGGCTCCCAGCATCTCCCCCCTTCTGATTAATTAAACAACAAGCAATGTGGCTTAAGGACCGTGCCTGGTAGGTTGTCCAATTCAACATATGGTTCTTACCCGTTGTCAGAAAACTGACCTTTAGGCGTCAGCCTCCTGTCTTAGGTTGATACCACTGCAATTGAATCATACCCGTCACTGACTACCGGTCCAGCATACAGCCATACTTGTGGATAGGTCTATGCACCAGTGGGGGGGTGAGGTTCTTTGCCTCACCTCTGTTGGCCCCCAAATTTGGCCTTGGTCCTTGAGCAAGGTCACCTACATTCAATGTCACTGCAACATGGGGTACGCTGGCAAGGAAACTGTCATACCTACTTGGCTAATGGCTCCCAGCAGATTAGAGCACACCCAGCTGGTATCATGATTACAAAATTGTTCACAGGTAGGGAGAAACATCCACATGTTTTACAGCCATAAAAGTCTTCTGTGTTGATTATTGTGGTGGAAGAGCAGAGGGAAAACAATTTTTCTACACACGTCTTTATTCTGATAATAACAGCTACTCTAATGATAATCTATTATGTAGTAGGTATTTCAAAAACAAAACTTCTATAGCTATATAAAAAACAAACTTGTCAAGTGGGTATGATCTCATTTTAAAGATTGGGACACAGCTTTATGTAGGTTAAGTGACTTGCCCATGGTCACACAGGTACTTAAATACTACAAACACCTAGAGTTGTTAGGCATCCACATCTGTAGTCATTTACACTACCCCCCTCAAGTAGAGTTGCCAGAAAAATTATAGGATGCTTGGTTAAATTTGAATTTCAGAAAAATCATGATTTTTTTTTCTGTAAGTATGTCCTATACAATATTTGGTATATGCTTCTACCAAAAAAAATCATATAATATTTAGGAGGCTTTGATACTAAAAGTTATTCATTGTTTAAAATTCAACTTTAAATGGGCATCCTCTATTTTCATTTGATAAGTCTGACTGTCCTATTCTCAAGAATCTGTTTATTTTTTACAAGCATCGTTTGATAAAATAAGATCATCTAATGAAGGCAGTAGAAATGATTGCCCTAAAACATTCAAATCCAAACAATATTTTGAGAACAAAAATTTTGGTATAGATTATTCATAGGCATTATGTTATCCACAAACTTGAGTCATGTTATTTCTGCTACATTCCCAAGATATTCCTTTTTAACTTGTTTTTGAAAATATAAAAATAAAACTAAAAATACCAGTTTATATAAAAGTCAAAACTCATGTAATCTGATGTAAAAGAAAATAAGGCAATATCTAATGTCAAAGAATTTCTAATTGAGAAATTTGGCATATGTAAACAGATTAAATTTCTGTATAAGAGGGAGGCTTGCAAAAAGTACTACTAAATCAACATAAATGAAGATCTATCTAGTAAAGGATAAAAAAGACCAAGTAGAGCTCCATCATTTTATACCTTAAATGTCTCAGAAATAAATTTAACTACAAAACAATCACAAAATCTGTAATGGCATGTATAATCCTAAAGAGGCCAAAACAGAAGAGGAAAATAATTTTTGTAGTTTGGCATTAATGAATACAAATGAAAACACATACAAAAGCACGCATTTTTAAAGCAACAGCGACTGTGGAGTAAAATTCTGTCCTGATGTCAATAGTTCTGTTTTCATGGAAAGGCCTCATACTGAGAAGAAATCATAGTCCCTTTTTACTATTAAATCCACCTTAGGAAATTAGGGGTGGGAAACAAAAGCTTATTTAATTCCCATTTCTGATGAAAAATGTAACAAAAACAAAGGGGTCTGGGACTTAGCTCAAAGGTAGTGAGTTTGCCTAGCATGTGCAAGGCTAAAGTTCTATCCCCAGTGCTACAAAACAAAACCAAAAGAAAAAAAAGGAGGGGAAAAGGGAGATATTAAGGATATTTTCATATCAACAATCTTCACTTTTACTAGAATGAAAGATAAGATTTTAAGTTTTTGGGCTAGGAATATGGCTCTGTGGTAGAACATTTGCCTGGCAAGCATGAGGACCTGGGTTCAATCCCCAGCACTACAAAAATAAATAAAAGCAAAAACAACAAATATATGTGCACATATAATTTACATTATAAAAAAGATTTTAAAGATTTTGACTTACTCTTCTAAAAATGTAAAAATAGAGAAGTATTTTGGAGGATGGGGTATATCCTTATCAAATAAAAGAACAAAAACAAAAGGAGCAAATTTAAGTTCAGGTTAAAAAAATCCTTATATAATTGATTATGATTAACAATACTTTATTACTTATTCAACTTCACTAAACATTTTAAAACACTAACTTATGACTACTTAAACATCATTCTCCAGTAAACATCAATCATTAATTCTCAGGGTTGGGAACATCACCAACTGATTAGATTCTGTCATTAGTCAGAAATGTGTTCTGTTAAAAGGAAGCTAATTGAAAAAAAGTGTTTTGGTAGTAACTTTATGCAAGATGAGAAAAATGTTTACAGAAAAAAAGAATCTCAGTTTTACTGGCATATCTGTTCTTCAAGAGTCAGTAAAAAGTGCAAAAGGAGCAAGATATAATAGAAAATCTGTCTAGGATTACTACAAATATTCACCAATCTAATTTTAAATCTCTCACTGAAATCTCTATGGCCTTGTTGAAAGTGTGAATAGGCCCAGCTCGGCGCCCGCCCGACTTCCCAGCGGCCAGTGCGGCCCGGGCATGCCCAGTGTGGGCGCAGCGGCCCGGCCCTGGGAGCGGCCTGGCCCTGGGAGCGCCCCGGCGGAGCGGGCAGCGGGGCGCGGAGGGGCCCAGACGTCCGCGGTGGGCGAGGGAGCTGCTGGTCCTTCATGATGAGAGATTTTGGGGTGCTTCTCTCTCTTCTGTGTAGTTGACAGTCTGGGTGGTGAGGAGATGGCTGACAGTGTCAAAACCTTTCTCCAGGACATTGGCAGGGGAATCAAAGACTCCATCTGGGGTATTTGTACCATCTCAAAGCTAGATGCTCGAATCCAGCAGAAAAGAGAGGAGCAACGTCGAAGAAGGGCAAGTAGTGTCCTGGCACAGAGGAGAGCCCAGAGTATAGAGCGGAAGCAAGAGAGTGAGCCACGTATTGTTAGTAGAATTTTCCAGTGCTGTGCTTGGAATGGTGGAGTATTCTGGTTCAGTCTCCTCTTGTTTTACCGTGTGTTTATTCCTGTGCTTCAGTCAGTAACAGCCCGAATTATTGGGGATCCATCACTACATGGAGATGTTTGGTCGCGGCTGGAATTCTTCCTCACATCAATTTTCAGTGCTCTTTGGGTGCTTCCCCTGTTTGTGCTTAGCAAAGTTGTGAATGCCATTTGGTTTCAAGATATTGCTGACCTAGCATTTGAGGTATCAGGGAGGAAGCCTCATCCATTCCCTAGTGTCAGCAAGATAATTGCTGACATGCTCTTCAACCTTTTGCTACAGGCTCTTTTCCTTATCCAGGGAATGTTTGTGAGTCTCTTTCCCATTCATCTTGTTGGTCAGCTGGTCAGTTTGCTGCATATGTCCCTTCTCTACTCACTGTACTGCTTTGAATATCGTTGGTTCAATAAAGGAATTGAAATGCACCAGCGATTGTCAAACATTGAAAGGAATTGGCCTTACTACTTTGGATTTGGTTTGCCCTTGGCTTTCCTCACAGCAATGCAGTCCTCATACATTATCAGTGGCTGCCTCTTCTCTATTCTCTTTCCTTTATTCATTATCAGTGCTAATGAAGCAAAGATGCCTGGAAAAGCATACCTTTTCCAGTTGCCCCTGTTCTCCTTAGTGGTGTTTTTAAGCAACAGACTCTTCCACAAGACAGTCTATCTGCAGTCTGCCCTGAGTAGCTCAACGTCTGCAGAGAAGTTCCCTTCACCGCATCCATCTCCTGCCAAACTGAAGGCTGCTGTGGGCCATTGAGTTGCCTGTCATCTAAAGGGGATGGGTGGATTGGAAAGAAGTTGTGGCAGCTCTTTTCTCTATCCTCTCCTGGCTAGGGAAGGCAGGACCCACTCTGCCAAGGGCCCTTTGTGTATTCCCTTCTCTTTGAGGAATTTTTGTCTCTGGTACATGGGAGGCAGGATCTTTCTGACACCAGTATGTGGATTTTTAATACCACCGTGAGTCTGAAAGGACCACAGGTTTTTCTGCAGCTATTTTCTAGCATTTGCCAGCCCCTGTGCCTGGACTGATTTAAATACTTTGTTTTTCTCCCTGTGCCATTTACCCTCCCACCTCTCCTTCCTGCCTTCTAGCAACCTTGGATGAATGGGTTTTGTAATTCTAGTTGTTGTATTTTGTGGGTTTGTTATTTTTGTTGATTTTCTGTGAAGCACATACATTGGATGCGGGAGGTAAAGGAGTATCTCAGTTGCTCCTTGTTTACTCCCTTTATAGCCATCACTGTCTTGTTTCTTGTATCTCAGGTTAGGTTTTGGTCTCTCTTGCTCTACTGCAAAAAAGTAAAAGAAAAAGAAGCAAAGCAAAAAAAAAAAAAAAGAGCCTGAAGAGATGGGACAGAATGAAAGACCTCACAGCCAGATTGGCTGGGTTTTGAGGAGTAATCTTTTTTTTTTCCTTCCCCTTGAAGGGGAAAAAACTTTTTTTACTGGTACATTTAAAGCTCCCCAGCTATGGGGAGGTACCACTTCTGGACAAGTGCCACTGTAACACAGAAATGCTCAGAGAAACTGAACTGAACTTTTCAACTCTGGAAGGTGGAAATTTACTGTTGGTCACTGCCGGGTCTTACTGGTATTTCAAAGGAATATTGGGTGCTGCAAATAGGAACTAAAGGGGTAAACTTATTAAACCCATTAAATCTGTGATCAGTGATGTTTTTCTGTCATTTTAAGAGACTAAATATGGGCTGGGAGAGTAGTGGTCAAAATACTTGTACAATTTTAAAATGTCACAATTAAATGTGAGCTGGTTTCCCACAATGTGTCTAATGGCTAAATTTACAAATCATGACATTGAGAGATGTATTCATCAAACACAAGACTTAGTCTTGGATAATCTGGTTATAGATTTTAGAGATTAGCTCTGAAAAATGTCCCCTGAGGAAATTTGGGTTATATATTATAATTGTGTGTATATCTTTGGGTTGATTGTTTTAAAGTCTATGTGTATCTTGTGTATTCATGAAGGGAGGAAGGTTCATCTAGATTTCAGTGTACTGAATATGTCATTCATTTGTCAAGGGAAGAGATCAGACATTTGGTTAACAGAAACCTTCACTACGTATACAGCAAAATAAGGAATTAAAAATTGTTGCTGGGAATTGTAAAAAAAAAGTGTGAATAAATTAAAAATCTTATTTCCCTTGTTGTGCATAATTAACAAATGAGACCTATGGACCAAAAAATGTCATGTAAACAAACAAACAAACAAACAAAAAACCCACCACCATGTAAATGCTAAGACCTCTCATTTATTCCAATTAAGCTTTAAAAAAATGGATGAAATTGATTTAAAAAAATTGCAAGCAGCTTAGAAGTTAGCTTCATTTCTGTCAGGTATATAGGAAGCAAACATCTTCCAACTTTGTGCTAGTTGAATACACAACCACCACCACTGTTACCACATTCCTTATTTACATTGCTTCCAGGGGCTTTACTATTCCAGTGTTGACCTCACTTTGCAAGTACCATGACCTTACTGAAAAGCTGAAGGTGTATTTCAGGCAGAGAGAAATGGAATAATTAGGAGTATGGATACTCCAGTCAGACAAATCTGGTTTCAAATCCAAGCTCTGTCACTTAACCTAAAATCCGTGTCACCTTGATCAAGGTAATTACTTCATCTTTTTGAGCTTCAGTTACCAAATCTATAGGAAAGAGATAATGCTTATTAAATCACAGGGTTGTTAAACAGATTAAGTGAAATAATGCTTTTATAAAACACTTAAGACAATACCTGATATAGAAGAAATGCTCCTTACATGGCAACTGTGATAATTATATATAATAGAAGCATTTGAAATTTTGAACAGTAAGAAATTGGTAATTTACCACATTTGTTTTCAATTCTGCATAATACCCTCCCCCTTACTTTTGGGAAGTCACAATGATATGTTCTATGACCAAAAGTGCACAGTCCTGGTTCAGTCATCCTTCAAACGCATACTAAATGTGATGATGATGATGATGATGATGATGATGAAGATGAAGATTTGCAGTGCTGGGGATCTAACCTAGGGTTGCTAGATATGTGCTCTACCATTGATCTATACCTCAAAGCTCTTACACAATTTTTTTTCTTATTTTTTTTCTTGTATGTAATTTTGTATAACCCTGAGGGTCTCCTTCCATTTCCATGCAATTTCCCTTCTCTCTCCCTTTCCCTCCCACCTCTCATCCCTGTTTAATGTTAATCTTCTTCTCCTGCTCTTCGTCCCTACTCAGTTCTTAGTTACTCTCCTTATATCAAAGAAGACATTTGGCATTTGTTTTTTAGGGATTGGCTAGCTTCACTTAGCATAATCTGCTCTAATGCCATCCATTTCCCTGCAAATTCTATGATTTTGTCATTTTTTAATGCAGAGTAATACTCCATTGTGTATAAATGCCACATTTTTTTTTATCCATTCGTCTATTGAAGGGCATCTAGGTTGGTTCCACAGTCTTGCTATTGTGAATTGTGCTGCTATGAACATCAATGTAGCAGTGTCCCTGTAGCATGCTCTTTTTAGGTCTTAAGGGAATAGACCGAGAAGGGGAATAGCTGGGTCAAATGGTGGTTCCATTCCCAGCTTTCCAAGAAATCTCCATACTGCTTTCCAAATTGGCTGCACCAATTTGCATTCCCACCAGCAATGTACAAGTGTACCCTTTTCCCCACATCCTCGCCAGCACTTGTTGTTGTTTGACTTCATAATGGCTGCCAATCTTACTGGAGTCTTACACAATTTTTAACTGTACCATATTACTGGCATCTAAGTTAACTTGGGGGGAAATATATGTGTGTGTGTGTGTGTGTGTGTGTGTGTGTTGTGTGTATATACTGAGCATTCCTAGTGTGAAAATCCCAAATATGAAATGCTCCGATATCAAAGTATTTTGATTTGGGATTTTTAGACTAGGGATACTCAACCAAATATATTATATAGGAATATTTCAAAATTCAAGAAACTCTGAAATCTGAAACACTTTGGGTCCCAAGCATGTTGGATAAGGGAACTCAACCTGTATCACTTGGCCTTCATGAAAGCAAACAAAAAAACAAACTGGAAATCTATTCATTTTCCCTTCTGGGTTTTGAATCATTC
Organism: Marmota monax; assembly: GCF_021218885.2. Taxonomy (NCBI): domain Eukaryota; kingdom Metazoa; phylum Chordata; class Mammalia; order Rodentia; family Sciuridae; genus Marmota; species Marmota monax. The sequence goes on along the minus strand of NW_026695065.1, from coordinate 8,391,993 downwards.
TGGTTACATGTGCAGATATACTCAGCAAGGCTTTTATTATAGTATCAGAAGCTGTATGACAGTAGAATCACATAACCATAAAAGAATGTAAATTGGAGTTTCCTGATGACCAAATTGGTAACTCTGGTGCCAGAGGCATACTATGATCACACTGAGGAGTATTTCTTCATTCATCAGGGATGTTAGAAGGATTTCTGAATGATACTGAGACAAATTATTTGTTTCAAGAAACCTGGTATGTATTATATTGAAAAAAAATTATAGACTAAACATGAATAAATGTTATTTTTAATAAAAATTAAACAAAAAGATACAATTCTCTCCACATTTTTAAATTTTGAATTCTCTTAGCTCCTGATTCTCACCTTAGCTTTTATTTAATTTAAATTATACTTTCAGAATATTGTTTAACTTTGCATTTTATGCTAGTTACTTTAAAGCTTCAAATTGCTTCTTCCAATCACTTCTTTCTAAAATAACATAGAATAGTTAAAATTTAAACCACAGAATTCCTGTCATGGGCACTATAAATTTCTATATTTCCTAGGTAAGTATGATGATTTTAGGGCTTCATTTTTTAATGCATCTCAGGTATAAGAGTTTTAAAAATTCCTGATCTGTAATTTTATGGCCAGAGTTCAAATAATGGGAAAGTGAACTATTCATGTTGCTCATTTGAAGTCAGGCAAGACCAAAAATGCAAACATTTTAAATAAACAGCATACCCTAGTGAACATAGGAGGGCATTGAGGGGTGAGAGAGATGGTTTAAATACAAGTTCTACTAGGAACTACCATGCTTTATTCCTTTGGGACTTTTACTTAACTGTGCTATGAGAAATACTAGGCACCACAAGAAGTCAAACATGTGGTAGAAAGTGGGTGGGCAAGGCATTTACTTCTGACAGAAGCACATTCTACAGAATCTGGCTAGCAAACATTCCTGGGCAGGTAGTCTACTAGTTACTATACCTAAGGCAGTGCTGCCCTTCACCCTGATTGTAGGACTCAGGGGTACAATCTTCATGACTGGCTAATTTTAAAATTAGGGTGGGCAAAAGGGAAGGGATATAATTAAAATGGCTACAATTGGATCCATTTAAGATTGAATACTATACTCTGAAAATGGACCACCAGACATTCTATTTCTCACAGTGCTAAACCTGGTTTCTTGACCTGTGAAATACCTGTACTTCTTAGTGTTTGTTTGAGTTAATGAGAAACTACATATAAAGCTATTAAGCACAGTGACTGGTACTTAAAAATAATTCATCAAGTGTTATATAATTTGTCAATTATAATTTATCAGTTATAGTTTATCAGTTCTTATTATTATATCATTTCACATTTGGGCAATATATACATTTTCAGTGTCTGGTGTCCCATTTCCCCCAGCCAAGGAACATTCTTGCATATGTTCATGTACACTGAGAAAAGGAAAAAGATTCTTTTTGATATAGAAACTTGTAATATCAGGTAAAAATAGGAAGAAAGAAAACACACATAATCTCTTACCCACAAACTTTGAATAGACAGTAGGACTTGCCTTCCTGAGCCATGAGATAAAAAAAAATAGGTAGAATGAAAAAGAGGAAGTTTTAAGGGAAAATTCTTGCTATTAAGAGTCCATCTTAATGAATCTAGAAAAAAATCATAGACTAATTGCCAATTGAGCTACTAAAGAAATTCATGTATGGTTTTACTTGAAGGTAACACATTACTTAACTATAGTATAAACTGGGATGACATTTGCAAGGGGAAGGGAGTAGATTTCAGGGGGGGAGTTACTGATTTTTAGTTGTTTTTTTTTAACATTTGGAGTTAGTTCTGTTATCTCCCTGAGAAAATGAAGTACACAGTCCAAGAAAATGCCATTTGATTTGGAACTTAGGAGTTTGCTTTTATTTCTTTAGTGACCATTTATCTGAGAATGCAGAAGAGTCACTTAATCTGCCCAAAGGTTTACAGAGGGTCCAGGAAATTAGCCCACGCTCAGTCCTCTGACCCAGACATGGCTAAACTTTCTCAACTTTTCCCATTATTCCTCATGTGAGTCTGTTAGTCCTGCTGGAAAACCTTCACTGAGAGATTTCAAGTAGAAGATAAGATTAATGGTAGAAAGTTTTTGCTTGTTCATGTAGTTCTCATGAAGTTATGACAAGATGTACTGATGGAAAGGTGGTACTGATCAGTGAACTACAATTATAGTCACAGTGTCATTTCCCTATCCCAAAGATGTCCTGTGCATAACGATGAGGAAAGGTAATTCTATACATGACAGCTTTTCATCATCTTACAAAAAAAATATTGTGTCATTATTTTTTAAATTCTCTCTCCTTCTCTTTTGCTCTGCTTTATAGTTACCTAACCCATTCTTTGCTTTAATTGTTCTGACTGCTAGTGACCCTTCTAAAATTTTCTTTTTTTTTAATTGCTTTTATTTTTTAAATACATGACAGCGGAATGCATCACAATTCTTATTACACATATAGAACACAATTTTCATATCTCTGTTTGTATATAAAGTATGTTCACACCAATTCATGTCTTCATACATGTACTTTGGATAATGATGTCTATCACATTCCACCATCATTGCTAAACCCCTGCCCCCTCCCTTTCCCTCCCACCCCTCTCCCTATCTAGAGTTTGTCTATTCCTCCCATGCTCCCACTCCCAACCCCACTATGAGTCAGTTACCTTATATCAGAAAAAACACTTGCCTAGGACCAAGGTGAAAGAGTTGCTAGAAAAAACAGATCCCAAGGTATCCTACCACTTAATGATGTGTAACTTGGGCTGAGATTAGTTATTCATTAATTTAAGTGGGTGAAAATCCTAAGAAATATCAAAAGCTAAGTGGTAAGTAGTTTTGCTCCCATTTTAGAATGATTGCAACAAGTTACAAATTGGAAACTTGAAAAGGAAATGAACAGCTAGATGATCAGAGGGGGAAAAAAAACCTACATAAGATGGTGGCAAAGATTCATTAGAATTTTCAAAAGCAACCAGAGACAAATTAAGGCTTTCCACTAAAGAAAGGAAGGATACCTTATCTTTAATTAACCTCAAACAACATTAGATATTCCTTTTCTATAGTTTCACTGTGTTTAAAGGGCATCTTGGATTGAAGGAGTCATGACAAATGCTCAGGGCAAAGAATTTTCAGCTGCAGCAACCAGACTCTCAGAGTCAGCCTCTCCAAAAACTTTATTAGCACTGTAATACTGTTAAACATTTTTCTTTCCTAGAGATTTCCACTTATTATGGTACAAGTGACCTTTAAAGTTCCTCTTATGAAAGATCTCATGAATACTTCATCAACCAATCAAGTATGATCACAACAGAGAGGTATAACTTTCTTCCTTGCTGGAGTAATTGAAACCTTGATTAGCTTGCTCAAGTAGTTAGGTGCCTCAGTAATATACACTGAACAAATATATTGATACTGTTGCTAGATATGGATTAAAGTCATGCTTATTAACCTATGTAAATATGGTAAAATAATCACAGATGTATTATGGGCTAGAGGTAACCTACTAAATCAAATCAAACAAAACAGTTTCTCTCTTCTTTGTTTCCTAGGATCCTATGTTCCTTTCTTCCTATAGACAATATTTCTCTTCTTCTTCTCTTGTTTAAACTATACTTCTCTCCTAAACTTTAATTTTCACTTTCTCCTAAAGCTCTGTCCTTGTCTCTGCCCTGTTTTGTCTGTCAGAGAATCCATCTCTTACTGCTCATAGCTGGGGGGAAAAAGCCCTTCCAATAGTCACAAGACCTTCCATAATTTGACCCTCAATTACCTCTCTGGATTCATCTCTTCCTTGGCCATTCTGCTCCAGCCCCACTGATCTACTTCACTCCGCATGAGCATTTAGAGTATGTTCCTTCTAGGCCTCAGATACCTCCATCAGGTTACTGTTTCAATTTCTTCTCATCAGTGAGGCTCTCCTTGAACACCTTATACAAAATAATCGCCTAAACAATTCTTTGCCCCCTCTTCCCTACTGTTGTCTTCATAACTAACAAAAAGTCAAACCCTAGTTAAACTTGATACTCCAAACATTTTCTAAGAATTAGCAGCTGGATCTAGTTGATTCACATAATAACAGTTTTCAGTCTGGGAACTGGCAAAACATTATATTACCAAGAACATTTTCACACATAGTTCCCCACACAACTCATATTTCTTTATTGTGGAAAATATTTGTGGCCTTGAGAAAAATATTATCCACCTTGGAATGGTGTTTTTTCCTTAATAATCTATGAGTTATGGTTCACTGACACATACATTTATTTTCTAAAAAATGTCAATTCATAGGGTTTCTGAGGCCTGATAGCCATGACATTTGTCACACTGATGTAGCTCAATCTTCTTCTGAGAAAATTCATTTGGATAGAGATTAGAATTTAAAAAGAGCCCCCAAGGTTAAAAGAAAAGATGCATTCTAATTTTGAAAATGAGGTCTTTGTTTAGAGTGAGAGACTTGCAGGATCCATGAACTACACAGCTTCTTTACTAATCTTTTGGTTTAAGGCAAAAACCTTTTCAGGTTTGGGTGGATGTTCCTAGCGTTGATTTGTATAAGTGATTCCCTTTTAGCAGAGATCTGCTGCATGTGAGGGAAACCAGTTGAAGTGAACTTAAGGAAGTGTTCATGGAAGTAGCCTTCTTGTATTCAGTACAACCAGCTTACTGTTCACCCTCCTTAGAAACAAATAAAAAATTAATCTATCTTGCACATGTGGTACATATCTGGAGTTTTGACAGACAAACAGATCTTTGCACACCAGCATGGTCATGAAGAGAATCTCAAAGGTAAATTATTCAAAATAAGAAGAAAGAAAAAAGACTGTTATGTGCAAATCTCCTTGGATATTAAACTTCCAGTTGGTTACAAAGCGGTCATGCACTGATAATGAAGGCTGACTGTGATCCCCAAGGCCTTCTTTTAAAATTTGCCTTACAACTGCAAAAACATGTGATCTGAAGTTGGAAGAAAAACTGTCTCTCCCATCACAGTCCATTAGAATGCTGAACTATGATTAGCTAGAAGTTAATCTGCAATCTGTAGCATGGAAAAGGTTTTCAAAAGTTGCAGGTTTCTGCAGACATTTTTCATAGTAGATATGTTAGTAGCCTTCTTTCCATCTGGGAAAGAAAAACAATTGAGTTCAACATGTCTCTATGGACCTGTATTTGATTAAAATCTATTAAGCACTTTGAGTAACTATAGGAAATTCATCTGTAACCTTTTTTTTTGAACCAAACGAAGAAAATGAAATTCTAAAGTGACTGATAACCACACTTTAATGGGAAAATGTCTAGGGGAGGTATGGAAGGAAGAAATGACAAAACAAGTACTACGTTACAGGTCTGAGACCTGAGACCTGACTTCACTGCCTTAACACTGTCACCATCTTAGAAAATGGAAGAGGGGCAGCACTATATATATATATATATATATATATATATATATATATATATATATATATATATATATATATATTATTTTCTTTGGCAGTGTTAGGGATGGCACCAGGGCCTCACACAAGTGCTCTTGCAGTTAGACATAGCCCCAGATCCTTAATAAGGACTTTGATGAGACCTCTTTGGGTGGGATGAGAAACACCTTGGAGACAGATAAGCATTTCAAACTATCTTGACAAGTAGAATCACAGACTCACAGAACAAGAAAGACATTCAAAATACTTGATCTGGTCCTGTGTCTATAAATAGGGTTCCATGACTTCCCTCAGGAATCTTTTCTGGTATGTAGTCACTGGTAAAAGGAAACACTACCTTATGTATCATGAAAAGATGTCAGTTTTTTGAGCCCGTATTGTATCTATTAGTCTCTGTAAAAAAGAAACCTGGTCAATATCTTTACTAAAAAAATTTTCATGGAAGTATAACTTATCCCCATGAATCATTATGGTGCCACAAAAGTAAAGCTAAGGCAATGTAGAAAAATTCTTTAGTTTACAGAGTGAACAATAGGGGGAGAGATGAGTTAGAGAGGCCCTTGGGAAAATCTATTTGGACTCCAAATTAAGCCACTCAATGACCCTTTATAGAATAAAAATTCATCACAGAGGTTCCTTTCCATAAATTTAACAATGCTTACGTTTGTCTCTGCATCTTCTCTACTTGCTGCACATTATTGTTAAATTATAGGCTTCTCCATCCTTACATGCCTTCTCCAAAAAGAAGAGGACAAAGCTAGAAACAATAAGAGATGTGTTGTCCAATACCAACTAGTTTTCAATGCTCTAATTCTCCTAAAATATTATAGCACATGCTGTGTAGCACTTAAAAGTGCAACTGTAAATTTATAAGACTGATTCCAATACATCTGTTGAAACCATGAATCCTGTCTTTGGGAAGGAAATAACTTTTTTTTTTTTTTTTTTTTTGGTGAAAGCCATTACTCAGTGATTGAAGCTCCTCTCTTAGGGTTCATCTCTGAATCAAGTGAAATCAGTCTAATTACTTTAGAGTCACACTAATTTTGACCAGAGATTTTATTACCTGGTTGTATCACATATCTTATTCCTGAAGCTTAGCTCTAGCAGGTGTGGTGGCATATGTCTGGATTGTCAGTGACTTGCAAGGCTAAGGCAGGAAGATCACAAGTTTGAGACCTGCCTCAGGAACTTACTGAGGCCCAGCAACTTAGTGAGAACTGTCTCAAAATTTAAAAGAAAGAAAAAGAAAAGAACTTGCCTCAATATCACTTTTGGCTATTTGCAAAAATCAAATCCATTCTAAAATTGCAAAGATTAAGTATGGATGGAAAGATCAAAATTATGTGGCATAACTCTTAATGAAATCAAGCACATGAGATCTATAAATATTATAGAACTCATGCCATTATCTTTCAGTAAAGAAAACAAAATATATAAAACTCCTTTGATTCTGGACATTCCTGATTTGTCTTCTTGGAAAAATAGTCACACCTCATATACTGCATGATGCAGAGTTAATATTGTTCCACTTAAAATTAATCTTTTTCAAGAGAATTTGTGTATGTCTTTATCTATGATACTTGCTTGATGCCTTTAATTTATATTTTACTATTTCCTAACTGAACTTGATCCTATTTATGATGCAACATACACATTAAAAAAATTTTATTTTCTTATTTTTTTTGGGGGGGTACCAGATTTGAACTCAGGGATACTCGACCACTGAGCCACATCCCCAGCCCTATTTTTTTTATTTAATTTGAGACAGGGTCTGCCTGAGTTGCTTAGCACCTCACTGTTGCTGAGGCTGGCTTTGAACTTTTGATGCTCCTGCCTCAGTCTCCTGACCACTGGGATTACAGGCATGTGCCCCAGCACGCAGCTCTATTTTCTTCTTTTATTTTTTAATGAAGTGTTAGAAATCTCTCTGGATATATTGCCATTTATCTATCCTTTGGGTGATGGGAGATTCAGGAAAAGGAAGAAGAGGCAAGGAAGCAATAAAACTAAGAGAAAGTAACATGATTAATATCCAGTGGTGTCTTCACTGAGATACTAAAGTTATTCATTCATTCATTGTCTATCATGTATTGTCACAGCGTGTTCTAGTCCCTGGGGGAATAAGTAATAAGTATGATAGGCAAAACTTCTTCACTCATGGCACTTAGAGGTCATCCAAAGAAGCAGTAGCAGTGTTAGTCTTCTTTTGGTCTGTCTCCCAGACTCAACTGGGGCATTATCTTACTCTCAGCTGAACCAGTATTCTAGATCATCATAATCATCATCATCATCATCATTATTTTTCGGTACCAGGGACTGAACCCATAGGCACTTAACCGCTGAGCCACATCTCTAGCCTATTATTATTATTATTATTTTATTTTGAAACAGGGTTTCACTAAGTTGCTTAGGGCCTCCATAATTTGCTGAGGCTGGCTCTGAACATGCTATCCTCCTGCCTCAGCTTCCCAAGATGCTGAGATTACAGATGCATGCTTCTAAGCATGGCTAGATCATACTTTTTAAAATTATCATTGAGAATGAATGTCACATGAGAGGGAATAAACATCTCAGCAAATAAAGAGATATTTCTTTTTCTTGTTCTTGGATATGGGACACTGATTCAGTTTTTGAAGTAAATGAAAATGACTGTACTCAATTTGCTCTTCACAAAGCTATCTTGATCACCAGAATGCTGTACTCATCTAAGTAGAAAGTGTTTATTTGATGCTATGTTGTCCTATCTTCCAAATTATTGAGAAAAAGATGCCCTTCCAGTAATTATGGGATAAAACCTCTCACTTTATTGATGATATCTGAACAATCAGGGTCATTTTCATATGTAGAGAAATATCTCTACAATTTCATATGTAGAGAAATATATATATATATATATATATATATATATATATATATACACACACACACACACACACATACATAAATTTAAAAATTATTGGAAACTAAGCAACACATAATAGGAACCCTGATGAGGTATGAAAAAGTACAGGAACACGGCACTCAGTTGTCCACAAATTAACCCTGATACCAGTGTATAATATTGCTGGTAAGGGAAATGAAATTTTCAGTAATTAAAAGACAGAAGACAGCAAGGCTATCTTTAAAATTTCTCCTTCCTTAAACTGGAGACTCTGAGGGAGGGCTGCTTCTCACTAACCACCACCACAAGATACATACATCCTTTCTTATCTATAATGAATCTGTTGCACATTCAACCTGCATTCAGATGTCTGCATATTTCCATTATGCACATTTGTTTCAGCCTGGCTTGGTTTTACAGCCTCTGAAAGGGCAGACTCTGTGTTGGTTTAGTTTGCTTCGGGAGTGGTATTCTATTCAGATAAGCAGTTTTAACTGTAAGCTTAATAGAGTACCTGATATAAAGGAGGCATATAATAACTATTTCCTAACGAAGACAGTGCTGGTTAATTAAGTGTAAATACTAGCCTAGCACATATATGTGATAAAAACATTCTTACTTAGAGTTTTCCTCTTTGCTAGTTTGGCCTTTTTGAAAAGCTATGCTTCATTTGTGGGCTGAACAACTACAAGGGCAGAGGCAGATTCACATATAAATTCAGGCCTCACAAATCTGGATCTTTCCCTGTTTAAGTAATATATACAAACCTGAAAAAAAATCTGATGAAGCATAAGAGAAGAACTACAAGTTTGGGAAATGCCAAGCAATGAACAAAAGATGGATAATTAATCTCAAGGAAAATTGGATTAAGGGCTAGAACTATATCTATGGACCTGAAGTGAATATTTAAAGGGCAAGGTTTATTAGATATCTTCCAGATTTCCACAAGTCAGAAAAATAGGACTTGTGTTTATACTTGAAGAAACTCTGAGAATTTAAAATAATTTAAAGGTAAGGATGGCAAAGCAATGAAGCCAAGTCAAATTAAGAAACAGGTATCTCCAGAAAATTATTTGAAAGATTAGCTAGTTAGTTATTGAAGGGTTAGGGAAAATATACCAGAGGCCTGAGTTATGATATAAACCAATAGAGAATGTCTAAGTTTCTATTCTAGTATAATCTGGTTCCATAGGTATCCATGTTTGAGTCATTCGATTATAAAACAAGAAAAATAAAATGAATATATAATTTCATGTCTCTCTTTGACACCTTGAATCTTGGGTTTGCTACAGCAGAAAGAGTTGATCTGTGAAAATATCTGAAAACAATATAGTTTGGATCATTTAAAAATTCGATTTGAATGATATAGAGGTAGGAATCTGAGGTATTCTATTTTAAAATCCTTTTTTTTCTAAACTAGAAATAACAAGGGCACTGCTATATACTAGTGATTGCATTCTGGGAAGCAAGCCATTCCATCTGTATATGCAAACTCTAGCTACATTCCACAATGTAAAACACATCTCACTTGTGATTATATCCTTGATGATGACCTAGATTTGGCCAAATACCACTCTTACTTACTGATGGGAATATCTCTTTCTGACTATGCTAATGATCTACTGCCCTCTCCTTTACCTCCCTCCTCTCTGGGTAATATGCCATTATTTATAGAGGAGTTTTCTGGCCTCATCATGAATCTTCTGCTTAAGTTGCCTTATTTATTGGAATAAAGGGATTTTTCCATTAGTCTTGACATGTTGGACAAATAACTAACACAAGGATTTAGGGAGTTTATAGACACACTGAATTTTATTTCCTTGTACAAAACTTTGCAATAATAGACATCATATTTTTAGGCTTGACTTCTTTCAATGTGAACTTCTGAATAAAGACTTTTTGACTCATGGATATTCTGGTGCAATGAAATCTCAATGATACTTTCTGAATACTGTATGTTTATACTAAGCATCCATGAAGGTAAAACAGGACACTCTTTGTTACACATAAGCAATTTAGTATGACTAGATTTTATCCCATAAAATTTATGAGTATTTCAGTTCTTTTAAATTGCCAACTCCCCAAAAAGAGAAAAGTTGAATTTTTTCTTCTCTTCAAAGGGTCTTTGAAGATGGCAAGACCTAGAGAAAGTAGAAAGATCAGGTATATGTTTGAAGAATAGTCCTTCTGTAATAATTTTTATCATGAAGAGAAAAAAAAATCCTAGAGACACAAGCAGGTGAGTTACTGGCTATGGATAAATAATGAATTTTTAAAGGGTCATAGCTGGTCATAAATGAATAGTAAATCACAAAGTGACACTGGCAAAGGAGAGGTTTGCTACAAGAATGTACAAATAAAATGGAGTAACATTAAGATACTTCTTATAGTTATTGTTAGCTCTGCTCAAGTGTCACACCTAGAAAGGATTTTCACTTTGGGATTTTATAACTTAAAAGAGTGAAGGGGGTAAAGGTAGACGTGTTTTTAAGTACTTCACCCAAATAATTGCTGAATCAATGGTGATGAAGAATCAAAAGAGTGACTAAAATAATGTCAGGCTTGGGTAAACTAGCAGAGAGGGAGAGAAGGGAAGAGAAAAAGCAAACAGCTAGAGGGTTTTGAAGCATTAATCAAAAAGTCCATTTATTATTAGATTTCTAGTACGGGGGCAGCATGACTACCAATTACAAACATGGTTACCAATCAATAAATATTTCCTGGTTACTTCTATGTGCCATATACTCTGCTAATAAAAATTCAAAGACAACAGGACACATTTACTCCAGAGACACTCATGGAATAAAAAAGGCTGGTCTGTACATCACTAATTATAATAAATGGGGTGTTATAACAACCATATTCACAATGTGACATGAGTATACAAAATAAGGAGCAATTAATTCTCCCTGGAGTTGGGGAGACAGTATTAGGCAAGACGTAACTGATAAAGTAGCCATTAAATGGAGTCTTGAAGGATGAAAATTATTTCACCAAGTGGAAGAAAGATTGCAAGTTTGATGGCACTCCAAGCAAAGTATAGTGATTGAGAGGAGTTAGAATGTGAAAGGTTTCCAAATGCTAGTTTAGTCTGTACAGTCACCCATGAGAAGCCACTGAAGGTTTCTGACATGAGTGTCTCAAAGAGACCTGTGTTTTAGAAAACAACAGCAACAACAATAACAAAACAAAAACCCCCCAAATTGACAGTAGCATAGAGAATTTGGAAAGTGCTAAGGCTAAACACAGGACAACTGAAAAGATTAGTTGGAAGGATGAAGAATATTGAATTAGGGCAGTTAAAATGAGGATGAAGATAGGATCGATTTGGGAAATATATTTAAGATATAATCAGCATAAATCAGAGATTCAAAAGGTGTGAACAGCAAGGGAAAAGAAGATACCAAGTCATTTAACAATGAGAATATGGTAGCACGGTGGAAAGAGAAGTAATGGGTTCCATTTTGAATATGCTGATTTTGAGGCAGTTGTGTTGAATCTGGTTACAGGTATCCAACAGCCAATAAACTTGATTCTAAAGTCAAAGAACAAGATTAAAACTCAGGAAAGCATAGGAGACTAGACAAAAAGTACCCAGGAAAAATTATGTAGGCCTAAGGATAGAGCCTTAGGCTTCTATTTAAGAATGAAGGAGGGAGATCCAAACAGACTGAGAAGATATTTCTATGGAAAATAAAATCAAACACAATAAATATTGCCATTATTATAAAAAAGATTGTTCTTGTGACAGGCTATATGTGTCTTAGATGATAGGCAGTGTATGGGGGGTAGGGAATATGAATCATTTATTGTGTAATACAATACTACATGCACTAAGTGTCTTTTGTCTCTGTAAATGAATAAGTGACATCTGGGTTACCAATTGAGCATGACTTGGCTCATATAACAAGCCTGGGGTCACCCCCCTGTAATCATCCTGCTTATTATACAAGATGAGTACAGAATTTCTGCCTAAAGGGCAATATATAAAAAAGTCAGTGTCACATGGAAAGAGAAGATAAATCAACAACTGAGCTGATACCACAACTCAGACAATGAAATACCAATTTTCCATCCTGTCAAAAAGTGATCTCCCTTCTTAAGGAGGGACTGCATTTGATAGAGCCGAGCATGGTAGCACATGCCTGTAATCCCAGAAATCAAGAGGCTGAGGGAAGAGGATTTTAAGTTTGAGGCCAGCCTCAGTAATTTAGTGAGGCCCTAAGCAACTTGGCAAGACCTTGTCTCAATAAATAAAGAGAACAAAGTGGAGAGATCAATGGAGAGATCTTCAATGGAGACATCACTCCCAGAAGGATGCCAGTTTGAAAAACAAAACCATAAAGCTGGATTATGATACCATAACAGGTTAAACTGTTGAACTGTTTTTTTTTAATGGGGGAGGGAAATTCTAGACCCTGAAAGAATAGATAACTACATAGCTGATATTCTTTCAGCAATAGAAGAAAGGCTGCCTTTTTCCAAGAATTTCCTCCATCAGCTAGCTGAGCTGCAAGAAGTTCTTGACAGAATTGCTCTGCTGCATTAAAGCATTGTCCTGAATTTAAAGGGCATGTATGTAATACAGAATGAGTGACACATTAGTACTGCATTAGTTTATCAGATCAACTAGCTGACAGTTGGCAGTGAACAAGGACCAAGGGGAAGGAATCCAAGATGAACTAAATGTCTTTGTAAGTTCCTTATAATTTTTCCTACTTTTGGCACTAAAAATATGCTTTTACTCCACTACATCCTTTGCTATACATCTCATCTTTTGTCAGAACTTCCTGCTGGGAAATCCATTTGAGGATATTAATGTCTATCTTCCTAAAAATATATATCTGGGTTACCTTGTGGAAGAAATAGACATTGAAATTGAAATGGTATTTTGAAAATTAGTATTTTTACAAGCAAAAATACTGTTTTGTTTTTTCTCTTAAAAAAGGAAAGGCTTTAACATCTTTAATTAACAGTGACAAGAACCATAGATTTAGAGATGGCAGTGGGAAAAGGACAGATGTCTCTCATGAGTTTCCTCTTTCAAGTTTTGAACTTGACCTGTATCTAAAAGTAGGCAGTGTGCCATACTCCTAAGCTAATTTCTTGATTTGCATATCCTCCATATTACAGAAGATAATGCTACAGTTATTTAACTGATATGATAGAGACCTTGGCAATACTCCTCCTCTCAACTGGGATAGAATTCATTTTTATTTCTTATATACCACATAAGGATTCCCAAGTATTTTATTTTATTTGAGGCTATTGTGAATGGGGTAGTTTTCCTAATTACTTTTTCAGAGGATTCATCACTGATGTACAGAAATGCATTTGATTTATGGGTATTGATTTTATATCCTCCTACTTTGCTGAATTAATTTATTAATTCTAGGAGTTTTGTGGTGGAGTTTTTTGAATCCTCTAAGAATAGAATTGTGCCATCAGCACATAATGATAATCTGAGTTCTTCTTTTCCTATTGGTATCCCTTTAATTTCTTCCGTCTGTCTAATTGCTCTGGCTAGAATTTCAAGGACTATGTTGAATAGAAGTGGTGAAAAAGGACATCACTGTCTTGTTCCAGTTTTTAGAGGAAATGCTTCCAATTTTTCTCCACTTAGAATGATGTTGGCCTTGGGTTTAACATAGGTAGCTTTTACAATGTTGATGTATGTTCCTACTATCCCTAGATTTTCTATTGTTTTGAACATGAAAGAGTGCTATATTTTGTCAAATGCTTTCTCTGCATCAATTGATATAACCATACCATTCTTATCTTTAAGTTTATTGATGTGATGAATTACATTTATTGATTTCCATATGTTGAACCAAACTTGCATCCCCAGAATGAACCCCAGTTGATCATGGTGCATTATTTTTTAAATATGTTTTTGTATGTGAGATGACAGAATTTTTATTGAGAATTATTGCATCTATGTTCGTCAGGGATATTGGTCTGAAATTTTCTTTCCTTGACGTGTCTCTGCCTGGTTTTGGTATCAGGATGATACTAGCTTCATAGAATAAGTTTGGAAGGGTTTCCTCATTTTCTATTTCATAAAATAATTTGAGTAGTGATATTAATTATTCTTTGTAGGTCTTGTAGAACTCAGCTGTGAATCCATCTGGTCCTGGGCTTTTCTTGGTTGGTAGGCTTTTGATGGCATCTTCTATTTCCTTACTTGAAATTGATCTGTTTAAATTGTGTATGCCCTCTTGACTTAGTGTGGGTTGATCATATCCCTCTAGAAATTTGTGGGTGTCTTAAGTCTTCTATTTTACTGGAGTATAAATTTTCAAAATAGTTTCTAATTGTCTTCTGTATTTCAGTAGTTTCTGCCATGAAATTTCCTTTAACATCACAAATTTTAATTTTCTCTCTCCTTTTTGTAAGGGTGGCTAAGGGTTTGTCAATTTTATTTATTTTTTCATAAATCAGCTTTTTGTCAATTTTTTAATTTTTACTTTTGTTTTAATTTCATTGATTTCCACCCTGATTTTAATTATTTCCTGTCTTCTAACTACTAGGGGTTTGAGATGTAATATCAGACCATTTATTTGTTGACTTTTAATTCTTTTAATGAATGAGCTTCATGCAATGGACTTTCTACTTAGCACTGCCTTCATAGTGTCTCAGAGATTTTGATATGTTGTACTAGAGTTCTCATTTACCTCTAAGATTTTTTAATCTCCTCCCTGATGTCTTCTCTTATCCATGTGTCATTCAAAAGCATATTATTTAGTCCCCAGGTTTTGGAATAGCTTCTATTTTTATTTTATCATTGATTTGTAATTTCATTCCACATGGTAAATTAGAATGCAGGGTAGTATCTCTAGTTTTTTGTATTTGCTAAGACTTGCTTTGTGGAATAACACATGGTCTATTTTGGAGAAAGATCCATGTGCTGCAGAGAAGAAAGTGTATTTGCTCGTTGATGGATGGAATATTCTATGTATGTTTGTTAAGTCTAAATTATCAATTTTTTTATCGAGTTCTATTTTTTGCTGTTGTTGTTGTTTAGTTTCGGTTTGGAAGATCCATCAGTGGTAAGAGAGGTGTACTAAAGTCACCACAGCTTATAAAAATCATCCAAATATAACCAGTGGAGTCTTCTAAACTTGAAAACTCTGCATTTAAGGACAAATCTATAATGTCAAAATTTAAATCTTAGTTTAAAATATTGATTGTACAATAGAACTTTGTAACTAATTTTGAAACCTTCCAGCCATTATCATTTGGCCATTCCATTTGACATTGTTTCTTTTGTCGAACCATTTATATTCGAACAGGTAGAATAATTTTCCTAATAATTATGTCTATTATTTGAATGAGTTTAATATCTCACTCACCCTCTTTACAACTCAGGTGCCAGAAGGGTAGAGATTTACTAAAGTAAGTTACAGACACCATGCCTTTGACTGGAATAGTGTCTGGTCCTTTAGTAGGCACTCAATAAATAATTGTTGAATGAATGAATGAGAAAAAGCAAGAATGTAAGCAAGCAAGCTAGAAAAGTAGAACAGTCTCCTACAAGTAAAAGACAAAACACAAACAGGGAAGGATAACTTGAAAATGAACAGATTATATGTTTTAGTTAGCTTTTTTGCTGCTGTAACTCAAATACCCAAGCAGAAGAACTGTAGAGGAGGAAAGGTTTACTTAGGGCTCATGGTTTCAATCCATATACAGCAGACACCATTCCTCAGGGCTCAAGGTGAGCCAGAACATCTTGGAAGGAAGAGTTTGGCAGAGCGAAACAGCTCACATGATGATCAGAAAGGAGAGAGAAAGACTTCACTTTCCAGATACAAAATATATACCCCAGAGACATGTCCCCAATGAACCACTTCCTCCAGCCACACCCAACCTGCCTCCAGTTACTACTCAGTTAGTCTCATCAGGGATTAATTCAGTCATTGGGTTAAGACTCTCACAACTCTATCATTTCTCCTCTGAACCTTCTTTCATTGTTTAACATGTGAGCTTTGGGGGGACACAATATCTAAACCATAACATTATGTTTTCTATTTACATTCATACTTCCCAAGGTAGTTTTAAATACTTAAATAATTGCAAGTATGCATTTCACAAACAAAACACATTAATTTGTATTTTGCCAGCTTGGAACTTTTGACAATGCTGGACAACAATTTGCTTTTATGTCATCTCTTTTACAGATACTTTTTGTAGCCTACCCCTATTTCTTCAGTGCCAACCTTACTTGCTGGCAGTGCCCTGAATTCGTTTTGCTGCTCACTCTGTGCACAGGCACATGTTCAGGGGAAGGGCCC
Organism: Marmota monax; assembly: GCF_021218885.2. Lineage (NCBI taxonomy): Eukaryota > Metazoa > Chordata > Mammalia > Rodentia > Sciuridae > Marmota > Marmota monax. Next base: position 8,375,347 of record NW_026695065.1, on the reverse strand, counting down.
TATTTTAGACACAGGGGTGGATGACAGTTACTCTAAGATTGTCTTTGACAGTGATTAGTATAGGGATGAGCATGTGACACAATTGTAGAAAACAGAATCCAGAGGAAAAAAATTCCTAGAGGCTTCTGGAAAAGTTTTTCTCCCTAATACAAAACAGCTTTATGAGAGGCAATATCCTCTTCTTTCCTAGATATCATCATATTTGCATGACATGCCTGAAAAAACTGCAGCCATTTTGCAACAAAGAAACAGAATGGTAACAATGACAAAACAGACATATCTGGGAAGTCTCATTTCCTAGATGATATCACTAAGATATTGAATTAATTGCCTCTATCTCCATCCCTCTTGTGATATGAGACAGTAAAACCATATTTTTAAGCCAATTTTTGTTAAAATTTCACTTGGAAGCCAAAAGCATCCTTATAATACTATGAAAAAGAGCAAATACTGAAACATGCTTGTTGAAAAGAAAAAATAAACCAATTATTTTCAGACACAAAAATACTTGACCGTAATATCTATATATGCAAATAGTTACAGTATATAAATTGATTTGGCCTATTTATTAAATCATATTACCTAAAGGGTTACCTAAAATATATTTTGCCTAAGCAATGTTCAAATGTTATAGAAGCATATTTCTTTAAAAATATTCTATTTGTAAACTTTCAATATAGTATGAAAAAACATCCACATGATCAGGATGTATTACAGAGGAATCATCTTAAATTGAATTTTTATTTATAAATCTCCTATTTTAAATGAAAAAGCAAATACTTTAGGAAATACTTTCTTTCAGATGTCATTTGATGAAGAAGGATGGCTTATAGCACTAAAAATATTTATCATTCAAAATAAACTTTCAAGATTGTGAGGGACATCAACCTATATCTCCCATCTGGAGTTTATATTGGTCACTATGGTTATGTTTAAGATTGTAACCACATTTTAGATAATTATCTGTTTAGCTCAATTTTTTTTACATTTTTAATTTCCTTTTTTTTTCTATTTGATGGTGGGAATTGAACCCAGGGCTGCTTTTAAAACTGAGCCATACCATCTGCACCATTTTGTATTTTATTTAGAGACAGGGTCTCACTGAGTTGCTTAGCACCTCACTTTTGCTGAGGCTGGCATAAAACTTGTGATGCTCCTGTCTAAGCCTCTCAACCTGTTGGGATTACAGGCATGCACCACTGTTATGTCCCAGCTCAGTTGTGGTTTTCTTCATTTAGCTCTTCTTAACCACTGTTGTACCTGAGGCTTTCAATTTTTTACTCCAAGATCAAAGACAACTGAGAGAGAAAATACACACCCACCCCCCACATATATATCTCCATATACATGCACACACTATTCCAAGCTATACTGCTTCCAGGATAAATAATTTTGGTTATAGCTGGATGTGATGGAGCACACCTGTAATTCCAGAGACTGAGGAGACTGGGGAGGCTGAGGCAGAAGTATCACAAATTCAAGGCTAGCCTCAGCAATTTAGCAAGGCTCTAAGCAACTTAGCAAAAGACCCTGTCTCAAAAAAAAAAAAAAAAAAAAAAAAGCTGGTGGTATAGCTACAGCTTCATGTTAGATCACCCCTGGGCTCAATCCCTAGTACAGGAAAAGAGAGAAAAAGAAAAATGAAAAGAAAAAGTTTGGCTCTTTTGTGAAGTATTTATGAAATATGGAAAAGTCAACTAAAATTATTCCAACTACACCACTAAGTAATCTGTTAGTTTGAACAAGGAATTTACAAGATTCCTAAAGAATAATCAACTTTGTGCATCTTCCATTTCAAAATATCAAGATTTGAATGGATGACTGGTCTATTCTCAGGCCTTTTAGGAATACTGTGCACTCTCTGGTCTGCCCAATAGCCCATGAAGAAAGCCAGAAAATTCTGAATATCATGAAACCAAATGCTTGCAGAAACTGAAATCAAAACTGACATATGAACAAAAATAGTTGTTTCATCAGTAAAATTATCATGTTTTAGGTCTTTAAAAAAGGAAAGAAGAAAAGTTTAAGAGACTATATATATCCCATGATATTAAAAATTTGATTCAAGAAGAAAATGAGAAGAAATGCAAGAAAAACAAAATGCATACACAGATACATTCAAGACACTTGTTCTCATTCTAAATCATAATATTACTGTTGTTAAGGATTTTTGTGGTTAACTATTAAACTTTTATATTATTAACAATTTGCATTCAAAAATGGAATGACACCCTAGGTGTGGTAAATAATTTTGAAACCAAGTACACAGCAGAGACAAACAGATGATGCTAAGGAAATATTAATATAAACTGAACCAACTAGCCAGTCATCAATTACTAATTAAAGACCCCTTGCTAAGTGGCAGTTTGGTGTGTATATTATACAAAAAAAGAAAAAGAGAAAACAAGACTTAACTGGTCCATTCACAGGTGGCTTCCAAAAAAATCAGAATTATTAGCATGCTTTAAAGACAAGGTATTTTTAAAAGGACATCAGGAAATCAGATTAAGATTTTTATTCACAACTGAAGACACAACCAATGGCATTATCCACTGAATGTCGAAGGACATTTCCATATATGTGTAAGCCACCAAATAATTTAGGACCACATTTTCATAAGATTTTCTGTTGTTACTAGAAAAACAATTTCACAATCTATATCTATATCTATATATCTATATATCCATACATGCACAGGGAATTGGCTGGCAGGATATATGCCAAGGTACTCATATTAATTATCTCTTGGTGAAACATTATTTCTTTCTTTTTACATCTATATTTTCTAATTTTCCTAAAATTTGCAGGCATGAATGATCCCTAGCACCATACAAAAAAAGAAATGAAATAATACGGTGATCAAATAAATAATTGAAATTATCTTTAAAATATTAAATCAATGTGACTAACAGTTGCATTATTAATTTACTAGTACAGATTTTTTTTTTTTACTTATTTGGATCACTGCATATTATTTTCCAAAGGATTCCTAAAAAATCAAATCATTAGCAGATAACTCTGAAACAGGGTTTCTCAACTTCAGCACTACTAATACTTTGGGCCAGATATTCCTTTGTTGAGGGAGGTCATCCTGTACATTACTGATATTTAGCAGCATCCCTAGTTTTACAAACTAGATGCCAGTATCACCTCCTCCTTAGTTATTTCTCTAGACCTTGAAAAATGTCCATTGGTGAGAAACACTGGTATAAATGAACACCGCAGGAATCAGTCCTTCAGCAGTAGCTTTTGCCCTAGATAATCAGCATTGATTGTCCTATTGTTCAGGACAGCTGTCAGTCAATAAGAAGTAATTGAAGTTTGGTTACTGCTCATCCAAGCATATGTTGGATAACCTGTAGATCATAATAATTAGCTGATAACTGCTTCTCTGGCAATAAAATAGCTGTTTTTCCACTTTGAACTCATCATGGAACACTAGGAGACAACATATATTTACCATTAAACTTAAACACCAAAATGAGGTTGGGGAGAACAAAAAGGAAAGGAATTCTTTAAACATGAAATGTTATATAGTAGCAAAAGAAAGATCCAGTTCACATGTCACTTTGTCTTAGGTGCTTACTTAAATCACACAGAATGAAATGTGTCTTTCCCCTGTGCTTAACATGCTCTTTATATACACTTATTATATTGCTTTATTACTATTTGTTCCCAGTAGACTGGGGCTCCAGTGGGCAATCATTCTGATACTTTTGTGATTGTTGGTTGCTTGGTTCATTCATTGTTTTCTTAATGGACTGAATCATTCCATATATTTCCTGTCATTAGCACTGCTTGGTTCATAGTAGGCTAATCATAGTGCTAATCACTGAGGATCTGGAGAAGAACACAATACAGGGTAAAATGTGCTAGTATGGAGGTGTAAAAGTATGTGGAAGGGATTACCATGACCAAATTGTGAGTATTAGGGTAGGCTTCTTAGAGGAAGTAACTCAAACAAGGTGATCAACAAATGAGGAATGATGGAGGAGAAGAGGGAGTGGGTATATTAGACAAAGGGAATTCAGTGGGCCCAATGTAATGGAAGAGTCCTGCCTTTTACTGCCTTACACAGGGGCTAGGGCATCTTTTCTGATAAAAAAAAAAAATGATTAGTGAACAAAGATGAAACAGAATGAAGAAATACTCAGCAAGCTGAAAAAAGCACCAGTAGCATTAACCTCAAGGATCTTCAGGCTCAGGTTATAATAGGCATGCTTTGATACATACCTTTGAGATATCTTGAAGTATTTTTGGTCAGTCTCAAGATCCTAAGAAAAGGTCAGCTTGTACACTTGCTTCCTTACCTAATAACTTTGCAACTTCCTGGTATTAGGACATAATTCAATAGTAACTTCTTTAGAGGGAAAACTTCTATGAAAAATCCTACATGAAATGTTACCAGAACTGGATATTCCATTTTATTTCCTGGATCTAATTCTTACTAAACTTCAAAAGGCATTTAAGGGATTTTGTTAATATCTTCATTGTTAACTATTACATTGTCCTGGATTTTTAAAGGGCAAAATTTAGCTTGTCATAGAAAATTCTGACAATTATTAAAAGTATCATAAATGTTTCCAAAAATAGTTCTAAGTTTTATAGTGTTAATCTAAAATGTATACATATTTTAAAATCATTCATACCAGTAGGCATTTTTATGATGTTGGGGAATTTGGGTTTTCTTTAAACTATGTGTACCATTATTACATATTCCTTTAGTTCTTTATGATATAATGTTTAACTTTTTTATACAAAGAACAATCATATCAGAAAAATAGGACATCCACTTCTGGCCTAAAGTAAACAGTCAAAGAGAATACAGCAGTTGATAGGTGACATCTTCTTCCAAAGAAAAATTCAATGATATATGTATATAATACAGTAAAGTCTGCTCTTCAGCACAGCTGGGGAATGAGGTATTCTGGTCAAATATTCTACTTAATAGAGTTACCATATATTTTACATGGATCACCTATTTTCAAAGAGTTGCAATAGATCAAAATAAACCTAAGGCTATGTAGCCAGGGTGGTCCCAGCTGAGCTCAAAGGGAATTATTTGGGTGTATATGATTAACTAGAGGGAGTTGGTGGGCCCTTAGGGCTCTATTTGCATGAAAGGATTTATTCTGGCATTTTATTTATTCTTGGCTTCTAGGAAAAGGAAGATACAGGCCTCAGTGCCTGGAAAAAAGGGAGGAAGAAGGGAAAAGGAGGGGTTTATGATATTAGGATCCCCTTTAGGTCTCTAAGACTTGAAACATTTTCTAAATCCCCCAAGGAGAAAGGGATCAGAAGAGAAGTGAAAGGAACTGTTTCTGAAGTGTCTTTGACACATGGCTACTTCTGCACTGAGTGCAATACCACAGGAGTACTTCAAGTATTGGTACAAAACTGGAGCAGTAGAAGCACCCTTGTCCCACACATAGAATTTTCATTGAAGGTGACCCCAAGAAGCATCCCAAGGAAAAATAAACATTTTTAGCTGAGGGGAACTAGAGCTATAGCCAGATAGGAGGGGCAGGGGCTTTTGTGATGTTCAATGCTAGAATAGTGGATATTGAGTAGCTTGTTTGTGAGAAAATGTCAAATGGTGACTGCAGATGACATTTTTTAACATGCATGAGATGACTCCAGATGTGTCTGTGGCAATGTAGATTGCAAAAGCTTGAGTCCTGCCTATGGGGGGAAAGATGAGATAACTTGGACTATTTGGATTATTGTTACTAAGGCAACCTCCCTTTGAATTCCCAAGTGATGAGACTTGGAAGACATTTAGCTTACAAAGAAAACTAAATTATTTAAGAGGCACATCAGGGTCTGCAGTTTCTCAAGGTCATTTTCATAATATTAATTACCATTTTATTGGCAAAGCAAAGAGAAATCAACTTATATGGCATCTAATAGAGATTTTTGGATCATGGAATTCTAGATAACAGTTTATATTGTTGATTAAGACCCTATTTGGTTAAACAACCTATTTGGTTTCTTACGTAAGTCCACCCATTTTAATAACACAGTACTACACTAGAGTTTCCTTTAAATGTCAGAAGCTTTTTGAATTAAAGGTTTTAAAATGTGTCAAAATAACTTAAGTCTTTTTGGATCAGGAATTATACACACAATCTTCTTATGCAAAAATTCATCCTTACTTTTTCAAAGGTGTTGAGAGCCACAGCCAAAGGGGCCCCAGCAAACTTCCAGCTGCCAGCATATGGAGGTGGCGCTGTTGGTTGGACACTTACGCCCTCTGGTGATAGAAAGGTGTTAGTAGCAGTCTCCTGTAGAGGTGGTGCTGTTGGTTGGACACTTACACCCTCTGGTGATAGAAAGGTGTTAGTAGCAGTCTCCTGTTGTAACTTTCCCCCTGATGGCTTTTTCTGTTTTACACTTTCTTTCTCTGTCTGACTAGCTTGAGAGGCCTTCTCTTTTACTTGAATCTTTTCCTCTGTCTGACTAACTTGAGAGACCTTCTCTTTTACTTGAATCATTATGTCTTCTCCTTCCTCTACCGTTGTCTGAACTGAAGGCTTTGGACTAAGCAAACAAGATACGAATGTCCACAATGGCAATGTGCCAACTGGCAGAGTCCCTGGGCTTTTCTTTTCTATTCTTTTTAAATCTTCACTATGATGGTTCCATTGTGATATATTTAACAACTCCTCCTTAAAAAGCCATGGGCTACATTTTTGTATTGTATCAACGTATGCCCTGACTGCTCTTGATTTTACTGGGATGCCTCCTTCCTCTAACAATTTACTTAACACTCTTTCAGTTTGTTTTTTACTAATTTCTGATCCCGTATTTCTACTATAATACAACCCAACAAGATGACGCCAAACAAAACCGAGACAGAATGAAATAAAAAGGGAACAACAAAAAGTCATTATAGCCTTTCTATCCTCCTGACATGTGCATCCGTCCTTTCTCCCTATCTGTTCCTCAGACGTAAATAGTTTTTCCTCAGATGTGAGCGGTTTTTCTTCCGTCTCACTCATCTCCAGGGACAGGCAACTTAAAACAAAAGTGAAGCAAAATAAAAGAGGAATCTTAAAATGGCTACCCATCCTCTCGCCCTGCCCTCAGGGGCGAGCAGTTTCACTTACCCTCAGTCGCTCCCCGTGCGAGCCACCAAATGCCGCAGTCTGGCTGGGCACAATCAGGAGCCACTTGTCAAAAGAAACTAACTTTATTTTTAGAACCACACACGCCAAACAAAATAGCCTCTCAGGAAAAACCCTCAGAGCCTCAACTGCCACCACCGGCTTTCCACAAGCCTCTCTCTCCCACACAAGCTTCTCTCCACCTCCCACAATCCTCCTGCTCTTGAGGCCGATTGGCTGGGTCACGTGGGCGGAGCCAAAAAAGTCCCCCAATGAGCAGCTCCGTGGTCTGAAAGGGCAGGGAAACAGTCCAATGAGCATCACCGCAGAGGAGCCAATCAGCTAGATGTTGCTGGGGCCGAGGAGCCAATCAGCTAGATGTTGCTGGGGCCGCTGTGAGCCAATCATCAGCCAGCAGCTGGAAGTTAATTCCAGCTGCCAGCAAAAGGCAAATTGCCTTTAATGAATGAATAAAATTTTCTGTATATTATCAATTTAGTCTTTTGAGTCTAAGTAAGTGCAGATGCTCACTTTGCTTTTCCAATTAAAGTTTAGATTTAGAGATGATTGAGGCCTTGTAAATGGGAAGTTGGCTTCAGAGAGATGAGAAATTCTCAAAATTAAGTATCTCCAAAAGGCAACATGGCTACTCAGGGAGCTCTCCAAAAGTTCAGATTTTAAAGAACAATTCCTTGAGATAAAAAGGAAGAATATCCCTGAGAACTGTCATAAGTTTGAACTTGTTTGTCATAATTTCCCATGGCTTACCAGCTTTGGGAATAATTAAGGCATAATGACAATCACACACTGGCCTCTTAGCCTTCCTCTAGTTTTGATAATGTGTTTCTAAAGTTTCTCTCTGTTCTGCGAGGCTTTGGTCCTCTTAGGAACTTGCTGTGACTTGTGCTGCTTCTACTTTCCAGATTTGAGTTTTCCCAATCTGAGAAGAGAGTGAGTAAGTAATGTGGCTCATTCAGGACCAATCATAAGATGGTCTGGCCTTAAAGCATAGTTCTTTTGTATGCCACTTTAATTTTTAAAAGATCAGGTTGATCATGAGGCTATATAGGGAAGTCATGAAAGAATCTTAAGTAAGGAGAGTTAAGATCATATTTTCTTTTAAATATTGGTTTGTTTTTAACTTGGTAACAATGTGGTGAATGGATTAAAAATTAGAAATAGAAATGGATGAGGAGCTAGTGTATAGCTCAGAGGTAGAGGGCTTGCTTGGCACTTGAGAAGCCCTGGGTTCAATCCCCAGCACTCCTGTACTGAAAAGAGGGAGGGATGGAGGGGGGGAGAAGGAGGGAGGGAGGGATGATGAGGGGGAGAGAGAGAGAGAGAGAGAGAGAGAGAGAGAGAGAGAGAGAGAGAGAGAGAGAGAGAGAAAGGAAAGTAATGCATAAATGTAAACCCAGAGATGGAGATACCAGACATAAGGTCACTGTTACAGTCCAGCTAAGAGATGGTGGAGGCCCAGAACTAAAATAGTGTTAGTGAGCTTAGAGACAAATGGATAGATTAAAAAGATATCTAGAAGGTAGAAGTAGCAAGACTGAACAATGGCATACAACTCCATGATTATTTGGTATTACTCCTAACAGCCATTTTAATACTCATCTAAGAGGTGTTCCAATGTTTATTTATCAAATGATGAATGTATTTATTTGATTCAGGGGAAATCTGCTAGCATGATTAATAGTAATGGCAACATTTTCTTTCTAAATTATGTCATTGCATCTAATAACTCTACAAAGCCTTATCCCTGTATATTTCTAGTGTATGAGGTATAGAATGGAGGTACACAAAACAAATATTTATTGAGTGCCTGGTAACATATTGTTCTTTACAAACAAAACAAAACAAAAACATACAGAAGCAGCAGGAAACTGACAGATTTAAAAGAGAAAAGAAGTATTTTCTATAATTTATTTGGAGCTATGAAAGTTATTGAAGTATAATACTTGCCTCAAACATTTTTCCAACAGCTGAAATTAATTTTTATGCCTAAGCAAGATATTGTATGGTAGTGAAATATATAAGGTTCACTGATTTTGAATATTCTATTCAAAATATCTCAAAAGAAAAAAGAGTGTTTGTGCAGTCAACTGTTTAAACTAGTAGAATGACTGAAGCATAAAGGAGAATGAGCAAACAAGATGTTTATACATTGCATAAATATGGAATTTAATTTTCTTCCACACAATATTCAACTTGAATCTAGTGGTTGTTAATTAATCTTGCCTAGATTATATGCAGTTTTAAAAACTCTGATGAAATCCCAGAAAAACTAACTAGAAAATCTAAATTTGTAAATGTTTCCAATAACATATATTGCCGCAGTCTGGGCACAAAATAACCAAGCCGCCACACAGCCTTGTAGGTTCAAACAGCAACCTTTAATCCCAAACTCTCACTGGCACTCTACACACACTTCATGGGAACACACTGCCTCCACCGGGCTCTGCGTGCCAATCAGAACCCTGGGAGAACTCAATGGGAACTCCAAAGTAGCAGGCGCCTGAGGCAGCAGGATCCGCCCTAATCCTAGCAGGATCCGCCCTAATCCCGGAGCAGGGTCACCTTTCAACCATTCCCTCTGGCAAAAATGCCAGGCGTCATTCTGACTAAACTGTGGCTCTCAACATCTATCTCTGTAATAATATACTATGCATTTCTTTTGGATACCTTTAATATCCTCATTAGCTGAGTACTATATGAATCATATTAATAATTTATAAAGCAGCATCCCATGGAAATTATCCATTTCTGCCTTTATTCATCTGATGTGATTCAAAAGGTCTTAATCCATAATGTCAACCACTTTTGTTTATTTCTGTTTTTCCCATCTCTTAGAGACACTCTCTCTCTGAGGAAGAATTTTTGGTATGTGCATTTTGTTTATGCTACACATGCCAAATAGATCTCCCAAGATGAAACTCTGAGCTCATTTGGAAGTAATTTTTGGTAGCACATGAATCAGAACTCTTATTTTCTTCTCAGCACTACTGGTATTTTATTGCTTCCATCTATAGTCCAATATGCTTTTAGCGCTAAGAACCCTGAGGCCAAACACACAAAGCACTAAGAAAATGGGAACTTCAGGCGATTACAATTTTGTCTCTCTTTCAGGGTTCTTCCTTCCCCTGGGAGAGTGAAATCACTTCAAGCTCACTATGAAACAGGAACATGGTGAACACAAGTGATTGACTGAAGTTGGTGATGTTGATTTAGGAGTCTTCAGTTTACAGATCAGGTGTAAACTCTTAAACCTGCTTGTCAAAGTCTGCTTGTCAAACTCCTATGGAGTTTTCCAGACCCTGCCCTAATGTCAAATTCTCTATGAAGGCTTTCTGGACAGTGTAGGCAGAATTAGGCAGTTCTTCCTTCATGCTAATATCATAACTTAATGTATTACTATGTATGTATTACTTATGTATTACACTTACTTATTCAATAATATTGCATTTATTTTACTTTCTCCACTCATGGATAGAGATTATCAATGATAGTCTCTTCCTTTTATCTCTGGACCAGACCATTATCAAAATCAAGTTGTTTCTTATTAAGTAATTGCTGGAAAGACCAGAGAATGGCTACTAATAATCTACATCTGCTTAGCAAAGGTTACAATGTTTTGCTGCATATTGGCAAGAAGATTACGGCAGGAATATCATTCATATATTACAGATCAGGAAACCAATGCCCAGAGAGGTTATATGCTCAAGCCAAGTTAAATACAGCTAATAAGTTGTACACCCAGTTCTCTTGCAGTATGTTGTTAAAATTTTGTAGATGGAAGTGGTAGCAGTACTGTGTGTAAGGCACAAATGGCAACAGCTGGCCAAGACTACATTAGTAAGTATTTGATATTAATTGACACATTGTAAGATTTGGTTACTTGTTTTGAAACTCAAGTCTAAACAGATCAAGAAGTTTAATGCACATGAAAGTAGACATAATGATGTCAGATTATTTACACAGAGAAAGATGAATGAGAAATTTCTCCCTTATTAAGCTAAATATGCAGTGAAGATACCACCCCCCAAAGAAAAAGATAATGGATATGACTGCCATTTTTGAAATTCTGACCATGACTCAGAATACTAAAATGGAATAAAATTCTCAGAGATCAGTACTCAAAGCCTTTCATTTTACAAAGACAAAAAATAAATAAAACAAGGACATCAAAAAATGCATAACTAGAAAGGGTAAATGACTTACCTAAAGTCACATATTTTGCCTTGCAGAAGGACACAGAATTGGTTTATTTAAAAAAAACACATTATTGACAAAGGATTCATTAGCAGTGCTCCTCAAGGCCCTGCTTGGTGTGACAGATGTCAGCTGGTCCGCTGAACTCCTTCCAGATCTGTACTCACAGGGCAAAAGCTTGAAAATCAGAGGACTCTTTCAGGTAGGGACACTTGGGAAGGTGGATAGAAAGTTGAATGGATGGAAGGACAGATGGATACATGAGAGTCACCAAATAAAAGACTACTGAATATCATAGTGAAAGAACTTATGAAAACCAGTGATGATTAGCACATTCATTATTTTTAATAATTTCAGAGCACTCAGCAAAGAAAGCCCCTTATAATGTAAAGTTTATCAGGGACTTTAGTGAGAACATTTAACTTGAGTCTAGTTAATGTACTGGCTGATATAGTGGCTACTGAGCACAAGTAATGTGGCTAGTCCAATTTGAGATGGGCTGGAACTGTAAAACTGAAATATGAAGACTTAACATGGTTTACAAAACACTGTACATCCAGGTGTGGTGGCGCAGGCCTATAATACCAGTGGCTTAGAAGACTGAGGCAGGAGATGCAATCTCAGGGCTGGGGATTTGGCTCAGTGGTTAAACACCCTGGGTTCAATCCCTGGTAACAAAGGGGGAAAAAACCCACAAAGAACAAAAAACAAAGGGAAAAAAACCCCTCTGTATAATATCTCACTAATTTTTATGTTGATTACATGTTACATGTTGAAATAAAATATATGATTCACAAAAAAAAACACATTATGATTAAAAAGTAACACAAGAATACTTCTCACCAAGCATCTGGCTAATATGGCTAGACATAGACTATAATACAGGAATTGTCTTTATAAAAATGCAATTCCCCTTCTCGGACTATGCCCCAAAGACCTAAAAAGAGCATACTATAGGGATACTGCTATATCAATGTTCATAGCAGCACAATTCACAATAGCTAGAATGTGGAACCAACCTAGATGCCTGTCAATAGATGAATGGGATAAAAAAATGTGGCATTTGTACACATTGGAATATTACTCAGCACTAAAAAATAACAAAATCATGGCATTTGCAGGGAAATGGATGGCATTAGAGCAGATTATGCTAAGTGAAGTAGCCAATCCCTAAAAAACAAATGCTGAATGTCTTCTTTGATATAAGGAGGGCGACTCAAAACAGAGCAGAGAGGAAGAGCATGAGAAGAAGATTACCATTAAACAGGGACAAGAGGTGGGAGGGAATGGGAGAGAGAAGGGGAACTGCATGAAAATGGAAGGAGACCCTCATTGTTATACAAAATTACATATAAGAGGAAGTGAGGGGAAAGGGGAAAAAAAGAGAAATGAATTATAGTAGATGGGGTAGAGAGAGAAGATGGGAGGGGAGGGGAGGGGAGGGGGATAGGAAGGGGATAGGAAGTGGATAGGAAAGGCAGCAGAATACAACTGACACTAGTATGGCAGTATGTACAAACTTGGATGTGTAACCAATGTGATCCTGCAATCTGTACACGTGGTAAAAATAAGAATTCAATAACCCACTTGAATCAAATGTATGAAATATGATATGTCAAAAGCATTGTAATGTTTTGAGCAACCAATAAAAAAATGCGGCAATGTGGGAAAAATAAACCATTGACTATCCTGTTTCTGCTTATTGGGGAAATGAGGAGGCACATAATGTGACAGGCAGTGTTTTAGGACTTGGTCCTTATTAAAACAAGATGTTTTTCAGTGGAGTTTTATAATATTAATTTTATACTTTTTTCTCCATTTACCCACATGCATTGTTTTGTTAAAAAATAGTTTGTTTTATCATTTAAATGTGCCAAATAAGTATATATTTTTGGTTCTTACTCCTTTTTAACATTAAGCATTTCCTTATTATTTGTGGAGGATGCTTTCTGAGATATTCTGCGTAGACCTGAAACCACAGATGATACCAAATTACATCTATAGATCTATATGCATGATACATATATGTATCAAAACACATATGTATCTATACATACATATATTTAAACATATACTTAAGTAACTGTTATAAAGTTCAATTTATAAATTAGGCACAGTAACAAATTAGCTATAACTAATAATAAAATAAAACAGTTATAACAATAAGCTATAATAAAAGTTATTTAAAACATGAGTTTTTTAACTTCTTGAATTTTCCACTTGATATTATGACCAGAGTTGACCATGAATAACTGAAACTATGGAAAGTGAAAACACAAGTAAGGGAAGACTAGTGTACTGTTTCTTTCCTTATGGAATATAATCCAGGTAGATAGATGTTTGTGTACTTGTATCATATTGATAGCTTTTAAATTTTGAAAATGATTTGACTACTACTGTCTCTTAGCCCTCTTATTGCTAAGTACAACACGTTATACTAATTATTGGTCAGCTAAAAAGATAAATATGTATCTCTGTTAAGGGGCAAAGACCCAAATCAGCTAACATTCTCAGCAAAAATGAAAGCCAATGATAATATTTATGAAAGTTTTTGGTGTAGCTTGTAGCCTCTGTTACCAAAGTTGCTCATATAACTGTTGGCATGTGCCCTGGTTTGTATTCTTGGGTTAGTATATGAAAACAATTTGGTTTCTATAAGTACATTAACATCTCACAGACTGTATAATTCACACCAAAATTAAGTGATGTCATAGGGCATCACTGACTATGAGAGGGAGCCTTATTTAACAAACAACTGCTTTGGAAGAGAAACATACCTCAAACTGCAAAAATCTGTTTGCTAACTGATCTTCCCATTGGGTATAATCTCTAGAGTTCTTTCAAATATATGGACCATTACCTGTTTGATATCAATTATTGTGTATATCTTTCTGTTTCTATCATAATCAATCTATGCTGCATTTTCTACTTCTTTATTGAATTCTGAGGAGATGAATTAACAAAGCATTTATGTAGCAAAGCCTTTTTTTTCCTTCTAGGATAACTTTCACCCTAACTGTTCATTCCCAATTAATGGTAATATTACTATTATTTCCAATAGTTGCAGTTTAAAACAAAAGCCCACATTGTGAAAGTAACTTTAGGTATTCAAGGTCATTTACATTGTCCAATTTAAAATCACAGTTTCTCATTTAGGCTGTAGAAGAAACTTGTTCATAAATCATAGCATTTTAATGTATTAAGTAAAAGATGATTTTTAGGTATTAATTTTTAAGCTAAGTAAAAGTAGAATACTGTGCTATATAAAAATCAAGGTCATTTAATTAGCAATTCATTTATTCCCAATAAAACTTTGGTAGAAAACACCCCTGTATACCTAAAGTTGAAGATAATTCAGTTAGGTCCCCATTATACTTTAAGCCAGTCAACAATTTTTATCCTTGTCATAGGTTTAAAATATCTGTCAATTCCTATTAAAGGATTATAACATGAAATCAATATAGTCAATAGGTATATAAAATGCCAATAGAAATTTTTAAAAAAAAGCAACAGGATTTGCAATGCTTTCAGATATATTACTCACCAGAAACAGAGTTCGGAAGTTGCTGAGGTCACCAAAAAAGTCCTCTATGGTTACTGTCTTAGAGTCAAAAATGAAGTACTCTCCAAGATTCTCATACAGCTTCACCATGTTATTGTGCATTGTGGACAGTTTTTCATACTGGTCTCTCGCACTCTTTGTAAAGCTGTAGCTTTGTGTTAAGGAACATGATCCAATAAGACTTACTTCAGAGGCTATCACTTAATAGAGATTGAATTAAATAATCACTCCTGTAAACATATTTGCACTTCACAAATACTTGTATATTCATTTGCTAGGACTGCTATTATAAAATACCACAGTCTGGGTGGCTAAACAATATATATTTATTTTCTCATAGATCCCGAAGCTAGAATTGTGAGAGGTTCTTATAAAGTCTCTCTCCTTAGCTCTCAGATGGCTACCTTCTTGCTGTGTTCTCATATGGTTGTCCCCCTGTGTGGTCTGTATTGTAATCTCTTCTTTCTTCAGGGACACCAATCATATTAGATTAGGGCACACCCTAATTAATTTCCTTTAACTTATTTATTTATTTAAAGGCCCTGTCTCCAAATACAGTCACATTCTGAGGTACTGGATGGTTAGATCATCAACATATAAATTAGTCTCCAGCAAGTTGCATACAGAATCAATCAGTAAAATATTTGTTAGAGTCATATTGACTAGTAAGCTTAAATTTTTTTAAAACAAGGAGACTATTTAATATATAACCATGTTGGATATGTCTGCAAGATCATGTTTGCTAAATGAAAGCACATAGGTAGAAAATAACTTCATATATATTTATGAGTAACGCAATGATAAAGGAATAGCAACAAAAATTTAGAGAAAAAGAAATATATAAAATTTTCTTTTACCCCAAATACAAATTGCAGTAAAAATTTCTTTTATAATATACATAGTACACAGAAATACAGAGGCTATAGTGAATTCTACATATGTTATATTTGTGTGCATATGTGTATGTATATGTATAACACACACATATATCAAGTACACACACACACACACACACACACCAACTATCCATACTGCTTAAGGAGAGGAAGCAGAGGGAGGGAGAAGAAGGAAGAAAGTGATCAGATTCAGTATACACTATCCTGAAAATATGGTACTTTGCTATTTGATAAAACAGCAGAATTAGGAATGTCATTTATACCTTCCCTTCTTGGTTCTTCCCTGAAGCAGGTGGAAAAAAATTCTCTGACAATGCCTCTGAAGCAGGTCATAAGACCCTTAATCCTGAACTGTCCATCCCATACACAGAGGAAAAAATTGCCTTTATCTCTAGACATACACAGCTCAGAGAAGAATCTATAAAAATATGCCTTGATAAGTCTCCCTTTATCCAATTTTAATTCCCTATATCCAGTGTTCAACAAATGTAAGCACAGATACTTGCTGGTGGCACATGCCTGTAATCCCAATGACTTATGAGGCTGAGGCAGGAAGATTACAAATTTGAGGCCAGCCTCAGCAAATTAGTGAAATTCATAGGTATAAAATATCTGATAAGTCCTGTTAAAGGATTATAACATGAAATCAATATAGTTGATAGGTATATAAATGCCAATAGAAGTTTAAAAAGAAAACCAACAGGATTTGCAATGCTTTCAGAACTATTACTCACCAGAAACAGAGTTCAGAAGTTGCTGAGATCAACAAAAATGGTTACTGTCTTAGAGTCAAAATGAAGTACTCTCCAAGATTCTCATACAACTTAGCAAGTTAGTGATTGTCTCAAAATAAAAAAAAAATAATGAGAAGGACTGGGGAGGTACTTAGTTATAAAGAGCCCCTGGGTTCAATCCCTTAGGACTATGAACAAAACAAACACAACAAAAAGAATGTTTCAGAGAAATTTAAATACACTAAACATGAAAAATAAAGAGAACCCAGTCAATTTTTTAAATAAGAGTAAGTTGGGTGTAGTGGTGCATGCCTATAATCCCAGCTACATTGGAGGCTTAGGAAGGAGGATTACAAATTTGAGGCCAGTCTCAGCAATGTACAAAGTCCCACAGCAACTTAGCCCTGTCCCCAAACAAAAATAAAAAGGATTGTGGATGTAGATCACTGATGAAGTACCTCTGGGTTCAATCTTTAGCACCAAAATAAAATTTAACAGACTTGGAATTGTAGAAAGAGGATAATAACACTGTCTGTGGTGTACTAGTTTAAGATGTACTCCAGTGGTATTAATATTTTGTGATAGAATTTTTTATCGGGAACTGATAATTGTGATATTTGATTTTATAGGGTTTTCTGAATTCTTCAGTGTTTTATTATAACCTGGGGCCAAATTTATTTTCTATGGGAACACAGCTCTAGTTTTACAATGGTAGTCGATGGGGAAATTAGACCATTTCTGGAAAATTACTTTGCAGCTGACACTTATGGAATACACTATGATTTTTAAAATGAGATGCCTCCTTCCTATGTTCTTTTTTATTCTATTTAACTATTAGCATTCACATTAGCAATACAACAACCCCTTTCAGGCCAATAGGTGACATTAAATATTTCAACTCTTTAGTCCATTTTGATATTAATAGACCTGAAAGAATAACATTTTTGACATACTCTACTTTCTTTTTATACACAAAAGGGAACATAATGCTTACATACATTCTGATTTTCCCTTTTGCACTATTACCATATACTGTATGTTAAACATACTGTTTAAGTGTCGCAGAACTGAGACAATACACTTCATATCTTAGCACAGAATTAAAGGGGTATTTCTAGACTTTCTTCCATTAAAAAAAATTCAGACTCATGCCAGGGACTTGCTAGGCAGAAACGCTCTACAAAGGTCACTTACTTACAATCTATTTGCAATGCAAATACTAAATTGTTTATATATTTCAGAAAGCTCAACATCTACAAAACACAGAGAAAAAGAAATAGATAACAAAAAAGGCAAGAATTTTATGTTCCCCATTTATCCTAACACAATTTTTCACTGGCTAAAACATGTTCATGTAGTGATATACAATTTCATAAATTTGTTTTTATAGAACAAAAATTGATTTCGGAAATTCTGTCTGTGCACTAAAGTGAGAAAATTTGAAAAATTCTGGGAATGGCTTATCTTTGAAATAACAAATGGAAAGTAGCCCAGTCTTTAAGTCCTTCACTTACCTTCAAAGTGATTACTTTGTAAAAGGGATATATGGCATAAGTCAGCACTGAAATCTTTCAGAATTTCAACCATGTCACCAAATCTTACATGGGATGGCACATAAAAAAAGAACTAGATGATGTCATTCTTTTTCATACATTTATTTCCTTTAGGGAATTTTTATTTTTTGAGCAGCCACTAAATGTAAGATATTGACTGGCACTATACTAAACATTGTGGTTCCCACAATGATCATTAAAGTCAATCTCTACCCTGAATAAATTTATATTATAATATTACAAATAATTCTACCATCATTAATTTGTATTTATATAGAACTTTGTCATTTATAATATAATTATCTTGTATTATGCTCCAGATTCTTCAAAACAACCTTTTCAAAAAGGCATAGAAATGAGATTGCAAATTTTAGAGTTTTAGAAAACGGATAAGAGGCACTCAACCTTACAGAGTTAGAATACAGATATCATGATAGTCCCTGGCATGATACTTATCTTTTCATACGGTAGATGTGAATTATTTACAATGACAATGAACTTCGTTTAACTTTGTTTTAATGCTATATATGTAATAGTAAATATATCTGTAGAATGATGGTCAGCTTAAGTTAAACTTGCATCCTTAGACCTAGATGTTGCTCAGTAGATATGTTAGCAGATTTTTTTTTTTTTTGAGAGAGAGAGAGAGAGAGAGAGAGAGAGAGAGAGAGAGAGAGAGAGAGAGAATTTTTTAATATTTATTTTTTAGTTTTTGGTGGACACAACATCTTTATTTTATTTTTATGTGGTGCTGAGGCTTGAACCCAGTGCCCCACGCATGCCAGGTGAGCGCATTAGCACTTGAGCCACATCCCCAGCCCTGTTAGCAGATTTAATAGTTAATTTTATGTCAACTTCACTGGGTTAAGAGATGCCACCACAACCACAACTGGTAAAAATTATTCTAGGTATGTTTGGGAGTGTTTCTGGAGGATATTTGTATTTGAATCAGTAGACTTGAGTAAAGAAAATCACCCACACCAATTTGGGTAGGCATTATCTAACCCTATTTATAATATAAAAGGATATATCTTTAACTAGACAGTGTCCATGGAGAAGAAAAAGCTGTTTCATAAGCTGAGATTTGAAATAGGCTATTGTTACTCCTTACTTGGGATTATTTAAGATAGAATGTAACCAAAAATTTAGAAAATATATTATAGACTACTGGGATTGACTTGATTAGGACAGGCATCTGGCCCTTAGTTATGTTTTAAGAACACTGATCGGGAAGCCTGTGAAATATTTAGAGTGGAATGGGAAGGCCAGGTGTGTAGGTACCATATAACTATTGCTGGCTAAAACTTATGCTGGCACAGTTCTTTGAGAAACTACTGAAGAGAATGCTATGAACATCAATGAAAAGGTCATTTACTCTTATACTCAGATTTCTTGGCCTTGGTGCCTTATAAGAGGGACAACAGTTAGAAGAGAATCAAAGAATAGTGCATTTGGGGGAGAATGATTCAATATCTTGGGATTGAAACACATACAGTCTTCCATCTATGTAAGAAACCTTGGAAGTCCTTGAAATATTTAGAAAGATGAATGCTGAAAAAACATTATTTAGAAAGTTTATTAGCTCTCTAAGAAGAGGGTAATTCATAGCAATTTATATCCTGAAATAAATATAAGCTTAAGGTAGTAAAATGGGGATACATCAATATGTATAAACTGATCAAATGTGAGGGGGGGAAAAAGATAAGTTCTATAAAGCTAAATGTTTCTGATTTTTTAAGCATGAAAGTTATTCACGATGACTATGAACTAAAATCTTCTAACAGAAGTATCTTTTGCAGGTTTATAAACTAAAATATGTGCAGCATTTTAAAACATTAATAGGTAAAATGCTAACCTTTCAAAAGTATTGTTAATTTGAAACTAATTCATGATTTTGAAAAGTTAATTTATAAAACATATCCCAATACTCACAAGTCATTTTTATAATAAATTATGGAAAATAAGACCTTAAAATTCAACCTAAAATAGTTGTAACTTCTCCATAGGCTAGTACTCAAATAGAAAATTATTTTCTTCAAATATTTAGGTACACTGGCATAGACTTTGATTATTTTTGGTAGCTATATGTTATGGTTGGGATCTTGAATGTTCCTCTAAAAGCTCATGTGTTAGGCACTACAGTAATGTTTAGAAGGAAAAAAAAAGTGGATTATGAGACTGTACCTTCAACAATGGATTAATCCATTTGATAGATTAGGAATTTGAGTGGACTATTAGGTGGTAATTGTAGGCAGGCAGGGCATGTTGGAGAAGTAAGTTACTGGGGACATGACCTTGGGGACCATATCTTGTCCTTGCCTTGCTTGTTCTCTCTGCTTTCTGGCTGCCATGAGCTGAACAGCTCTCCATCAGACACATACCATTTCACTATGTTGTTTCCACCTTGGAGCAGACCAACCATGACTGAATCCTCTGCAATCATGAACCAAAATAAATCTTTCCTTTCTTACATTGTTCTTGTCAGGTATTTTGGTCACAGTAACAAAAAGCTGACTAACACTCTATATCTACCTGTCTATAAACTGGTTGAACATGACTTTTGTAACTCTTGGTCCCTAACTGGCAAAATAGCAACACTTCCTCAAATACTAGGAGGAGAAAATTCTTTATCATCTTAATTTTGTAAAGAGCATTTGTAACCACAGAAAATGCATTTCATTAGAACTGGAATAATTCTTAGCAGAGCACTGGGGATGAAGGAGTGTACATACACACAGCTAATTGAGTTGAATCATTTCTTAAAATTTCTCATCTTTATAGGCAGTATATTACTTAAAATTTTTAAAAAAATTTGAAATATTAAATATAATTAGTGTTGGATTGTTGAAAACATGGAAAAATCAACTTGAGATACACTTAACCTTCACATAAGCTTTAGTTAGCAACATGGCATAATTACCTATTTAAATAAAGGAAGTCACAAATATGCTATCTATTGAAAATATAGATAGCAATTCTACTTTCCATAACCTTCAGGAAAGATTCCTCTAAATGTTAAAAAATATGAATTTTTCCACTTCATTGGAATAATTTTTAGTGAGAATTACTAATAGTTCAAATAAATACCTTTTAAGTTATTATTAAGGTATAATTAAAATGAAATTTACTTACAAACCACACATTATGTGAATTAAAACATCTTGACAAATATTTAAATATGTGAAACATTAACATGGACAATATGGAAAGCATTAGGGTACTTTATAATAAATCAGGATATAGATTAAAATCCTTTGAAAAATCATATTGCAACACTGAAGCATAGAATATTTAAATAATATAACAAAGATAGCCTAGTTCATGATTTTGAACCAAAGTCCCTAGTATTTAACATACAGGAGGCAACTATGCTACTGGATAGATGAAAATATTTTGTGATAACACAACTTTTCCATAGATGGCTGGAATGAGATGGATAAAGAGAGTACTTTTAAATCAGTCTCCTTTTAAAGGCACAAATATAATGGCTATTATAGAGGTAAAAAAGACATTTGGAGCCAGATGCAGTGGCACATGCCTGTAACACCAGCAGCTCAGGAGACTGAGACAGGAGGACTGTAATTCAAAGCCAGCCTCAGGAACTTAAAGGGGCCCATAAGCATCTTAGCAAGACCCTGTCTCTTAAAAAAAAAAAAAAAAAAAAAAAAAAAAAAAAACATTGGTATTCCTTTTCTGTATCTCCCTTCTTTATTCACTCGCTTGTGTTTCTGTGTCTTTATCCTTTCTCTGAAGACAATCTGTCTTTCTATACTTAGATATCCAACTGAGTGATTTCTTCACTCATTTATTCAAACACCTTAATTAAATGCTTAGTGTGTGCCAGCTATCTTCTATGTATAGATGACAGAGTATTCAAATTTTCAGACAAGGTCACTGGTTTACTGGAAGATGACAGTTCAATCAAGTGAACAAATACAAAATATTTTTTAAAGTGTGAAGTATAGGTTGGCATAGGAGAGTATATGTGAGACCTAACTTAGGACTTGTTGGAGACAAAAGTAGAGCAGAAGGGTGGTGATGCCTCTTGAAGGATGAAACATTAAAACTGAGACCTGAGTGAGAAGAGCTAGAAGAAAGAGCATTGGGGAATGCACAAATGTATGTTAATCATTCTAGGAACATTAACAAAAGAAACTGGGAGTATGGAGTGGGAGAGAAGAGGGAGCAGTAAGAAGGTTCCTGTAGCAGGTAGGGACCAGATTATACAGGTCTATCAAGCATTTTGAAATTCTTCTGAGAAAATTTTTCAAACTTTCCTGAGAAAAATGTCACTAAAGTGTTAGAGTCTGTAAACAAGTCAAGATGGCGCCTGGCATTTTGCAGAGGGAGTGGTTTGTGAAGTAACGCCAGTGAGCCATTAAGTGTGGAGATTCCTTATTGGTTGACTGCTGTATCTAGTTTATGTTAATTAAGATAAGCTGTGTGTAACGGTATATATACCCCTCTTGTCCTACAATAAACGGCTCCCACTCCTGCTGTATCAATGTACACAAGTTGTTTGTCAACCCCCGGTTATTTTGCTGCAGCCGGACTGCGGCACTAAAGAGTTTTCCAGAAGTTTTCTGGTGGAGCTTTTTGGGTCTTCTAGGTTTAGAATCATATCGTCAACAAATAGTGCTAATTTGAGTTCTTCTTTTCCTATCCATATCCCTTTAATTTCTTTCATCTGTCTAATTGCTATGGCCAGTGTTTCAAGGACTATGTTAAATGGAAGTGGTGAAAGAGGGCATCCCTATCTTGTTCCAGTTTTTAGAGGGAATACCTTCAATTTTTCTTCCATTTAGAATGATGTTGGCCTGGGGCTTAGTGTAGATAGCCTTTAGGATGTTGAGATATGTTCCTGTTATCCCTAGTTTTTCTAGTGTTTTGAACATGAAGGAATGCTATATTTTGTCAAATGCTTTTTCTGCATCTATTGAGATGATCATGTGATTCTTATCTTTGATTCTATTGATGTGATGAATTACATTTATTGAATTCCATATGTTGAACCAACCTTACATCCCTGGAATGAATCCCACTTGATCATGGTGCATGATCTTTTTTTATTCGATTTGCCAGAATTTTATTGAGAATTTTTGCATATATGTTCATAAGAGATATTGGTCTAAAGTTTTCTTTCTTTAATGTGCCTTTGCCTGGTTTTGGAATATGTGTAATAAGAATTGTGACACATTCCGCTGTCATGTATTTAAAAAATAAAACCAATAAAAAGATTAAAAAAAGAGTTTTCCATAGGGGAGTAGTAGAATCACACTTCCCTCGATCAAAAGGTATAAGAAATGCTACCTAAATTAAAACACATACCAAAAAACAAAAACAAAACAAAACAAAAAACCCCTAGAACTAGTGGAACACAGAATACTGTCCAAATGGTAGTAAGTTTACTTGCTAGTTCCTAACTACTGACGAGACAAATATATATTGTATATATAGTCAACTGAAGTATATTTGATAAATGATTGAGAATGCTACCTAGAATCAGATGCAGTTAAAAAAATAACAGGTTGTAGGCAATATATAATGACTAAGATTGGCATATAAATAGTTGTATTTAGAGTAGCATAAGAGTTATGATTATAAATTTTTTAGATTGATGTGTATATTTTGGAATGTCAGTATTATTTAATATACATAGTATGCATATACAGACATTAATTAGAACAAGTCCTACCTCCTGCACTACCTCACATTCATCTCTCAGCATCATTTATCATGTGCTGATAATGTATAAGAAACTGCTACAGATTAAATAAAGAAAAAGAAAGTTAAGTGATAAGACATGGCTCCTAACCCTCACTGAATTTATAAACTGCTGTTGGAAGACAGATAAATAACAGAACAGCAGTAACAGGACTAATGTTTATTGAACTCTCAAAATAAACCAGTCACTGAAGAAAATGCTTTACAAGTGTCTTTTTTTTAACCCTAGCCCAAGCCCTATGACTTATATATACTATTATTAACTGCATTTTACAGATTATGAAATTAGCCTCAGGGAAGTCAACCAACTTTCTCAGTGCCACCTAGACAGTAAGTAGATTCAGGATTTGAACCTGAGCATCCTTTCCTACACCCCCACTAAACTGCATGCTATACCAGCATGACATAATTCTCCCCATGTTTAAAAGAAAAGAAAAAGTGCTTGACAAAATAAAACAAGATCCACAAAAGAATCAAAGAAACATATGAAACCACACATAAAGGAGTGATTCTGGGACAATGGGGATATATTTCAGGAGGAAGTAATGTTAGCTCCATCTTGAGATATGGAGATTTTTCCATTCAGAGTGAAAGCAGTGAGCATAGCATGAGCAAAGGTGTTAACGTATCCGGAGTTATCAAACAACTGTAGCTATTCTGAGATAAGGTAGTTTAGGCACACAGGGAGATGTCAGGGGGGATATACCTGAAAAAGAGTCAAATGCATATTATGGTTTTCATGTTTTTTTCTAATGTATTGAAAGTTTGTATGCAGAGGAGTAACATGATCTTATGAATCCAAGTCTGGGAACAGAGGAAGGATAGTTTGGAGAGATATGAGAGTGGACCCACAGAGAGTACTTACGATGCTAAAAGAATAGCACTGCAAATAGAATATCAGAGACAGACATAAGAAATATAGAAAAGGTAGACTGCATAGGGCATGGTGACTGACTAGATGTTAGTGGTAAGGAGAGGAAAGTAATGAGGATGCCACTTGAGTTTTCTAGCCTAGGTGACTCAGAGTATGTATTGTGAGAGTTGTTTTTTCCTTTACTTTTTTTTTAAATCAGAAACTGAAAGACAAAAAAGGGAGCACTATTCCAGAGGGAGAGACTAATGACTAGTTTTGGACACAGTTTGAGATACCTGTGAAATACTGGAATAGTAATATCTAATAGGCAGTTGAACTACTATGTGGGCTCCTTAGTACAATGGAGATCAGCTGTATGGCAGCAGTGAGAAGTGAAAAGCCAAAGCAAACGGTACAAAGGCAGGAAGAGTTCTCATTGAATTAGAGCTCAATCAGGACGATACCTTACCTCTCTCATTTGTTCAATGAACATAATTTAGTCTGAATATACTTGCTTTGATATGCTCCTCTCTCCATGCAGAATATTCTGGAAATACAAGTCTAGCTAAGAGAGCAGAATATCAGATCCTACAGTCTGGGCTAAAAGTTTCCAATAGTCATAAAAGATCATTTAGCTCCAACTGTCAATGAAGCAAAGAGTATAGTCAGTGTAAATTTTGCCAAAGGGTTGATCCCTGGGAAATTGAGTCTTATTGTTCTGAACAGTGACAAACTTGAGGTATAAAGGAGTTTAAGAAATATTATTACAGACTCAAACATAACTGTGTTCAATATGAAAGTTAGAAATGGTGATGCCAAGTATCTGAGAATCACTGTGTTCTTCATTTTTTATTGTGCAGTGTTTATGTGTATGTGTTTTAATGTTTATGGAAACCAGTAATTTTGATATGTCTGCTGCTTTGGAATGAATGTGTAGATATTTGGGTTTATTGTGTGCTTTAATATAATTCTCTGAATTCTTGGGTATTTTAGTTTTCAGTTTTCCTAGTTATTTTGAAATGACCTGTGTCAGGTTTGGGAATTGCAATAATGAAGGTAGTTTCCAACCATCCTTTCAAAATCTAAGTAGGAGACTCAAATTCAGCTGACATTGCTTTATTATTTCTCCTTCACCTTTCCTTACTTAACTAAAATTGCCAGTGAGGAAAAGAAGTAGCATAAAAAATGTGGAAAGTTTTCTGAATCAAGTTTACTAATGAAGACCAACTGTGTGAATTGGAAAGACCTATGAATTGTGGCAAAGAGATCTGGGAAATTCACTTCCCTCAGTTCAGTTATAAAATAAAGCAGTTAGAGCAGATATTCTGTATGGTTCCTCCTAACTGTGAAACACAAGATTCCATAAATATCCAGGTAAAATGGAAGCACTTAATTGTTGAGATAATGTGAATACATTGATTTTTGGAAATATTTGTATATATTATTTGAGTTGCTAAGTTTACGTAATCTTTCTATTCTAGATTGAAGGCAGTTGATGGCACAATACTTTTCATATGTCCTGCGATCTCTAAAACAGGTTTAAGAACTTCTGAAGTACATGGAAATCTCATTCAGAATTTAACCTACAGTAAACTGCCTCAAAGACAAACATGTTACTCTAAATTAACAGCATTGAAAGATAACTTTATATTTTCTAATCGAAATGCTTATTGAGAACTCATTACTTTACAATCTGGGATGTTTATCACTCTTGCATTAAACTTGCAACTCCTAGAACTCTAGTCTTTGAAGATTGTTGTCTCCTTACTGGAGTCCATTCATGCCAACTCCTTATATAAGTTAACTTAGGTGATTATGTAACTCTAACCCTAAATTTGATGTCCTTCCAACATACTAAAACTTTTGTGAAAGATTCCATAAATATCCAGATAAAATGGAAAGTCCATTTCAGGATATAAAGAGCTTTTGTCTAATACCTCAGTCACAGTGGTCAAACATTTTGGAATATTTCCGTATATTTTTTCAATATAGGTAAAAGCATATTTTGGTCCATCTCTGGGGCAGAATTTCCACTAGGGAATTTTTATTTTTCTTACAAAATCTTTTTCCTCAAACAAAGTTGTTTCTTATATCACATTTCTTATGTTCTTATCTTATTTTCTAAAGCTCCCTAAATAACAGTGTTTATGTACATGTATAACAGTGTTTATGTACATGTATACACACACACACACAAACACACACACATATGTAAGAAATAATTGATTTTTCTGGGTCTCTAGTGGATTATGCCTTTTCTAGTATCAATTTAATGTATGCCTTAAATATGAAATGGCATTATTTGATTCTGAAAATATTTTTCAATTTTTTATGCAGAGGAACTTATTCAAACGCAGTGGTTTTACATGCAAAGGACGCATTCCTTTTCCTTTTCTTTCCTTTGTTGGAGAGATAAAAATGTACTCTGAAAATTTTCTGCTTGAACAAAACAAACAATAACAAAATAACTTCAGTAGTGTTCAGTTTGTGACATGGATATAAACTAGGCCTGCACATCTATCTTTAATGTGTTTGCTGTCTCTAGGTGTTTCTGACATCTCAGAAATTACGTGATCTTAGGAATCATATATGTTTCAATGTCAGTGTGTTATTCAAAGGCAGAAGTTGTATTGAAAAAAAAAGAAAAAGAATCTTGAACAAACAACTGCACTCCCACGTTCATTGCAGCATTATTCACAATAGCTAACATAAGAAAACAACTATAGACTAATGAATGGATAAAGAAAAGGTGGAACATATACACAATGGAATATTATTCAGCTTTATAAAAGAACATCTTGCCATATGTTACAACATAGATGAATGGTGAAGACATTATTCCATGCGAAATAGGCCAGTCACAGGACAAATATTGTATTATCTCCCTTATATGAAGCATCAAAAGTAGTCAAATTCAAATAAACAGAAAATAGGGGACTAGGTGGAGAAGGAAGTGGGGAGTTGCTGTGCAATGGGTATAGAGTTTCAATCAGGCAAGATAAAAAAACTTGTGGAGACCTGCTGAATAATACTGTCTATATTCAACACTACTATACTGTACATTTAAAAATTTGTTAATAGGAAAGTACTCATTTTGTATGTGTGTGTGTGTGTGTGTGTGTGTGTATAAAATCACAATAAAAAAGAAAAAGAGCCAGGCTTGGTGGTGCATTCCTGGAATCCCAGCTATTCAGGAGAGAGTCTGAAAAAGGGGGGCTGCAAGTTCAAGGCCAGGCTGGGCAAGTTAGTGAGACCCTGTTTCAAAATAAACAATAAAAAAGGGCTGGGGATGTAGCTCAGTGGTAGAGCTCTCCTGGGTTCAATCCCTACTACCACAAAGAAGAAAAAGAAAAATGGAAATGAAAACTTCTATTTATGTCACTAATTACACACACACACACACACACACACAGTGAATTCAAAATTTTATTTTTATCTCTAAGTAGTCTCATGGCTCTGTGCAAGTTCAAGGTAGAAAGGTCAGTGACGTTTTCTTTCTCCCCTCGACAATGTAATATACACAGGCTTAGCTTAAGACGCCCAAGGAAGAGTGTATATATGTGTGAGTGTATGTCTAGGAGTAACGGAGGGTAGAAAAACTCTAGTAGAGGAGCCCAGTTTGACTTTGACATATACATTTTAGAACTGTTATGCTAAATAGCATTATCATAATAGCAAAAAATCAAAGGCCAGATGTTTTTTTCTGATAAGTGGATGTTAATCCATAATGGGGGGGGGGTATGGGACGAGTGGAAGAACTTTGAATGGGGCAAAGGGGGATTCAGGGGAAGATGGCATGGGGATAGGAAAGATGGTGGAATGAGATGGACATCATTACCCGAGGTACATGTATGATTGCATGAATGGTGTGACCCAACTTTGTGTATCATCAGAGAAGTGAAAAATTGTGCTCCATTTGTGTACAATGAATAGAAGAACAATGTGCTGTCATGTATAACTGATCAGAACAAATAAATTTAAAAAAGGAAGATCACAGAGCTGGGGCAATAAATTATAACACAAAAATTCTATGGTTAAGCTGACCACATGTGAAGAAACCGCCTGGTTTTCTTCCATGTTTTCTTCCTTTCTAACAGCACAATGCCGTGGGGAACATGTTGCTGCCTGAGAATACTGAAAGTCATTAGTCACTATAAGGAAATCCACATATAGAGATAAGCTCCACACAACGGATAGTTTAATGAAATATTTTTTTAAAAGGGGGGAAGAAAAAACCAAAACACTGTAATTGTTAAAGTATGCTTCTATTATGTATCAATACTTGAATTTCTCAGAAATAAGATTTAGTGGTTTTTTTTTTTTTTTAAATGTAGGCTCTTTCCTTTTGGCTTCTCAATGTATTCTCATTTTAGTAGGCTGGATGGGGGCAAGCAATTTTCACTCACTTATATGTACAAACAAAAATATATCTCTTTTATCCACAAATGCCCAGACATTGTCAAGACATAAGAACAAAATGTGCCAAAATGTTAGGCTGTTAGTTCTTTTGCATAAAACACACATCCAAACACATATTAACTGAATAGCAGATGGCAGAGAAATGAAAATCAGTTAGATTTCAGTGTGGGTGAAACAAACCCAATAAGTTCTGTAAAGATGGAAACCTGGGCATAAGAGACACCATATTGAGTAAGCAAATGGAATGTCTAATCTGATCCTTTCATCTTCACTGCTTTGGATTTATCCTGTCTCTATAAATACATTATCATTTTTATCATGATGCCTTAAATCTATTTTTTGATGGAAAAGGGAGTTGGAAGGAATATGCTTACATAATAATGTATTCAGGGAAATAATCTAGGAATGAAAATTCTAATGTTTTATAGTGTTTCCAATCCATTGATGGATAAAAACTAATTTAGATAAAAATATTAATTTAATAGCAAATATGATGAATGAGTGTACATTTGTTTAGTATATGTAAAATGTGTCTTAAACTCATGGGTCAAATTAATACATGATTTATATATTTTAATATTATCCTGTTTAGAAGTTATTTTTTTCATATCCAAATAAAAGTAGAAAATAGGTTGCTAACCTGTATACTCAGAAAAATAAGAAATTATATCCCATCTGATTCAAGTGTATGATATGTCAAGATCATTGTACTGTCATGTGTAACTAAGTAAAATAAAAAAAAGAAAATAGGTTGTTAAAAGAACATGTGGAAAATTATCATTAAGTATTTTTACATTTTTTTGATGAAGTAATTTTAGCTAATAAAATTGACATTTTATATAAATTGATTGAAACAGAGGTGCATAAACTAAATAAGAGTAATTACTAATGCTCGATCTAGAGAAAACAATAAGATATATTAATATTTAAGGAGATACTTACTATATTTCTAGGACCAAAGGGTGACATGATTAAACTAGACTCCAAAATACTATTTAGCTATATGTTTAGAAACCATTAAAAAACAAGAAAAGTGAATTGATTGTGGTTTTGTTTCTTTTTTTATTTTGAGAGCATTTTTGCTTTTACATGACTTAAGAAAGAACTGATTAAATGGCTATAAAGAAGGTATAAAAATGTTATTTAAAAAGGCAATGTAAGTATTAGGGAAATTCCAACTAGTAACAGAAATTTCCTAAGTCCAAAGAAACTTGCTCATAAAAACAAAATTATTGGAACATTCTTACATTTTACAATATGGTGATATAAATTAATTTTAAGTATTGAATTTGATTGTAGGTTTATTTTTCCCCAAACAGAATTTAAGACCCTTCTATGTAACAGTTTCATTCTCAGCCAGGCATGGTGGCATGCACCTGTAATTCCAGCCACTTGGGAGGCTGAGGCAGGAGGATCACAATTTTGAGGTCAACCTCAGCAACTTAGCAAGACTCTGTCTTAAAAATAAAATAGAGAGTTGGGGATGCATGTAGCTCAGAGGAAGAGCACTCCTGGGTTCAAATGCCAGTACCACAAAACAAACAAGTAAAACAGCAACAAAAACACCCCCCCAAATTCTATTTCCTGTTTACTTTTCATCTCCTTCTATTTGTCTTCTAGAATGATCAAGCATAAATACCCGAGGGGGTCTGGGGTGATGGCTCAGCAGTAGAGCGCTTGCCTAGCATGTGTGAGTCACTGGGTTCGATTCTCAACACCACATATAAATAAATAAAAATAAAGGTCCATTGACAACTTAAAAAAAATGTTTAAAAAAAATACCCCAGGTACTCCTTCTATGAAAACACAACAGAACTACACACATCACTCCACAGGACAGGTGTGCATCAATTACCATGGAAGGTCATGAGTGAATCTCTGCTATTGCAATGCTGAGCTTAATATATGCATATTTGAAAAGCAAAAGGAGATTAATCAGGAAGTGCAGCTCAGCACAAATGCAGACCACAATCTTGCTTTCCTCTGATGCCACTTGGCTGAAACAACTCTAGCAACAACATTGTCCTTCTGAGACTAGGTTTTGTGTAGTTCTGGACAGGCTGAAAATGGCATTGTCACAGCCATTATAATTTTCATAGCAGCCATCTCTAAGCTCTAGGAATCAAGTCTGTTTTGCATACAGAAAAGAAAGTCCCAAGTCTTGGGGAGGTAGAGAGGTGCTTATTTCTGGCAACAATTTTGCTAAGTTTCTAAACTAGTCCTGCTTTAATTAAGAGCTTTTCTTTTGAGTTATTTTGATGTTAATAATATATGGCTGCTGCGTCCCTTGTACATGTTCCTAAACAGTGATACAAACATTATTAAATCTAATCAGTGTTTATAGAGTATTCCATATGCTACCCACTGTGAATCTTTTGAAATGTCATTTTAGTGGATAATGCATAAAAAAAGGTTGGTATACACAGTGACATGCTTTTGTTCCTTCAGTCAATGATTTTTATGAAAAATTTTCTACAGATGGTAGTTGCTTTCAATTTGTTTTTGACCATATTTTTAAAAGAATATTTTGTTTGTTAGAGTTCTATACAACATATATTTAAATTCACAAAGACTTTCTACTCCAAAGAGTGCAATTATTAACATTCCCTTGACTAAATTAAAGAATAGAAACAATGCTACAAATGCCCTGGATTAAATAAAGTAGATCACATTAAAATGAAGCCTCCTAGAACTAGGCATTAAGAAATATTTAGTGAGAATGAAAAACCAGGCACTACACCTAAAACACATAAAATAACACTAGGAAAAAAAAAAAAACTACACATTGCAAGACTTACTCCTCCTGCCTAAGATATTTGAGTGACTGCCCACACTGAACTACTACTGCGCATTATAATGACCTTTCTGCTATCTGTATTAACAATCAACTACTAATATTCAATGTAGCTATTAAAAGTAATTCTAAGCAGATGGTCTTATATTCCTGAATATGTGTATATGTACTATGTCTCCTTGAGAGATGCTATCAGTTATATTGCATCTCTATAAATTAGAGTTACAGATGCAGACTTCTACACTAATCACACACAAGGTCATTCAATGCATGTAATGGACAATGCAGGCTGCCAATTGACTTCTTCCTCTACTGCCATGTGAACAAATAACCATGATCACTGCTTGAGTCACTCTGTTTAAAGTCCAAGATGAGAGATATGTGTTTAATAGAAAAATTATTTTTATAACTTTCCAGCAGTCTTGCAGAGATGATTTAGTTTATCACTGCCTTAATAGAGAATATAGAAAGCTCTGATCAATGGCCTTTTCCTCTGGGCATCTATACATGGATATAGTCTTAAGCTATACATGTATTTTATTCCTTTCCTACTGTACTATATGTAGGTTCTCCCAGATCTTTTAAACCTCTGTATTTGACAACACACTATCACAATATGCCTGTTAGATCACACAGAATGAACAACAACAACAACAACAACAACAAAAAAAAAACCGAGATGCTGTCATTAAGAACTGCAAGAGATGAAAAGCAAAGATTCCTTTTGCAAAAGACGAATTTAAAAAATTTATCATTTGACTAGCTTATTGTATCCACTGTGAGTGTGGAATTGACTATTTTGCCATTTTATTGATCTTAGGATGCTTTCTAAACATCTGGCAGGCAGGTACTGTTTTTTATAGTTAATGAAAGGAATTTTATGTGAAATGACAGTGCAGTTGCCATCTGAAAATACATGTGACTTTAAGCTATGCGAGGCATTTATTTGCTTCTTTTATTATAGCATTCTATAGAAGTAAACAAGGCACTCCTTCTTATGAGTCCCACATCACCCTCTGTTGAAGACTTGTTGGAACTACTTGAGAAAATAGCTTCCCATATGGGAATATCACTGAAGTCTGAATTATGAGCAAAACACTTATTATCTATTCAAATATGTTTTCATAAAAGCAGGGTAATGTTTAGGCATGAGAGGTTAGCTCCTTCCCTCCAAGTTGATTATTAGTAGAGTCAGATTACATTAGCTACTAATAAGTATAATTGACAAGAGCCAAATTTTAGAATTATGTTCAACAAGTTCCTTAGGTTAGTCTAAAAAGCGTCTCTTCTCTGAGTGTGTTTTCTAAGGACTGAGAAAAACTTAAATGTTACAATATTTCCATTTGCAAAGATATACCAGCATTTACAGCCAAATAGAGTTGCAAAAGATCTTTGTTATTAACAACCTATTTGATACGTCAGGAAGAGAATTTCAAACTACTATCTCTAACATAAATGGTAGGTTTTCATTTAGAAGAGTTTCTTCTGCTTGAAAAAATAATCAAAATCAGTAGATTCTGCTGGACTCCTAGATCTCTCCAAAACTGTACATATTAAACTTGCAGCTAAGACTCAGTTATGGTGTCTGGTGTTTTTTTTTTTTTTTTTCCTGTATGCCTTCAGGCACACGCATGTAATTTTGTGCTTCAAGGAGTTAGTGCTTCATAAAAACAGAGATGAATGCTTATAAAACATATACCAGTGCCCTGTGGAAGTAATTAAAAATATGGACCTTCCACATACTAATTTCCTTTCCTTTTGGCATTGCCCCTTCTATATCCTATGTTCGGCTTCCCCTATAACCCACAAAATAAATTTGATTTTTTTGTACTTTCCCATAAAGAACCATAGGCTTAACTTACAGAAATGTGCCACAATAATATGAAGCTTCTAAATTCATTTTGTTAAAAAAAATTGCACTGGCACTAATAAGGATAAGCTCAGAAAAATATTGGCTCCAATTTGCAAAATATATAGACAGTTTTATTTCCTCAAAGTATGCTTTTATTGTGTTCAAAGTGTCTCCAGCAGGCTGGGGTTGTGGCTCAGTGGTAGAGCACTTTCCTCGCATGTGTAAGGCACTGGATTTGCTTCACAGTACCATATATAATTAGATGAATAAAACTAAAGGGACATCAACAAATATATATATATATATTTAGAAAAGGGTCTCCAAAGTGAGGGATAAAACAATATACTTTCATTAAACACAGTGGGATATATATTTGATGAACACATTAAAACCTAGAAACAAATAAATTTTCAATTCCACTGCTATGGACTCTTGCATTTGACACTAGTATTTGTTAATCCAAAGAATACTGTATCTTTCCAAATTATTCTACATGCAAATATACTTATGAAGGTATGAATTAGCATGTCATTTGGATGAGTATGCCTAAAATCAAAACATTTTCTAATGTGATTTTCAACACATTTTGGAAGGCAACTTTAAAGGTCTGACAAGAGGCCATTTAAAACACATACACATGTGAATATATATGAATGTGAATGCATGCATATATGTATGTGAATTTGAATGCAAGTGTAAAATCATTTAACATACATTGCTTTTTATTTTGCAATGATAACTTCCTAGAGCAAAGAAACAGCAGGGAAAATAACATCTTTTGTTGCATACTAAGAACTATTTCAATTCCTGTCAAAGGCTACTTGTATTATTTCTGAGTTTTGCTGCATAGTAATGCTATAGTTCACATGATATACTTGATCTCTGGCTTTTTAAAAAATGAAACATGCTATGAAGTTCTACTACCTACTTTATTCTTAAATTTGTTTCCATGCCACTGCAAATGCAACCCTCACTCCCTAGTGTATAACATGATGTAGAGGCTAATTCTCTATCTAGCACTCTCTCTTCCAATTTCTAGCTATTAAAGAATTGCATAATGTTGTTCAAATGTTTCAGCTTAGAAAATGTGCTCCTATTCAGTCATCTTATAAATGATATCATAAAGGGTAACTGACAACCATAGTGGACTCATAAATACTAAATGAATTAGTAATAAAATCTCTTCAAATATCATCTGAAATTAAAGACATAGCCTTTAATGAAAATAATTTTTATACTTTTTTTACTCCTCCTATGCTCAATATAATGTTATATAATTCAAGTAAAAGGAAGGATCCTTTGTTTGGTTTGGTTTAAGAAATGTTAGGTTTTATTTAAGAAATGGGCCAAAACTTTAATGCACATTATTCAGAAAGATTTAACTACGTATGATGTAACTTTAAATTGAGAGACAAAGTTGAAAGTGATGAGACTATTTCACTTGGTCTGTGATGTTCCTGGTTTTAGCACTCAAAGCCTAGGATGGCAGAACTCTCTAGTTCCCTGTGAAATCTTCAAAGTGGCTAATCCATAGGTAAAGTGCAAACACATGCTCACATGGTCCTTTAGGCTGTTTAACCATTTGTGCTCTGAATAGTTCATAAAAATTTTATTAGGCTTTTTTTGTTGTTTTAGTTAGAAAATACTATACTATGTCTCACAGCCAATAGAAGGGCAGTCTTCCTATATGTAATAACATCAATTGTATTTGTAATATCCTCCATCTATTTTTTCTTACACAAATATAAACTGAATGCCTACATAATACCTGGTACCATTTGAGGCACTAATTCTTTTTTGAAACAATATTATAGGTATTTCATCAGAGGTAGTATAAAGTTCTGATAGTCTAGAAAAGAATTAAATTGCTTTAATCAGAGTAGGAGAAAAGGTCATTTTCCAAACTTGAATTAAATGCATAAAATTTCTCCACTGCCATGGAGGAGATAAGGAACATAGATTTGAAACTTCAGTGATTGCTGGAGAGAGAAAGAAATTCCTTATCAACTGACTTTTATTCAATTTTTTTCTTACTGTGTAAGCTGTTCATTCACCAATTTTAGAAAATTCTTGGGATTATGAATACAAAATATTCAGTCTCAACATTCTAGATTTAAAGAATTAAAATAGAATATCTCAAGAAGTCTACCAATAGTCTGACCATTGTCTCAGAAGGGGAAAAAATACAACCACTGGTGCTTCCTGGAGATTCTTTTATTTGAGTCCCTATGAGAAAGAATTGTATGTTTCTGATTTTATTAATATTACTTTGGAAATACAACAGACACTAGTATGGCAGTATGTATAAACGTGGATGTGTAACCAATGTGAATCTGCAATCTGTACACATGGTAAAAATGGGAGTTCATAACCCACTTGAATCAAATATATGAAATATGATATGTCAAGAGCATTGTAATGTTTTGAACAACCAATAAAAAAAAGAATAGAAAAAAATATATTACTTTGGAGAAGGTTTACCTAAGTTTACTGTTTCTATAAGAAACAGTGATGACTTGACATCTTAAACACTGTAATCAAGTTACAGTGATTACAGTCACTGACAATGTCAAGATACATTTGTTCTTAAAGCAGAAAGGAATGTGGATATTTACTATTCCCTTCAGTCACATTCATGCATATGAATTCTTTCATAAATGCAAAGTGTAATATTCCACAATTCCATTAATTTCCCTCTGGTATTATTAGTCAAAAACACACTCTTGCAAAAGGGCTTATATCTCTAAGATCAAGTTCAATGTGGTTTGGTGTTAACCGTGACATTTCTCCCATCAAATATATATATAAGTTTTAACATCTTACTAATTTAAATTGAATTATAATCAGGTAATGATAAGTACAAGATAAATGTCTATTTATAATCAACTAAAAGACATGAACAATCATTCAGAAGAAAGGAAAATTATATTTCAAATCTGAATTCTGCCTTGCATTCCCTAGGCAAGAAAAGGTGAGGTATTTAAAAAAACAGTCCTTGCACCTCTAGCATAATGCTTACTTTAAAACATTCTTATAAGGTTATTTGAGTTTTAAGAAGTTAATCATAAGAACTACTGACAAACAATGGAGTAGACTGAAGACCTTACTTTGCAATCAGAAAAGTAGAGATTGGGCTGTAAAACAAATGATGACATTTTAACATTTTCAGTATTCACCTGCTTTAGTTCATTTCTTATAGATTGCACCCAGAATGGACATAGTAATCCTTCTGGTTCAAGCTCAACATAAAGTCATCCTGAGTTTTCAGAAAATAATAGGAACATTACAATAGTCATCATGCAATTCATATTCCAAGCAATTTGCTTTTTCATCTTGCCTAGACACCCTGCACTGGTTTCTATTATCCTTCTGTTTCAATTCGTGCTGTTCCTATTATGGAAGCCAATGCACATCTAACTTTTTCATTTGGCATGGACCCCAATACATAAACACCATCTACACAAGACTGTTGAAGATTTTGCTCAAGGCAAATGGAAACCCAGAGGGAAACTAGTGAACTTGTCAAAACACATTTTTTCCCTTAATGTGTAAATAAAAGTCTATCTAATAGGGCTTGAGAGAGAGAGAGAGAGAGAGAGAGAGAGAGAGAGAGAGTGTGTGTGTGTGTGTGTATGTGTGTCCGGGCGGAGGGGGAAGAACAGGCAGTCTTCCTTTTTCAAATGGCCCATGCCCACTACCACTAGTCTACTCCTTTCTTTGTATTTATAAACCAGGGGGTTTGAAGGTAAGAAAATGAGAAGAGAAAGAATAGAGGGGAAGGAGAAAAAGAGAAAAGGAAAGGGAATAGGAATGACCACCTATGCTTCTCTAAATCTTAGTATATATAGGCATGGATAAGAAATGACAATATTTCATTTGTATGGCTTGCTAAGGGAAATGCATGAAATTGCTCCAAGATGCTAAAGCAATGTGTTAGAGGGTACTGCCTATGCTAAAGGCTAAGGAGTTTTATATTTCAACACAGAAAGTGTTGAAATTTTGGGAATATCTGCTCTAGATCCCCAAATCTATATAATTTAGCAAGAAAGAAGATAATCTCTGTAGAATCAAATATAATTGAAATGCTTATATGTTTTGTGGGGATGAGAAACAAATACAAATATAGAAAGATGGTTTAAACAAAGCCAGATATAGTTATTTAGGCAAAAACACATGAAGAAACTTGGAATAGACATGTATAAAACACTAATCATCAGCTTGGTCAGTACATGAACCTGTTTTTCTTAAGTTTTAAAAATAATATCCATGAAACAAAAAGTAGTTATCCATGGTGGCACATGCCTGTATTACCAGCAGTTCAGGAGGGTGAGGCAGGAGGATTGCAAGTTTGAGGACAGCCTCAGGACTTAGCGAAGCCCTATGTGAGACCCTGTCTCAAAATAAAAACAAAAAAAAAAATTAAAAAGGAGGAGGTGGGGATGTGGCTAGTTGTTTAATCACTCCTGGGTTTGATTTCTGGTACAAATAGAAATAGTTGAATTTTACTCACATTTTTCTGATCCAATAAGAAACTTTCGTCAGCCACTGCAACAGGCACTCTGCACAAGTCTCTCATTTGATCTTCATAATGGAGAGAGTTATATGGAGAGATTATGGTGATGTATGGGCTAAGCATCATCTAAGGGCAGAACTGACACTTGCACCCAGATGTCACTTATTCCAAAGATCATGTTCTCCTACTAAACCTGTGGTTTTGGAAATTTCAAATCAAAAGAACTATTTCTTTGCACAAAGTCTTAAAATAAAATCAAATTCATAAAACTGATGAAGTAGAGTGGCTATGTGTGAATATGTATTTAAGGGGACAGAAATAGAGGGGGAGGTCCCTATCCCATTAGCAACATCTGATGCATCTTGATGGAAACCTCTAGGGCATCCTGGAGCATGCTTTGAGAAATTATTGTATTGTATCATCAAACCTTAAATTCATATCCTCTCACATGCTAATCTACAGTAAAAACTGAACTTAAAACACAAATGTATTTTTAAAAAATATTTTTAGTTGTAGATGGACATGATATCTTTATTTTATTTTTATTTGTTTTTATGTGGTGCTGAGGATCATTCCCAGTGCCTCATATGTGCTAAGCAAGCCTCTACCATAGAGCAACAACCCCAGCGCCTCTCTTTCTTAAAAGCACATTGTTACATTTGTGGACTTGTTTTGGTCTCTCTTACCACAGGTCTTTAATGAAAGAGGCAAGAAAGTAAGAATCTAATAAAAAGGAGAACAGTAAATAAAACTTACTCAGCTGTACATGTAAGGCATGGTACCATAAAAAGGGTAGAGTATTATTTCTCATCATCCCTTCCTTTCTTATCACATATCTAATGGAGGAAAATGTTAAAGATGTAACCAATTCTGCTTTTAAGGATTGTTCAACAGAAGCATTTCTCAGCAACAAATCCAAGCTTGCCTTCCAGTGACTTGGGGCACCACTTACATCCATATACATGTTATCTTGAAAATAGTAACCTGAACAAACAGCTTTTATGGTTTATAAATTTGGGCAAACCCAATGACTCATTTAAGTATTCCTCTAAATTCTTTAACACCTTTTCAGTCCAGTTCTATTTTTCCCCCATAAATTCAAATGCAGAAGAAGAAATCAGCACCCACAGTATACAAAGATATATGCCACAGAAACTGATAGCCAGGCAAAAGATAGTCATAGAACATGGGTAGACGCTTATCTTCAACTCATAGTAGGCAAACACTGTGGTTCCTACCAGAAGCACAGTTATCAGAGCACTTGATAAGTAGCTATCAGTGTTTTCTAATATCTGATTAGAGTATAACTCAATACTTCAAATTTTACACAATATTATATTTTGCTGCTATGAACTTGCCTCATATATTCACGTACCTAGAGAAGATATATTGCCAAATGTTTTGCTTCTGTTTTAATGGAGAAACACACACAGAAGTAATAAATTATTTTATATTATGCATATTTTATGTTAGGCAATATAAAATATTACTGGTAAGGCCATTCAAATAAGTGAGATGCCATGCTGTTCAACTTCAACTTCTTTGTATCTCCCTTCATTGCTTCCTCAAAGCAGCTTTACAAAATGATAAAGCCTTACTCTATCTTGATTCTATTTCGACAATTGATCACAGAGCATAAAGATAATCTTTCCCAATTATATGCACCCACATACATTCTAGCTGAATCTTAACTGATTTAGAATGGCAGGAAGTAATAAGAAAATATAATAAAATAGGAAGAAAATGAGCTTAGACAATAAAAGTTCAAAGAAGTGGCATGGTGTAAAAAATGACGAAATCACAGGTTTCAAACCATATTATAGAAAAGACAGAAGTAATATGTTTTTATTATATGAAGATGGCCACACTGAAGCCATATAACAGGAATGCTTGATTATTTTTGTCAGCAATGTGGATGGACCTATAATGAATCATGAACAGGCTATTATCTAATGTCCACTTCTGGTCATTGGCATATAGAAACAAAACAGTTGCTTAAAGCTAAAGTTCAGTAAACAGTAAAGCTAACTAGCTCAAAAAGGTGTCCAACTATTACCCTTGGGATCACTATTATCTCAATTAATGGCAACTCTGTTCTTAAGAGTCGCTGGGGTCAAAAGCCTTGGGAGTTTTTCTTGATTTCTCTCCTGTCATATCGCACACAGCTATTCTATTGTTTTAGTAAGATTGTATACATTCTACTTTCAAAACTTTAGAAAGCACCATAATAAGCTATGGTTTTTACTGATCAAAAGTGGCCAAATATTGGTAATTTTATATGGCTCAAATGTATAGATCTATGTATGTTACTACATTTTATCCCTTCTACTAAGACTCCTGTGGACGGAACACCTATTTTCTCCAATTTAGATCATTGCAATAGCCTCCTGGATTATTGCAATTACTACTTCTCTGTTCTCCTTCCTTCTAGCCTGCCACAATTAATAGTCTGTTCTTAAAACCATAGAGTGGTTTTGTTTAATATCAATTTCAATGCATGTCTCTGTTCAGAATCTTTCAATGGCATCTCATATTTCTTTAAATAAAAACTCACAGTATTATTATAACCTATATAGTCTGAAATCATTTAGGTGTGTAACCCCCTCCCCTCTTCAAGACTTTTCAAATCTTATCTTTTATTACTATCCCCCTCATTCTGTCTATTCCAGGTAGCTAGATTTATTACTTTTCCTGAAATGTAAGGTATGCTATTTGCATCAGGGCCTTTGAATTTGCTCATTCCTCTGCTTGGAGTACTCTTTCCCCATGCACTTGAGTGATTTAAATTTGGATCCTTATTCAGAAATCACCATGTCAAACTTGTCCTTGATACTCTGCCTAAATATCAAAATAGCCCCAACTCCTCTTCCACTCTTTTCCCCCTATGACATTTATCAAAGTACAGTGTACTTTGTAATTCCTTATCTTTTTTTGGAATGCTGAGGATAGAACCCAGGACCTCATGCATGCTAGACAACTACTCTACCACTGAGCTATTCCTTCAGTCCTAACAATTCCTTTATTTTGTCTGCTTTTACTTATTAGTTCCTATGCTTCATGAAGGCAGAAAATTCTATATGTTCTGCATTCCTTGGTGTTCTCAGAGTCTAGTGCAGTGTCTAGCATAATAGGAGGCATTCAATTCATTTTTGCTGAATGAATGAATGAGTCTTAAAAAATGAAGCTCATGAGTAGGTTAATTCATTATTCTTATTTTATTCAAATCTCATTCATGATAATTCTTTGGTGGTGGCAATCTTGTCCCTTGGAAAATTCAGAGTGAGGAAATCTCATTTGCCTCATGAGTCAGTATGTGTTAATCCAGGAGAAGGTCAAGTAAAGTAGTATGGTAAGGATTACTTTAAATTCCTCTATGGCATTTGTTAGAAATAGAATACCAGCCTAACCTTTATCTGTTCTTTCCTTTTACTTTCTTGCCCTAGTAAGGTCATGATTGCTTGTGTAGAAATTTTCATGTTACGTCATGATTTGAACTATCAGAGAAGAAACAGGTTCATGATATCGCCAAACCTTGGACCCTAAAGCTTTTTACTAGTTTTCCTCACCAAAATGGTTCTACTACTCAATGATTCAAGCAGATCATTCAAAAGAGGAGATGAAATATTAGATAGCTTATCTATTGCTTTGTATAACAGGTATTTAATGTTGCTATCTACATAAATGGTTGGGAAGTGATCGCTATCTAAACATACCACCTTCTTCATAGACATAAGATAAGTTGCTGGGAAACATTCAGGCAACTATAAAGATATTCAAAGTAACAGCATTCTTAAAATTTATTTATAAAGCATTATTTATAAATAGTTTTTATAGTAACACTAGAAAAACAAGCCATTTCATCCTTATTTATTTATTTGGGGGGCTAGGGATTGAACCCAGGGCATTGCAGATGCTAAGCAAGCACAGCCCCAGCCCTAAAACAAGCCATTTTAAAAGCTTAACTATAGTTCCTTTTGGTTCTTCTATGACAAAGTTGTCTAACTGATAAAGTCAATGGAGCATCAGGAGACATATATATGGTAGGTGTTTTGATTATGATGTAAGCCTTGAAAATGTATTAATGAAAACTGGGTCTTAGAAAAGCAAAATCGAGGCAAACCACTGATAATATAAAATGTTGAACAAAAATCTGCCAGCAGACACTTTTTAACACATAAGACCTTGTAGGCTGTACAAAAATGAAGGGAAAATGGAATATAGCAAGCAAACCAGAGTGGCAGGATTTGAGGATCAGAGTAGCTCTGGCACTTCAAATATCAGGGACCTTAATGAGCACAGTGTGGGAAGACTTCTGGCCTGGAAGTGAGTCAAGGTCAGTCTGTGAGTCAAGAGTAGCTTAAGTAGTAATGAAATACTGTTTGACTTAATTAGAAAGGTATGTGATTTACGCCAAGGTGATTCTCATTCTTACCAATCTTGTTTCAAATAATTTTTTTATTATTGCAAATATTCATGTCTGATTAATTATGTTTAGACAGTTATGGTACTGTTTGAAATGATTCCTTTTGATACCAAAAATACATTGAAAAGTAGGTGAGTCTCTGAGACTTGTCTGGCTATGTTTGGATAATCTATAGGTTCTATGTTTCAAACTACCTAAGGCACAATACTACCATAGTTCCAGGTCCCCAAATGGCAGGCCTAAATATACTAGGTAGGAACAACCAGTCTTGAAAGGAAGTAGAATTATCAAACTAGCTTGTGCTAATGCTTTATTTTCTTCTTCTTTCATTTCTTTTTGGTACCAGGGATTACACCCAGGGACACTTAGCCACTAAGCCACATCCCCAGTCCTTTTTAATTTTTGAGACATGGTCTTGCTAAGTTGCTAAGGCTGGCCTCAAACTTGCAATCTTTCTCCCTCAGGCTCCTGGGTCCCTGGGGTTATAGGCCAGCACTACCACATCCAGGGTTGATGCTTTCTTATAGCTAACAGTATGTGGTAACAAAATTTATATAACTAGTGCTTGCATTATCTTCTATTCAGACTTATAAAAAAATCTATAAGAGCTTAGTGAATATTATGAAGCATTAAAAAGAGAACTTATACAAGACTTTGGAATTTCCAGAAGCAAAATGTATTGCTTATAAATCATATGTAATTATAGTCTTCCTCCAATCAGCTTATCATTTAATCTTGTAACAGAAAGGATTTCCCGTTATGATAAAGGAGAGTACTATTTCAAAGGGCAAAACTGGTTTAACAAATAAGACAAAAGAATTAAACTTGAAAGGCAAGTGAACACTCCGAGCTTTTATACAAATACTTTCTTCATATATGTATATATATGTATGGATATATATGAGAGAGAGGGGGAAAAAAACACATGCGAGTGCTCTGACTATATGAACTTTATGGCGATAAAATTTTAGCTTCACATGGCAAGGATTCTGTAACTGGCAAGATCATCTTGGTGACCTAACCTTGGCTTTTTCAAGTCTACCCCCTCACAGTGGGGTCCTATCCCAAAATTTTATTTAAACAGATAATAAGAGTTTCTTCTTTAGGCACTGAAGACCCTGAGGGGCCTCGTCTCCATGGACGATTTGGACCTTATCTTGCACTACCCCATTCAAAATTCATTATCTTCCCAGTAATCCAATTAAATACAACAACTCACTGCTTCTTAACTTTTAGATTTTCCCACTTCTCATCCTTTTTCAATGTCCCTTTGGTGTAGAAAGTCTTATCTCCTTCCCTACATTGGATACAAAGCTGAAAGCCAATTCCTTTGAGATAGAGGATAAAGTTCCAAAGCAAGTTTTTATCTATCTCTTCCATGAAGCTAAGTTGGATAAATACACATACAAAAAAAGACTCTTGGGGAAATGGATTTGTGACTGTGGCCCTCCAGAAGCAAGGCAGAATCATAACTACCTAGATAAAAGGGAAGTAGTGAACATGTGTGTAGGTGGTGGGGAGAAGAGAGGGGTCATAAACTAAATGTGAGGAAACAGAGAAAGAAATACTGCTCCAGGCTACCCAGCATTAACTCTACTTTATCTGGTTTTGGTAATGATGAATTTGGTTCAGAGATAAGGGATGTCCAGTGTTTATAACATTCCATTCAATAAGAATTTACACAGATGGTGAAATTTTTCCATGAATGGTTAATGATAGGACTCTCTGTGAAAATGAGCAGTGGCCTGGCAAGATTTAAACTTTCAGATCTGGTGACAGCAAAAAGTAAAAGGATAGCAAACATATTCCTACCAATTGCAACCCCTACCTACTCCCACTCCCCAACCCCGCCAGTCCTGCTCCCTGAAGCAACTCTCCAG
This sequence comes from Marmota monax, assembly GCF_021218885.2. NCBI lineage: Eukaryota > Metazoa > Chordata > Mammalia > Rodentia > Sciuridae > Marmota > Marmota monax. The sequence continues at coordinate 8,330,823 of NW_026695065.1, read as the reverse complement.
GCCAAGGATAGCTATGCTAAATTCTTCTGCATGTGCTTCTGCCCACACTTTCTACAATGTGGTGCATCCTTAGCTAATAAAACTGGGAATTTTTTCTAACCTGAGAAGGAGTTTGGGAGGAGAGGGAATAGTAAGGTTGGGTTTGCTGCCAATCTGTGCCTGATCAGAATGCATTCAACGACACTTTGCTAGAACACTGCAAATTAATTACAGCAGGTTTACTTCATTTTTTTTCTTCATACAGTCTATTCAACCTTGTTCTATTTATTTCACAAAAAACCCTTTCTGGGTTCAGACAGGAATATGAAAACGACAATGGGCAGGTGGTTGTTAAAAGCAACTCCATCTGAGAAAAACACCACCCACTACAACTGCTCTAGTGACAGCTCCCTGCCTTCTTGTACCCCATTCTTTGGCTCTGCTCTCAGTCTGGGATCCCTTAGCACCTACTCTTGGCTATGGCATTAGACACTGCCTCCCCAAAATATAGGATAAATGATGCCTACTGATTTGGATGTTCTTTTACCAGGACTCTTAGACTATGGTGAATATGATACCCTCCTACTTTCTATATACTCATTTTCACCTCTGCACAGTCCTTTCTTTGTTGTTCTATCAAAATATATTTCAGCCACACTGAAATTGCCTACATTGCTATTTCTCCTTGAAAGTGTGCACAATACCTTGGAAAATGCAAAATAAATTTAACTATAAGTCCTTTCTTATAATGAAACAACAAAACATACTAATTGATACATTAAAATATAATCTTACTCTGTTAGTAGCACAATATTCACGTTACAACACTGCAATGACTATAGCAACATACAGGATGCAATTTCTGAAAAGACAACTTCATGTCAGTGTTTATATGCAACAGCATCTTTTATTAAAAAGGAAATAGCTACAATAAACACTAATCATAATGACAGCCAGAATCATACTATCCACAAAACCATCAAAATGGAATCAAACATCATGAGATGATCACCATCACAGAGATACATACAAGTGCTTTTCACATATGGAATTCTCTGGTACTTCATTTCAAAACTACAGAACTAGGGCAACTGTTCTTAGCAATATATCTATCTGGGCCATTTTCAGTGTTATTCTGTTCTCAGTAATGGTTCACAGAGGGTTTTATGTTGTAATGTGGTGTTCATTCATGTTCACAGCTTCACTGCAGTCCCACATACTTAACATTGCTGATATAATTATTCAAGTTCAGCCACTATTATTTATTTTCAGATCAACTAGTTCTGTTATTAAACACATCTTTTGTATGTTTTTAAATTATTATTATTTTTTATTTTTTAGTTGGATTACCTTTAATTAATTAATTTATTTCTATGTGGTGCTGAGGATCAAACCCAGGGCCTCACACTTGGTAGGCGAGCACTCTACCACTAAGCCACAACCCCAACCCACCTTTTCTATGTTTTAAGAAACTCACACAGTAAATAATATGCTTAGAAACTGATGGTGCTTGTACAGTATTTATGGTGTGTTGGTATAACTGGATCATATGTCCCAAGCCACAAATAATTAACAATAACCAGGCTGGCATTCATGCATACCTTTATACTTTTCTGAAGTCAATTATAAAATCATTTATATTTTTTATTTATATGATAGCTAAAAGTATTCTATTCTTTCCTATATTCAACACCAAGGGTACTGCCAATGTATCTTCTAAAGTAATCCTGTTTTATATTCCCCCATCCCCAACATTACAGTGTTGATTTCCTATAGTCGAGAAGTTTTGCTAATAAAATCTTTGGGCATTTTACAAATAACTAAGAAATTATTCCTTGTGCCCATTTTACTTATGCTTCATAAATAGTTAGACCATGTTTTCCCAAACTGTGTACCATACTTGATATGTTAAAATGTACTGCACACACACAAAGTATTTAATTATTGCCTTAAATAATTTAAGGAAATATTTTATAACACAGCTTCTTTTATAAATATATAATAAAGTAGGCATATTGAAAGTCATGAGAAATTTTGCACTAAACAGAACCATTGTCTTTGTTTAACCCAGTATCTCCACAACTTTTTTGCCATAGACAATCCCCCTGACTACCGCCAGACCTTTTCTCTTCTAAAGTTATTTTAACATCCCATGGAACAATACTCTGTAGAAAACAGTTTGGGAGCAAGCAATAAACTCAATAAATAAATAATATCTCCCATGTATAATTTAACATAATTTCAACATCTCAAAACAGCAACCAATCATAACCTTTTTTTTCCCTAAAGAATGCCAGTTTATCAAGACTGGTATGAAACATTTTTGTCTAGTATAAGGAGAACATTAGGAATTTGAAACCCTCTATGTATACAAAGTTATAACACAAACTACAGTTGAGTATCTCCTATTAGTAACAAAAACAAGATAATCTAGTGTTCAATGTTTGAGTGGAGTGGAAAACAAAAGCAATTGGGAAACACTGAAATCCATTGCATGCTAAACCAAATTATTTCTCTTTACTGATCAAAGATACCAAGTAACTAAAATTTAAACCATTAAGGGCACAGACCCCTTATTTATAAAGTAAAAGAGTAAGTAACATGAAAATCAGTAAATCAAAAAGTTAAGTCAGTACTAAGAATATCAAAAGGATGAAAACCAAATTAAACTGGAATTTTAATTAATTTAAACTTTCCTCACATAATATGGTTATGTATGATATAGGGGAGAAATCCTCAGAATTACTTTTAATAGCTGGTTTAATAGTGAACATATGCAGCAGAAATCTGAGCTGTATGTAAGAAATAGGTAAAAAAGTTTTTACTCTTTGGGTTTCATGGATTCCACAGAGAGTGAATGAAGTCTATTCAATATTTTTATAAAAGGTTTAATAAGCATCTAATATATTGACTGCAGCATTACAGTTCTATGGTCCTATGCTAAGCTCTATTGATCTTAATAATTCAGATCAACTAAGCCATACTACTCAAAGGGCCAGTTCACCATGAGATAAGGTATTGAGGCAAGAATGTAAATCAGCTGTCACTATTTGGGGAATAGTTACTTCAAGACTAGACTACTCAGGTCAGTTTTGGATACTGAAGCTTTTCTCATAAAAATGAACTGCAGATTTCTCTTACTTCATCATTTTTATGCTCACATATCTCTAGGATTGAAGTTTTGTTTAAAACTTAACATTTTAGTAAAATCTTTTAAAATCCTTAAAAGATTAAATGGCATTTATTATGCAGATAACAGATCTGATTATTTTACTAACATATTTTATGCGTATTCTTTGAAAGTTAACCATAACTGAGCCAGAGGTGGGAAGTATATTATCAAGAACAATCTGGTAGTCCTTCACATGTCTCAGTATCCTGCTCCAAGCCACTTTGAATACTTCATTTTCTTTGTTGTTATAAAGAGTTTATAACTTAAGCTCTCTTATACAACTTAAGGTGCCATGTATCATATGCAACACATTTTATTTAAATGTTTATTTAAATGTCAAATGACTTATGACTAATTGTATATACAGTCATCAAATGTTACCTCTGGAGCATTGGTTCCAGAACCCACTTACAGATACCCAAATCCACAGATTCTCAATTTCCCTATATAAGATGGCATACTATTTGCATATAACCTGCCTACATCTTCTGTATAATTTAAATCATCCCTAGATTCCTTATAAAACTTAATACAATGTAAATGCCAAATAAATGGCTGTTATACTGTTTTGCTTAGGGAATAATGATAGTACAGCTACAATTATTTTTCTGAATATTTTTGGTCTGCAGTTGGTTCAATCTATGGATGGGGAACCCAGAGATGTGGAGGGCCATCTGTATATATCTTAATTCTCTGAACATCAGAAACATATAAAATATATTTGCCAATTTTATTAAAAAAAGATGCCTTTCTAATTACTTAAAGTTTCACACTTGCTATCAGTAAGTACGGCACCATGCTTCTAGACTGGTTTTAAAAATTGACTAACTTATTACCAGTTCTCTTCTAGAATTACTCACTTTGGGGTTGGTAGAATACAGGAATTAGGTCCTGATAAAGTTAGGAAACTTCATTGAATTATTCTGTCTCTATAACTATATACTGAATAATTATTATAGAAAATATTTCAATACAAACAGTAAGAATACTATATCAGAATATGGAAAATTGTTTCTTTTTCTTCAAATAAAATAAAAGATTTGAAATATGGCATCTTTCATTTATCTCACAATAGAAATAGGGACAGTACATTTTTCTATGACCTGTAAGATAAGGTATCTTTTACATGTTCCTAAATATCAAACTCTATTACTCATGTGAAATCTTTATTTTTCTTCAGAAATCCAAATGATAACAGATCTGAATAACATTATACTATGTTTTAGAGTGTTCCCATTTTGGAACTAAAAAAGGAATCAAGATACCATTCAATTTTTTGAGCTGTTGTTCATTATCAATCAAAATCTGCTACTAAATTGAGTACTCCACTATTGAATACATCTATTATTCTATATCTTAGTAGACAATAAGAAGCTGTATCACTATGCACATGGAATAGAAAGGTATATACTCTAGGAAATAACATGTTCTACTTATTCCATGAATTACTATGGGAAAAGTCTACCATTTTAAAAGTCTTTCAGTTGTCAGAAAACCTCCAAAGAAACTCATATGCAAGTTCCTAGAAACAGCAAAATATGAGATTTCTGCAAATAGAACAGAATTGCATATTACCTATTCAATGTTAATCTGATGTTTGTCAGTCTTACAACACACAATTGGGAATAGAATTTTCATATCATCATTTATAACTATAATCAGGTTTTCTTATTATATTGCCAAGTATAGTTCTCACGTATCTATTGTTCCAAAAGAAAGAGGTGCTATAAAAAATCTCAACTAGTATTTGAACAAAAAGGAAATTGCCATGGCTTTTTAAATTGGAGTACAATTTAGTTTTGATATTTGATTTGGAATGCATTCTAAATGTATGACATAGGGAATAAATTAACTATAAATGGCATTTATTATGCAGATTTTATCAAAGTTTCAAATTTTAAAAGTCTGTTTACTTTGGTCAGCATAGTTATATCATATCTAATTTGAATGCATCTCTTCATTCTCTAATTGAAAAACAAAAATATTTTGCTTTAGAGTGATATTTGAAACTTCCCTTAAAATATCCATCTTAAACTCTCTTCTTGAATTGTTAAAATGGAAATAGCACTGGAATACCTTTGTGTCAGCTAGCTGAGGTACAAGACCTTGTTTTGCCACTAATGGACCTCACAGCATCTCAGAAATGAGGAGGATTGAACTCTTTGATGTCTAAAGCCCCTAAAACTCAATTTATGATTTAAATCTTGCAAAAGCATTTTCCATCATTGAAATTCTTAGAATAAGATTAATTTCAAAATATTTCTTCTGTAACATGGGATTTTTCTGACTTGTCCATCTAGTATTTTCTACCAGCGTTCTCCAAAATGAAACATCATATCCATATGGGTTGATGGTAACCCTCTCATCATATTTAAACCTAAACTATTATGTTTTCACATATATAGCTTGCCACCTGAAAACAGAATAGTATTAGTAGTTCTAATATTAATATTACTATTATTAATACTAACTGTGATACAAGGCCCACAGCAGATCTTATCCGTAATAATAATAATTATTATTATTACTATGTATAGGACACTATGTGCTCCACATTATGCTGTACCCTATATATTTTTGTCTTAATATACACAGCTCACTTCTATTATTTTCCTTCTTTACAGAACATTTCTTGCCTGTCTGAAAAGTAATGAAATGAATGCTTGATTGGCCTGGAACGATATTCAAAGTTTATTACATTTAATTAAGTCCCCCTCCTTTTCCATTCTGCCTCAAATATGTGGTTAACAGTTCAAGGGAAGTAAGCCAGCCCATTAACATCCTTTTTAGTTTGTGTTGCAGGGATAAACCCACACAGGTACGAGAATAAGTGAGAGTTCAGAGATAGTAAATGTGAGGAAATAACATACATCAAACCTGTAATTTCATAAATGATTTAATAACAACTTCTTTATACTGAGCTTTCTAATGATGAATTTCCATACTTACAAGTTTTGCAAACATGATTTCTTAAATCTTATCATTCAACTTTAATTTTCTTTTAAATTTAAGTACAGTGAGGTAGCTATGCTTTATTTATCATATGTTAGGTTCACTTCCATATTGAAAAAAGTAAGCAAACCATAAGAAGACTCCCTTGACTGTTTCTTGTTATTACTAAGTATAGTATTGATAATGTCACATTTCATGTTTAATATTTGTGTCTGTCTTGAGCTATCTCAAATAAAAACAACCCAAAACTGTTATTTCCATATTTTGCTATTTATTCAAACCAAATGATTTTCCTAAATTATGAAATACAGAGGAGAATCAGAAATAGGCATTAGTTTTCACTATAAAAGCTCTATCAGATTTCACCCCACACGTTGTAAGGTGAAAACAAAATAGTAGTAATAGTAATGCTTATCTTGGGGTAATCTTTGGCACCTGTCCATTCATCCAAACTGTAAGAACCATTGGCAATTTTCCCTTATTCTTTGCTTCAGTCCAACAACACAGGGGGGAAAAATCAATGCACTACAAATCAACACTGAAATAAACTGGCAGAGTTATTTGGGAAATTGTGTAGGATACTTTCACTCACTAGCTCATGTTTGCCATCAGTGTTATTTTCATGAATAAAAATCTACAGGAAAATTGACAAAATTAACATATTACTGACAGATGATTAAAGCCCTTGTTCTATATAAATCTACATTATATAATAAATAAAACAGTATGTCAGGGCAACTTTCCTGCTTTCAATCTCTATTGCTATTGTTATATTGTTTTTCACTCTTAAGATGAAGCAACCCCGTGATCAAGAATTTGATATAAGCCATTAAATGTAGTCCTCAATTCATATATGCTCCTTATGAAAATTATTTCCCAATATGCCATCTTACAATTCTGTTTTCTCTTATGATTTGTTACTTGTGTGATATATAAATGTCAGAGTCAGTTAGCTCAAGGTGCTAATGAGGCCAAGGTCAAGAGCCTGATTCCTGTATGAGCCAGTTACTTTTGTAAGAAAAAGAAAAGTTATACAGCCAGTACCTGCAACTAACTAGGATACAGATTCCTGTCCATGGTAAGAAAAGGAACTAGAGAAGATTTAGAGGGAGATGGTAAGACACCCCAAGGCACATGCCTCAATGGGAGCAAGTAAAGAGTTTCTTTTTCACATTCAAATAGAGAGTAGCATTCTTAATATATTCACATAAACATTGGGAAGTTATAGTAATAAAATCATAAGCATGCCAGTTACACATCAAAAACATTTTCAGAATACATCAACAATATATGCTTACATGTGAAAGAACTTTAAAGCTTTCAGAGGACAAACAAGTAATATACATATGGTGGCTATTATATATTCCAAAGATATATGGATATATGGAGATATACACACACACACACACACATAGGATAATGTACAATATGGATATTGATATATAATTTTATACATAAGTGAGAACAGAAAGCTGAGAACTTCAGCCAGAGATAAATCAACATATAAAGAAAATGGTGTTTCAGGTAGTAATTAGGTTTCCTTAGAGCATGGGATAAATGAGGGATAGTATGGAAAATTCCTATTAGGCCTAATGCCACTCCACTGTTTTTTAGGCTGGGGAAAGCTGAATGCACTTAATCATGCTTCAGGAAGATTTATTTCAGGACAGTATATGAAATGGACTGGAGGAAGACAGAGTCTTGGCAAACTGGTTAGACTACTACTGGTAAGAAGTAATGAGAAATTTGGTACTATGTGATTGGTGAAAACTGCCAAGTGAAAAGAGGAAAGAAGTGAAGAGAAGGAAATTCTAAAAGTAGATGGAGTGTTTCAAATCCAAAGGCAAGATCAACTATATTAATGGAGTAAATAAAATATAAATTGAAGTCATGTTCTTAAAGCTCCATAAATACTAGCTTAAAATTTGCTAAATTAACAAAATTACTCCCAATATTGCAATTCAAGTGTATGCCCTACATATTTTCTAGAGAAAATAATATAATGATGGTACTGTGTAACAGATAGTTTCAAGGTTCAATAGAGTATAATATATCTAAATTGTTATGCTAAGTACTATCTATTTTTTTTTTTTCTTTTGGTTGCTCAACATTCCTATCGATGCCAAATAAAGTAAAACAAAATCAATCAATCAATCAATCAAACAAATAAAAAGCCAGTCTGCGTCTTACAACTAATATGTACAAATATAACTTGAATAACTCAAGGAAAATATAATTTCTTTCAAAGCTCTGTAAGAACAATCTCCATCTCTGGATTTCAATAAAACTGTCATGAAATGTTATTCAATGCAGATAGAGGTCACTTCCTTTTTCTGGGTCTCAGTTTTCTCATACACAAATTAAGATCCATGGACTAGAATATTTCTAAAGCACTTAATAGTCCTAATAAATAAAGATAATATCTTTATAGAAATCTTGCTTGAAAAGTCTGGCACTGGGTACTGACCATCAAATAATTTAAGGGAAAATTCAGGGGTTATCTGTGACTAAAGATATGAATTCAAGGGTAGACAACAAGAGTTGCCAAGTGACAAGATAAACAAGGACTCCATTATGGTATAGGGGTGATTGGTAGACTAAAGACTGGATCCAGCCAATGTATTTTGGTAAATACCTTCCTTCAAGGTATTTTTATAGAATCGTCTTTGTACATAGCAGCTTATATTCCACTTGGTCTCATATGCTAAAATTTTACCTTAGATACTTTTAACATACTATTATCATAAAAGCAATAAGGTAGTTTTTGAAATTCAAATATTATCTCTTGCAATAGCCAGCCTGAACTGTACTCACTACTTGTGTACAAATTTGAGGCAAACTAAGAAAGATGAGAAACTCAAGAAAATGTGAAACCAAGACTATTAAAAAGAATGTTCTTTTTCCCTGGAGTATAATTAAGTCCTATTGCTTAAATTACAACAAGGAAATAAACAACTAAACAATTAAAACAGTGATTCTATAAAAATAATCAAATATTTATAAAACAAACATCTCCCAAATTTAGTCATTATATCCACTGTGAGAGACTACACCTTCAAATATCTAAATCTCTAGTCATGGTACAAGATAATAACAATAAACAAATGCCAAAAAAACTGAGTGCTAAAATTAAAATTATAAGACCCGACTTTTAAATACTACAGAAACATGAGAGATGTTGAAAAGAATACTGAGGTCCTAGAATTTAGTGACATATAATCTCTAAGTGTGGATTTGTTGGCCTAAGTCTTTTGTAGTTTCATACATCTTTTTAAACTTTCCTGTTACCACTCAATCTATTTTTCATTTAATTAGGGAATGCTTATCTGACTTGTTAGCTACATCCTGCTTTAATAAGTTTCAATGTGAAAGTATGTTATATCATTGCTTGGTCATTAAAAGAGTGTTTATTCTTTTACATAAATTTCCAAATGGTTAGTATTTAATTTAATATATAAGGATGTATATTCTGGTTGCTGCCACATGTATTTGAACTAGCATAAAATGCAGTATAAAAATTAAATAAAATGTGAAAATAGGACAGTAGATGTTTTCTTAAAGTAATTGAGGGCCTATATAAACTAGTTCTGATAACTCTGTACTAAGCTTGAATTAAAGTTTCCTGCAGCTTGGCAAAAGAGGGAGTCATGTAATAATAATTTATAATGCCTGACCAGAAGGAAATAGGCATCTTTCTACACAAAGACCTTTCGGGCATTAAACTAAAAAATTCATCATGTGTATTTCTATATGAGGTGTTGTAAAAACACAGTAGACAATGATTTCAACTACAATTTAGCAAAATCCACTAAAATGCTATACAAATGCATGCTTTAAAATTTCTTTCCATAAGAAATTCTATAAATTTCATTCTATAAGGAAATTCCTATAAATAGCTCTGAATAATAAGACTAGAAGTATTAGTAAGGTCGAAATATCAGTAGTGTAAATGTCAGAAAGACTGATTCGAATCCTGTATTCATCAATCACTAGTCATGTAATTTTTGGCAAGTCACTTAATATCTGTAAACCAAGGATAACAATATATGTCTGACTTGACAGCCAGATGGTTGAAGGCTCAATGGCAGTATTGTATATGAAATTTTTTCAGGGCCACACCAATAGAAGCTGTAACTAATATTATCACTACTATTACCATCATAGCAGTTAAAATTAAAGAAAAAATAAGGACATAGACATATCCAGTTTCATTAAAGCAACTGGTAGTATACTGTCTCTAAGTCCAACAGTCCATTTTCTACCACATGGTATGAATAATCTTTATAATGAACCTGAAGTCATTCTCCTGCCTAAATAGTTCAAGTCTTCATCACCTTCAGGGTATAAACACAGGACCAACTTCATGAGCTTGAAATCTGTGCAGTCACACAGGAACCCATGTTTACAAGGGTCTTATGTTTGGTTTAACACTTGTTTGCTGCCTTACTGAAATTCTTCATGATTTTTTTTAACATGGGCTTCACATTTTAATTTTGTACTTTTCCACAAATTATGTAGCCAGTCATGATAAAACTCATAGACATGAAATCCAAAGTCCTTCCAGATGTGGTACTTATCTCTCCAGTTTTGCCTCTCCTGTTCCCTCAGAACCTATTCTAAGACTCAATCATGCTAAACAATCTTTAGCTCCCTAAATATTCTATGCTTTTTCAATTTCCTTTGTCTTTCCTCATTTAGTCTCATTGCCCTTTCCCCTTTGTATTACATAAACTGAAGGCAAAGAAAATGAGCATCTAAAAAAATCTTCAAATACAAGCTTACTTCCAGAATCCTGCTGCATTTTGCAATGGCATTTGAGGCAGCTAGAAAAATACCAAGCTCTAAGAACCCATGAATGTGATGGAAGCTAATCACAACCACACCCATAGAGCACACACCCACATACAATTTAGATTATTGTCAAAGAAAGAAAAATGAAAGTGGAAGGGATGAGATAAACAATTGAACTGTTGGTTTTATTGCTTCAACCTCACATTGAGCATGGTGTTCTGAGTGGCACTGGTCAAAGGTTAGGAACTACCATGGTTCTCAGAACTACATCTCTCAGATTCTTATTTAATTGGTTTGGGATAGTACCCAGGCATCAGTATTTTTTTTAATGTTCCCCAGGTGATTCTAATGTGTATCCAGGGCTGAGAACCACTGAGTTACAAGAACTTTAAAGAGCAATAAGTTAAATGAGATGTAGCAGCTCAAGGTGTTAAGATATAAATAAGCCAACTAATTACCAGAGCAGGACTGCCGGGAAAGCCTATTAAATGGACAACATAAATGAAGATACAAACAGACTACAGTTTAGAGCAAATCAAATAGAAAAGATTAGAGGCATTACAGCATGTGTTTGTGATTCATCTCAAAGATTTCCAAGTTTCTGAACTGATTAAACAATGTCTACATATGTTGAAAGGCAAGTGGTGTGAAACTACCATTTCAACACCTGAGAAAATTATACACAAATAAATATTATATAATTATGGATATGTTATGTCTTGAGGTTAACTGAGAAAGCAAGATTTCTATATCTTTGTTGGTTTCTCAGATTTCTCTCAACAATTCCGCATTTCACAGGTAGAGTCCACAATTCAACTGAGCAAAAATAGTATGTCCACCTATAAAATATACAGGGGAGAAGCAGCACCCTGGAAAAAATGTTGGTAAGCTCAGAAAATATCTGAGAAGAGGTCCTCAGTTTAAAACCAAGAGTTAACCTGAAAGATTAAATGATAAGGTTGTTACAAGAGAATAAATTCTGCTCACAATAAAATTTAAAATGGAAGACCTGGAGGAAATGACATGTTAATACCATGGGGATGCTAAGAAATCAAGAAGAATATAAGAGATTAATCAGTTACAACTGGTTGACTTTCCCATGTTAAAGGAAAATGCTCCTAGAGTGAAAAAGGTTCTTAAAAAGAGAAACGTGACAGCTTGTAGGGAAAGAGCAAAGTGTAGTAGAAAGAACATGGACTTTTGAAGTCAGATAGGTCTAGGTTTGAGTCTGGATTAACCACCTACATACTAGCCATGGAATCCTGGGCAAACGACTTCAACTATATGACCCTCAGGTTTTTGTCATCTTTAAATGGATAAAGTGGTAATATTTATAATTGTTGGAGTTGAATATGCTCAATGTTTTCCATAACAAACAAATTAAAAGAAGTTGTATCTACATTGGTTAGGGTAAAGATTAGAAATAAACACGAAGTGCTCAATCCATGGTAGATTCTAAAAGTCAGTCTTCTTTATATAAGTTCTCTTCTCTAACCTCTCCACTTTCATCTTTTTCCTTGTATGCATACTATTCAACTCCAACAATATCCTACTATTGTTCCCTTAATGCAAGCCACAGTCAATTCAACCATGCTCCAGTATCTAGGTCTTTGGCACCTAGCTCACAGATCGATTCTCCACAGCTAATCCTACTTAAAATCATTCTGCATGACTTAAATAGTCCTCCTTTCCCACACTGGCACTTTGTCATTGCCCAGATGACAAATACTTACCACCTCTGAAATTTTAAACTCTAAATCCCACTCAATGGCAGAGTGATCTCGTGCCCACATTGTAGTGTGGTCCAAGAGGAACATCTGGGAGGGTAGCAATATTCCACCAGATAATCCTTGCTATCACTCATACATACAGAGCTCCCAGGAGAGTGTGACAAGGGGGATGTGGCAAGCTGAAGGAAATGCATTATCCATATCAAGGGAGATGCTGGGGAAGCTATCAAAGGAGGGAAGGACCTTGCCCCCTCTAGCAGTGAAACAGCCAGCTTGCAAACTGGAATAGATTTTACTTTCAACTTTAAATCTGTGAGTTTAGATTGCCAGTACTGCTAGCATGCTAGAGGCTAGCATTCTAATTTCTAGACTGAGATTGTGCTTGCAACGTAAAAAAGACTTTAGAGACCTAAAAGTAAGCTGAAAAGTCATGGGAACTGCCTACATTTTCATCTACATGCAGGGCAAGATAATCCCCATGGAATAAATGTTGAAGAAGTAGCAAAAGACACATGATTGCTGTTTGATCATATTCTATGGGTTATGTTTGTTCCAAGAACAGGTTAAAAGTTCAAGATTCCAGCTATAACTTTGTAGTATCTATGCAACACACTGATTTAATGTTAAAAAATAGTACAACAGAGCATTGGAAGCAATCACAGAAATTGAAAGTCCGACCATGACTGAACCTTGAAAACATCCTAGAAAGCTACATTTGAAAGGGTCATTCATTGCCATATAAAATATAAGAAAGGTAGAATGAAAATAATTCATTTATGTAACTGAATATGCTTCTGGATGTTTTACTGAAAATCTGATTTGGTGGTTTTGGGTTTTTTGTTTGTTTGTTTGTTTGGTACTGGGGATTGAACTCAAGGGCACTCAACCACTGAGCCACATCCCTAGCCCTATATTGTATAGAGATAGGGTCTCACTGAGTTGCTCAGTGCCTTACCATTGGTGAGGCTGGCTTTGAACTTGTGATCCTCCTGTTGCAGCCTCCCGAGCCCCTGGGATTACAGGCATGTGCCACCAAATCTGATTATTATAAACATTTGCCAGTTGGCCTCACACTGTGTGCAATGGGGACACTGTATTGTTATTAATTTTATAAAGAAGCAATCTTACAGCCAGTTTAATGACTTTGGCAAGATTGGGGAACTGAGTTTTTAAAATTTATGCTTCTTGATTGTCAATAGAACAATCTTTCATTAGTGGGGTCCAAAGCTTTTGTTTGTTCCATAACTATTAAGTAGCTGCTCCATGCCAAGTACTATACTATGTAACAAGTCAAGGGCTATATATTACTCATAAGTATTCACAGTTCTGAAACAAGAAAGGTATACAAAATACAGCATGCTGAGCACTCTAGTGTGCATGTGTACATTCTCTCTCTCATACACTCTCTGGCTTTAACTCCAACTATTCCCAGTTTACAAAACTCCTGGGGGGACTGGTAAGAGGAACAATGAACATGAAGCATGATATCTGCCTTTGTACAAGGGCTCAAGGTCATTGATTTCTCAAAAATATTTTTATTCTGGGCAAGGCTGAGGCAGGAGGATCATGAGTTCAAAGCTACCCTCAGCAACTTAGCAAGGCCCTATGCAACTTAGAGAGATCTTGTCTCTAATAAATTATAAAAATGCCTGAGGATGTGGCTCACTGGTTAAGCACCCCTGGTGCCAAAAAAATCTTTGTATTCATGTCCTGCACACATAAATAGCAATTAGAGATGTTCTTATGAATGTGACAATGATCACTATTGATGATGTTGATGTCCACCTGTGGGACAACACACTCTGATGAATTTTATTCGGGATACGTGGGAATGGCCATGCTTATTAAAATATGAATAGTACTTATATACCAATTGAAAAATAGCTGCTATCCTGGTTTTTCATCTCAGAATTATTAATATGAGTCCATGATCTGGCATTTAAAAGTTAACCTGGCAAAGCATGGGCCTCCTAGGTACCACTCCAGCTTGACTGCATCCATTCTGATTAGTCAGTACCTCTGACAAAGCAGTTGATAAATCATTTTAAAATATCATCCCATGAATACAAAGAAATGTTAAAACTGCCCAAGCCAACAAGACTCCTTTGAACATACATGTATGGAAGTGGAAAAAGTGTCCTTACAAGTTTATGTAGAGAGAGCAGTTTTCCCTTTAAGCTGTTCTTTATCTACATAAGATAGAACTTATCTAGCTCTCTGCAAACTTATTACATACGTGAGCACTGGCATGTTATTGTATCTCTATAAATATGCATTTTGAGCCTTAAAGAATAGTGGCTACCTCATTGGCTAATATCCTTGGTCATCATTAGACAGGTAGGACATCCATGAACATTTTCACTTATGATACGAGTTAAAAAAAAATAAACACAAAATGGAAATCACTTAGACATACATGTATATTCTTCCCTGTCAATAAGTAAATACATAGATCTATAGACAATAGATAGAAAGGTACACATTTTATTCCTGATTTGGCTATCAACTGGCTATATCACCAGTGCAAATTACATAATTGGCTAGAGAATACTATATCAGATCTGGAAGGTATCTGTCAGCCTCCATCTACCAATACCAATCATTTCCAAGCCTATGTCTGACATCCAATTATATACATCCTAGTATCTAAGCAGGAAAAAATGCCAAAGTCTGATAAACATGAAACATTGTATGGTACATGAAATTTGCTATGTATATCATGGCTTAAGTCACAATCTTTTGGTTCTCTGATTCTGAAAATATTGTTGTTGGGAAGGTATGAAAAGAACAATGGGAAACTATGAGCATAAATTAATTCAGAGACTTTTCTTATCACGTTAGCGTTGTTTCCTACCTCATTTTAGTTACACCATGCCTCTGGCTGAAATTGTCAAAATACAAAAATATAAAGTACATCTATCGAGAGGACAATAACAGGAAAGAATTAAGGATGAATTCAGTAAAAGAATGTGCTTTTCTTAATTCAATTGTCTGTTATTTGGATATATTCTTTTAAAAATGCACTAAAGTGGCTGCTGGGAATTAAAATTTAGCACTTCTGGGTGTGATTCAGTCGCAGTTGTGAAGGCACAGATACATTAAAACGAAGTACAGGTGCCTTCTGCTATATATAAGCCCTGGAGACTGCATCTAGCTTATTGTTGAACTAAGAGGGCATAATTTGACAAATTAGTTTTCCCACTCCCCAAGCTTCTCAACTGATTTCTTAATCAGTAAATAAAAATTTCATATCACCATCAATTATTTTCTCTTTCTTAAAAGCACATAACAATGTGGGCTTTAAATCAAGAGACTCCCCCTCTTCCCTTAGAGTTCACATTAGAAAACTCCAGCCTTTTCAGTAAATGTAAATCCATTCAGTGCCAATATTGCACATGCGAGGGTTGGGGGTGTGGCTCAAGCCTTAGCACGCTCGCCTGGCATGAGAGTGGCCCAGGTTCGATCCTCAGCACCACATACAAACAAAGATGTTGTGTCCGCCAAAAGCTAAAAAATATCAAAATTCCCTCTCTCTCTCAAAAAAAAAAAAAAAAATTGCGCGTGCATATATGCGCACTGTTGCTCTCTCTCTCTCATATATATATATATATATATATATATATATATGTGTGTGTGTGTGTGTGTGTGTGTGTGTGTGCATAATATTACTGCAATATTTACCTTTTGTGGTTTTATAGATCAACATAAGGAGCTTTATGTCACACATTTTTCCCACTGACTTCAATGAACTTTGTTGCAAATGTAAACACAATGAATTGTGTTTTAGCTTAACAATTCTCATATATCTTATAATATATTCAACTATTCCTAGATAATATGCCTTAAAGATCTATCCATGAATTTCAGAAAGTTTCAAAAATTCCTTCAAAATGGCCCGGTGAGATCTATTCAATCATGAATAACTACAAATACGATAAACAGCAACGGTGTTAATCTATTAAAATCAAATTCTAAGGATGAACTTCTTCCAGATGGATTAGGCTATTTCAATGAGGTGTTTACACATAAATATATATCACTTTTCAAAAAAAATACTGTATCTGCATGCTTTGACCCATGTGAGTCTCAATAGTACTATTAAAAATAATACCAATGTAAGGGGGCATAAAGAGTTTTAGTCTTGGAATTGGGTTTAAGAAAAGGCATCATGATATAGAATGTAGAAAACATTTCATTTTAAGAAGAACTTAATACAAAGTCAGAACATATTTTCACATTTCACTTCCTTTACTTTTTAAACAACTGAAAGTACACCTGTAAAATAGTCATTACTCAGTTTAAATTAGTGATAGCTGAAAGCTATACAAAAAGATCTGGTGGTTTTTAAAATTTTATTCATCACTTCTCTACCTCAGGGACCCAGGGAAATGCAGAGAAGTGCACTGCATATTTATAAGACCTGTGGGACCCTAACAGGCTTCCAAATGCCTTGTTTGTTGCAATCTGCTTGTCAAACTATTAAAGAAGTAAAATCCACATTCTATCCCCTATTGTATATGCAGACTTTCTCTGTTAATTAAATCAAAACTATATGATCTCAAGGAGAACGGATATAACATCTAGTTCCTCACCAACTTCTCTAGGCAACCTGAACACATAAAATAATTCTAACACCAAGCTTTCATCTAGAAAATTTTTTCATTGACTATCATATTAAACAAATACTTAACCTTGATGGATTACTACAAATGTTCACTTACACTTCAGATTTAGCAACTCTATGATTAAAAAGAGTCTTCATGCTAGTCCTTAATTTTTGCTATTGTAATTCTAATTTGGTGTGAACCTATTCACCTCTCATATGTAAGAGACTAAACACTTAAAAAGGATTGAAACAAAAAAAAAGTGATATTTAAAAGGAAAAACACTCCAGAATTCTACACTCTGTAAATATGAAGGATAGGAAAAAATCCTTATCTATAAATCTACTTACCTTTCAATATATTTATGATATATAAAATGGGAGATTTTGGAACACACATTAATTGCAACCAAGTCAAACAGAAGGCTAACTTGTTCACCTTTCTTGTCACCAGTGACCTCAGTCCTGGGTGATTATAGTTGTTAGAAGTGTTGTCACCTGACTATACATAGTAAAGAGAGCTCAAGAAGAATATTCTTCTCCTTATTTTTGTTATATTCTGCACTTGTCCTTATGGATATAAATGATCAATACCCTTTTGAATCTCACATGTTAAGTCTGAACAACCAATGGTAAAAAATGTTATCAAAACCTGTCATCCTTGGAGCATTATAGAATTATGTGTTTTAGAAATGAGACTGGGTGGACATTTTCCATGGAGTCAAAGAGATAGATCCTCCATATATATATAATCTTGTTCTACCAATTTACCTATACAAATCAGTGGTTTATAAGAAAGATAAAGATAGGCTCTTAATATGAAAAATCAAGTCACACAAGGTGAAAAAATACACAGGGTGAAAAATAGAAAAAAAAAAATTAGACCAATTGTATAGGCCAGATTTCTGATCCAAGTAATGTCAACAATTAGCATTATATGATCTCATTTAGATCTGTTAATTTCCCTTACTTTTCTCACCTTTAATACCAGGGGATGAAACCAGATAGTCAAATTTTAGAATTTAGAGAAGCTTTGGAGGGCATCTTTGTTTTATAGATGAAGAAACCAAAATGCAGAAGGATGAAGTATCTTCTTTAAGTCACTTGGCAAGCTGCAGAGCACAAACATGAACTTCAGATGCCTGAAAGCTTGCGTTCCAGTTTTCAACATTCAAATGTTTTGACCAGCAAACCAGTGCTGCAAATCAATTACTCATCTCAGTGACAACAATCCTATGGTTTTAACAGTGTATTTTACCACAACAATATATTGCAACTTGTGCCAGGGACAAAGCCAAATAGGAATATGCCTTGGAACTATTTTTTTAAATGGTTATTTCTCGGCATCCTGATGAGTGAACATTATTCAGCAATAAAAATAAATGAGCCATCAAGCTTTAAAAGTTTACTCTCAGCAAAAGAAACAATCTGTCAGGTGAATAGAGAGCCTGCATGTTGGTTGCAAATCTTTACCCCTCACACATCCGATAGAGCACTAATCACTAGGGTATATAAAGAACTCAAAAAACTAGACACCAATAATAATAATAATAATAATAATAATAATAATAATAATAACCCAACCAACAAGTAGGCCAAGGACCTGAACAGATACTTCTCAGAAGATAATATACAATCAATCAACAAATATATGAAAAAATGTCGATCATCTAGAGAAATGCAAATCAAAACTACTCTAAGATTTCATCTCATGCAAGTCAGAATGGCAGTTATCAAGAATACAAACAACAATAAGTTCTGGTGAGGATGTGGGGAAAAAGGTATATTCATACATTGCTCGTGGAACGGCAAATTGGTGGAGCCAATATGGAAAGCAGTATGGAGATTTCTTGGAAAATTGGAAATGGAACCACCATTTGACACAGCAACCCCTCTCCTCAGTCTATACCCAAAGGACTTGAAAACAGCATACTACAGGGACACAGCAACATTAATGTTTATAGCAGCACAATTCACAATAGCTAAACTGTGGAACCAACCTAGATGCCCTTCAATAGATGAATGGATAAAAAAACATGTGGTATATATACACAATGGAACATTACTCAGCAGTAAGAGAATAAAATCATGGCATTTGCAGGTAAAAGGATGGAGTTAGAGAAGATAATGCTAAGTGAAGTTAGCCAATCCCCAAAAAACAAATGCCAAATGTTTTCTTTGATATATTGAGGCTGATTCATAATGGGATAGTGAGAGGGAGCATGGGAGGAATAGACGAACTGCAGACAGGGCAGAGGGGTTGGAGGGGAATGGAGGGGGCATGGGGTAATTAGTGATAGTGGAATGTAATGATAATTATTATCCAAAGTACAGATATTAAGACACAAATTAGTGTGAATATACTATGTATATAACCAGAGATGAAAAAGTGTGCTCTATACATGTAATAAGAATTGTAGTGAATTCTGATGTCATATATAAATATAAAAGCCATGGAGGAAGATTAAATGCATATTTCTAAATAAAAGATGACTATCTTAAAAAACTATTGCAGAAGATGGCGGCGAAGGGAGTGCATTACCCCCGTGTACCGCGTCACTGTATGGGAGAATGACGAGTTAGAATGGCTAAAAGCTATCTTGTTAGGAATTTCCAGCAAAATTGGGGTGCTCCAAAACCTAGAGGAAGGATTTCCATCGCACGAGGATCAGCTACGGGGGCTCAAACGCAAGAGATTTGTCCGCACGGAGGGTCACGCTGCTTATTCAGCAAATCGCCCTGCGGCTAGAGTCTGCGACGCGCGCTGGGAAATGATCAGATAGCAATGCAAAGATACAGCGCTGCAGTTTCTGCTGGCTTCTGCCAGCTGTGCAATCACTGTATTAAGTGCTGAATTCTGGGTTTGAGACGGGGGAAGGAAGCAGTCCAATTCGGTTCTCTACACTGGTCAGACCACAGAGGAAGCCAGCGGCCACCATCTTGGAGAGCTGACGTCACAATCCCTGTTTTCAACTGATCACAGCTCATTCAGCCATAGAACAGGTAATTTCAAGCTTCCATTCGCCTGCGGCTCGCAGACAACTGACTCAGGCTCAGTGCTAATTAACCCACGGAAAATGCTTCTTGGAGCCTGCTCCTATCAGAACATACACCGAGCACGGAGCGGCAGAATTCCGGCTCCCAGAACTGCTCTGGCCCAGGGCTAAAGAATCCGCGGAAACTGCTTCTCGGTCTGGGTCCTGCTGAATACTATGGAGGTAAATACCAACCGAGCCTTCATAGGCAGTGGCAACAGGACTGAGACTGGGCTTGTGAGGGCCGGTCAGGACTCACCCGTTGCTTTGGTCACCAGGCAAAGGGAACGAAATGATGCCATTCGCATAGGATACCAACATGGCAGAGATCTGATGTCATCAGAAAGCGGCGGAGGAGAGAACTTCATCGATACCAGCGGCGACAGAAACAGCTGGTCTCCTGGTAAAGAAAGTGAGTCACAAACACCCGAGTCTCTCTCACTTTATCATCAAGCCAGAGGGGCAGAGCAGAGCCGCCGCCCGCGCCCGGAACAGGCCCAGCGGCACACCAGCATGACCCCAATTGGAGTAGGGGCAGAGCAGAGCCGCCACCCACGCCCGCACGGTAGGCAGACCTGGGACCGACCGGCAGAACAGGACCAGTGGTCTGCGGGCGTGGTAGGAGAGGCAGGGCAGAGCCGCCGCCCGTGCCTGCAAGGTAGGCAGGCCTGCGACAGACCGGCGGATCAGGCCAAGCGGCCTGCCAGTGTGGTACACACGTCACCCCAACTGGAGTAGGGGTAGAGCAGAGCCTTCACCCGCGCCCGGATCAGGCCCAGCGGCCCGCCGGTGTGGTAGTCACGTCACCCCAATTGGAGTAGGGGCAGAGCAGAGCCGCCGCCCGCGCCAGGAACAGGCCCAGCGACCTGCCAGCATGGTAGTCACGACACCCCAATTGGAGTAGGGGCAGAGCAGAGCCGCCGCCCGTTCCCGCAAGGTAGGCAGACCTGCGACTGACGGGTGGAACAGGCCCAGCGGCCGGCCGGGGGGGTAGGCACGTCACCCCAATTGGAGTAGGAGCAGAGCAGAGCCTTCACCCGCGCCTGGAACAGGCCCAGCGGTCCGCGGGTGTGGTAGACAAGTCACACCAATTGGAGGAGGGGCAGAGCAGAGCCGCCGCCCGCGTCTGCAAGGTAGGCAGACCTGCAACCGACCGGCGGATCAGGCCCGGTGGCCTGCCAGCATGGTACACACGTCACCCCAATTGGAGTAGGGGCAGAGCAGAGCTTTCGCCCGTGCCCGGGACAGGCCCAGCGGCCCACCGGCACGGTAGGCACCTCACCCCAATTGGAGTAGGGGCAGAGCAGAGCCAACGCCCGCGCCTGCAATGTAGGCAGACCTGCGACCGACCTGCAGAACAGGCCCAGGGGTCCGCGGGCGTGGTAGATGTCACAACAATTGGAGGAGGGGCAGACCAGAGCCGCCACCCGCACCTGCAAGGTAGGCAGACCACCGCCCAACCCAGCAAGGGAGACTTTTCAACTATACAAGAGCAATATAAATATACAGGGGGGGAAATTTTCAAAAACACAACAGTTTCACCAAGCAGAAAGAAACACAAGCAATATAAAAAGACAAGGAAAGAAAGGACCACAAGCAATGCAGGTCAACGCAACTTTAGAAGAGGTAACAGCTGCAGCAGATGGAATGTCAGATAAAGAATTCAGGATATACATGCTTCAGATGATCTGGAGTATCAAGGAAGACATTAGACAGCAAAATCAGACAATGAAAGATCACTTCGACAATGAATTACACAAACAAATCCAGGAAGCAAAGGATCAACTATACAGGGAGATAGAGGTTATAAAAAACAAACAAACATAAATCCTAGAAATGCAGGAAGCAATAAACCAACTTAAAAACTCAATTGAGAATACTACCAGCAGAGTACAACACTTAGAAGATAGAACATCAGACAATGAAGACAAAGTATTTCAACTGGAAAAGAACATAGACAGCTCAGCAAGACTGTTAAGAAACCATGAGCAGAACATCCAAGAAATATGGGATAACATTAAGAGACCAAACTTAAGAGTCATTGGTATACAGGAAGGTATAGAGGTCCAAACCAAAGGAATGAGCAGTCTATTCAATGAAATAATACGAGAAAACTTCCCAGACTTGAAGAATGAGACAGAATCCCAAATCCTAGAAGCCTACAGGACGCCAAATGAGCAAAATCATAAGAGATCCACACCTAGACACATTATAATGAAGATGCCCAACATACAGAATAAGGAGAGAATTTTAAAAGCTATAAGAGAAAAGAAGCAGATTACATTTAGGGGTAAGCCAATCAAGATAACAGCTGATCTTTCAACACAGACTCTGAAAGCTAGAAGATCCTGGAATAACATATTTCAAACACTGAAAGAAAATGGGTTCCAACCAAGAATTGTGTATCCAGCGAAATTAAGCTTCAGGATGGAAGATGAAATTAAAACCTTCAATGATAAACAAAAGTTAAAAGAATTTGCAGCTAGAAAACCATCTCTTCAAAACATCCTCGGCAAAACATTACAGGAAGAGGAAATGGAAAATAACAATGAAAACCAACAGTGGGAGGTAGGACAGTAAAGGGGGGAAAATAATCAAAGAGGAAAACAAACCATGTTTAGTAACAGAAATAAACAAATATGGCTGGAAGAACAACCCATATCTCAATAATAACCCTAAATGTTAATGGCTTAAACTCACCAATTAAGAGACACAGGCTAGTAGAATGGATCACAAAACAAGACCCAACAATATGCTGCCTACAGGAGACGCATTTGATAGGAAAAGACATACATAGGTTGAAGGTGAAAGGTTGGGAAAAATCATATCACTCATATGGACTTCGGAAACAAGCAGGAGTATCCATACTCATATCAAATAAAATAGATTTCAAGCCAAAGTTAATCAAAAGGGATAAAGAGGGACACTATATACTGCTCAAGGGAACCATACACCAACAAAACATAACAATCATAAATATATATGCCCCAAACAATGGTGCAGCTATGTTCATCAAACAAACTCTTCTCAAGTTCAAGAGTCTAATAGACCACCATACAATAATCATGGGAGACTTCAACACACCTCTCTCGCCACTGGACAGATCTTCCAAATAAAAGTTGAATAAGGAAACTATAGAACTCAATAACACAATTAATAACCTAGACTTAATTGACATATATAGAATATACCACCCAACATCAAGCAGTTACACTTTTTTCTCAGCAGCACATGGATCCTTCTCAAAAATAGATCATATATTATGTCACAGGGCAACTCTTAGACAATATAAAGGAGTAGAGATAATACCATGCATCTTATCTGATCATAATGGAATGAAACTGAAAATCAACGATTAAAGAAGGAAGGAAAAAGCATACATCACTTGGAGAATGAACAATAGGTTACTGAATGATCAATGGGTTACAGAAGACATCAAGGAGGAAATTAAAAAAATTGTTAGAGATAAATGAAAACACAGACACATCATATCGGAATCTATGGGACACATTGAAAGCAGTTCTAAGAGGAAAATTCATTGCTTGGAGTTCATTCCTTAAAAAAAGAAAAAAACCAGCAAATAAATGATCTCATACTTCATCTCAAAATCCTAGAAAAAGAAGAGCAAAACAACAGCAAAAGAAGTAGAAGGCAAGAAATAATGAAAATCAGAGCTGAAATTAATGAAATCGAAACAAAAGAAACAATTGAAAAAATTGACAAAACAGACCCTTAGCCATGCTAACGAAGAGAAGAAGAGAGAGAACTCAAATTACTAGCATACAGGATGAAAAATCAATATCACAACAGACACTTCAGAAATACAGAAGATAATCAGAAATTATTTTGAATCCTTATACTCCAATAAATTAGAAGATAGTGAAGGCATCGATAAATTTCTGAAGTCATATGATCTGCCCAGATTGAGTCAGGAGGATATAGACAACCTAAACAGACCAATATCAATTGAGGAAATAGAAGAAACCATCAAAAGACTACCAACTAAGAAAAGCCCAGGACCGGATGGGTATACAGCAGAATTTTACAAAACCTTTAAAGAGGAACTAATACCAATACTTTTCAAGCTACTTCAGGAAATAGAAAAAGAGGGAGAACTTCCAAATTCATTCTACGAGGCCAACATCACCCTGATACCTAAACCAGACAAAGACACTTCAAAGAAAGAAAACTTCAGACCAATATCTCTAATGAACCTAGATGCAAAAATCCTCAATAAAATTCTGGCGAATCGGATACAAAAACATATCAAAAAAATTGTGCACCGTGATCAAGTAGGATTCATCCCTGGGATGCAAGGCTGGTTCAATATACGGAAATCAATAAATGTTATTCACCACATCAATAGACTTAAAAATAAGAACCATATGATCATCTCGATAGATGCGGAAAAAGCATTCGACAAAGTACAGCATCCCTTTATGTTCAAAACTCTAGAAAAACTAGGGATAACAGGAACATACCTCAATATTGTAAAAGCAATCTATGCTAAGCCTCAGGCTAGCATCATTCTGAATGGAGAAAAATTGAAGGCATTCCCTCTAAAATCTGGAACAAGACAGGGATGCCCTCTCTCACCACTTCTGTTCAACATAGTTCTCGAAACACTGGCCACAGCAATTAGACAGACGAAAGAAATTAAAGGCATAAAAATAGGAAAAGAAGAACTTAAATTATCACTATTTGCAGATGATATGATTCTATACCTAGCAGACCCAAAAGGCTCTACAAAGAAACTATTAGAGCTAATAAATGAATTCAGCAAAGTGGCAGGATATAAAATCAACACGCATAAATCAAAGGCATTCCTGTATATTAGCGACAAATCCTCTGAAATGGAAATGAGGACAACCACTCCATTCACAATATCTTCAAAAAAAATAAAATACTTGGGAATCAACCTAACAAAAGAGGTGAAAGACTTATACAATGAAAACTACAGAACCCTAAAGAGAGAAATAGAAGAAGATCTTAGAAGATGGAAAAATATACCCTGTTCATGGATAGGCAGAACTAACATCATCAAAATGGCGATATTACCAAAAGTTCTCTATAGGTTTAATGCAATGCCAATCAAAATCCCAAAGGCATTTCTTGTAGAAATAGAGAAAGCAATCATGAAATTCATATGGAAAAATAAAAGACCTAGAATAGCAAAAACAATGCTAAGCAGGAAGTGTGAATCAGGCGGTATAGCGATACCAGACTTCAAACTATACTACAGAGCAATAGTAACAAAAACAGCATGGTACTGGTACCAAAACAGGCGGGTGGACCAATGGTACAGAATAGTGTTGATCTCTCTGTCTCTCCTCTGATACCTCCACATTTAACCTAATATCTGAAAGGAACCAAATTGGCCTTGCTGTATCATAATTTTATACAAATGCTATAGCTTCTCTTCTGAGTTACAGGCTGCTTAAGGGTTGGATTTTATACAATGTGATAAAATACAGCAAGTGCTCAATAGCAATTTCTTGGATGAATGGATTTTCTTTACTGTGTTAAACATGCTAAATAAACTTTTTTGATTGGTTGATAAACAAGTTTCTCAATACAGACAGTATTCCTAAATTTTACTTTATAATGTTCTCATTTTTTTTTCTAATGACTTTGTCTTTTCAAGCTTTCTTTGTCTTTCATGCAATATTCACAGGACATTCAAATTCAAAGAGGAACCATTATTTATATCCCCTATGAACCTGTGGGAGCAGACTCAACATTCAGAGTTAGAAAGAATTGTAAAGGTTATCTAGTTCAACTTCTTTATTTTTCCAGATGAGGGATGAGAACTATAGAGAGGAGTTGATTTTTAAACAACTGTACAGCTTTCTTTGGGGGAAGGGGAGGGTCAGGATTTGGATCCCTATCTTCTAGTTTCATACTCTATCACCCCATGTGTCTCTTGAGTAGTAACATTTTTTTTCTTAAAAATGTTTAATTGATCACAGGATTAAACATCTAACATTGACTAGAAGAAGTGGTGCCATAGAGTCATAGATTTTGCCATTTAGGTTTCATTTCAGTTTCTCTAACATCCACTTTAAACACCTAGGCAACTAAATTTAAACACCTAGGTTCTTTTTCTATGGAATAGATACAGACCAATTTATATATTTCAAGGATATGTTTTCATATAAAGCTGTTTACAATATGCCAATTAACTTGTTTGTGTCCAAACTACTTAATGTCACACTGAGTTATAACTACAGGCATTTATCTTCTATAAGAAGATTCACATGGTAAACTTTGGAGAGGATAAAAATGTATGTTTCAGCCTATGTGACAACTCAAAGCAGCTGGCAAAATGGCATATAATACTGTGTTGAGAAGAATTCTGAGGTCATCTCTGATAGTAGAAAGAATGGTAAGATAGTAAGTCTAGAAATATGGTTCATATTTCTGGCTCTACTTAACAAAGGAACCTCATATGAGGTATTCCACCTCTTAAAAGTAAAACCCTAAATGTAGGTGGGACTTCATGGCTAAATCAACTGGTGTGTGGCTTAGTTATGGAATGAACTCACTGTAGTGAGTCAGCAAGGTAAATGACTTTGCCTCTCATTTTTTTCCACCACATAAAGCTTTAGGACTGAAGGCAAGCAAAAGAAAAGGAAAAAAAAATCATAAAATAATTCTAAAACTTAGGCTGAAAAGACGATGGAAGAAAAATATGCCCTTTATACACTGACATGATTTTACTGATCCCCTGCCAATAGAATGACTTAGTTTTGCTTGATGAGTTATTTAACTCAAAGATGGATGTTCTACACTGAGATTCCCTCTCACTCCAGTCAGAATGGCAGTTATAAAGAATACAAGTAACAATAAATGTTGGTGAGGATATGGGGAGGAAGGTACTCTCATACATTGTAGATGGGACTGCAAATTGGTGAAACCTCTATGGAAAGCAGTATGGAAAGCAAGTTTTCCTTGGAAAACTTGGAATGGAAACAGCATTTGACCCAGTTATCCCTCTCCTCAGTGAATACCCAAAGGACTTAAAAACAGCTTCTACAGTGACACAGCTACATCCATGTTTATAGTAGCTCAACTCTCAATAGCCAGGCTATGAAAACACCATAAGTGGGGCTGGGGATATGGCTCAAGCAGTAGCGCGCTTGCCTGGCATGCGTGCGGCCTGGGTTCGATCCTCAGTACCACATACAAACAAAGCTGTTGTGTCTGCTGAAAACTAATAAATATTAAAAAAAATTCTCATTCTCTCTCTCTCTCTCCCCCCCAAAAGAAAACACCATAAGTGTCCTTCAATGGATGAATGGATAAAGAAAATGTGTATTACACACACACACACACACACACACACATACACGAGAGAATGTTATTTAGCCATAAAGAAAAATAGAATTATGGCATTTGCCAGTAATGGATGGAACTAGAAAATTTCATGCTGAGTGAAATAAGCCAATACCCCCAAAAAACAAAGGATGAATGTTCTTTTTGATTTGTGGATGCTAACCCCAAAACAAGGGAGATTGGGAGGGGAATAATAGAAAGAGATTAGACTAAACAAAGGGTAACAAAGGGAAGGGATGGGGGAGGGGGATTGGAAAGACAATAGAATTAATTGGTCATAACTTGCCTAGTCTTGTATGTGTGTACACAACCAGGGTAACTCCACATCATGTATGACCACAAGAGTGGGAATATAATAGAATAAGTTATACTTTATGTATGTATATTCTGCCATATATTCTACTGCCACATATAATTGTTATAAATGGATGTTCAATATCTACTTAGTTTATATAGTTTAGACAAAAGAAAATAAAAATTGCATCATCTCTCTCTACAACACACACAGGTCATTAATTTTACTTGCTCTTTAAGTTTCAAGATTTGTTTTGGTTTAAGTCATTAGAAGAAAATTAATGATGACTATATCTAGTTCTGGCTAGCAAATGATGTCAAGGCCAAGAGTAAACACATGTAATTACTGGCATAGTGGATAAAGTTTCCTAAGTCTCAAGTATTTATTAAAATGACCAATGGTTAATAATATGTTAAACCAGACAATGACTCAGTGAAAATAAGAAAATAACTATGATCCTTGTCCCGAGTTGGTCTAATTAGTCAAACAGACTTCTGGAACTATTTTACATGTAATAATTCTCCCCTTAAACACTAAGCTTACAGAAAAATATCTGAGTCACTCTGAGTAGCATAGCATTTAACTGGTGACAAATGTTTCCAAAACTATTTCTCCCTCTCACACACATACACACACACACACACACACACACCACACACATGATCACACAAACCTTCATACCATTATTGGATGCACCATGGAATGATCTAGGTTCAAATCCAGCTCTACCACTAAATGGAAATGAGATTTTGAGAATTTACACAATGTCTATGAGCCTAAAAAATGAGAGAATATTGAAAACATATAATGTATTTAATGTGCCTAAATACAGTGACTGGCTAGTACTTTGTATTCGAAATGTCAGTAGCTTCTTTACAAGCCCTACTATTCAAATAATATAATTATTTTCTAAATATAGAAAGCTAAAATACTTATACGTTGAAATATTTTCAGAGCCTAAGCACAAACAAAGGTTGTGGCTTCCTGTAGCCACTGCATTGTTGAAAGGATATTTATTAATTGTGCTTGTTATATTCTATATCTCATGAATGCAATGAATATCCCCTTTTATTTGCTGAAGTAGGGGATTACATTTAGTTGATGAAACTCCTGTTATATTCCTATCTTATAAATTCTCTTGTCTATTTGAATTATTTTTCCTATCTTCATTGATATTTTCTACACCTATTAATTTATTGCCCATGAACTTAATTAAAGTGTTGTTTACTGGTACTCCTTACAGATCATTAATGAAATGTTAATTAGTTATAGGACTAGCACTATCAAAATCTCTAACATAATGAAAGAACCTCTCCCTTCCCATTATATTATTGTTCTCATCTTAAAGAGCCATTTTGTAGAGGTCCTGTCTAACAAAATATCAAGTTATTCTTAAAATTATTTTTAAAAATTCTGCTATACTAAAGTTTCTTTTTTTTTTGTCCAGGGATTGAACCCATGGAGCTTATACACTGGGTTATATGAGCCACATCCCCAGCCCTTTTTTTTTAAGACAGGGTCTTGCTAAATTTCTTAAGGCCTCACTAAGTTGCTGAGGCTGACTTTGAATTTGCAATCCTCCTGCCTCAACCTCCCAAGTTGCTGGGATTACAGGCCATGTGCCACTGTGCTTGGCTATCAAAATTTTCTAAATTGTTCAATAAGGTAATATGAATAAATGCATGGCAATAAGGTTATGCCAAATGAGACTTCAGAAATGATTTGTTCACAAACAGATGCTTAAAATTTTTAAAAAGGACATGTGACATTTTATTATTACTATTTAATTATTTATATAGTACATTCATACACATTGAAAATAAATATATTTTCATAAATGTGAAAAACAGAGTGAAATACACACAGACATACACACACACACACACATTCTATGCTCATCATAAAGCATAGCTAACAGTAAAGTATCGGGGTTAAAATCTGATCTAAACTTGAATGTGTGACTTTGTCTGTATACAAAGGCCAACTGAATGGCCAGGGTACAGACTCAATGTGTTGTCACATTCTCCACTATGATAACAAAATTAGGCAGAACAACTGGCACAACAGGAGCACCCCATGATAGTAACCTAGAAATTGCCTCTACTGGACTCATGTGGTGGCAGAGCTCCTTAGATGATAACAGTGAATCTTTTCAAACAGTGTTGAGGACTGATCAATAGTATAAAGCCCTATCCTTCTGGCTGCTATATTACCTTGTTGTCTTCTCAACATTTCATTCAGACATTTCTTCCAGGGAAATTTGCCTTACTAGGGCTATTATTTATCTTGCCAAACAAAACTTTAAAGAGATTTAAATATCAAAGAAAAACTGTCATCCTTATGGTTATAACCACATCTGCACATCTTAAGAACATTTATCTGAAGGGTTACATTAATAAATACTGCATTTCACTCACTCATTGACTAGTTCAATCATCATTCATTCAAAAGTTATCTACTATTCCTTTACTCTGCATAAGGCCTGTTGCTAAAGTACTGTGAGAAATACAAGACTCCTTAGCAGTCTCTGCATACAGGTGTGTAATCCTGTGGATGAATTAAGGCACCTAGGAGCCACTGCTTATTTAAAACCTGACTTAAATGAGTATAGACAATAATTCTACTCATAGGTTTGTGTCTTCAATAATAATTGCAATTTCTTCCATAGCAATGAAGTAGCTTATTGGAGAGCACATAATTTGTGTATATGAATCTGGTGTATATGAATCTGACATTCATTTTATCTCCAATTGGTAACACTTTGCATAGTTTGCACACAGTATGTACTCAATGAAAAAATGGTATCTACTAAGTATTCTTAAATGCCACTTGCTTTTATATGTTGGTGCCCAACAAATGGGAAAGATAGTGCAGAATTTAATCAGGAAGCATAGATGATGTTTTATAATACTTTCACAGTTATCATGTGGAAGAAATTTTAGTCTGAGCAGAGTCGAAAAGGAGACATGGGAATCAATGAATGGACATTATAGGAAAGGCAGATTTTAGCTCACATTCAGAACACTCTAGTGATTACAGCTGTCTGAAAATGTAGCTGGCTGTGTCAAGAGCTAGTTATGTCCTTGTCATTTCTATAAGTTCTCAAACAGAGATCAAAATGACCACTTGTCAGGATGTTAGAGAAGGAATTCTGGCACCATATTCAAGCAAAGATGTCAACTTCTGAATCAATAGGTGATAGAGAAGCAGTAGAACTTCGGAGTTAAGGGTGCCCCTCCAGAGCCTGACTTGAGTTCAAACTCCAGTTCTGTCACTAAGCTGTGTGACCCTGGGCAACTTTAGCTCCTCTGGAACACAATTATTTTCATCATGTAAAATGAAGTCAATAGTATCAGCCTTGTTATAATTGTTAATACCATCAAATGATTTACTACTATAAAGCATTTACAACAGTGGCTGGCATATACCACATTTTATATAAGATGCCTGTTAAATAAATGACACTATTGATAAGATTGTGTCTTATAATATCTTACAAATTTTAAAAAAAGTGTTTTTGAAGAAATTATCATGCTTTATCCAAAATTTTCACTTACTTCCAAATTCCTGGATCAGTGTTCATTGCTTCCTCTTCCTGTCAACCTTGGCACTTCCCTATACTTTTGCCACTTATACCATCAGAAACTGCCATAATTTTTTGTGTGCTAGGCATTTTTCCCAGCAACAGTAAGGACTCCTCAAAATAGGGACTCCATTTTGTCACTCTGGCTCCCAATTGTCTGAACAGTGCTCAAATACAAGACAGTTGCTTGATAAGTTCAATTCAAATGACAGTTGCACTACCTAATGTTAATAATGGGAGAAACATGGGAATTCAAAAATACTTTATATGCAATAAATATTTACTACAGTGATTATTATTATCTTTTTAAGATTTGGGTAAATAAGCATTCACCCCTACATTTAAAACTGAGTACAAGAAATAGCAAATACTTTCCCAAGGTTCCAGAATTGGTAGAAGTAGGCATATAACTCTAAGTTACATGTTCTCTCCCAAGAGACTATATAATCTCAAGAGAAGTTACATTTGATTGCAGGCATGATATTTTGTTAATAGAGTTATTTTTAGGTGATCAAAGAAATGGCATAATAATCAACATATCACTAAGGAACAGCAAATGTGAAATAATATGCAATGACATAAGCCTTCTTCAGGTTAGGACTTGGAAAAATATTGTTAATTTGAGTTAGAATGATTTATAAATAAGCCAATGCACACTGTTTGGGAAGTAGGTAGAGCGTA
Source organism: Marmota monax (assembly GCF_021218885.2). Taxonomy (NCBI): domain Eukaryota; kingdom Metazoa; phylum Chordata; class Mammalia; order Rodentia; family Sciuridae; genus Marmota; species Marmota monax. The sequence goes on along the minus strand of NW_026695065.1, from coordinate 8,298,667 downwards.
AGTAATAAATAAAAGAGATGAAATTCTTTGTAAATGAAATAAAATTACTCAAGCATGTGTAATAGCACAATTCAAGGGTCAGTAATTTGTTTCATTTTACAAATTAATAACAAGGGGCAAAGTAAAAGAGCAGGCTACTCAAAACATAGGGAGCTGCCAAAAGCAACACTGGAAAAACACAACTGGCCAGAAATCAGAACTTGCATATTTTTTACTGTAATTCTTTGATTATGGTAAATTGCCAGGCCCAACAGTGCTTAACTTTCTCAGGCCACAATAGTTCATTTGGTAAATGGTTCTAAATGACACCCAAGTGGCTTTCATTTACTGGCCTGAGAGTAGTGAGCCAACAGGGAGCAAAGAGTTCACTTTTTTATTAAGGAGAGGAGACTATTTTGAACCTGACCATCCCAGGTGAGGAACCTATTCATGGAAGTCAAAGTAGTGCAGCATGTTAAGTCTTCTAAGCTACGTGGATGATATTCCACAGAAGGAAATCAATAGGGTCCAAATGCCCTTAAAGAGTTATGTAGGTAAAGTACCTAATATATGTCCCAGGGGATTATCTTATTCATAAAGCAGGAATTAACTGAATGGCCAGGGTACAGACTCAATGTGTTGTCACATTCTCCACTATGATAACAAAATTAGGCAGAACAACTGGCACAACAGGAGCACCCCATGATAGTAACCTAGAAATTGCCTCTACTGGACTCATGTGGTGGCAGAGCTCCTTAGATGATAACAGTGAATCTTTTCAAACAGTGTTGAGGACTGATCAATAGTATAAAGCCCTATCCTTCTGGCTGCTATATTACCTTGTTGTCTTCTCAACATTTCATTCAGACATTTCTTCCAGGGAAATTTGCCTTACTAGGGCTATTATTTATCTTGCCAAACAAAACTTTAAAGAGATTTAAATATCAAAGAAAAACTGTCATCCTTATGGTTATAACCACATCTGCACATCTTAAGAACATTTATCTGAAGGGTTACATTAATAAATACTGCATTTCACTCACTCATTGACTAGTTCAATCATCATTCATTCAAAAGTTATCTACTATTCCTTTACTCTGCATAAGGCCTGTTGCTAAAGTACTGTGAGAAATACAAGACTCCTTAGCAGTCTCTGCATACAGGTGTGTAATCCTGTGGATGAATTAAGGCACCTAGGAGCCACTGCTTATTTAAAACCTGACTTAAATGAGTATAGACAATAATTCTACTCATAGGTTTGTGTCTTCAATAATAATTGCAATTTCTTCCATAGCAATGAAGTAGCTTATTGGAGAGCACATAATTTGTGTATATGAATCTGGTGTATATGAATCTGACATTCATTTTATCTCCAATTGGTAACACTTTGCATAGTTTGCACACAGTATGTACTCAATGAAAAAATGGTATCTACTAAGTATTCTTAAATGCCACTTGCTTTTATATGTTGGTGCCCAACAAATGGGAAAGATAGTGCAGAATTTAATCAGGAAGCATAGATGATGTTTTATAATACTTTCACAGTTATCATGTGGAAGAAATTTTAGTCTGAGCAGAGTCGAAAAGGAGACATGGGAATCAATGAATGGACATTATAGGAAAGGCAGATTTTAGCTCACATTCAGAACACTCTAGTGATTACAGCTGTCTGAAAATGTAGCTGGCTGTGTCAAGAGCTAGTTATGTCCTTGTCATTTCTATAAGTTCTCAAACAGAGATCAAAATGACCACTTGTCAGGATGTTAGAGAAGGAATTCTGGCACCATATTCAAGCAAAGATGTCAACTTCTGAATCAATAGGTGATAGAGAAGCAGTAGAACTTCGGAGTTAAGGGTGCCCCTCCAGAGCCTGACTTGAGTTCAAACTCCAGTTCTGTCACTAAGCTGTGTGACCCTGGGCAACTTTAGCTCCTCTGGAACACAATTATTTTCATCATGTAAAATGAAGTCAATAGTATCAGCCTTGTTATAATTGTTAATACCATCAAATGATTTACTACTATAAAGCATTTACAACAGTGGCTGGCATATACCACATTTTATATAAGATGCCTGTTAAATAAATGACACTATTGATAAGATTGTGTCTTATAATATCTTACAAATTTTAAAAAAAGTGTTTTTGAAGAAATTATCATGCTTTATCCAAAATTTTCACTTACTTCCAAATTCCTGGATCAGTGTTCATTGCTTCCTCTTCCTGTCAACCTTGGCACTTCCCTATACTTTTGCCACTTATACCATCAGAAACTGCCATAATTTTTTGTGTGCTAGGCATTTTTCCCAGCAACAGTAAGGACTCCTCAAAATAGGGACTCCATTTTGTCACTCTGGCTCCCAATTGTCTGAACAGTGCTCAAATACAAGACAGTTGCTTGATAAGTTCAATTCAAATGACAGTTGCACTACCTAATGTTAATAATGGGAGAAACATGGGAATTCAAAAATACTTTATATGCAATAAATATTTACTACAGTGATTATTATTATCTTTTTAAGATTTGGGTAAATAAGCATTCACCCCTACATTTAAAACTGAGTACAAGAAATAGCAAATACTTTCCCAAGGTTCCAGAATTGGTAGAAGTAGGCATATAACTCTAAGTTACATGTTCTCTCCCAAGAGACTATATAATCTCAAGAGAAGTTACATTTGATTGCAGGCATGATATTTTGTTAATAGAGTTATTTTTAGGTGATCAAAGAAATGGCATAATAATCAACATATCACTAAGGAACAGCAAATGTGAAATAATATGCAATGACATAAGCCTTCTTCAGGTTAGGACTTGGAAAAATATTGTTAATTTGAGTTAGAATGATTTATAAATAAGCCAATGCACACTGTTTGGGAAGTAGGTAGAGCGTAAGTAATAAATAAAAGAGATGAAATTCTTTGTAAATGAAATAAAATTACTCAAGCATGTGTAATAGCACAATTCAAGGGTCAGTAATTTGTTTCATTTTACAAATTAATAACAAGGGGCAAAGTAAAAGAGCAGGCTACTCAAAACATAGGGAGCTGCCAAAAGCAACACTGGAAAAACACAACTGGCCAGAAATCAGAACTTGCATATTTTTTACTGTAATTCTTTGATTATGGTAAATTGCCAGGCCCAACAGTGCTTAACTTTCTCAGGCCACAATAGTTCATTTGGTAAATGGTTCTAAATGACACCCAAGTGGCTTTCATTTACTGGCCTGAGAGTAGTGAGCCAACAGGGAGCAAAGAGTTCACTTTTTTATTAAGGAGAGGAGACTATTTTGAACCTGACCATCCCAGGTGAGGAACCTATTCATGGAAGTCAAAGTAGTGCAGCATGTTAAGTCTTCTAAGCTACGTGGATGATATTCCACAGAAGGAAATCAATAGGGTCCAAATGCCCTTAAAGAGTTATGTAGGTAAAGTACCTAATATATGTCCCAGGGGATTATCTTATTCATAAAGCAGGAATTGACATGCTGTGACATGAGTTTTCCATTCTACTTAGTGAAATGAAGTCTTTAGTTTATTCTGCCACTGCTTCTCAGAACAAAATGTTCCTCCCCAAAATATCTCATAGTCAAATTTATCTCTTGTCTGAGAAGTTAAGCAGTTAATGGAACTTCCTACTTGTTAGTTTTGCAACTGGGAGCTTTGAATGCTCTAAGTATTGTGAATATTCATCTAAATGAGGGTACAAAGATTGGAAAACAAGTTACAGTAAAACTAAAGACATTAGAAAGGTCAGTGGTCAGAGACTAGATCTTATAGGTTTTCCACTGTAGCCAAAGTAAGTTATGTTTTTAAAGAAAATAACCCACATTTAATGGATTAAAATATTACACACAAAGAATATGTGACAGATGGCAAAGCTGAGCAACATTTACTGAAATATTTAACTCAGATCCAGCTGACGCACCCCATTACATTTCATATACAGCATTCTTATTATTGATAACTCAGAAACTCTGCAGATTCTTAATGTGTAAAAAGTCAGATGGAACAATCGATAATTGGCAAGTTAATTTATATTACAAATCAACTCTACATACAGTCCGAGTGGCAGCATCCTGTGTGAGAAAATTGATGCTTTTATATGTGTCTGTTTCTGGTGAAGTACAACATTTCTTGGTTTGATAGCAGATATTGGAATGCTTATTCTTATAGATTAGCTATATTTTGCAAACTCAAAATAAGCAGTTTGTTTTCTGCCATGGAATCATAACCACAGTAAAGGATGTGTCAAAAAATAAGTTCTGTTATACTTCAGAAAATCAACAAAAAACACATTTCATGTACACTGTTTTGGCTCAAATAATTAGCCTGCCATTTTTGACAGATGCAGCAAAGTTCAGTAATTTTTCTTTAAAGGTAAAGCCAAAATAGATTTGGCAATTAAAAGCATGTTTTGGCTAAAAAAAATCCTACCATAAAAAAATTCTACCAAGAGTAAAAAAAAATAAAAGCCATATTTACAATCACATTTTATTCTATACTGAAAAACAGAGCAACAATTAAAATGTGAGATACTTTACCAGGATAAAGAGTTTGTGTTCTGTATTTCTTTGCAAATTTCCTTTTTTCTCTTTCTCTACTCTGTAAAATAGATCATGGCAGAGAGAATTACATAAGTGAAGAAGTTATAGAATATCTAACCACCAAAGAATCATTTATTTGGAAGGAGCCAGCATAGTTGCTTTATATTAGACATTGTTGCCAGATGTCCTGGTGGTATTCCATTAAAGATAATAACAGTCATTAAGCTAATTCTCAGGAACTGAACATAAAGATAATACTGTACAAATTGAGAGTGAATGAAATGTACACTTTCAAAGTCCATCATTAAAATAAACACTGGCAACCTACCTAACCAGACAGAATATTTTGTATAAAACAAAAAATAAAATAGCCAATATTCTTCTGTGTTATGGACAGAATTCTTTTTTCTTTAATCAAAAAAATATATTATTTATTATTTATATTATAAATTCCTTCAGGCAAATACTATGACTTATTCACCATTAGATCTGCAGCATTCACCAGTTTCTGGCTCACAGTAGTCAAACAATATAGTTCAAGAAATGAACAAAGTAGTCAATGAGATTGAATAGAACTACTCTGTGTGTGTGAGTATGTGTATGTGTGTGTGTTTAGGCATTACTTGGGAATTGATCCCAGGATCCTGTGCATGTGAGGCAAGTTCTCTACCACTGAGTTAGAGCCACAGCCCAATCATGTCAATATTTATTCACAGTGGTGGGGATCAAAACCATGCCTTCATGCATACTAGCCAAGTGTTCTACCAATGAGTTATAACCTACACACACACACACACACACACACACACTCTCTCTCTCTCTCTCTCTCTCATATATATATATATATATATATATATATATATATATACACACACACACACACACACACACACACGCTCAGAAAAAAAAATGCTCTTGCAAGAAATCCAATTAGGGCTATCTTTGTTATTTAAAAAAAATGAATTTCAAGAATGTGAGAAACTGAGAGCATTAACAAATAATAAAATTTGTAGACATTGAGTGATGCTGTGAGCATAGGTTAGTCCTAAAAGCTAACTAACTTTTTTAAAGAACTGGCTAGTTAAAAATCAGCTGAACTTAATATTACTGGACATCCAGATTGGTACAGCTATGGTCAAACTCCTTATCCTGGCCAACAAAAATCTCCATGAGATTTCCCCTGCCTGTTTCTCAGTACTCATACTAATTTCTCTGTTGTTAACTACACACAAGTCATATTGGCTTTCTTTCTGTTTCTTGAGCATAATAAGTATATTTTCCTTTCCTCACATTTTTGAATGAGATATTTCCCTGCCCTAAATGCTTTTATCTATATTTTGCATGGTTGGAATCCTTGTACATTTTTGGCCCCAGTTAAAATATCAACTTGACAAAAAAGGTTTTTTCTTCCCTCCAAACTTAAAGTAGCACTCCAGTCATTATTACATAACCCTGCAATATTTTTTAATACCACTTAGCACTATATAGCACTAACTCCTCAACCCCATTCTGTCCCTAACAAAAATAGAGGAGGAACCTCGTCTATTTCATTAATCTCTCTACCTCAAGGGCTTATTTCCTATGGCACACAGGAAATACAGATGTTTCTTGCCTTTTGATAATTATGTGCTGATAAGCTGAAAATAGCATAAGCTGAAAAAATGCATTTATTATACCTAACATACTGAACATCACAGTTCAGGAACACAGTGCATTATAGACTATGAGGGGTATTATTTCATGATCATGTTGCTGACAGGGAGCTGTACTCAATGTTGCCACTCAGCTTCCTAAAAATATAGTAGAGCATATAACTGGCCCACAAACAGATCAAGGTTTAAAATTCAAAGTAATGTTTCCACTGAATGTGTATTGATTTTGTAGCTTTGTAAAATCAAAAAATTGCAAGCTTAACCATCATAAGTTGGGGGCTATGTGTAGGAAACTGTGTTAATTAATATTCCTGTTTTCAGTCTCTAGCTTTGCTTATTCACTCTATTGCTATTGGCAGAGCCATCTTATTAAACTGACACTCCTCTTTGATTATGCAATGCCCAGGCTTCCTACAAGAGAAAGGGGTATGTTTTATGTCTTCCATCTTCACTATTGTCAGCTTTGAAATTCTTACTCTGTACTGATATGGATTGATGAGATTTGGAATAAAAGTAATGGTAGACTAACATTTGCAGAAATTCAGAGCAATAACAGGGATAGAGTACACTGACCATAGATAGTAAAATCATTTCTAAAGACAGAAGATTGCCCATCCCTGAATTCTCAAAAGGTGGGTGATTAAGAGAAACAATGGCAATGCACCCCTTTAAGTGAGAGAACTCCTCTAAAATATACACACTCAAGGACCAATTATCTACTAATGGCATCAGAGACATGTGCACACAATTGTGCATGTATGAACTTATCAGTGCATGAACAGGAAATAAACAGCCACTTTTACTTCAATATAATGCCCTTAAATATGTCATGGTGCATATATATCTGTGCAGAAGTATTTGAGATGTATGTGCAATTAGAATGACTGAAAAGAGACAAGAAAGACATATGTCCAAGTGTTCACACATAATCATAATCACAATCAATCATCTGTGCCTCAAGAGTCCCAACGTGACACTGTTATGGCCAAAAAAGAAAACAAAGTTTGAAAACTAAGGAAAAACAGATGCATCTAATAGTGCACCACCAGAGATATCTCTGAAGTACTCCACAGGAATTGATCATTATCCCAGGTCATCAGGATATGGTTAAATTACAGGTGGAATATTGTTTAGAAAGGCTGATAAGAATATATAGCTGCAGTGTCAAAACACCTACCACACATATAACATACTTCAGAAGACTTTTTCTTTAAAAAATAAAGGTAGATTGCAGCAGTCAAATCGTTAATGTTGAAATTTGGGAAGCCCTTGCTATCTACAAATGGATATATGTCAAGAGAATTCCAGATAATTGAGACTTCACTGAACATTTGCTCAAAGAATTTCACATCCTTTAATGCACAAGGTTCTAAAAACACAAAATGAATGGCTTATGACAATTGTTTGTGATTTAACTGACAATTTAAAGGGGGCATTTTGATTGATCTGGAAATAGAAAGTCAAATATGACAGAAGAAAAAAAATCTAATGCATGTGCCATCGAAACAAATAGCAAAGTAAAAGAAGAAATTTGTGATGTAAGTCTTCATTTTGTCAATAAAATACTTCAAGAGATATGAAGTCACTAGCTCATCTCAGCTGTGTTCAATGTATTATACATTATACCTTTTTAATCAATGCATAGAATAAACGAGTTTCTATTCAAAAGGATTTTTCTTCAAACATTTTCATCACTTGGCTTTTAGGTTAATAGAGTTTTCTGGCTTCCCCCTACTACACAGGCTACACATTTTAAGTTTCCCCACAGCTTTGTTAAAAATTCTTCTCATCTTCCTAATTTCTAAATGTTGAAGTGACTCAGACCTGAGTCCTTGTACTTTTCTTTTCTTTGTCTATACACACTTTCTAGGTAATTGTAACCAGTGTTATGGCTTTACACACAATCCATATGCCGGCAACTCCTAATTTGTACCTTTTCCTTATGCTCTAGGATTAAGTATCTTCACCTCTAGTTGGATCCTGGGTTAGTCAGTTTTCTGTTGCTGTGAACAAAATACCATGCAAGAACAACTTAGAGGAAGAAAAGTATATTTTGAGCTCACAGTTAAAGAGGTTTAGTCCATAGTCAGCCAACTCCATTGCTCTGGGCCTAAGGTGAGGCAAGGCATCATGGTAGAAGGGCATGCCACAGGAAAGCTTCACCTCATGGTGGTCAGGAAGGAGAGAGAGGGGGAGGATACAGAGGGACAAGATATAATCCCAAAGGGCATACCCCCAGTGATCCATATCCTCTAGTCATGTCCCACCTGCTACAGTTACCACCCAATACAGTAGCTCTTTCAAATTATTACTCCATCAAAAGTATCAATACTGATTAGATTACAGCTCCCATTATCTCATCTTTTCATTTGAGAATATTTGCACATTAAGAGGAGTCAAACCATAACAGATGCCTAATACACATCCCAAGCCCAACATACCTGAAACTAAACTCTTTATTCATCACCTCACAACTTCCTGTTTTGTTCATCCAATCTTCCATCTCTGTAACTTTCATTCCATTTTCAGTTTTCTAATGATGTCCCACTAAACAACAAGGATTTCCACAATTTCACCTCAGAACTATTCTTGTTCTGAGGACTTTCTCCTGCACTTGCTACAATCCAGCTGCTGGTCCTCCTGCACTTGCTACAATCCAGCTGCTGGTCCACTTTGAGTATGCATATGTTCATATCTTACAGACTTTACATTAACTATGCCCTCTGGAAGAAAAGTTTATTCCTCTGTTATCCACTAATTATCTCAAGTGACTCAATTCTATTGTCAAATGTCACTCCCTCAGAGAGGTCCTGCTCTGACCAATTTATCTGTTTAAAAAACAATCATTATTTCTTATTCCTTTTACTCAGCTTACTCAGCTTTAAATTTCTTAACATTTAGCATCATCTGATATCATATTACATATCATATCTTACTACATATTTGGTTTTTGACAGTCTATCATGCTAGAATATGCTCAAAGAGAAAATTTCAAAAAAGTTTCTCATCTTTTATTCCCCAAGGCAGGAGGGTGGGCAGGACTTGGCACATGGTATTTGATAAATATTTGCTGAATGAATAAATGAATTTGTTACCAGTGGGAATACTGTTAAAAGTATCATATTATCAGTACTGGTGAAGTGAATCAGGGAGGAAATTAATGTCTAAGCAGAACAACAATGAATACACTACATAGAATTAGGGATGTTAAGAATGGTTTAGAGCTGAAAAAAATGTTCAAGATTACATAATACAATACTTTGTACTGAAACATTTATTTGCATAATTTGGAAGTATTTCATTTTCCCTAACTTTCCATGCTCAGGCTAATCTACTGAAAGTTGATAATCTATTTCCTCTAAAGAAAATGAGTACTAAAAGATTTTTCCCTAATAACATTGAATTTAAATGCAATGTAATGAACTATAGAAGGTGAAAATAGGCAATAATCATTTATATGTCTAAAGAATTTTGGATGAGTATTAATATTATTAATCTAAGCACATCTTGGCATTTTATGAAAACACAAACAACATATAAAATATATGCAGAAAAAAAGTGGAAAGTTATGTCCCATATGTAGTGTGACTAAGTTAATAAAATTATGGGACACTTCCCTTAATTAACATACAAATAATGTAAATCTCATAACTCTTTTGGTATTTCACACACATGCACGAACATGCTCATGTCCACATTCCACACTACCACTAACCAAAAGAATTGCCAGTTTTTTATATAAACTTGCAATTCAAAAGATATGACCTTGCAATCAAAAAGTAGATCTTCTGGTATTTAAAAAATATCATTTTAACACCTAAACTACCTGCAGGCAGCAGGGTTTCTTCTGTAAGACTAACCCATGGCAGCTGCATTTCATTTTTATTTGAAAAGACTGATCCAGTGTTTTTATAGCTCTCGATTAAGCTGTTTAAACAAAAAAAAGTAAATGTTGAAAGAGGAAACCACTGTAGTTAAGCCCTATGTAAACTAGTAATGGGAAAATCTCAGGTGGTTTGAAAGTTCGGTTTGGATAAATACCTAAATCTATTGGAACCTCTTTAGCTGAAAAATTCCAACTCCCACAAGGTTAGTAGAGCTTTAGGTTTTCCACTAAATCTGACATAGCTCTTCAAAAATACCCACACTCAATCCCTAGCTAATAGTAAAGGCAACTTTGGCAAAAAAAGTTAACAGAGTTTTTGAAATAAAAAATGTCCTCAGTATTTGGCTCAATTTGAGATCATTCTAACTGTTCAACTTTCAAAGTTTACTAGGAGTATAAATCCAGTGAGACCACAGAGAAGAAACTAAAATTCACTAGAAATGCAAGTAACCAAATAATTGTCAAATTACCCAGCTTCCAAATATTTTAAGCAATGGTAGATAAACAGGCTAAAAAAAGATTCATCTACACCTCTTGTCTTAATTCTGATCCATCCTTTATTTCTCAACTCAGCAGTAATGTTAGGAGGCCCTTAGTCGACCAAAAGAAATATCTTCCACATCACCTGCCGTGGTTGTATATATAATTACTTAATGTTTACATTTTATAGCAGACAAAAATGTTCTTTAGGGTACACTTTTTATAGTTTTTTTCACCACAGTACTGCAAATGCCTTACATGGCCTGTATGTAGCACATAGTAAATGATAAATAAGTAAATATTTGAATGGGCATGATCGTGCATACCTGTAATTCCAGAGATTTGGGAAGCTAAAGGTTGGAAGATTAGAGTTTGAGGAGAGCCTCAGCAATTTAGCAAGACCCTCAGCTACTTAGTGAGACCCTTGCTCAAAATTACATACATACATAAAGAGACCTTGGAATATCTCAATGGTAGGCATCCCTGAGTTCAATCCCCAGTATCTAAATAAATAAGTAAGTAAGTAAATAAATAAATAAATATTTGTGTGATGGGCAAATCCTCAAAAACATCAACTAGGTGCAAGTATTTTATTTCTCCTCAGCCCTTCTCCCTTTTCCCTAGCATAAAACTAAACAAATTCTTAGGATCTCTGAGGTGATCTTGCTGTTTTTCACTGTGGTGAGATGACTGATGACTACCAGCCCTCAGGTAGCTTTGGGCTGGGGGTTGACACGATTTTGGAATTAAGGTTAAATATATCAGCAATGGCCAAAGATTTAATCAACCATGCATATGTAACGACCAGGGGCTCTGTGTCCCTTCCCCCATACCTAACCTTGTGCATCACTTCATCTGCATTTTTATTTTTATTTATTTTTATTTTTTTATTTTTTTTAATTTTTTATTGTGGGTTGTTCAAAACATTACAAATTTCTTGACATATCATATTCCACACTTTGATTCAAGTGGGTTATGAACTCCCACCTTCACCCCATACACAGATTGCAGAATCACATCAGTTACACATCCATTGATTTACAAATTGCCATACTAGTGTCTGTTGTGCTCCGCTGCCTTTCCCATCCTCCACCCTCCCCCCTCCCCACCTCTCCCCTCCCCTCCCCTCCTCTCTGTCTACCCCCTCCACTGTATAACCCTGAGGGTCTCCTTCCATTACTGTGCAATTTCCCTTCTCTCTCCCTTTCCCTCCCACCTCTCATCCCTGTTAAATGTTAATCTTCTTCTCCTGCTCTTCGTCCCTACTCTGTTCTTAGTTACTTTCCTTATATCAAAGAAGACATTTGGCATTTGTTTTTTAGGGATTGGCTAGCTTCACTTAGCATAATCTGCTCTGATGCCATCCATTTCCCTGCAAATTCTATGATTTTGTCATTTTTTAATGCAGAGTAATACTCCATTGTGTATAAATGCCACATTTTTTTTATCCATTCATCTATTGAAGGGCATCCAGGTTGGTTCCACAGTCTTGCTATTGTGAACTGTGCTGCTATGAACATCGATGTAGCCGTGTCCCTGTAGCATGCTCTTTTTAGGTCTTTAGGGAATAGACCAAGAAGGGGAATAGCTGGGTCAAATGGTGGCTCCATTCCCAGCTTTCCAAGAAATCTCCATACTGCTTTCCAAATTGGCTGCACCAATCTGCAGTCCCACCAGCAATGTACAAGTGTACCCTTTTCCCCACATCCTCGCCAGCACTTGTTGTTGTTTGACTTCCTAATGGCTGCCAATCTTACTGGAGTGAGATGGTATCTTAGGGTGGTTTTGATTTGCATTTCTCTGACAGCTAGAGATGGTGAGCATTTTTTCATGTACTTGTTGATTGACTGTATGTCCTCCTCTGAGAAGTGTCTGTTCAGGTCCTTGGCCCATTTGTTGATTGGGTTGTTTGTTCTCTTATTGTCTAATTTTTTGAGTTCTTTGTATACTCTGGATATTAGGGCTCTATCTGAAGTGTGAGGAGTAAAGATTTGTTCCCAGGGTGTAGGCTCCCTATTTACCTCTCTTATTGTTTCTTTTGATGAGAAAAAACTTTTTAGTTTGAGTAAGTCCCATTTGTTGATTCTAGTTATTAACTTTTGTGCTATGGGTGTCCTATTGAGGAATTTGGAGCCCGACCCCACAGTATGTAGATCGTAGCCAACTTTTTCTTCTATCAGACAGCGCGTCTCTGATTTGATATCAAGCTCCTTGATCCATTTTGAATTCACTTTTGTGCATGGCGAGAGAAAGGGATTCAGTTTCATTTTGTTGCATATGGATTTCCAGTTTTCCCAGCACCATTTGTTGAAGATGCTATCCTTCCTCCATTGCATGCTTTTAGCCCCTTTATCAAATATAAGATAGTTGTAGTTTTGTGGATTGGTTTCTGTGTCCTCTATTCTGTACCATTGGTCCACCCGCCTGTTTTGGTACCAGTACCATGCTGTTTTTGTTACTATTGCTCTGTAGTATAGTTTGAAGTCTGGTATCGCTATACCGCCTGATTCACACTTCTTGCTTAGCATTGTTTTTGCTATTCTGGGTCTTTTATTTTTCCATATGAATTTCATGATTGCTTTCTCTATTTCTACAAGAAATGCCGTTGGGATTTTGATTGGCATTGCATTAAACCTATAGAGAACTTTTGGTAATATCGCCATTTTGATGATGTTAGTTCTGCCTATCCATGAACAGGGTATATTTTTCCATCTTCTAAGATCTTCTTCTATTTCTCTCTTTAGGGTTCTGTAGTTTTCATTGTATAAGTCTTTTACCTCTTTTGTTAGGTTGATTCCCAAGTATTTTATTTTTATTGAAGATATTTTGAATGGAGTGGTTGTCCTCATTTCCATTTCAGAGGATTTGTCGCTGATATACAGGAATGCCTTTGATTTATGCGTGTTGATTTTAAATCCTGCCACTTTGCTGAATTCATTTATTAGCTCTAATAGTTTCTTTGTAGAGCCTTTTGGGTCTGCTAGGTATAGAATCATATCATCTGCAAATAGTGATAATTTAAGTTCTTCTTTTCCTATTTTTATGCCTTTAATTTCTTTCGTCTGTCTAATTGCTCTGGCCAGTGTTTCGAGAACTATGTTGAAGAGAAGTGGAGAGAGAGGGCATCCCTGTCTTGTTCCAGATTTTAGAGGGAATGCCTTCAGTTTTTCTCCATTCAGAATGATGCTAGCCTGAGGCTTAGCATAGATTGCTTTTACAATATTGAGGTATGTTCCTGTTATCCCTAGTTTTTCTAGAGTTTTGAACATAAAGGGATGCTGTACTTTGTCGAATGCTTTTTCCGCATCTATCGAGATGATCATATGGTTCTTATTTTTAAGTCTATTGATGTGGTGAATAACATTTATTGATTTCCGTATATTGAACCAGCCTTGCATCCCAGGGATGAATCCTACTTGATCATGGTGTACAATTTTTTTGATATGTTTTTGTATCCGATTCGCCAGAATTTTATTGAGGATTTTTGCATCTAGGTTCATTAGAGATATTGGTCTGTAGTTTTCTTTCTTTGAAGTGTCTTTGTCTGGTTTAGGTATCAGGGTGATGTTGGCCTCATAGAATGAATTTGGAAGTTCTCCCTCTTTTTCTATTTCCTGAAGTAGCTTGAAAAGTATTGGTATTAGTTCTTCTTTAAAGGTTTTGTAAAATTCTGCTGTATACCCATCGGGACCTGGGCTTTTCTTAGTTGGTAGTCTTTTTATGGTTTCTTCTATTTCCTCAATTGATATTGGTCTGTTTAGGTTTTCTATATCCTCCTGACTCAATCTGGGCAGATCATATGACTTAAGAAATTTATCTATGCCTTCACTATCTTCTAATTTATTGGAGTATAAGGATTCAAAATAGTTTTTGATTATCTTCTGTATTTCTGAAGTGTCTGTTGTGATATTGCCTTTTTCATCCCGTGTGCTAGTAATTTGAGTTCTCTCTCTTCTTCTCTTCGCTAGCATCACTAAGGGTCTGTCGATTTTGTTTATTTTTTCAAAGAACCAACTTTTAGTTTTGTCAATTTTTTCAATTGTTTCTTTTGTTTCGATTTCATTAATTTCAGCTCTGATTTTCATTATTTCTTGCCTTCTACTTCTTTTGCTGTTGTTTTGCTCTTCTTTTTCTAGGATTTTGAGATGAAGTATGAGAGCATTTATTTGTTGGTTTTTTCTTTTTTTAAGGAATGAACTCCAAGCAATGAATTTTCCTCTTAGAACTGCTTTCAATGTGTCCCATAGATTCCGATATGATGTGTCTGTGTTTTCATTTATCTCTAAGAATTTTTTAATTTCCTCCTTGATGTCTTCTGTAACCCATTGATCATTCAGTAACCTATTGTTCATTCTCCAAGTGATGTATGCTTTTTCCTTCCTTCTTTAATCGTTGATTTTCAGTTTCATTCCATTATGATCAGATAAGATGCATGGTATTATCTCTACTCCTTTATATTGTCTAAGAGTTGCCCTGTGACATAATATATGATCTATTTTTGAGAAGGATCCATGTGCTGCTGAGAAAAAAGTGTAACTGCTTGATGTTGGGTGGTATATTCTATATATGTCAATTAAGTCTAGGTTATTAATTGTGTTATTGAGTTCTATAGTTTCCTTATTCAACTTTTGTTTGGAAGATCTGTCCAGTGGCGAGAGAGGTGTGTTGAAGTCTCCCATGATTATTGTATGGTGGTCTATTAGACTCTTGAACTTGAGAAGAGTTTGTTTGATGAACATAGCTGCACCATTGTTTGGGGCATATATATTTATGATTGTTATGTTTTGTTGGTGTATGGTTCCCTTGAGCAGTATGTAGTGTCCCTCTTTATCCCTTTTGATTAACTTTGGCTTGAAATCTATTTTATTTGATATGAGTATGGATACTCCTGCTTGTTTCCGAAGTCCATATGAGTGATATGATTTTTCCCAACCTTTCACCTTCAACCTATGTATGTCTTTTCCTATCAAATGCGTCTCCTGTAGGCAGCATATTGTTGGGTCTTGTTTTGTGATCCATTCTACTAGCCTGTGTCTCTTAATTGGTGAGTTTAAGCCATTAACATTTAGGGTTATTATTGAGATATGGGTTGTTCTTCCAGCCATATTTGTTTATTTCTGTTACTAAACATGGTTTGTTTTCCTCTTTGATTATTTTCCCCCCTTTACTGTCCTACCTCCCACTGTTGGTTTTCATTGTTATTTTCCATTTCCTCTTCCTGTAATGTTTTGTCGAGGATGTTTTGAAGAGATGGTTTTCTAGCTGCAAATTCTTTTAACTTTTGTTTATCATGGAAGGTTTTAATTTCATCTTCCATCCTGAAGCTTAATTTCGCTGGAAACACAATTCTTGGTTGGAACCCATTTTCTTTCAGTGTTTGAAATATGTTATTCCAGGATCTTCTAGCTTTCAGAGTCTGTGTTGAAAGATCAGCTGTTATCCTGATTGGCTTACCCCTAAATGTGATCTGCTTCCTTTCTCTTGTAGCTTTTAAAATTCTCTCCTTATTCTGTATGTTGGGCATCTTCATTATAATGTGTCTAGGTGTGGATCTCTTATGATTTTGCACATTCGGCATCCTGTAGGCTTCTAGGATTTGGGATTCTGTCTCATTCTTCAAGTCTGGGAAGTTTTCTTGTATTATTTCATTGAATAGACTGCTCATTCCTTTGGTTTGGAGCTCTGTACCTTCCTGTATCCCAATGACTCTTAAGTTTGGTCTCTTTATGTTATCCCATATTTCTTGGATGTTCTGCTCATGGTTTCTTAACAGTCTTGCTGAGCTGTCTATGTTCTTTTCCAGTTGAAATACTTTGTCTTCATTGTCTGATGTTCTATCTTCTAAGTGTTCTACTCTGCTGGTAGTATTCTCCATTGAGTTTTTAAGTTGGTTTATTGCTTCCTGCATTTCTAGGATTTCTGATTGCTTGTTTTTTATAACCTCTATCTCCCTGTATAGTTGATCCTTTGCTTCCTGGATTTGTTTGCGTATTTCATTGTCCAAGTGATCTTTCATTGTCTGATTTTGCTGTTTAATGTCTTCCTTGATACTCCAGATCATCTGAAGCATGTATATCCTGAATTCTTTATCTGACATTCCATCTGCTGCAGCTGTTACCTCTTCTAAAGTTGCGTTGACCTGCATTGCTTGTGGTCCTTTCTTTCCTTGTCTTTTCATACTGCTTGCGTATCTTTCCTGTAGGTGCGGGCGGCGGCTCTGCTCTCTCCTTATTCCAATTGGGGTGTCGTGGCTACCATGCCAGCAGGTCACTGGGCCTGTTCTGGGAGCTGGCGGCGGCTCTGTTCTGCCCCTACTCCAATTGGGGTGACGAGTGTACCATGCCGGCAGGCCACCAGGCCTGATCCGCCGGTCGGTTGCAGGTTTGCCTACCCTGCAGGCGCGGGCGGCAGCTCTACTCTGCCCCTACTCCAAATGGGATGACATGTCTGTCGTACCGGCAGGCCACTGGGCCTGTCCCGCTGGTCGGTCGCAGATCTGCCCACCTTTTGGGCACGGGTGGAGGCTCTGCTCTGCCCCTACTCCAATTGGGGTGTCGTGACTACCTCGCCTGCAGGACACTGGGCCTGTTCCTGGCACGGGAGGCGACTCTGCTCTGTCACTACTCCAATTAGGGTGGTGTTTGTACCACGCCGGCAGGCTCCTGGGCCTGATCCGCCTGTCTGTTGTAGGTCTGCCTACCTTGAAGGCGCGGGCGGCGGATCTGCCCTGCCCCTCCTACCACGCCTGTGGAACCCTGGGCCTGATCTGCAGGTTGATCACTGGTCTGCTCACCCTGCGGGCACGGGTGGCGGTTCCGCTCCTCCCCCACTCCAATTGGGGTCACCTGACCACCACACCGGCAGGGCCTGATCCGGGCGTGGGAGAAGGATCTGCTCTGCCCCTACTCCAGTTGGGGTGACGTGTGTACCACACTGGCAGGCCACTGGGCCTGACCCGCCAGGCTGTCACAGGTCTGTTTACCTTGCAAGCGTGAAGGGCGGCTCTGCCCTGCCCCTCCTACCACGCCCATGTACTACTGGGTCGCGGGTCTGCCCACCTGGCGGGTGTGGGTGGCGGCTCCGCTTCGCCCCCTCTCCAATTGGGGTCACGCGGTCACCACGCTGGCGAGCCGCTGGGCCTGCTCCGGGCGCTGGCGGCGGCCCGGCTCCTCCCCTCTGGCTCGAGGACAAATTGAGGAGACTCGGGTGACTGAGCCTCACCCCCCCACCAGGAGACCAACTGCTTATGTCACCGCTGGTATTGATGAAGATCTCTCCTCCACCGCTTTCTGCTGACATCAGATCTCTGCCATGTTGGTATCCTATGCGAATGGCAGCATTTCGTTCCCCTTGCCGGGCAACCCAAGCAACGGGTGAGTCCTGACCGGCCCTCAGCAGGACCCGGACCGAGACGCAGTTTCCGCGGGGAGCCCCGGTCCAGGGAAGTTCTGGGAGCCGGAACTCGGCCGCTCCGTGCTCGGTGTAAGCTCCTATAGGAACTCGGCCGCTCCGTGCTCGGTGTAAGCTCCTATAAGTGTAAGCTCCAAGAAGCAGTCCCCGCGGGCTCAGTTCCGGGAGCCGGAATTCGGCTTCTTAGTGCTTGGTGTATGCTCTGAGAGTAGCAGGGTCCAAGAAGCAGCCTCCGCAGGCTCCGCAGCCCTGAGCCAGGGCGGTTCCGGGACGGTTCCGGGAGCCAGAACTCGGCCGCCCCGCGCTCGGTGTTCGCTCCGATAAGATCAGATTCTAAGAAGCACCCAGGCGCTGAACCCTAGCAATCTGTCTGCAAGCCGCAGGCGAATTGCATCCTGAAATTACCTGTTCTATGGCTGAATGAGCTGCGGTCAGTCGAAAACAGGTATGGTGACGTCAATTTACCAACATGGTGGCTGCTGGCCTCCTCTGTGGTCTGACCGGTGTGGAGAACCGAGATGGACCGCTTCCTTCCCCCGTCTCGAACCCAGAATTCAGCCCTGAGTGCGTGCTTGCGCGGCTGGCAGAAACTGCAGCACTGTAACCCAGCGTCTCTATCCCAGCGCGCGTTGCAGACTCTAGCCGCGGGGC
This sequence comes from Marmota monax, assembly GCF_021218885.2. Taxonomy (NCBI): domain Eukaryota; kingdom Metazoa; phylum Chordata; class Mammalia; order Rodentia; family Sciuridae; genus Marmota; species Marmota monax. The sequence continues at coordinate 8,280,067 of NW_026695065.1, read as the reverse complement.
GATTTGCTGAATAAGCAGTGTTACCCTCCGTGCGACAAACCTCTTGCGTTTGAGTCCCCGTAGCCGATCCTCGTGCGATGGAAATCCTTCCTCCAGGTTCCGGCGCACCCCACTATTGCTGGAAATTCCTAACAAGATATCCTTTAGCCGTCCTGACTTGTCATACTCCCACACAGTGAAGCAGCACACGGGGGTAATGCACTCCCCTCGCCGCCATCTTCCTTCTCCCTCATCTGCATTTTTATAACAAACAAGTAAACATAAGTGTTTCCCACCAGATTGTTAACAATTCAAGAAAATTGGCCATATCCAAGGAGGGGAAGTTCAAAACCTCCATTTATAGCTGGTGGATCAGAAGCCCAGGTAAAATGACCTGGGGCTTTTGACTAGATTCTAAATTGCTCATACTCTGGTTTCTCTTCAGATCGTATAAATCTTTCGCCTTTTACTAAATTGCTGGGGCAGGGCTCAGAGGGAGGACCACAGTCTTGCTACAGAACTCTCAACTTGTGGTATCTGATGCTATCTCCAGGGAGACATGTTAGAGTTGAATTAAATTTGAGGACTTCGAGCTGCTATCCATTTCTGCAAAGTTGCTTTCTTGCTGGTGGGGAGAACTCACCACACTTTTTAGGTGAGAGAAGTCTTCTGTGTAGACTGTGGTGGTAGAGAAGAGGAAACAATGATACTTTTTTTCTTAACATACAGTTATCATGGTTTAATTACAGAACATTTTGGAGTAGGCATGAGTGTGAATAAAATAGCTCTACAGTTTAAAACTGTAAAAACAATATAAATGCAAATTGTTATTAAGAATACAAATATAGTTGAATATGTACATTCAGCTTTCTAATACTGGAAATGATTCTGACTTATGTGGATCAGTAGTGGGGAAGTGGCAAGTACCACCATACCACCCCATTTAAGGGAACATCATGTGGTACTTGGAAGGAGAGAGGAACCTTGGCCTTTCAATAATTTATGACCCACCAAATACTGTTTGAACTCTTTAGACTATTATTCTTGATCATTTGGAACTTGATTTTTATCCCCTTTCCTAGTAATAAATCCTACTACTTGCAGTCAAACAGGTCTACTTCATTTTCTTTCAACACTTTTTTGAACTTTATGGACTGACTTTTTGCCTGTGTCTGGATTGTAACTCTCCATAAAACCTCCACTACCAAGTCATCAGAAAGACAGATCTTTTTCTGATCTGAACTACTACTAAGACAATGTATGCAAATACTATGAAGACTAAAAATCTCGATGGAAATACTAGGTTTCATTATTTTATAGAAAGAACTTTCAAACATGTATGTACATTTGTCATACCTATATTGTCTTATAATGGTTTGGGCATATTATTGATTCTGCTTCCTAACGTACATGTTTCAGAAATGGAAGTTCTATGTCTTATTAATGTTTGTATACCTCCCAATCCTAATGCTTTTTACAGAAGGCATATCCAGGCATTACAAGAATGGCAAAAGATATGTTTGGATAAAGGGAAATGCAGCATAGAGCAGAAGGCAAAACTCTCTGTGTCAATTATGTCCTAATATATGAATGCATAGGCAGATATGTTAGATGACTTAACACATATGCCCCGTCATATGCCATCTCAATGTTTACAATCAATCATTTTTTAACAGGCTTTGTGAGTTTAAACTATTTAATCACATAATACAGGGATTTCTAAACAAAACAGAGTTTAGTAATAAAATCTATTTATACATTTAAATTTAATCTGTTGATTATGTTATATCTTAAATTTTGAATTCTTCTTTAACCCAGTCTAGTTTAGTAGAGTTCCTTAAATGCAATTTTTGAAGTGTTGGAGGAACAGTGCAGGGGTGGCCTCATGCATATTAGGCAAGCATTCTACCACTGAGCTGCATCCTAGCCCTCAAATCATTTTTAATATTAATCTAATATAGACATAATTAAGGAGGAATTTTCATTTGTTTAAATAAAGACATGAAGTGAATTCCAAAATCAATTAGAATAACATTTTGGATGACCTGTGAGAATATTGAGCAAAATGTTTTTTCAGGGTCAAGTATAACATTAAAATAAAATGACAGAGAAGGGCAAGTCATATATTCATTCATTTTTCCAGACACAAATAGAGCCCTACTATGTGCCAGGCACTGGGAGTACAAAAGATGATCACCACAAAGCAAACATGGTAAACTTCGTGTACACTTAAGGCATTTCAGCAAAAGTTGAATGTTAAGTTCTTCATGAAGCTACTCCAAAGCACAATATGCACTGCCTTGTTAACTCTTAATGAATTTATAACAATGCCACATAATTAAACTTAATTAAATACCATCCTTTTAGAATCACTTTTCTCATATGTATGCTCTTAACTAAGTGCTAAGTTCCTTTATAGCCAAGAGAATATTTTGCCCTTCATTTTTATACTGTAGTACCATGGCACTTACTATAGTGTTAGAAACTGCAGTGACTGCTTAATAAATATATGCTGTCTGACTAATAAAAACATGGAAAGCAATGTATTTGTGAACCCAGAGGAATTGTTGGCACACACAGTTCCCAATTATCTGTGCTAAAGGAGATAGTTAATTCAAAACAAAAGATAATATAAAAGTCATTTAGCTTTGGAATGCTTTCTCATATATAACATTTCATTTGGGTCTCTTGGTTGGTTTGACAATACATTTCCAACAGTGAAGTTGCAATATTAATTCCCAACTGTGGCCAAAGGTTTTGCTTTCTCACCAAATAAAAATATGGTTAAGAAATGCTGAAAATTAAACAATAATCTTGTATTGTTTGTAGTTGTATTCTGTCAGTTTTACCTCCCTGACTACATACTTTCTTGAAAGCAGAACACATACCCTAATCTTATAAGTACCAAAGAATTTAGAATATTCTTTTCCATGAAGCATGCAAGAATCTTCAAATTCCATCTGTTGTCTCTTCCTATTTTCTACCCAGATGGAAAGGGTATGGATTCCTTTAACAGTAAACACCTGGATACTTCTTCCATAATGAGGAATAACTATCCTACTTCTTTCATAGTCATTTACTACATTTTGAAGAACATACCTTTTATCTATCAGTCTAAAAACAAAAAAAAAAAACTCAAACAAAAATGTAAAACAGATTTTTTAAAGAAAATTATATAGAATGAAGTTGGACAAAATCAGATCATGGCTTTCCGGTAGACAAATAATTAATTTTCTATTTGTGAGATTTAGGGCAGAATTATAAATAAAAGACAATTTTTATGTATCTTTTCCACTTTATGAAGCATGTTGAGTCATTATAACTAATCCAAATAGCAACATACATGAGGTAGGCAAGCAAATATTATCATTTCAGTTTTACAAAAGAGTAAATGGAACATCTTTTCTAAGATCAGAAGATAAAGCTAGATCTTAGGTCCACTGATATCCAGTCCAAATATTTCATTCAGATGGATTAAGACAGTCACTTTGCATTTGTAAGAACACCAAAGTTTGAAAGAACTTTGTGTGTGTGTGTGTACATATGACAAACAAAGTGGCCAGAGCATTTCTAAATGGTGTGCAAAATGAAATGATATTGCTGTACGTTTGGACTCAGGCCCATACTCAGGAATCTAGATATTGGTAATTAAACAAAGTTGCTGTACACAAATTTGTTAATGCCTTTGCAGATATCAAAAAACCATTTATTAAATATTTACTTTTGATGAGGAAAAGAGGGGTTGATACTTCCACCTCTGAACCATTTTTTATCTCAATTACTCCTTTTCTGTACTCAGGCAGTATCAAATGATGATTAGGTCCTGTTCCCCCTCTCACTGATGACCTCTGGAAAGCATGTATGTTATTCTTTTCTTATTTTTCATTGATTTTCCATTCTCACCATTAGTGAGTCCCTTAGCCTTAAATGTGTACGTGAGATATAATCCTCTCAAGTTCATTATCACTCTAAATGTATCTTATGAGGGGTGTGTGTGTGTGTATAAAATCAAAATTCAATTGGATAATTTTCAGTAATGTTAGTCATACAGTTCTTTCGATTTCTAACTTCAGTAATGAGTTGGGAAAAGTATAAGTTTATCATCCGATCTTTACAACACAAAGGAGAGTACCATTGCATGATTACTAAATAATCAGTCTTGCTTTCTTACATTTTTATCAGTCTTCACCTTATAAAGTGAATTTTCTTTCATTATCTTAAAGTTTAAACCCAGAAAAATAAATAAAACTGTGAATAGTCACCAGGAAGCTAAGTTTACTTTGCTGTATTTTCATAAACTATATGTAAAACATATTCCAACTACAAATAAGTGAACAGACATTGATAGAAAGAGATACTGATATATATTTCTACATATTGAAAATAGTATGACTGTGATTTTTGCTGTTAGTTATAAAGAGTTATACTAACATTACTGTTAACATTTGGATATGGAGTGCTCCCCCAAAGCTCCAGTGTTAGTGCAGGAACATTCAGAGGTGAAATGATAGATTATAAAAAATATAACCTAATCAGTCTATCCTAGTTTGAGCAGAATAACTGGGTGTTAACTGTATGTAGGTGGGGAGTGGCTGCAGGAGGTAGGTCACTGGGTTAGGCACTAAAAGCATGCATCTTCCCTGTGTCCCCCTCACCCTTTCTCTCTTGGCTTCCTGATGGCCATGAGCTAAGCAGCTTTCCTCTTCACACCCTTCTGCCATGATGTTCTGCCTAACCTTGGACAAGAGCAATGGAGTTGATTGCCCATGGACTGAACTCTAGAAGCATGAGCCAAAATAATTTTTTCCTTCTCTAAGTTTTCTTGTCAGGTATATCGGACACAGGGATGAGAAGTTGACTGACATAATCATTATCATTGCATGCTTGTTTAACATACCACAAATGCATTTCATATTTGAAAAGAGTTTCAGTAAATTTTAAATCAAAATAAAATGAATCAAATTCATAGATTCATTACTATATCCAATTTATGGTCTTGTAAAAATCCAAATGGCTTTATCTTTATAACTATGAATAGATATAATAGGTATGCTATATGTTCTCTAGTATATATGCACACTCACATAAAAATAACCATTTTGGGTAATTTAATTTTCTCAAGGTTCCTTTTGTTTTATTTCTATATATAAATCCCACAGAAAGGTTTTTAATCTGTTAAAACTTAGCTTCTGGTAAGAATGATGAGAATTTGTCAGACTGAGGGTACATTAACTCTTTCAGACAAATTAAGTCCCGTTTTATGTTCTGAAAAAGATGATTTCCCAGATGAGTCTCCTGAGGCCTGAAAAGGTTTACGCACCCTTTAAACGAGCAATATATTCTGTTCTCATCATCAACATCATGCACCAAATGTCTGTCAATTCCCTGAACAATGTTTGAAAAATGTACTTATAGTCAGTGTAATTTCAGGCTGAATTTCAAACAAGCAAGACTCTTCAAATAGAAACGTTTTTTCTTGTGTGTGTGTGTGTGTGTTCTGTGTGTGTGTGTGTGCACACACACTAACAGATCCTAAAAAACATGCTATATTCAGGCGTTTCTTAGAATATAATTTCTACTAAGGGTTTGCTAAGAGCTAATTTTCAATACCTGCATTTAAAGTCAAAACATGATAAAGGACTAATATTTGATACATGTTAGAGTCCTCTCTTGTCAAACTGAGGTCATGCCAGAATAATATGTTCTCTATTTACTTGCCAGAGTGCTAAGTTTAATATCATTATACAATGAAACTGAAACCTATTTAACTAAACATTTATTAAGTACTTAAATTTCTATGAAGCTTTGTGCTAAGCTTGTTGCAGAATATTCAGATGAATAAAAATACATATCTCAAAAATTTATAACCCAGTGTACACAACAGACATGTACATAAACAGAATATAGGCAAATGAGCAAGTATGCTAATCCAAGTATTCAAATATTATGAGAACACAAGGGACAAGGAAATTAATTTTGATTGCTATGATTAGAAAGGCTTTCTGGAGGAGATAGTGTAAGTGAACAGTTAATTTTTAAATTAGCTTACAATCCTTTCAAAAAGAATAGTTTTCCATTTTGAGCGAGACAGGAAAGGACACAATAAAGTAGTTTCACAGGGAACAAATGTAGAATTCATCTCAGATTTATGAACCCTTCTGAATTCAAAGGCCACATAACACTATGACAAGGGTTAAACTCCAAATGAACAAAATTTGGATCTCAACTCTCACAGCGATATTGATTACTTATGTGATATCAAGTACATGGCTGAACCTCTTTAGCCTTCTTATATTTGAAATAAGGCTAATTAAAATAAGGTTAATAATAGTACCTACTTCATAGGATTGCTTTGGAGATGATTTGTGGCAGGGAACAGGTTACACATACCTAATCTGAAAACCTAAATTCTAAAATGCTCTACATTTTGAAGCATTTTGAGCACTGATGTGACAACACTAGTGGAAAATTCCACACCTGACTTTATGTGATAGGTCACAGTTAAAATGCAGGAGACTTAAAATATCGTGTAAGATTGCCTCCAGCCTATGTGTGCATAATGTGTTTATGAAATATAAAGTGAATTTCATGTTTAGACTGGGTTCCATCCCCAAGATATTTCATTATGCATACCCAAAGTCCAAAAATCTGAAATATGAAATTCTTGTGGTTTCAAGCATTTCAAATAAGGGATATTCAAAATCTCTCTCTCTCTCTCTCTCTCTCTCTCTCTCTCTCTCTCTCTCTCTCTCTCTGTGTGTGTGTGTGTGTGTGTGTGTGTGTGTATAGTTACACCATGGCATAATGGCTGGCACATGACATTCACTAAATAGTAAAAACACTTCTCTTTAAACAAGAACCACGATTCTTCTTTTTGACTAGGCCGCACCATTGGGTTTTCTCTTTAGTCCTGAATGGTTCAATTTTAGCAAGAGGTCTGATGGGTCAGTTGAGTGAAAATCCTCCATCCTTGGGTATATGACCAAATTCCTCATCTCCAAACTTCTGTTTCTTTTCAACCCAGTGTGCCTTTATCAAGAATCTTGTCAAATTGGTTAAGCCAGAATCCTTTTTATCCTGGATATTTCCTCTTGGTAATTTTCCGTCTATTGATTTCTACCCTGTTCCATGGCTACAAATCCCCACTTGCCCTTGTGTTCGAAATGCATCTCGATTGTAAACTGGAATCTCTTTTCTATCACAATAGTTTCTGAATAAAATTTGCCTTGACTGCTTTCACTTCTATATGGTTCTGATTCTCTTCGATAATAGTTGTTATTATTACTATGTTATTACCATTTTATCATGAATGATTATACCTTCTATCTAGTTCAATGTACAATGGAACAGAAAATTTCCAATATCACTATCAAGAGTGTGCCTTTCAAAGGATGCTAAGAATCTCCCTTTTAAAAAGAACAGTATTTCCCTATGTGCTTTTCTTACCAAGGAGAAATCTAAATAAACCCTCTAGCTTCACTTATTCTTAGTCAACTTAAAAATCATTAATTTTGGAGGTCATACATTATTACTCTCCTATTAGCTTTGCTATAGATAACACCTGATGTGTGTGTTATGATAATAGTTACCTAGGTTACTCTTCAGGGAACTGAAGGTCTCTCTTGCTGAAATCACTGACTCTTCACATGGGCCTGAAGATATCCAATGGGTGACTGAAACACAATGAAAATGTGTGGAATCTCTGTCTTCATTTTGTCTGTTTCCTTTATTGACTTAAAACTTTGGACCAGATTCTACTCACCACTTATTACAGACATGACAATCATTTGAGAAATATCTGGTTGAAAAGGTTAACTTGAGGTACACTTGCCTAGTCCCCCACCTCCCAACTGCCAAGACTGGAAACACAAGATCATAAAAGGAATGAAAAGAGGTGACCCTGAGTTCCTGGAATATATACACTCATTCCCTGAAAATATATTAATATTCCTCTTTTATTAGCCAGTTCATTTCTTTTATTATTCCCATCCTATATCTGTAACCCCTCAACTACCTGAAGGTGAGAAGCTTATTTGTGAACAAGGTACCTTCTTCTCTATTCTTTGGCCTATGAATAAAGCATTTTTTTTCTCCCTAATACTCTTCTCTCAGTCATTGGTTTTTCCGTGGGATAAGGTTCCATAATGACTTTGGAAACAATCTGCTTTTTTCCTGCCAGTACTGGTAGTTGAACCCAGGGCCTTGTGAATACTAGGCAAGCCCTCTATCATTGAGCTACATCTCCAGTTCTTTTTACTTTGAGTTGTGGAGGTTGGCCTCCAATTTCAGATACTCGTGCTTCAGCCTCCAGAATATCTGGGATGACAGGCCTGTACCACCATGTCAGGCAACAATATGCATTTCAATGTATGTATTATTTCCATTACTGACCATGCCCCTTTTCTTTTTTTTTCTATCCTATACCCTCTCCTACTTGAAGAGTCTCATTAAAGAAACCTTGCTTAGAACTTCCTGAATTTTCTGAATTTTTGAACAACCGGCAATAGAGAGTAAGGACCAACAGTCAGAAGTGGCGATTTTCCCTTAAGTCTAGTCTGACATTCTCAATTTTTGTTTAAAAGACAAAAAATGGCCTGTATACTACATTTTAAAAAATATATTTGTTCTTTGTTTTTGTTTTGTGAACTTTAAATGACATTTAGATTATCATTCCACTAAACCCTGTTATTGGCATGTTCTCAAAGATGATAAGTATTACTTATAGTTGAATAATAATTTAGATTTTTTTCATCTATTTTAAATTATTCTCTTAATAATGAATAGAGGAATAAAATTAACATAATGGCAATGCATTAGAGACCTCAAATCTGTTTTGAATTATCTGGAAAGGACAATGTGCTTCCTCACAGATTTCATTTGTAACCACTTGGAATGACTCTCCCTCATACTAGGAGGAAATCCCAGGTGTTGATAGTTAGTTGACAGGGTGTTAATGTCATTAACATTCTGTCAGCTCTTCTTGTCAATGTGTTAATGGTGTTCCTGCTGCTCAGTCACTCCCTGTCCTCCAGTTGGGGAAATGATTTCGCCAGCAGTCAATCAAAAAGCTAAGCTGATGTGGGGCAATAGACAGCCCTGCCATTGACAAAACCTCTGTGAGTAAATGTGGTAAGAAATTTGTCAACAGGATATAAGCACTAAGGTCAACACTGTGGTTAATGTGCTTTTTTCTAGACAGCTTAAGATATTAAGGAAGGGCCACAATACATATTTAAAAGTCTATGAAGTCCTCTTTTAAGAACAGGCTTCTTTCCTGTCTGAAAAAGCAATGAAAAGTAAGTAAAATAATACTTTGATTAAAAGAGAAAAATAATGATAGAAAGCAAAGGTGTTAGGCCTCAGAACACAATTTCCTAAAACATGGTGCCTTCGCATGCTAAGTATTTTCAGATGCAGGAGATACACTGACCCCAGAACAAGATCTCTCTGAAGTTTTGTTGCCCATTTCCCAGAAGTGGATCACAGAAAATAGAATTCCCCTCCAGTCAAGCCATAAAATATCGAAGAATCACTCGGAGCTCCTCCCTTCTCCACTGAAAATGTTCATGTGACTGGTGGGAGTCTTGCCCTATACCCAGGGGGGGAGAGAGAGAAGAAATGTCAATGCAGAGACCCCAGAAAGAATCTTGTCCAGTGAATTCCCTGTTTATTAACATGAGATTATGCCACTTTTCATCTGATCATGTTTCTCTTCAACTATCCACTTCTTTTAACAGACTTAGCAATAAGCAATAGGCAGTTTTCTCTGGAGTCTTCATCACATAAAATGGTGGTTAATTAAATTTGCTGTGGTTTTCTCTTATTAATCTATCTTTTGATGGAGGTGATGTGAGCCATCAACCTTGTGATGTGTGAGGAAAATATACTACTTTTCCTCCACTACAAAAGAAAAATTATTTCAGTCACACTACTGTCCAAGAAGACAAAAGCTACAATTTTGCAAATGATGTCAGTGTCACATACACTGTCAAGTCCAAGAGAAGACCCAAGATCAGCTAGCAGTCTATTCATGATGTTTCTTCTCACCTCTTTCAAGCATGGGTTATTGTTCAAAGAGCGGAAACCAGATGTGACTCTGAACCTCACCCCACAAATATTCACAGGAGATGCCAAATACAGACATAAACTATAGAATTCACAGTAACTTTAAAAGATAAAAAGAGATGACTCTTAGAAATGAATGAATGAAGAATATGAACTGTGGTAAATAGGTTTATAAGTTACTAATGCTATCCTAACATAACTCTAGCTCACTACAATGACACAGGGACAACTGGTTGATGTTATCATCAGAAATGGAAAATATTCCTCATTTAATAATGAGAACATTTTTTGGAAAGTTCACGAAGGTAACTTTAGACAATATGTAATACATAATAAATATTTGATAAATGAATATCTATAGCATTTACTAAAGACTAGTAAAGATTTTATTTCAATTCACTGAGCAAACAATTGAGCTAAAACCTTCCAATACTAGGATTGTTATGAGCATGTTAATATAAAGAATATTGATGGTCTCTGACTTAGAATTTGACTTGTTATTTTTCAACTTTATGGTGGCACTTAAGTGTGTATGCTAACTGCGAGCAGTTTCTTTTGACAAGTGGCTCCTGATTGTGCCCAGCCAGACTGCGGCATTTGGTGGCTCGCACGGGGAGCGACTGAGGGTAAGTGAAACTGCTCGCCCCTGAGGGCAGGGCGAGAGGATGGGTAGCCATTTTAAGATTCCTCTTTTATTTTGCTTCACTTTTGTTTTAAGTTGCCTGTCCCTGGAGATGAGTGAGACGGAAGAAAAACCGCTCACATCTGAGGAAAAACTATTTACGTCTGAGGAACAGATAGGAAGAAAGGACGGATGCACATGTCAGGAGGATAGAAAGGCTATAATGACTTTTTGTTGTTCCCTTTTTATTTCATTCTGTCTCGGTTTTGTTTGGCGTCATCTTGTTGGGTTGTATTATACTAGAAATACGGGATCAGAAATTAGTAAAAAACAAACTGAAAGAGTGTTAAGTAAATTGTTAGAGGAAGGAGGCATCTCAGTAAAATCAAGAACAATCAGGGCATACGTTGATACAATACAAAAATGTAGCCCATGGCTTTTTAAGGAGGAGTTGTTAAATATATCACAATGGAAGCATCATGGTGAAGATTTAAAAAGAATAGAAAAGAAAAGCCCAGGGACTCTGCCAGTTGGCACATTGCCATTGTGGACCTTCGTATCTTGTTTGCTTAGTCCAAAGCCTTCAGTTCAGACAATGGTAGAGGAAGGAGAAGACATAATGATTCAAGCAAAAGAGAAGGTCTCTCAAGTTAGTCAGACAGAGGAAAAGATTCAAGTAAAAGAGAAGGCCTCTCAAGCTAGTCAGACAGAGAAAGAAAGTGTAAAACAGAAAAAAGCCATCAGGGGGAAAGTTACAACAGGAGACTGCTACTAACACCTTTCTATCACCAGAGGGTGTAAGTGTCCAACCAACAGCAGCCGATTTGGATTCCAGAGAGATTAACCAAGGTCCTGACCCAGTGATTGTCTGGAGTCGGGAGTCTGTTTATGTGTTTCCACAGGGAGAACAGCAGCCGATTTGGATTCCAGAAAGATTAACTAAAGCGATTTCTACAGACCAAAAAGAAGATGATTTGGCTCAAATCCATAACAACTGATATCCAAAACTCCAGTTTGGCTATTCTTACATCTGCAACAGAACCAGGATGCTTTTTTCAATATCTATTTTATTATTGCCCTTTGCCATATCATGAAGTTCTATTTTGTTTTTTGAGCTCATACAGACCTAGGTTAATGTTTTGCTGATCAGTTCTATTTTTTGACTATAGAGTTTTTAAACATTGCAATGGAGATGTCACCTGTAAAAAGTTATAAGGCCTTTACTATAATGTTATGTGTTGTATGTATTATATTATGTGTGCACACTTGTGTTTTGTGTTATATGTTTGAATGTACGTATGTCCATATATCATATATGATGAGCGCTCATGATAAAATGGATCCAAATATTTTTTTTTTCACGTGATTTATATGGTTTAATTTAAATTGGGTAAACAACTGTTGAGGATTGTTTTAATATGTAAACAAAAAAGGTTAACAGATCTGTTTGTTTACTTTCACCTTTCCTTTTCATTATATTTAATAATTCTCTTAAAGATAATGTAAATTGTTAAGAAAATTGTTTTCTTTTAGTGCCTTCTGTAATGTTACATAATTTTTTCTTTAGCCATTATTGCCAGAATTCCTATCTTCATCCCAGTGCCGGTGAAGACAATGTAAATTGTTAAGAAAATTGTTTTCTTTTAGTGCCTTCTGTAATGTTACATAATTTTTTCTTTAGCCATTATTGCCAGAATTCCTATCTTCATCCCAGTGCTGGTGAAGTCAAAGATAAAACCAATCTACAGCTTCTACAATAGCCATCACTGAACTGCTTGCAGAACTTGCCTGGACACATTGTGAGGTCACCTGTATGCATTGTGAACTATCTGTTGGTACAGCGAATTGTGGTAGTGCTGGAGTATTTTTGCTGATGGTGTCACCGGTGGTACAATTTTTCAAAGGAGCCCTCAATTGGCTTAATGTCATGGCATTTTGCATCCTCCTCTACTAGTGATGGTCTAAAATTTGGGGGCCAACAGAGGTGAGGCAAAGAACCTCACCCCCCCACTGGTGCAAAGGCCTATCCACAAGTATAGCTGTATGCTGGACCGGTAGTCAGTGACGGGTATGATCCAATTGCAGTGGTACCAACCTAAGACAGGAGGCTGACGCCTAGAGGTCAGTTCATCCGATGACGGGTAAGGACCATATGTTGAATTGGACTGCCTAACAGACATGGTCCCTAAGCCACATGCTTGTTGTTTAAACAGAGAGGGGGAGATGTTGAGAGCCACAGCCGAAGGGGCCCCAGCAAACTTCCAGCTGCCAGCAAACTTCCAGCTGCCGGCTGATGATTGGCTCACAGCGGCCCCAGCAACATCTAGCTGATTGGCTCCTCGGCCCCAGCAACATCTAGCTGATTGGCTCCTCTGCGGTGATGCTCATTGGGCTGTTTCCCTGCCCTTTCAGACCACGGAGCTGCTCATTGGGGGACTTTTTTGGGTCCGCCCACGTGACCCAGCCAATCGGCCTCAAGAGCAGGAGGATTGTGGGAGGTGGAGAGAAGCTTGTGGGGGAGAGAGAGGCTTGTGGAAAGCCGGTGGTGGCAGTTGAGGCTCTGAGGGTTTTTCCTGAGAGGCTGTTTTGTTTGGCGTGTGTGGTTCTAAAAATAAAGTTAGTTTCTTTTGACAAGTAGCTCCTGATTGTGCCCAGCCAGACTGCGGCAAGTGTGTATGCTAATATGCATTGAATAGAAAGTTTACTTTGAATGTTTTTAAAATCTTTGCCCAAGCTAGAAATATTCTGTAATATACCCCCTTGAAATGCTGGATAACTACAACCAGCCCCAGCTCTCAATGAGCCAGGCAATAAGAAGAGAGAACAACCAATACTCTATAGTGTACTAGGTCACCAGAGGTTTTTGTTGTTGTTGTTGTTGTTTGTTTGTTTGTTTATTTGTTACAGGTATTTGATAAATAACATGAGGTATTCAACACGTTATTAGAAAATAGGCCTATTGTTAGATGATTTTGCCCAACTATAGGCTAATGTAAGTATTCTGACCATGATTGAGGTCAGCACAGTTAAGGTATCTGTTTGGTTGGTTAAGTATATTAAATGCATTTTCAACTTTTGATATTTTATGGGTTTATTGGGACATAACCTTGTCTAAAGTTGGGAGTATCTGTACCAAGAATACTGTTTCATGAAAAAAAATATCAGGATAACTACTATTTTCTCCATGTGGTTATCAAGATCACCCCTTTTACTTCTAGAACGTCTCACCTATGTTGTATGAGAGAATTTCCTGACTTTCTTCCTGTTTTATAATCTAATCAGGTTAGTTTGCTTTGTTCTTCCATGGGGTGCAGGAAATGCTACCTCCAAATACGGCATGTGGACATATTTGTTCCTGCTGCTATAAGAAAGTACCTTAGTCTGGGTAATTTATAAGTAACAGAAATTTCTCAGGGTTCTAGAAGTCCAGGATCAGGCACTAGCAGATTCAATATCTGGTCGGGGCAGCTTGTGCCTCTTTGCTGTATCCTCACATGGCAGAAAGGGCCAAAGAGGAAGCTGGACTCTTTCTTTCTAGCCTTTTTATAAGGCACTAATTCCATCCATCAGAGCAGAACTTACATTGCCTAATCATCTCCTGAAAACCCCTGCCTCTTTTTATTGATAACCTGCACATTAGATTTCAACACAAATTTTAAAGAGGATATATTCAAACCATATCACTTGGCCTACATAGTGTTTTAAGCTGAAGGAAACAGAGGTACATGTCAGAAGCAGAAAGTTCTCCTAATCTGTTACCCTTCTCTTCTGAAGGAGTTCACAGAAACTAGAATTCTTCTTGCCTCTTATTCAGAGAAGTAGGCTATAAAACCTAGGAAGGGTCATTGTCTGACCTTCTTCCTCCTTCCTCTGTCATGGAACAGGTATCCTGCCCCATACCCAGAAGAAAGCAATGTTGCATAGAGAAGTCAAGTATCTGAACAAACAGACCTTGTTCAGTTGTCCTCTGCAGCCCATCCCAGTTTATTATAATTACATCATACTCCTCTGTCTTATGATCACAACAATTCATAAAAATACAGTATTACTTGTTTCTTTGGCTCTTCATATATGAAGGCTCTTGTGTTATAAAAACTTGCATTAAATAAATGTGTGTGCTTTTCTTTTGTTGATAATGTCTTTTCTTATAGAGGTTTCAGCCATGAACCTTGCAATAGGCAAGAGAAGGAATCTTTTCTTCCCCACACTATCTATTTTCTTCTGACTCAGAAAAGCAACCAATTTTGGATAGAAAAGGGAGACAAAGGTGATGTGTTTCCTTCTAAAATCACTGGCATCAGAAGGCTGAAAGCAGCCAGGCAACTCTTTTTACAGGAGAGTATTTCTCTTTTTTGGTCAATTTTTTTGACATTTACCTTAAAAGGCATGAACCATCACTTCTAAAACTTATTATACCTTTTTACAGGCATACTCTAAAAAGGTGATTTAATGTTACTCAAGTTCCTGAGAAGACTTATATGACTGAAATAATTGGGGGGTTATGGGATTAAACCTAGGGATGCTTTACCACTGAGCTATAAAAACAGCCTTTTTAATATAATGTTTTTATTTTGAGACAGGGTCTTACTAAGTTGCTTATGGTCTCGATAAGATCTAAGGCTGGCCTTGAACTTGCAATCCTCCTGCCTCATCCTTCCAAGTCACTGGGATTACAGGTATATGCCACTATACACGTCTATGATGAAAATTTTTATTACTATAAGCACAACCTGCCACTGCTTGACAATATCCCTGTTGATATGTGAAGTAAAAGTAGATGCTTCACTATGGTGATCACCATTGTCTGTACCTACAGAATTCTGTGATTTAACAGACATTTACTAAATGCCTACACTAGGCAAGGTGGTGGGCATTATTATGAGTACATGGTAATTAATAAACCAGATATGATCTCTGTGATGGGGACAGCAAAAATGATGTAAGTGCCAGACTGTCAGCAGCTTAAGGTCAAGTTTCTACTTTGTGCACTGCTACATTTTCTTTGCTCAGCAATAAACCATTGAACACTAACTGTAAGCTTTGGTGGATACTATGAAAGAGTAAGGTGAACATAAGGTGCTGTCTTACATAGACCAATCTAAGGATTAGGCAAAAAGATTCAATGTACCTATTTAGTTGCTCTGTGGCCATCATGCCATTGCTGCTTACCATAGCCCTGTTCCTGTTCTCAAAGTCCAAAACGGTAGAGAATCCTATTCAGTTTCTGAATTCACAGTTCATATAGAAATATTAGCATGTAGTAGGAAAGGTGATTTTAAGACACACTACTGTCATACTGTGCCCATAGTAATTCAGTTTAAAGTGCCAGTGCCTAAAGCAAAGCAATTTTTGACAGGGGACAGAAACACTGGAAGATCATCCAGTACAAAGAATCCTATAATAAAAATGAAAACATGATTCTGATTTTAAAACAGGATCAATTATCACACAATCAAAAAATTCTTCTCTTTTTTAGATGTCCAGAAGGGTACAAAAATATAAAGCAGGCATCGGATCTCACATAATGTATACATGATGATCATGCATTTTGTCTGCCTCTTTCTGGAAGACTGAAACTCTCGATAAATACTGAAGGAGTCTTACACAAGAATAATAATCTCTACAATAGTTTTACTGCTGTAATTAATTAGTTTTTAACTAACTCAATATTCTTTTTCTCTGAAATAAACTGCTGTATATTTTATTTTGTTTTCTTAAATATGATATGCAAAGTAACAGCCCCTTACATTTTAATATAGTTTTCAATCCCCTTGTGGGCAAACAGTCACACTTTAGTGCCACTTAAATAAAGAATAGCCATTCATCTGTAACATACAGATACAGAATGCTCTGGATTTTCATTTAAAAGTGCTTAATTACCTGCACGAAGACAGAAATAAAATAAGGAGTCCAAGCCAAGTTCATGAGGGTTTGAAATTACTTTTCTTTTTCTAAATGAGCAACAGAAACTCAATGTTGCAAGCTGTTGTGTGGCCATAAGCCAACTACAGAAGAAACTGTTCAAATGAATGAGGGGATCAGGAATTAAATTCAAATGTATGAGGCAAGAACCAAAATCAAAAGGTGAAAAAAGAAAGTTGTGTTTCCAGTGACAGGACAATATATTATATCTGAATGAAAATGATCTAATCAGCGATACAGTGAAACCCTCATGGTAAGTATCTGAATGTAGCCAGTTATGCAATCCAAGGTTAATTTTGAGGATTACCTATCTCCAAACACTTGTGAGATTATGCTTCCAATATTCCTAGTTATAAAAGTACTCAGCATAATTAAAAGAAAACATAAAACACAGTGTTAATTCATGAACAAAAACAGTAAAAACAAAAGAGAACTTTCAACATAAGTCTAAATTGTCATGCTCAAATAATTTGGGTTCAGAACCAAGACATCCAAGTTGGAAAGGAAAGAAAGTATATGAGAGAAGAAAAGGCAATATTTTAACCTTGAAACAAGGTGACTCCCATGTAGTTGTAGAAGGAATTAATATCAGATAAAGAATTTACAGTATTTATTCCCTCTAGAGATATAAAATGGTGAATCAATCTGCAGTTCAAGATATTTATTTAAACCCAGAGGAGGAGGATATGGCTTTAACTTTGAAAACCAAAATAGAAAAAAAAAACTCAGCTCTAATGTAGTTTATCTTTAGACACCAGCTTTAACATTAAACAATTCAAGCTAAATGCTATTTCTCAAGTTCTCCTTTCATATATTTCTAAAATTTATGAGTATACCACATGTAAAATAGGAGTTTGAAAAATATTTTAGCCAGAAATGCTTAATGTTTTACATTTATATGTATATACAAATATAAATTATAATTTAAATATATCACCTACTGATCAATTCATCTATTCATGCCTGCATCTATTTGTATTTCATAATCCTCTTAGTCTACTGATATTAGTCATCTTCCAATTGTCCTCCAAAACATACAAATGCCATCAGAAAATACACACGTGTCCTCAAAAAATGAATGCACAAATGCAAAAAGAAAATGAAAATCTCAGACCAAAAAAAATTAATATCCATCACCTCTTTTATGCTCTTGGTTACATAAGAAGATTCTTTCTTTTCTTTTGTTTTGTTTTAGGTCTAATCAAGCCTCATAAGACTTACCTTGCATATCTTATGGGCTTTCAAATGAAATTCTTCTTTGAGAAATGGCAATTTTCAGGTCTAATCATTCCCTTGCTTATACTCTATCTGTTTCTAAGCATCATGAAACAAAATTTATGCAGCTAATATAAAAACAGCATACACACAAATTCAACCAGACAGTGTTAGAGACCATGGAGTCTAGAATTAACCACATGGTAAATAGACAGACAGACACAGACTAACAAATAAACAAAATACTTAAATAAATAAAGGATATAGACATCTTTTCAACAAACTTATCATGTTGATTTTCTGCTTGGGGAACTTTCTTGATGTCACGTTCCAGATGAACAATTTGTTGTTCCATTGCTGCAAGGCTGCTCTTAAGATTTTGAGCTGAAACTAAATAACAAGGTGCAAAAGGTTTAGAATATTTTACCAGGTGTTCCACAAAATAACTAAAACCAATATCATTTAAAGTACTGTTTTAAAGTGTTGTTTTAACAGGGAGAACAGTTACATAAAGTCAACTCACATTTTTCCGAATTACTGCTCATAAAATTTCTACTCTCCATGAAATAAATGAAAATGTGTAATATAAAAAACTCATCATGTTTAATATGACAATGTCACCATTTTACTCAGCCATTAGTTCAATGAATCCATTTCCATTTAAATTTATTGAAGAAATCTCTAGTATTCCATTCTTTAAAATCTAATTTGAAGATTAAAGAGAAACTAAGGTTCAAAAAGACCTTATCTTATTAATGCATGTTCTTCACTCTATAAATGATTTAAGGTGAAATTACATAAAAGAATCAAATATTCCTCTTTTGTTGAAATATGCTGATTTTTATAAACTAACACCTGTAGTAAAAGTTTCCATCTTCAGTCATTCTCGTACTCAACAGAGATGTGAAAAATAGTTGTTGATATAGAAAGAAAATTTAGAGCAAACCCCAGTGAACATACATGCACATACACACCCACAAAGCTTCGGCATTCCTCAAACACTATCATTAGTTGCCTTAATTACCCCTAACATTCTCTGCACTTCTCTTTTTCTCTCATTGACAACTAATAATTTTAAGTATTGTGTTCAAACTGCATACTTTTCAGATCTCTCATGATGCCTTCTTTTCACAGAGGTACTTAAAAAGAAACTTTTAACTGTTTTATAGATACAGCATGACTGCCAACTATGTACAAAGACATCTGTATCACTATCATCAGAAGGATACAACATTCTAGTTAAAGAGACAAGGTAAGCATTACAACTCCACAGGTAGGCAGCCTGTGACACTGGATTTTAAGTCCTGGCTGCTGAGCCCTGTTCTTTTCATTAAAGACTGTGTAGCAGAAATAGAAAAATATTATATAATTATTTTTAAAGTAAATTTTGTTTCATTCAGAGACACAGCAGCATTACAATGAAAAATTTAAGAGATTGAAAAAAATCGACCTACTGACAAATTTCAACCAGACTGTTCTGATACAAATTCATCATGCTGACACACACACACCTTCATACTCAACAAGGAGAAATCACCTTAGATACACATGGAAGTTCAAGAGACTGAAAATCAAATACCAATAGTTTAGACTATTTTTTCTATTAATCTGTCAATTAAATAGCTCTGTCCAAGTTAGTTCCATTTGTTTAGATCTGACAAGCTTGGAAATCATTATTATTGGAGAATATAAGAGTTTTGTCTTGCCCAAAATTTGCTAATGATTCAGCAATCACTACTCATTTATTTAAAGAATGAGTTTGCTGGGAAGGAAAACATTCTTCCTAACTTTAAAATAGAATTTTTTTTCCCTTAGGTTTTACTGGTACATTCTCTATAACTCTGTAAAATTGTTCTTCCCCACTTACTTGAAACTAAACATATGAAATTGAACAGTTGCTTGTGTCATTCATGTTACACGGATGTGAAGGGTTTCGAGGCAGGCTATCACAAAATATTGCACCTTGTCATACTGAGGATTTTAAGCTAAAGGAATTTGAGAAATGACATGTATAGGAGAGACTTAGATGGTCCTTGAAAGAGGTCATAAGATTCTCATGTGGGAAGTATCCTTCTTAAACCCAGAGAAAACAAACCTTCTAATCTCTGAAGATGAGACAGAAAACTCTGAACAACAAAAGTTCCCTCATTCCAATGAGCTCCTATGTGTTTTTCTCCTATCAGGGTTTGGGATTCAATATTCTTCATCAAACCAACATAAAATGTTCAGATATAAGTGTTTTCTTGTGGGTCTTTATTTTTTCCTGAAAGTTACCATTACAGATAAAATTTAAATAATTCTAAATACGTAATTTTTTTTCTTTTCTTTCCTTTTTTTTTTGTTCTGTGTGGTGCCAGGGATTGAACCCAGGGCCTTGTACATGCAAGGCAAGCACTCTACCAACTGAGCTATAGCCTCAGCCCAGTAAGTAACCTCTGCAGGAGAGCTCCACATTTTCATTTTACCCTGGGCCTCACAAATTATATAGTTAGTCTCCAGATAAAGCACATATAATTTACAGAGTTAGATAGAGGGAGTGAGCAGTTCATTCACCTGCCAGTTCCTTCATGACTGTAATTCTGTTTTAAAGGGTGTTAATTTCTTGCTCTGGCTGGGGAGCAAATAGCCTGGTGGTGGGGGCATGTCAAAGAAAGGGTGCCCAGTAAATCTAGGATGATGCATACTCTGGACCTTGAACAGAGTATTCCTTACATCCTAAGTGGCTTATTCCTTTTTTTGACAGTTGAAATTGTTAGAAATTTTTTAAATTTACTTAAGACTCAAAACCAGCCTACCTGAACTCATACCCATTAGCAATAATTTTGCCTGCACTGATCAAGTCTACTCTGTTTTATGAAAAATGGATTAGATGCATCTTTTTAATCTACTCAGGTAAACCAGTTCCTTCAATTAGTCTTCCCATGATATGAAATAATTAATTACTTAAATTTTTACACAATAATATATTAAAATAAAATCTGTACTTTTTATCACTCATGGCACAAAGCCATATTACTTTTACACACAGCTGTGGAGAGCTGGATGCAGCAACAATGGTCTTAGGAACCGGACAGACGTACATTCTAAATCTCAGCCATACCAATTATTAGCCATACCAATTATAAGCCTATGGATTAGCTTCTCTGGACCTTCATTTCCTATATTTGCAAAATTCAGATGATAATACTCTCCTTAAATAAATGCCAGTCATTCAAGTTAAATGCTTTAATAAATGTAAGTATCTATCATTATATATGATGTATAACACGTTAATCCATAAATACTCCTTTCATATTTCATTACCTTCCCGTCTATATCCTCCTTTCCAACATACAAATTCTGTGTATGTGCCAACAAGAATTAAACAACTGAGATGCAATAAACAAAAAAAGGAAGAGGATAAGGAGGATAAAAATAATGAAGAAGAATCAGAGAAAGAGGAAAACAAAAAGAAAGAAAAAAAGCAGAAGGAAACAACAAAACTAAACCAGACTTATTTACTGCTACCTCTACTAGGGTCTGATTTCATTTAATATTGATCTTCTTTCTAATCAAGAGAAAGAAACTTAGATTGTATTTTCTATTCGTATATTTTAGAAGGTATGTGGAATTTTAGGTTTGGGAACCAGTGACAATTATACTAACAAATAGCAAATCTGTTTGAAATAGTAGTAAGTTTCAAATTGAAAGATGATTTCTGGAAACTGAAATCTATACAATAGTCTATATTTCCATGGAGACATTTATAACATAGTTATTTTGGCTTTCTAGATTTGTCTAAAACAAAACAGACAAAAATTTTAAAAAGTATTAGAAAAGAATTAATATGTGTTTACCAGCCTGATGACTTGCCTTAGATGCATTTGCCTCAATTTTAAGAGGGAGTCAAAGAAAGTTATGCTTAACTATTTAATCAGTCCACCTAACACTTCATAGTTATTAGCAGGGTGTGTCTATATGTATAAAGAGAAACAGAGAGAGACAGAAATATTTAACTGAAGGTGGCAGAGAGATGAAGGTACTCGGAGCCACAGGGATATTTAAACAAAAGTGTGGGTTAGGAATGCTTGTCTTCTGCACAGCCACAGCCTCGGAGTATATTTTTGTATCTGTCATTATATTCGTTCACTAATATAAATTAGGGAGTACTTAATGACAGTGCAAACATTTTATATCTGAGTAAATTCCCACTACAGGCATTTTCAATGACTGATTAGTCAGTCTGAAGGCACTTTAATTGTTTTCTCTGATTTCATTTTTACATCTACTATTAAATTACTGAATTTGAATTGTAACACTAAAAATTAAATTATAGCTATTGGTTTTTCTATTATAACTTTTTTTCATGTACTCTATAAATAAACTTTTAACATTAGTACATTCTCTTATCTACTTGTTTCAGTTGAAAAATATACATGCACATTTTCCTGACTTTGAGGAAATATGACAGTGGCCTGATCATCACTCAAAACATTTTAAGTGATAAAATTTTGCTAATTCATGATTTTAAGAAAGAAAAAGAAAAAGACACATATTTTAAGTGAGACTTTGAATAAAATGACTCTTCAATTACATAGTATGTAAGAAAACTAATATAAATTTAAGGAAAAAATCAGTTCTCTGCTGACATTCTCTAGCTCATTTCAAAATGCATAATTTTATGTAAATATAAAAGCTTTTCAATTATCTTGTGGATTTTTTCTCAGAATTAAATACTTCTATTAATTTTAACTACTGATTTGTAACAGAGCACTTCTTACATCTTTGCTCTAAGAAAGGCCACATAAAAATTTACTCTGGAAACTCTAAATATGAGCAGACCCAAACATGATTAAAATAACTCTGTAATGTTCCTTAACTGAATATTTTTAGTTGTAGAATTAGTATCAGCTGGACAGCACACCATTAAAGTGACTCATCCAGAAAGCACACATTAAAAAAACACAAAATAACAAAGGAATATTGGAAGCACATTGAACAATAAGCATTGTTTTATTCTTTTTCAAGTGCATTTATACATTTATAGTTTAATTTTATAGGAAAGCTTTACATGGAAATGAAGCAAATATGTTTATACAAACACAATAACAAAAGATCATCATTGTGGCTTCTTCAGATTTTAAATGGCACCCAAATAAGAAATCCATACAATAAAAAAAAATTGTATTAGAAAATGACTCATTCTAAGGAGAAAAAACTTGGTAAGAAAATTAACTTCTACAATAGTAATACAGAAGAATGAGATTGAGAGGCAGAGTGGAGGGATGGGTAACAGGAGGCAGTGCAGAATGAATACTTTAAAAAATCACATAATGTGCATATATAAATAAACTATAGGGCACGGTGTGGTGGCTCACACCTCAATCCCAGCAACTCCGGAGGCTGTGACAGGGGGATCATGACTTCAAAGCTAGCCTCAGCAACAGCAAGGCACTAAGCAACTCAGTGAGACCTTGTCTCTAATAAATGCAAAAATAGAGCTGGGGATGGGGTTCAGTGGTTGAGTGCCCCTAAGTTCAATCCTTGGTACCAACCAAAATAAATAAATAAATAAATAAATAAATAAATAAATAAATAAACAAACAAACCACAGGGATTTTCACCTTTATGTTTAAGTAAAAAGAACCAATCACATATAAATAAATAGATGAGCAAAAGGAAGTCTAGTATAGTAGAGAAAGAATTGAAGAGGGGAGGGAGACTGTGAGGGAAAAGAGAAAGGGTAAAGGGGAATTTGAACTGAAATCAAATTCCATACATGTATGAATTTGTAGGGATGAACCCAACTACTATGTATAATGACAAAGCTCTAATAAAAAGTTTGTTGTAAATAAAAAAGGAAAGTTATCCATGGAACATGCAATGTAACGAGCATTCTTATTAAATGCAATTTTAAAATATGCATAGGGGCTGGATGCAGCACACCTGTAAGCACAGCAGCTCTGGAGACTGAGACAGGATGACCAGAATTTCAAAGCCAACCTCAACAATGGTGAGGCACTCACAGCTGTAGGGGAGGAAATGTTTGTTTGAGTGTTCATGGTTTCAGAGGTCTTAGTCCAGAGAAGGCCAGCTCCAGTCTTCAGGGCTTGAGATGAGGCCAAACATCATTGCAGAGTGTGTGGCAGAGGGAAATGGCTTACATCATGGTGATCAAGAAGGAGAGAGAGAGACTCCAGTTCCAGATACAAAATATATACCCCATAGCCACAACCCCAATTAACCACTTCCTCCAGCCACACTGTACCTGACTGCAGTTACCACTCAGTTAATCCCATTAAGGGATTAATTCACTGGTTGGGTTAAGACTCTCACAATCCAATCACTTCTCCTCTGAACCTTCTTGCTTTCTCTTACACGTGAGCTTTTGGGGGACACCTCACATCCAAACCACAACAGGCATCTATTGTGAAAGATGGAGGGAAGGATTGAAATGAAAATAGGAAATAACTGTAGCCTGGACAGCAAATTATGGTGGCTCAGATTAGAATGACCAAGGATGACTTGCAGTATGTATTTTAGAGGTAGGGGTGGTTGGACTTGAAGCAGAAGAGATGTTAAAGGTAAAGAAGAAAGCTAATAAAAACAAATTCTGGTTTCTGGCTTCAAGGCCAGAAACAGAGAAGTTTGGAGGGAAGATTTGTGCAAAAAAGATCAAGCGTTCAATTTTAGGTCTAATAAGTTTCAAATGTCAGAGCCATCCCTTTTGAGATTTAAAATAGGCAACTGAATCTGGAGCAGAGAAGAGAGGTCTGAGAAGGACACAGGAAATAGGAAGCCGTTTGCATATATATCCCACTTCAGAACAGTTATGTTTCATTATATTGTTATTATATAATTTAGTCTGCAGTTAGGTTTCTGGGTATATAAATTCAGATAATAATTCCTGCATCCCAGACCCACTTCAAGTAGAAACATTTCTAGATGTTGGTTAAGGTCATTTTCCTCTGGGCTATGCTTGTAACTTATTCCTACATTTCCTAAAGTCTATCTTTCCTTGACTTAATATGAACTTGCACAAATACCATGAATATTTTTATTAAGACTGTTTCCTCCCTCAAAATTCTTGCTTGCTGTTACACTTATCTCTTCTTTTGAAACAAATGTTGTCAATAAGAACCAAGAAGCTAACTACATTTGGAGGTAAAGGGAGTTCATTAAATTAAAAAAAAAAAAAAAAAAGACTGCCAGCCCTGTAATGTATGAAAATAACTGCCACAATTTCAGCCTAAAAGAGGAAAAATCTGAAAGACTCCATTGTTTTTCATTTGGCACATTAACACTAGTACGAAAGTGAGGGGTAAAGGGTGGTTTAGCCAATAAATTTCAGTGTATGTTTCATCTTTCTTCCATCCCTTCACTTCATATCCAAAGGCATATTTTCTTCCTGGCTGTAGCTCTACAGTCTTTTTTTAGGATATATACATTCTCACTTTCAATGTAGTTAGTCTCTCTCTCTCTCTCTCTCTCTCTCTCTCTCTCTCTCTTGCTCTCTCTCACTTTTTTGGGGGGGGGTGTTGGGGATTCAACATAGAGGGGGTTCTACCACTGAGCTACATCCCCAGACTTTCAATTTTTTTTAGATAAGTTCTCACTAAATTGCCTAGGCTACACTTGAACTTGCCTCAGCCTCCTAAGTTGCTAGAATTACAGGCATGTGCCATTTGTCTGGATCAACACTGATTTTCTTTGAACAGTCATTGCAATCAAATGCTGAGTTCCTTATTGGTGAACTGTTAAGACAAAGAACAATGCTTACCTATATTTTAGTACAACTGGAACAATACAGTTACCACTACTGAGTGTTCTGCGTGCATGGGGATGCTTCACACATGTATGTTTGTTCACAAATTGGTAATTCAGTTGCTTCCCTAGATATAATAAAGTCTTTCAAGAAGTTCTTCTTGTTTGTTTAAGAATCTAGCTTTCTATAAACTTCGAAAGATTCATCAACAACATACTGATTAGAACTTGGAAAACTATCATATTTAAGTTACATTTGCCACTATAATATCTAGCCTTTAGTATTCTAAAATAAGGTAAAACAATATTGGTCATTTTGCCCAAATTATTTTGTCAATATTTTGGATATCTTCCTAGGGGATACTAAGTTATGAAAAAATGATAATTACCTTTAATCTTGGACAACCAAAACTTAATATTAATTATGCAGGTTGATTAATCTTCCACAAATTTGAAAGTGCTGATTATTTCTGTGTCAAATATGGTTGGCTATTTTAAAGTTTCAGAATAACATTTTAATGGATATGGCCACAGGAATTACTCATAATGATACAATCAGATATGATATGAATTTCCTAATTGGTTTTCTGTAAGATCCAAATAAACACACAAACTGTTTTACAGAGTTCTCAACCTATTCAAATATATTGGTAAAAAGTCCTTCTACTACAACAAAAAAGGAGTAAAATGCAAAGGGCTATTAGATACATTTTTTAATAATTTAAACAGCACCTAGTCTCAAAAGTCATGCAAAGATAGGCTATTGAAATGTTCCATTCATCTGCATAATTGGGAAAATACTAGGAAGTGAAAGCCCACAGACTTTCAAAGGGTCTGGCAAAAATATATACAAGCACAAATACACTTATTATCCCATCTTTGAAGTGAGCAAGGAATGTGAAACTGGTCACTAATACAAGTACTACAGAATGTTCTCAAATAGATCTATGTATAAATTGTTTTGCTATACTACATCAGGGGTTGACAAACTATTGCCCACAGGAAAATCTGTCTTGTTGTCTATTTTTGTATGGCCTGAGTTAAGAATGCTTTTTACATTTTAAATAGTTGAAAAAAGAAGGATATTTTTATGACACATAAAAATTGTATGAAATTCAAATTTCTATGTCCATAAATAAAGTTTTATTGGAATATAGCCAGGCCTCTTCATTTACATAAGACCTCTGTCTGCTTTTGAACTACAAAGGCAGCTTGAGGACTTGTGACAGGGACCTTGTGTGATCCACAACGCCTAAAATATTTAATATCTGGCTCTCTGCAGAAAAAGTTTGCTGACCCATGTTCTAGATTCATAAAAAAGCAATCTTGGGAGGGACATCTGCATTTTCCTAGTCCAGGTTTCTCATGAGGGTATAAAAACAGAGAGAAACCAAAAGGAGCCTGCTCAGGAATACAGAGCCAGGTTTCCGGATTTCTGGTTCTTGTATAAATACAAATAACTGCATTTTTTGCATAGACAGTTTCCATCATTCTGAGGGGTCAAACATACATTGTGAATTCCATAATGTGGAGAATGTGGAGTAGATCTTGTTAGATTTTTCTGCCAAATATATCAATGATAAAAATTTAACAAGACTCTTCCACCCCACAAAAATATTTTTTTAATACAGTTAGCACATATATCTCATGACAGGATCAAGGTACTCCTGAGAAAATATACATTAAATATCCTCAAATTACTGAATAAAATATAAAAGCAACACACAAATGCAGAGCTTATATACCAGTCAGTATAAGCAAAAAACTCAGCCACTAAAAAGCAACATGAAACTCAATCTCATTGGCCAAATATCACTTCTCAGAATAACACAAAATAATCTAAATCCAATTCTCCATCCAAATCAAATTCTCTATTATCCTATCTTATATTTTTCTTTTGGACATTTCTAATGATCTAATAATTGACCAAAACATATCCTGTAGTAATGTTCTCTTTATAGTAATCATGGGCATTAAAATGATACTCCAATACATTTGAGCAAGTTACCAAGTTAAAGATCTCCATGTTATAGTTATGTGTGTGTGTGCCTCTGCCGGTGCACGCGCGCGCACACACACACACACACACACACACACTTCATCCTCTTAACAACAGTGGTATAGGATATATCTTGTTATTATCTCACCTTTATATATGAGAAACCTAGGCAAAGAGTCATTTAATAATTTCATCAAGATCATGTAATAGTAAGCGGCAGAGCTCATATTTGAAGTTATGCAGTCTAGTCTTTGTTCTTAACCAATGTGCTCTACTGTCTTTCAGGAATGAGAGAAGTTTTAAATAAGTAGCATCTCCAAGTAAGGGAAGTACAAGCAGAACCTGGTACCTAAAGAAAGTTCTTTTATGCCTGGAATTTAACATGTAGTTATAATTTGTATCTGCTAATGACACAAAAATATGAGATTACAATAGTAAAATTTAAGGAAATAAGAGAACAGCAAAACAGTCTCTGCATTCATGGGAATATCAGTCAAATTGATACACTCAATAGTAAAAGGGAGGGTGAAAAGTGTATCCTTTGAGATATATGATAGTAAAAGGAAGGGGTATTTTCTTCATGTTTACAGTCAAGAATGAGAAAAGATAATTATCTGGGATAATGGAGGATGCACTTTAGTGTTTGAGGAGAACAGGCCTGGTTTGGAATTGTGGTTGGCAGGTGGTGGGGGGAGTGTTAAATAGAAAGCTCCTCTGACTCCCTAGGAGCCTAAGGTTACAAATCGAGGAATAATGGATCCCAACAGGTGGACTGTGTGACTTTTTTCACCTATGCAGAAGTTGGAATTGGAACATAGCAACAGGAATAGCAGGGTGTGTGGCAAATACAGCTGGAGGAGAACACACACGTTGGGAGAAAAGTGGGGGGAATAATGAACAGTAAAGCTCAAGACAAAATGAGGGCAACAGACAAACAGGATCAAGAGTCAACAATTATATAAGGATGATTGTGGATAGAAAGGCACAAAGAGAAGTTCTTGGTGATAGCCATAGTCTATGAGATTACAAACATGAATGCTTACATGCTATGGGGAAGCTGAGAACAGAGAGAAAAAAAAATTATGCTGATGAAATTAAGGCCAAGGAATTCTGAGGCCGAGGTGTGGGATTGGACATCATTTTCAATGGAGAGGCATGAACATTCATCTCCTGTTACCTGATAAATAAACATTCATTTCTTTTTTAATTGCTTTTGTGTTTTTGTAATGTTTTTCCTTGGAGGATGTTTTTGTGTTGTTTTTTGTTTTGATGGAGGGTTATGTTTAGAAGGAAGTAGGAAAAGTCTGTGGAAGAGGGTATGATTAGCATAAGGTGAAAATCAGATTTTAGCAGAGCAATATTTTATTATCTCTCTGGGGGAATGCAGATTGACAAAAATTGTGTTTTGGTTCTCAGAATGACATGCACAGAAACTTCTTGAATAATTTTGTTTCCCATATTTTCAAAGTAGATAATGTAAAAATAATTGGCAATACTTTCAAAATGTGAATGGCATGTTACTGTAAAAATTGTTTTTTAGTTATTTAAATTACATTGAATTCATAAGTTACATAGATACACTAGGATATTTCTAACATGGCACTAAAAACTTGAAAGCTTTTCTTTTTCTTTCTTTTTCAAAAAACATTTTTATAAAGTGTCACAGAGTTACAGTGAATTGTTCTTAATTACATACATACTGTTGACATACTATATTTATTTTTTAAATGGCAATAGTTTTCAGTTATGAATACATAATGGTAAAAATAATAAAACAGTATATCCAGATGTTAAGAGATGAGTGAACTATTCCCAGAGTACAATCCACATATGTTTTGTAAGCCAATTAACTCTTCTATGCCTCTGGAGGGTATCAATAAGAACCCTTTCAAGAGGAATTTACCCCCAACCACAAGCCTAAAAGAACTAATATGCCTCAAAATGTGCCAAAAGAGCCCAGTAATCAATTACTTTAGACTTGTGACCTAACATATCGGTTACTGCCTAAACAGATTTTTACTCTCTAAAGCAGAGAACAAATTGATCATATACCTTTAGGATTTGCTTTGATGAAATTCTAAAGTTTCTCTCACAACTGTCTTTAGGAAATGTAACAAATATAACACAGCACATTAACAGCAAAAAGAAAGCTGGTCTTGGAATCAGAAGACCTTGGTTTCACTTACTTTCCATAAAATCTTGGGCAAGAGGCCTACACATCTTTGATCCTCATTTATCTCACTTGGAAAACAACATTAACACACCCTACCTTGTAGGGTGGTTATAAAAACACAAATGAGTTATGCCTCTTTGTAAATAATATTTGTGTTATAAAAATCATTAGTTGATGGTATTATAAATGTTACCATAAGGACACTGCACTTGGTATAAGGATGAGGCTACTCTTTGGCTCATTCACATAAGTCTCTTTGTATAAAGGTAATATTTAGAAAGAAAGGCACAGTGCATGGAGTAGAATTTTCATAGGAAATTTTTCAGAAATGCCTCTATTCTACAACAAGGAATGTCTGCACTTAGTAGAACTGTATAACTCATAAAAATAACTATGGTTGATTTTAATCCCTTAGTATACAACACAAAGAATTCCAGGGACCATTATTAAGGTATCTGTGAAGATTTCTTATATTTTACTTAAGTGACTACCTGATCTGACACATGGAAATATTATTTGAGGCCAATAATATCAGTAATATAAAGCAACTTCAATTCCAAATGCAAACTTCTTTCATTTTAAATGTGTTTATGTGTGTGGTACACAAAACAGATTATATATATATATATATATATATATATATATATATATATATAATCTGTTTCATTTGATGTTCTCTAGGTTTCTTCCCACCATTTAGATGGAAACAGTCCCCAAGACCCTGTGCTCTTTTCTTTATAAACTCTTCATATTAATGTACTGCTCTTGCATGAAGACATTTTTATTATATATAAGCTGAGGGTCTCCAAATATATATCCAATCACCAATCTCTTATTTGAAGGATACTCATCTATTCTTACATACAATAAAACACATCCAACTTGGTGTTCCATGTCTTCAGACACATAATATACAAACACGAAGAGATCATTTCCCCCAGAGACTGAAAATTTCTGATTATCCTCTTTTCCCGCTGGTCTCACAATTCTCAAGCTGCCATTGCTCAAAACCACACAGTTAGCTTTTCCTGTCTATCTTTTTTTGTTAACTATATCCAGCAGGTTACCACGTATCATCTATCCTTATTTTTCAAAATACATTTTGGCTTTCATCTTTGCTTTTCCATTGCAACTGCGGCTTTTCCAAAGCTCACATCACCTAAAGGTTAGACAACTGCAACTGGTTTCCATGCTTTCAATCTATCTCACATAATACCTTGGGAGAGGAAAATAATTCTTAGAACACTGATGTCACCATATCACTCTTTGGTTCTATGAGTTAAAATTAAAACCTTCAATTACGTTTGAAGTCCCAAAAGCTACCATAGGTTACAGAATGCAATTAGAAACTAATGAATATGACTAATATCCTGAACACAAATGAAGAGGTTTTTAGGATAGAATGCATTAAAGTAATACAAATTAGTGGGAAACTGAAGTGCCATCCCAAATTAAAAAAAAAAAAAAAAACCACAAAAACTCGTAATCTCCATGGTGAACATAAAGTGAAATAGCTTTGACAAAACCCATATAGCAGCCTTACCATCTCTAGGGAATTAAAAGTGCACCTGTGCCCTCTTAACACATGAATGGACAGGGGTACATCAGCATTACATTATTATTTTTCCCTGTGGTGTGGGTTATAAACCATCATTTAAATCAATTTTTAAATATGCAAATCCCATTTCATGCATACATCCCTCATTGATCTTGCAAAGACCAGCTCACGGCTACATTTTTAGCATGATATACAGAGAGAAATCTCAATTTTGCCAAGATAATCTTATTTTATTGCATTTCTACAGCTTCCTCTTTGCAAATTGTTACTAGTGTCACCCTTTAATGAGAAGAGAGGTGCACAGATTCTAATTTCATTTGAGATTTTATTCATTTATGGGGAAAAGTTCTATTAGTTTTCAGAAATAGAAAAACTATGTCTTATTTACATAATTGTAAACTGCTCATTTTCTTTTCTCCATTAGCAAGATATTGCTGCCTAATAAAGGGTATGAACTTAGGAAGAAAAAAGTGAGCCTACACTAATGAGTAGTACCAGAGAAACAAGTAACATTGGAAAATATTGTTTTCACTTGTCATATTTACCATATGTCAACAAACTTCATTTTCTACATGAATTCTCTCCTCACAAAAATATTATTTTCAAATTTTCTATCATATTCAACAGAATCCAGCCTATGACCCCCAAAATTCTGAGGCCCATTTTCTCATATTATTTCAGTGAAAGTTTAAGTATTAGGCAAAAATACTACCATGAACCTGCTGAGTTTCCTAACATAAATTTGGGGGAAGGATTTAATAATATACATAATTTAAGGATCTAAATATTTGCTTAAGAATAACTTGCTGTTTTAAAAGCTGGGTACAAATTGTTTTACACAGTAGTGCATGACTTAAACTGACCTAAATGTAACAAATGGGTTTGACTCTGATTAATGCCTTTTCTTATATGATCTAAAGAATAGTCATGTTTGCTTCAGCATGTTTGCTTCAGTGTTTACCATCAGATGTAATTCTGACTTTGCAAGACTTGGAACAAAGAAGACCTGTTTGAGATAATCCATGAAATATTTTGTAATGATTTTATCAAGAAAATTCTATTTCTGTTACCTGGCTGAAGATAAGGGGTACTTTTTGTGCTTGTCATTCAGCCTAGCTTAGGGCACTACACATAGTTAACTATGTAACTGTTGTGTTAAATGAATAAACATCTTACTATTCAATGGTTTAATTGTTAATCAGCTAAGAATGCCTATATGAAGTCCTAAATAATAAAGAGAATGGGGAAATATCCTTAATGATATTCATGTACTGTGTTGACCACATAGCTTCAATGATTTTTTGTTATTTTATTTTATATTTTGTGGGGCTGAGGATTGAACCTAGGGCCTTATGCATGCTAACTAAGTACTCTATCACTATGCTATAGCCCTAGCCCTACTTTAATGATTTTGTAAATCTTGCATTGTGCTCAGAACATGTGAGAGCCATGGATAGCTAAGTATTTTCTCTATGCTAATTATATTAGGTGATTAAATAAATGTACTTTTCCCCCTACATCCTCATCAGCACTTATTATTGTTTGTCTTCATAATAGCTGCCATTCTGACTGGAGTGAGATGGTATCTTAGAGTAGTTTTTATTTGCATTTTTCTAATTGCTAGAGATGATGAACATTTTTTCATATATTTATTGAATAAATATCCTTTTCTGAGAAGTGTCTGCTCATGTCCTTGGCCTATTTATTGATTGGATTATTTGCTTTTTGGTGTTTAGCTTTTTGAGTTCTTTATATACCCTAGATATTAGTTCTCTATCTGATGTGTGAGGGTAAAAATTTTGCTCCCAACATGTAGGCTCTCTATTCACCTCACAGACTGTTTCTTTTGCTGAGAAGAAACTTTTTAGTTTGAGTCCATCCCATCTGTTTATTCTAGGTTTTAATTCTTGCACTGTAGGAGTCTTATTAAGGAAGTTAGGGCCTAATCCCACATGATGAAGACTAGGGCCTACTTTTTCTTCTATTAGACAGAGAGTCTCTGGTTTAATTCCTAGGTCCTTGTTCCACTTTGAGTTGAGTTTTGTGCATGGTGAGAGGGGTTTAATTTCATTGTGTTGCATATGGATTTCCAATTTTCCCAGAACCATTTGTTGAAGAGGCTATCTTTTTTTCCACTGCATGTTTTTGGTGTCTTTGTCTAATATAAGATACCTTTAATTTTGTGGGTTAGTCTCTATGTCCTCTATTTTGTACCATTGGTCTACCAGTCTGTTTTGGTGCCAATACCATGCTATTTTGTTACTATTGCTCTGTAGTATAGTTTAAGGTCTGCTACACTCATAAATTACTGGTGGGACTGCAAATTGATGCCACCAATAGGGAAAGCAGTATGGAGATTCCTTGGAAAATGTGGAATGGAATCACCATTTGAGCCAGCTATCCTTCTCCTTGGTCTATACCCAAAGGACTTAAAAACAGCATACTACAGGGACACAGCCACATCAATGTTTATAGCAGCACAATTCACAATAGCTAAACTGTAGAACCAACCTAGATGTCCTTCAGTAGATGAATAGATTTAAAAAATGTGGCATGTTGGGTTGTTTTCTTATTGTCTAATTTTTTGAGTTCTTTGTATACTCTGGATATTAGGGCTCTATCTGAAGTGTGAGGAGTAAAAATTTGTTCCCAGGATGTAGGCTCCCTATTTACCTCTCTTATTGTTTCTCTTGCTGAGAAAAAAACTTTTTAGTTTGAGTATGTCCCATTTGTTGATTCTTGATTTTAACTCTTGTGTTATAGGTGTCCTATTAAGGAATTTGGAGCCCGACCCCACAAGATGGAGGCGCCAAGGACCTGAACAGACACTTCTCAGAGAAGGATATACAATCAATCAACAAATACATGAAAAAATGCTCACCATCTCTAGCAGTCAGAGAAATGGAAATTAAAACCACTCTAAGATACCATCTCACTCCAGTAAGAATGGCAGCCATTATGAAGTCAAACAACAACAAGTGCTGGTAAGGATGTGGGGAAAAGGGTACACTTGTACATTGCTGGTGGTACTGCAAATTGGTACAGCCAATTTGGAAAGCAGTATGGAGATTCCTTGAAAAGCTGGGAATGGAACCACCATTTGACCCAGATATTCCCCTTCTCGGACTATTCCCCAAAGACCTAAAAAGAGCATACTATAGGGATACAGCTACATCAATGTTCATAGCAGCACAATTCACAATAGCTATATTGCGGAACCAACCTAGATGCCTGTAAATAGATGAATGGATAAAAAAAAATGTGGCATTTGTACACAATGGAATATTACTCAGAACTAAAAAATAACAAAATCATGGCATTTGCAGGGAAATGGATGGCATTAGAGCATGTTATGCTAAGTGAAGTTAGCCAATCCCTAAAAAACAAATGCCGAATGTCTTCTTTGATATAAGGTGGGCGACTCAAAACAGAGCAGAGAGGAAGAGCATGAGAAGAAGATTACCATTAAGCAGGGACAAGAGGTGGGAGGGAATGGGAGAGAGAAGGGGAACTGCATGGAAATGAAAGGAGACCCTCATTGTTATACAAAATTACATATAAGAGGATGTGAGGGGAAAGGGGAAAAAAGAGAGAAATGAATTACAGTAGATGGGGTAGAGAGAGAAGAAGGGAGGGGAGGGAAGGGGTGAGGGGGATAGGAAGGGGATAGGAAAGGCAGCAGAATACAACAGACACTAGTATGGCAGTATGTATAAACTTGGATGTATAACCAATGTGATCCTGCAATCTGTACACGTGGTAAAAATAAGAATTCATAACCCACTTGAACCAAATGTATGAAATATGATATGTCAAGATCATTGTAATGTTTTGAGCAACCAATAAAAAATGTGGCATATATACACAATGGAATATTACTCAGCAATACAAGACAATAAAATCAAGGCATTCTGAGGTAAATGGATGCAGTTGGAGAAGATAATGCTAAGTGAAGTTAGCCAATCCCCCAAAAAACAAATGGAGAATGTTTTCTCTGATATAAATTGACTGACTTATAGTGGGGTAGGGAGACAAAGCATGGGAGGAATAGGCGAACTCTAGATAGGGCAGAGAGGTGGGAGGGGAAGGGAGAGGGCAGGGGCTTAGCAATGATGGTGGATGCGATGAACATCATTATCCAAAGTACATGTATGAAGACATAATTGGTGTGAACATACTTTATATACAAACAGAGATATGAAAATTGTGTTCTATATGTGTAATAAGAATTGTGATGCATTCCGCTGTCATGTATCTAAAAATAAAAGCAATTTAAAAAAGACAAAAATAAATAAATAAATGTAATATAATTTTTAACATTAACATATTTTCAATATTGTTATGACATACTTATATCCATTAAATGTGACTGCTAGATACACAACACACATACACATTCACATACTTATCCTGATTAAAATTCTCTAGGGAATTTTGAATATAAAAGTAATGGCTGAAGTACGTGAAAATGCAATTTTTGTAGGTCAATAGATCCACGTCAAGGTACAGATGATGGAACATGTTACAATATCAGCCTACTAAGCAGAATTATGTAGACTTCATTGACTATCTCAGTATTTACATTATATGCTTTCAAATATACAATCATCACCCTGCAGAAACAAGTCCTGGTGTGTTTTTAATTATATTATATAATTCTTATTGAAGTATGTATTTTCATAGGCTTACATTTTATCAGCTATTTCCCAGTCTACAGTGGAAAGGATTCTCCACTAATAATACCTACTAACTTCCAAGTCTTTCCAACCCATTCTTCCATTTACTCAGACATGAGTAAATATTTAAAGACTGGGACTATAATGATACATTTTAGCTCTTCTTTCTCTTAGGTCCTAGAAAATGTATAATCTCCCATATCTCATAAGAATTAGAGTCTCTTCCATTGCTCTCCACGTTTCCCAGCTCAAAATTTTCTTTCTTTAATAAAAATGGAAGTTGTTCTAGAAAAGCTACATTTTCCTCAAGGACATAGTATACTTGGGTACCACTGGAAGTCCTCCTTATCATAATTATATATATTTTTTTTATATATACATACACACATATATTTATGTATACATATAATATACACACATATATTTATTAATTGGGTGAAATGGTAACAGCCTATGGGTGTTTATCTTACAGAGGTGGTGAAATGAATCTTTGAGATATAAATGACTTGATTGAGGGTGTAGCTCATTGTAGAATTCTACCTAGCATAGAAGAGGTCCTGGGTTGGATTTCCAGTACCACGAAAAAATAAATTGCAAAGGTCCGTTTTATACAGTATATTGGAAAGAAGAAGGATAGAACTTAGATTATAGTTAACATATTTATTGAATATGGGCTCGCAGCAATAAAGTTTTTAATATATTAGACATGACTAGGAGATGTATTATTTTGATGTGGAGCTAAGGTTTCCTATATGAGTTAGGATCCCCTGATTGGCTCCCAGCAGAGCCTTGTTGGCACATAACGCACATACAAAATGTACGGGTTTCTAGAGTTATTTAAGTTCTTAAAACTTAAACCTTTATGAAGGAATCTGATAACAGAAGTTTTTTTTTTTTTTTTTTTTTTTTTTTTTTGGAATTGGTCCATATCTTTTGTTTAGTCATATCAGAGAGCAAATTTAAAATGACAAGATTTTTCCAAAGAAGTTAACATTGTTTTTGTAACAATGATCCATCTTTCTTTTTCTAAAATGATTTCTTGGTTCACATAATAATTTTTAATATTTATTTTTAGTTGTAGTTGGACATAATACCTTTATTTATGTATTCATTTTTATGTGGTGCTAAGGACTGAACCCAGGGCCTTGCAAGTGCTAGGTGAGTGCTCTACCACTGAGCCACAATGCCATCCCAGTACACATAATATTTAACTGAAGTAAATAACAGTACTAACAAGTACAACTGCCCCATATAGAAACGTTGGAGAACAAGCACAGTTTATTCACGGTAACCACAATCTGAAATGTCAAGAGTATAAGTGCCAGGGTGTATGCCTTGTAGGCACTCAGAGTGCCCCAGTCCATAGTCAACACTTCATATCTAGTGAAGTATAATTGATTTCTGAAGGAACTTGATTATAGGGAGATGGGTTATTTCCTACCATAAGGGCAAAGAATGGCAGAACACCCAACAACAGATATAAATTTCAATTCTCAGCACATTCAGATATTATGAGTCAGGGATTTTATAAGACATGTATCTCTCTCAAAAATGAATGACTTGTATAAGAATTAAGATGCCAATTATATTGGAGCTCATCTAATGTAAAAAAAATCTATTCTTTTCCAAAAACTATGTTGATAAATCAGGAGGGAACACTGCATATTTCTCTTAAAAGACATATCAGTTATTTTACTGAATTCATGAATACAAACCAAAATACAAGGAATCAAAAGCAACACAAACCTGAAGTATTTGTTTTAACGATCTTCCTTTTCAGAATGAAAGAAGAAAATGAGTTGTTGTTGGATTTGAACACAATTAGGGAAAAGTAGGATCATTAGAGGCAGAAAGTGATTTATTGATGGGCCTCATTGTTCTCAGTCCATAAATAAAACCATTTTGTTCCTAATGACCATAATCCCGTCCTTAATCTCGACAATGCCAAATTACAGTTGGATTTCTAATGATCTCAATCTTTCCTTTAGTTTATTAAAGTGTAAAAAGATTAAGCAGATACTAAGTGACCTAACAATACCTAAGAAAGACCATATCATAATTTTTCTGAATAAATCTGTAGTAATTAGAAACACTGACATTAGTCACCATGGTATAATTGAAAACTTGCAAATGTTGCAAACTGATATTCTCAAAAACAAATAACTAACAATCAGGATAACAGCATACCCCAAATAAATGAAATAACTACAGGTTTTACAGTTAGTAAGGGTCTAATTTTTCATCAGGAAATAGTTGCTTTTCATGAGTACATGCTACTCCACTTGCTAGTCAAGACTTATCTATCCTTGTGGTTTTCATTTAATTTCACAATAAAAAAGGAAACCAAATTACTAATAATTTCCTCTACTTTATGCCATTTCAATCTCTGTTTTCTGACCGAGAAAACCAAAACGAAAATGTGACTGCTGCTTCTTTAATTGCTATTTTGAAAATTCTTCCCTCAACACATACTTGATCCTATGGATGAAACAAGTAAATTTAAAAGAGTTGAAGGCTGCTTAATGTTATGGATCATAAGTGGTAGGAAACTGTTGACTTAATTCAGTAGAAATATGGGGTTTATAGCCCATCATATAAATGATTATTAATGATCATTCATGATACATGTATTAGTAACAGGTACAAATAAATAAAACAAGGAGAAAGGCACTATGAAATTGTCAAGAACATTTTTAACTTGATCTATTCAATTGCATGTGGAGAAATATATATAATCAAATAAAACATATCAAAATAAATGACAAATTGACAGTATTTGACTTTAAAATAATTGAACAATGGTATAAAATAAGCTGCCATTTTCTGTCCAAGAAAGCAGCGGGAGATAAAATGTCTTTAAAAAAATCACTGATATAAGTCAATTTGTATCACATGTGTTTGAGAAAATAAGAGCAATACTGTTAGTGAGCTGAAATTTAGGGAGGCAAAGTTGGAGGTGAATCTACAGGTAGCAAGAAGACACTTAGATAAATTATCTAAAAATTTGAGTGAATATTTGAACCACATGTAAAACAGTAAAATTTGTTAATTTTAAAACATAAAAATGCACTTACAACCCAGAATTAAGCAAAGCTTAAAGAAAAGAACAAAATTGAGATCCTTTTGCATCATAATACAAAGCAGAAACAAACCACAAAACAAACTATAATGTCTAGATAATTTTCTCCGAACTCAGTGGTCACATATACTAGCATTGTGCTTTAATATAAGCATGCAAATGAACAAAGACTGATTATATGACTTTCTGACCTTCCTTTAAAAACTCACACTTTATCAGATTTGTTGATATAAATTCAGGAGAAATCCCAGAGAAAATTCATATTTAATATGTGTACTTGCTTTAAAAATCAATTTTAATTTCTCTATATTGGATAATATACTTTAGTCAGAAATATTCTCATTGAGGAGCACTTCCTTTTCTGTTTAAAAATCTAGTTATTCCTTGTATTCTTCAAATACCAACATAGGAAACAAAATAAAGGAATAGCCTGGATGTGGATGAGAAATTTTTCAAATATTATATTTTCTTCCGTGTACCAC
This sequence comes from Marmota monax, assembly GCF_021218885.2. Lineage (NCBI taxonomy): Eukaryota > Metazoa > Chordata > Mammalia > Rodentia > Sciuridae > Marmota > Marmota monax. Next base: position 8,240,554 of record NW_026695065.1, on the reverse strand, counting down.
AATGAGGTTTGCTACTGAAATGTAATTAACAATTACTAAACTGTTGGAAAAACTTCATCAAAACATAAATCTTTGGCACAAATCCCAATTCAATGTTCATCTGTTTAAAACACTATTCACATTAACACTGAGAGAGATAATTAATAGCAATAATGTGTATACTTTATAGAACCAGTTCATTCCAATCTGAAAACAGCCTCATAAAGGAAAAAAAAAGAATCATTTTGTTTATTTGTGAAAAATTTTAATACTGTTACTTTGGACTAAATTTTGAACATGAAATTCCAGTGACCAGCATATGAATTAGTAAACAAAAAAGGACATTGTACAGCTAACTAAAACCCTAACTTCTCTGTCGAATGAAAATTTTTAGTGTTGTACTGCAAAGTTACTTCTGAGTAGATCCATAAGGAAAAAAAAAAACTTGTTTAATAAATTGTATATCAACCAATGCTCTCAGAGCACTTTTACAGAGACAAACCTCCACACCTGTGCAAATAGTATTTTTAGTTGAACGGTACTCTGAAGGCTTAGAAAATTTTGTATCATCTTTATTTAGCTGCAAGATCAAACATACATGTGCATGGTTTAAAATTTATTGTTTATTTTTATCCAAATTCAACATAAAAAGTTTATATCAATTTGAACCATGCAAAATTGCTTTTTTATAATTTAAAATTTTTGAAGTATCGGAAATTACACAGTTTGACCCACTACAATGTTTTTGCATCAACCATGCCATATGGCCACAAACTTCAAATTGACTCACTATGCATATCCTCCAAGGACACTTTAGGCACTAGAAATGGCAGTAACATTTGCAATGGATGCATTTTTAGGGAAAAATAAGACTTTAGCCAAGAACCTATTTCAATTTAAATTAGGCCATTTCTTTCCTTTTTTTAATGAAAAATAGAAATTCAACTAAAGATGAGACAAACAAATGCTCATATGAATCCTACATACTGAATGTAAAAAAGCAAAAAAATAATACACCAAACTGTTTTTAACAGTATTTGCTCCAGTGATATAAATAGATTTTACATTATTATTGAATTTGTTACATGCACAAATTATTACTCATGTGAGGACCAAGACAATGAACACTTTCTTCCCTGCATTTTTTCAGGTTAATTACAATATGCGCATATGAAACAATTTTAAATAGCTTTTAGGCAGTATTAGAAGAGTGCTTTCCTAAGAACTCCTGGCAATAGGGGAAGCTATATGACAGCAAATGAGTAAAGTTTGAAGCCAGAAGCCACAAAGTGAAGTTTTGAAAATTCAGAAATTGGCACAGCTTGTTACTACATCTACCTGTTTGTAACCATGCCAACAGTGCCATGGAGTGGCTCTCTTCCCAGATACCATCTGCTCCCATGCCACCTCCCCTGCTATCTCCTCATCCCCATTGTACCTTGGCCCCCCTGGCCCATCTTGGTATCTTATTCCTATTTAACTCTGCTATGGGGTGGCGGGGAGCAGATGGTGGAACAGAAGTGTTTACCAGTAAACCTTCATCTTCAAATTGTTCCTTTTTTACTCTCCTCAAGATCCAAGTTAAATAATGACATTAAAGGTCATCTTAGATTTTTTTCTTCTAAAATTTCTAAGCACTGATAAGGTCAGACCAAAAGAGGCTTGTCAAAATGAAACTTATATGTATTCAGGATTTTTAAAAACAGAACTTTCACTTCTCTAGGTGAAAAGTATGAAAGTACCAGAATCCTAGAAGTTTGAACAGAACTGAACCCCATGCACAGCAAAGAAATATTCTGATAGAAAGTGGGGTGTGTCTTTGAAGGAGGATAATGCATTATAAAACAAATGCACCTTGCAAATAAATACTGGAGTCATTTTCTGCTCCAAGTATTTAGTCTGCAAACAATGTGAAAATATAAATGTTCCCCTATCATGAAAGGAAACTGTCCCTGAAAATTTACGGAATCACAGCTATGATTTTGCATGCCTGTTGAGAGACCTATTTTCAGTTTTAACTTGTCCTTGCCAATCTTCTAAGTGGTCTATAATTCCTCAATGATGAGTATTTTGCAGACAGTAAATCTAATCACCCTGACATCTATAAAAGATATTCAGTTGGAGAGTAAGATGAAAAATGATTGTGCAGAAATCTGAAGTCTATCATGGGATAGCAATGAAACTACAACTGGTAGTCATTTAACTTTATCAGGTTAATTTCTCTTTAGTATTCTACTTCCATTTATATACATTTTGTTTTATTGACGAAAGAACATATAAAGTTGTATATATATGTTTAGTCATATTTATTCAATGAATTTCATTGTAACTTTAAATGTGAATTCCTAAGTATAAAAATGTGTCAAGGGGGGCATGTGTGAGGCACTGGGTTCGATTCTCAACACTACATATAAAAAATAAATAAAGGTCTATCAACAACATATATATATATATATATATATATATATATATATATATGTTGCAGTATATATATATGTCTGCATATATATATATATATATATATATATATATATATATATATGTCTGCAGTCGGCCAAGTTGTACACAACTTGAAAAGTTACTTGGAGTTTCACTTTAGTCAGAATGGCAATGATCAAGAACACAAGCAACAGTAAACGCTGGTGAGAAAGGAACACTTGTTATGTTGCTGGTGGGACTGCACACGAGTACAGCTACTCTGGAAGGCAGTTTGGAGATGCCTCAAAAAACTAGGATGGAACCACCATGTGATCCAGCTATCTCACTCCTGGGTATTTTCCTGAAAGATCTATAATTGCATACTACAGAGACACAGCCACATCAACGTTGATAGCAGCACAATTCACAATAGCTTTTTTAATGAAAATTATGAAAGCAAACCAGATAGATGCCCATCAATAGAGGGATAGATTAAGAAGTTGTGGAATATATAAACAATGGAATTCTACTCAGCCACTAAAAAGAATAAAATGATGACATTTGCTAGTAAATGGGTGGAAATGAAGAATATCATGTTAAGTGAAATTAGCCAAAATCCGAAACTCCAAGGTTGAATGTTTTTTTCTCAAATGTGAAAGCTAGAGTAAAATAAAGGAAAGGGGAGGGAAGGATAAGATTACATAAATAACTATATATATATATATATATATATATATATATATATATATATATATATATAGAGTTTGTACTATCATAATAAAATGTGTCAAGGATGGGATTTTTAAAATTGACAACAGTACTTGTAATACATATTTCCCTTTTCATATTTACATTTATAACTTTTTAATGTACCTTCAAAGTAATCTGCTTATGCTACCATGCCAGCTTTATATACTTACTGTCTATAATAGAAATCATTAAGATATTAAATATAGCATCAAGTTTTCAAGTTTTACTTTAAAAGAAAATTATATTTATTTCTCCATGACTTCGACTTGTTTTCAGAAGATCCTACTAAGAGCTGAGGAAGAAGGTCCATAAGTTTGAGACCAGCCTTGGCATCCCTGTGACACCCTGTCTCAAAGTAAAAAATAAAAAGGGCTTGGAATAAAGCTTAGTTATATTGCACATGCTAGTTCAATCCCCAGTGTGTAAATAAAAAAGAACCTGCAGAGCACAGGAATGATTTTTCATGTATACCTTATACTACATTAGTTTGTTAATTCCATATATACTCAACAAATTATATGAAGGTATAATTCTTCTGAAGACTCTCTACTAGAAGTCTATACTTAGAAGAAGTCTAAAATATCCTATTCTAATTTTAACAAATAATTTTGTAAGTATGAGTTACAGTATGCCATAGATAAGAAAATTTTTTGCTAGCAATTACATTTGGCTTGATTTTTTTCTTATACTGAAACGGAATATTTAATTTTTTTGTATTTCTTCCAGATATTAAAGTTAAAAAAAACCAATGGAATGGCAGGGTACACTGGCTCCCAGCTGTAATCCCAGCAACTCTGGAGGCTAAGGCAGGAGAATCCTAAGTTTGAAGCTAGCTAGCCTCAACAACTAAGTGAGACCCTGTCTCAAAATAAAAAAGTAAAGAAAACTGGGGATGTGGCTCAGTAGGTAAAGTGACTCTGGGCTTGATCATCAATAAAACAAATGAAAACAGTGAAATAAAATATACATACACCTAAGATTTATCATAATAACAACTGACATTATTTATACAACTTATTAGATGTTTGTCACATGTGCATGTTTTATAGTGCTACATGGAAGAATCAGCTCAAATGTCATTTTACATGAGAAAAACTTGTACTAACACCTCAAAACAGAAATTGGGAGTTCTGTTCTTTGTATTCCTAGAGCACACCCAACTCTAAATTTTCAGAAATCCTGAATTTCTTTTTGTCAAAAATGTGAGCATTGTTGTTGAAATTGGAAAAAACAAAGTATAAATGAAACCCTGTATGAAAGTGTCAGCAAAATTTGCTTAGGTAGGGAAATGAATGGGGGATAATGGGATAAAAAAATCTCATTTACTCAGGGTGGGGACAGAACAGTATCTTTTTTGGAAAATAAATGTGAATCTGGTAGAATTAGTGGCCTAGAATACAGATGCAAGACAAAACATGAAAGGGTCTGCAAAATAGCTCTGGAGTGGGATCCTGATAGTGTCAGGGCAACTATCCACAAGAAACCAGGGAACAGAGGAGTTTTTTCTTATTTCTTATAACAGCAGGTGAGCTTCCAAAGCAGGGGCCAAAGGACTTAAGTAGGGGATGGAGTTTGTATGATGTTTTGTACTTATCTTTTCAGTATGTTCTGAGGAAACAAGATAAATTTGAAGTGATATGAACTAATCCCATAGTTTTTAATGTGGTCTTGAATGTCTCTACAGATAAGATTAAGGGTGCATAGGAAAGGTGATGATGATGGGTATAGCTTGGGTTCTACTTATTAAAGCTTGGAATACTTTTCCTGTATGACTATACTTTTCCTTATATTTAATTTTTATCCTTAGCTTTTTACTCCATATTCCAGTATAAATGTTTTCTGTGAATTGATTAATATTAACTCAGTACCACATAGATACCAGGATCACACAAATTTCACAGCTTCATTCTTCTTTTTTTCCTTCCCCCTTTCTTTTCTTAACATTTGTTGCTTTTTTAAGAAAATGCGAGGCAAAAGCTAACAAGTTTATCTTCTCTATGACCAAAAATATCTTTAATATAGTGAATATCATAGAAAAGATGGTTTTCAGGAAGATTCTTGTTAAAAGCCTTTTGGTATCTATATTTGTATAACAGCATTCCTCACTAAGAAAAAATATACATTACATCCCTCAAGTAAATCTACCAGTTCTTGGATTGATATGGCTGTTTAACATTTTTTCAGCAAATTAGTCCAGTGGATGAATTGTGACACAACCAAAAAACGCTCAATTGCTACATAGTATAATATTGCTCTCAGGATTTGACTATCAATTTTTATTTGTATGTTTGGGAAGAAAACATTTTCAATTATAGGAAAGACCAGGGAAGTAGAAGGAGGAGACTGAGGGGGAGGGAGAGGAGATGGGAAAAGGGAGAAACTGTGGAATGAAATTGACCAAATTATGCTATGTACCTGTATGACTATAAAGCAGTGAATTCCACCTTTATGTATACCTATAAAGTACTAATTTAAAAAATAAATAAATAGAAGGAAGACCAGTAGAGGAAAGGGAAGAGAGGGAAGGAAGAAGGGAGAGGAAAAAGGAAGCACTGGGGATTTTTTTGAATTAATTTGAATTGGAATTGGACTTAATTTGAATTGGAGCACATAATATTCCATGCATGTATGCATGGAATATAATGAACCCAAATATTAGGTATAACTATGATATGTTAACAAAAACATTTTTTAAAAAATAATAACTTAAAGAAAAAGGCAATAAAAGGATTTTTTATAGAGCTGGGTTTATGGCTCAGAGGTAGAGCGTTCTACCTAGCACGCGTGAGGCACTGGGTTCACTCATCAGCACCACATAAAAAATAAATAATTAAAGATATTGTGTCTACCTATAACTAAAAAAAACAAATATTTTTTAAAAAGGATTTTTATAGTGTTATTGTTAGGAAAAGTTATTTTTATAGTGTTATTGTTAGAGAAAAGTTGGATTCAACCTAAATATCTATCAGGAGTTTAGGGCTTAAATACACTCTGATACACCCAGTTTGTTATATATTTTTCAGTACAAAAAGAAAGAGTTTGACTGTATTATTGATAGGAAAGATCTTCAAAACATATGTATTTAAGTTAAAAATTGACTAACAAGATATATTGTACAATTATGCAAAGGCAAAACAAAATTTGTCTATCTCTGTGTGTGTATGTGATGAGAAAGAGACAATAACATCACAATACTTTTTTTTCCCTCTACTGGGCATTGAACCCAGGGCGTTGACCACAAGTACTCTACCACTGTGCTGTATTCCCACCCCTTACCTAAGATTTTATTTTGAGACAGGTTTTCGCTGAACTGACTAGACTGGCTTGGAACTTCTGAACCTCCTTCCTCATCCTGTTGAGAAGCATTGATTATGGGGTGTGCCACTGACCCTGACCACATCACTCCTAACAAGTGATTTCTGGGATGGAGCTGGGATGGATATTGTCTGGAAGACTTTCATTTCATAGAGTTTACATTAATACAAAAAATATATTAGTATGTTCTTTGTGTAATTAGAAAACAGTAATTACTATGATTATATTAGTTAATTATTACTAATTTTTTCAAGTATGTAAACTATAGACTAATTTTTCCTCGCTGTCAACACTAATATGTATGCCATATAAGTACAGGTGGCCTTTGTATAAATGCATGTATGTTTATACAGATGCTCCTCATCATGTGATGGGGTTTCATGCCAATAAATCAATCATAATTTGAAAATGTCTCCATCCAAAAATGCATGAAATATATCCAATCTATTCAAGTTGTGCTTCACAACACAGTAGACTGCTGAGTAGAGGTTGTTTCCCTTTGTGGTCAGCTGGCTGCATAGCAGTTGCATCTTGCTTCCATTGCCAAGCAATGCAGCAGATTCTCTTATAGTATATTGCTAGCCCAAGAAAAGATCAAAATACAAAATTGGAAGCATACTTTCCACCAAACTTGTATGCTTTTGCACCATCTGAAAGTCAAAAAATTGGTAAGTCGAACCATGTAAGCCAGAGACCATCTGTATAGGTATGTTAATATCCACACTATGGAAATGTGTTTTAATCTGGCATTAAAGGGTAGCGGCTGTTTAACAGAATAAAAGAGCAGTTTAATCCCCATTTTTCATCTCACAGTCTTTAATAGAAAATACAGGGGTTCACACACTACCATGCAGTATGTTACTATACAATTTTGAGGCTAAATGGGTATACAATGCCCTTTTGGATAAAGGACAGAATACTCAGTAGAGGATTTATCTCCTTAGCATTCATCTTCAATGAACGCACAGCTGATACTGAAAAAAGAACTTAATTCCCATTTCTTTTTTCCACAGATGGTGATATGATTTGCTTCACAGAGCTACTCATGGTTAGAACTAGAAATTAACAGTTTTTGAAACAACTGGAACCTATTACCCTCTTAGTGTACATGAATGATTCATATCACTGTTAATAATAGTTGAATTCTTGCATGACTAGGGAAGAAAAATCTCAATGTGGAATGTTGACCCAACTCAGTAAAAGGGCTCTAAAGCAATAAACTGCCAAGATTCAATGATACAAAACCATCTAATATCCAAGAAAACTACATTAGAAGGATGCTGAGAGGAAGACCAGAAGGCCACTGTCTCTCAGAAGGAGACAGATTTGATGAGATCATTATATTTCCTTTCATTCATGTTGTTATTAAAAAAAAACCTATTCATCTAGATTGCATGCTATATATAAATTGAATAGCAGGGGATTTTTTTCTTAAGCAAGATTATAGGAGGCTAAACCAACTTCATCATTTTCATTACTGGAATTTCTAAAATTTCACTAAGTTAAGCATTTCTTATCTAAACCATGCTTATTATTGTAGAAAAAAATCTGAATAACTCAACAAAAACAGAACTTAATCTCCAAGTTTATAACAGAGGTTTTAAAAGTAAGAATCAATGCCTTTTTAAAAAAGAAGTTTCTAGGAAGAAAAGATATTACAATTTGTGTGCAGGGGCGTGTGTGTGTGTGTGTGCGCGCGCACACGCACACGGCATCCCTCACAGGAATTTCGTGCTCTACCATTAAACTACAGTCCAAGATATTACAATTTTTAACACTATAAAAGCACCCCCACACACAAAAAACAAATACATTTGGTTGTTACTTTTCAGTGAAAGCATGTAATATTCAAATTCTACAATTAATATAATTTAGTCTGTGGTGTTCAAAGACTTGACTTTGTGTTCATACAATTAGCTCCTATGTTGTCTACAGGTGTTAGAATATTTTATGATTCCAGTTTTTGCACATTTATTTGCCTTCACTTATACAGTTTCCTTTATACTAGGCAATCCTCTACTCGTACTTCAAGATCAAGATCAAAGCCAGTTGCTCAGTAAAATGGTCCTGGACTTTAATAGGTGGAGTTGACTGCCATGTCCAATGCATTCCATGGTATTGAGGTTATGCTAAACTATAATTGCTTAGATATCTGTTTCCCTTGTCATAATGTGGGATTCTAGATGGCAGGAATTACACAGTATTTATCATTGTATCCTCAAATATCTGATTTATAGGAGATTTTTAGTAATTGTTTATTGAATGAATTAGTGAAAATGAAAATACAATCATTTTAACAAAATGATTCTCTATAGTAAATCAAGAATACATTTGCATATTGCCCAAGAATATTTACCCCCCTTACTAAAATTTAATGTAGTTACAAGTTATTAGAAACATGTTTATATTTGCTGCATCTTAGCTTCTTATAAAGCAAAGCAAAATTCTAAAACCTGATATATAATAGTATTTAGGTGGCTTTGGTAACTAAAAGCAATTTGACAGAAAATGAAAGAACTGGCTTAGTTGTTAGTCTTGAATGATATTAACACCATAATGCCATATAGTATGCATATTTTAACATTTCAATGAAAATGCATTTCTTAATCTTGGGAACAAAGTGAAAATAGAAACATTCTTAAGAGATTATGATGAGTAGCATAGAAAGGGAGAAAAATAAAGAAGGAAACAATCTACTTGGATTTGGTGAATTGAAAATGTGATCTATGTTTTCAACTGAAGTTATAGTTTGAAACACGTCTACACTTTTTAAAATTTTAACACTTTTTTCATATCTTGGTGATTAGTCTTAGGTTGCCTTGTTAAAGTTCATATGCTTCAATAAGAAACTATGTACAATTCCTTTCTCTACAGTGAAGGTAATTTATATAAAGCATATTCTAAATATCACTGACCAAAACCACATTGGCTATACATTTCAACTCTTCTTTTACAACATGGACACAAAATTAAGCAATAATAATGGCTGTATAATGGTGAATATTGCTAAACATTACTTTCAACTACTTAGCTAATAAATTCCTACTTACAAATTCAAAAGGCTACATAATGTGATAAACCACAAATGTTCCTGCTTTATAACAAGCAAAGTACTGACTAGGTGGATTATCTCATTTAATTTTAGAAATAGTCTTAATGAAGCAGATTTGAATAATATAACCAAAGTTATTTCACAGGAGGAGCTTACTCCTGAGAAATTCTATAAGTATGCCTAATATCCCACATGTACTTACTCACAGAGGAAGGACTAAAAAATCAGGAACTCCTAGGACTCCTGTGAATTAGCCCATCCACCTAAGACTGCTTTCATCTTCCATAACAACAATTTGGGGAAAAAATGGATTCATGTTAGTTAATGCCACCCAGTTTATCATTACTTCTTCAGCAAGAAAGGGAAAAATAGGAACTTGATTGGGTCTGCCTTAAAATCACTATGATAAAAATAAAGTCAGCTGTTTAAACAAAACAAACTGAAATTGGGCATCCCTACTCATGCAGCTGATGATTTAAGCAAAAACACAATCCAAAGGATCTCACATATCTTTTTCTTAAATACTCTACAAAATGCTAACATGAAATCATGATTATTTTTTACATGCCCTGAAATACACTGATAATGTTAATAAACATTGACCATGTTTATTAAATAACTGTCTTACCACCCTCTCATTTTCTGATGATTTTATCTACACCTAACAGTATTTCACAGTGATAATTCAAAAAGTGGCCAAATTTTCAAAGTTTCATATCTGATTAGATAGAGAAATAACATTTTGCGAAGCAAGAGCCTGCAGACACAAGATATTTTAGGCAACAGCATACAACAATATGACACTATTTATTTACAAGGTATTAGACAGCAGAGTAGCTCTCTAGTATGCTGTATAAAGACTCAGAGAAAAGACAAAAGAAGAGCAGAGTTCTATAAATTCAGATGTGGAATTAGAGCAAGGGTACATGGGGTTATGATCTGAGAGTATAATGTGGCAGTGATAGACTGGCAGGATGTAGGAATTGGGAAAGAAAAATCAGTAGGTCCAGAGTGATTCTAACACTAAGGAAGCATCCACAACTTGTATTATGATAGCCCTAATGACCAAAGTTAACACTTAATTCCTTATTCACAAAGTATTTGATCTACTGAAGGATTCAGCTCCTTTCTCCATCTCCTACCCACACCAACCTCTTATGCCCCTAATTGTACAATGGGGAATGAAGGGAAAATAAAATTATTACAAGGTCATTTTGTTGTGTGGTATACAACTGTTTTATAAGGTGAGAAAAACAATTATTGAGTTATACATTTTATCAAAAATTGAAAGAATATTGCTCATACCCTACTTCATCTTGTATAACTCAAAAAGTAAAAAAATATATATATTACTTTTCAAATGTGGATAAGTGGAAGTCAGTATCTTGCCTAATTAAGTAGACACATTCTATTTGTCAAAATAAGCCAAAATAAAATCACACACACCAAATGCCGCGTAACTTTTGTAATTTCATTCTTTAGACTGATCTGCTTTATGTCTGATTTTAATCTCTACCCCATGGGCCTATTTTAGCAAAACAATATTTCAGTTTGTCAAAGATAAAGTGCACTGTGCATTGATTTCAATGTCTTGTCCATTTCCTTTGCCAACAGGGACAGAACTAAATTTTAAGATAAGAGTGCTTCATAACAAGTCCAGCCCAAAGTAGCTCCTGGCCTCATTAGAGTTTAATGAGACATTCGATCTAAGAAATAAATTAAATGACATTTTGGGATCATGCTTAATGAAGCGGGTATCTACAGAAGCTCTAGATTGCAATAGTGTTCTTATAATCTGTGGAGAATAGGGCAAGAGAATGTCATCAATCATTTAGGACAAAATGGCACTCTGTGGAATAGAAACTGTTGAACCTCACTAGCTCATGGTCTCAATCATGGCCCAGAACTGGTTTCTTGTTATGTCAGTACCATAAAATAGCTTCCATGTGTCTATGCTAATTCCATAAGTCAGTGTGTCATCATTGTCATAACCACCTGAGAACACAGAGTGGTGTTGACACTTCAAAAGTGAGGAGAAATACACTGTTGGAAAATTAAAGCATTAAATATGTTTTTAAAATATGAAAATTTCCCTTATTAAGAGAAATGAAAATAAGGGTGGCATGTCTAAAAGAAATATGAAGAGATATACTAGTTAGGAAGAGACTTCAGTTAAAATGATAAGAAGATGATAGTCTGAAAAATAGAATGGAGTTATAAGCTGTTATAAGTTTATAACAGCTCTGATAGAATATGAACACAATTAATATCTATGATTACAAATCAATAGGCATTTCATGTAAAAATTACATGAGAATAACTTTAAAAGTAAATTACTATTTGCAAATGCAAATACACCAAATCATAGTCACAAATCTTGATGAGATTTTTTACAATAAGTATAGTTATACCAGAAATCAGCAAACATTTTCAATAAATGTGTTATATAAATGATTCATACAAAATAAAGAGCAAATCATTTGATCTCAGACAACAAATGGACAAAAGTCATAAGGAGTGAATTCACAAATATGATAATAAAATAGAAAATGTACTCTTTCATTCAGAGTGATAGAAACTTAAATTTTAACAAAAGAGGTTATTGCTATATATTTACTGTAACAATGTTTTTAATATCTTATTTTAAAAATATTTTTATTGCATTTGTATGTTTGTTTCATTTTATCATCAGCTATTTTTGAAAATCAGTATAACATAAAAAATTGAACAAAACTACTATTTTGAGGCTGCGGAGAAACTCACAATCTTATTTATTCCTGATGACTATGTACACTGATACAATCTACCTGGAAAATAATATTTCTGAAAAGTTCAAGAGCAGAAAAATATTAGTTGATCTTAACATATAAAGGAAATAATCAAATAAATCAAAGAAACTGAAGAAATGGTAAAATAGAAATTACAATTTTTAAGTCAAACTATAGGGATGGGAACATAGCTCAGTTGGTAGAGTACTTGTGTTGCATGCACAAAACCCTGGGTTCAATCTCTCACACCACCAAAAAAACAAGTGTCAAAATTTAGAGGTTTTTGAACTCTATAAGAGAAAGATCTGATAAAATTTGGTGTATCAGTTTCAGTGAAGTTTGAATTACTAAAAATCCATATGAAGAAAATATTGAGCAAGAAAATATTGCCTTAAGAACTGTTGAGTGTCATGTTTTAAACATATTAAGTATAATTAATATGATAAATGTGAATAAATAACACATAGTTCTATAAACATTGTCTAGGGACAAAGATTTGGGGAAATCCTTAAAATCGAGATAAAAAGAATTGCTCATTTTATTAGATTACTGGAAAAGGAATATTGAAAACTTCCCTATATTGCTTTAATGTTGCTTAAAACATAAATATGATAAAATTATAATAATGCAAAGGCTTACATAATATTCCACTTAATTCTGGGCCAACAGAATGAGCAACCTACTCAAAAGATATTTTTTGTAAGAACATTTGTGAGAATATTTCATTATCTTGAAACACTCAAAAGTTCTACATATTCCTCCCTAAATATATATTGCCACAGAAAACAGACTATTCTTCCCCTTGAATTTATGCAAGATTTTGTCACTCATTCCCTTTTGGCAAAAGTGGCTAACAGAGAAAAGCAACTGTTATCTAATAATACCTAATGCATTAATTAGATCCAAACTAATCTGAAAACAGACTAAAACAAATTAAGCAAATTAAATTCTATTTTGAAGTAAAATTTATTCTTACAATCTGAATTGCAGAACTGGTTGCCTTCTTGAGAGTTAATCTGCCTTTAGGAAGGTGAATATATGATGAAATATAAATGGATTTTTGTTCTCTTCCTGACTTCCATTAAGTTTTTTTTTTTTTTTACAAGGACTAGGTCTTGTTTACTATCATATTCTCATCATCTATCACTGTTATCACAAAGGAACTCCTTAAAGATGGATGGATGGATGGAAATAAAGAATTTTCAGAAAGTAAGACACCAGAATTTCATTTCCATGATGGTTCTTACTTTTACAAAATAAAATGGGAATTTGCATAGGAAAATCATTACTGCACACAGCTTAGTCCTCTCTATACACAGATCATGATCAATAAAAAAAATTAAGGAGTATTAGGTTTGTGTAACTACTCAAAATTTATTAATCAAGTACTTGGCAAAAGGCAAGGAAAATGTGGAGTTCATGTATGAGAAAAGAATACAGAGGTCAAATTCTGGCGTTTACATTTCCTAACTGTCCTACTTTAGGTCTTTCACTTAACTCTGTTACTTCAGTAGTTCCTCATGTAAAGTAGGATGATTAATGATACTTCTTACCTCAAAGTTGTTACAAGGATTAAGTTAATTAGTTCATTTAAAGTGCTAAGAACAGAGTCTGACATAACTACAAAGTCAGTAACTAGAAGTTGTCAGCATCATCATCATCATCATCGTCAACATACTTATTGTTATTATTATTACAAAATTCCAATAGTGTTAAAAGTCACTCATAATTTCAGTTAATATTATATTTTAAAATGTCAAAGTCTTTCAAATAAACTCTCTAGACATCCTTACATGGTATCTAAAGTACAAACAAGGAGAGAAATGAATTACAGTGGATGGGGTAGTGAGAGAAGATGGGAGGGGAGGGAGGGGGGATAGTAGAGGATAGTAAAGGTAGCAGAATACAACAGTTACTAATAGGGCATTATGTAAAAATGTGGATGTGTAACCGATGTGATTCTGCAATCTGTATTTGGGGTAAAATTGGGAGTTCATAACCAACTTGAATCTATTGTATGAAATATGATATGTCAATAGCTTTATAATGTTTTGAACAACCAATAAAAAAAATAAATTAAAAAAAAAATAAAAATAAATGACAAACTAAAAAAAAAAACAAAAAACCAAAGGCAGAATGTTTTCTCTAATATGCAGATGCTAATTCAAAATAAGGCGGGGAGGGGGCTAGGAAAGAATAGCATTACCTTAAATTAGGTAGAGGGAAGTGATGGGAGGGGATGGTAGAGGATGTGAGGATAGGAAAGATAGTAGAATGAAATAGACATTATTACTGTATGTGACTGCATGACTAATATGATTCTGCAACATGTATACTCAGAAAAATGAAAAATTATATCCCATTTATGTATGATGTATCAAAGTGCATTAATGTATTCTACTATCATGTATAACTAATTAAAACAAATTAAATTAAAAAAAATAAAGTACAAAAATGATAACATTTTTTACTATATTAAGTAATTTCTTTTTAAGTAATTAGACACAGAAATATTCAACTCAGCTATTAATTTAGCCAAAATACCAATGAAGATACTGTTACCATGATAAAGAATTGGTTAGGAGTGATTACAAATACCAAGAGGCAAGGAGAAGGTAGATAATAGGAGGTCACTATAAGATATTGAGGTTAGAATGAGGAAGATGACAAAATCCAAAATCTACAGCATGTTTTGAAAACATAGTCAAGGTCATTGGTAATATAGACATAAGATACAGTCACAGGGCTTTAAAATAATTCTGCCAAATGTTATCATTCCTGGCAAGGACGCTTTTGATGTATCACAAGTATATATATCTAAGTCTTCCTGAACCCTAACATCATAAAAGCATTGCCTGGAATAACTACCTTGATTTTTTTGTGGGGGGTCATACTACCTTAAAGTCACTAGGGTTTTTTTTTTAATTACATTTAGTATTATCTCAACAGAGCTTAAAATGGGTTAGATTCTAAATGTATGTGTTTATCACTTAATATCACAATAGATATGACTAACATATATGGATATTAAATTATATATATATATATATATGTGTGTGTGTGTGTGTTTGTGTGTATATATATATATATATATATATATATATATATATATATAAACATATATATGGTTATACATTATATATGCCTCTGTACATTTCTTCATGTATGATTCAAGTCTTTCAATGTGCCACATTAGGAAAGATAAGTATCCATTTTAACTACTAAACTCCATAATGAAACAGCATTTCAGGACCCCTTGATAAATATATACAAAATCATTCCATTATTTAAATAGATTGGTCTTTCTACAACATATCATTTCCAGAAGTAGCCCTGATAGGCAGAGCTAAATAATGTTCCTATAAGGGTGTGTACTTTTATTCACTCAGTCTGATTCTTTTAAAAGTAGGCAATATATAAAAAGCAGTTAGGTCAAGAAAGGAAATATAATAAACCATATATTCAGATTTCTTCATGGCTGAGAAAGGTTTCAGATAATTCAAGGACAAGAGGATGAATGTACAGTCTATAGACATCAGAGTGAAAGCCAAAGCATTAAGTTGCTATTAATATCAACATGGTTTCAGGAAGTCTCCTTTCCCCACCCCTCTAACCAGCTCTGGTTCAAATCAAAACTGAAAACAGCAGTTGGTATATGTCAAGGTCCCAGCTTCAGTGCTGAGAAGACTATTTCACAAGAACTAAAACATTAAGGGAGTAAAGAAAGGACAAGTAAAAGTTGCTTCAATAAAAAGGAAAGGACCACAATATAAAGAAAGAAATGTCACTGGAACAAGCTTTCCATAAATTCTTGCTTGGAGGAATAGGCACTCATGCACGCACACACACGCACACACACACACAGAGAGAATAAAACCAGTTTAAATTATAAATCATGATAAAGCCACAGTTAATTTTATAATATATGTTTATCCATTAAGGATTTATGGGCATCTTTTAAGACTGTTTATGGAATTTTGTTAACAATAATAACAAAGACAGATAGTAGTGATGATAGTAAGAACTCTCATTTATTGACTGCATAGTATAGTATTTTGGGCCCTGTTCTAAGTGCTTTACATGAATTAATTTATTTAATCCTTATAATAACCTTATGAGATGAGAACTATCATCATCACACGCCACTTTGCAGGTGAAAATGTGAGGCACCAAGGAGTTGATACTTATATAATTCATATAAATTCAGATTTATATTTAACCATACAGGATAATTATTTAGATGGAAGGTGACTTACTATTATAAGGGGAGATTATAAAATAAGGGAAAAACTTAGCACTGCCTTCCCTCTGAAACATGTCCTAGCTTATGGCTAAACCCTCTCCTATTTCCCACTCGGACCCCATCATCCCAAGTCATCTATTTTTCTGATTGTTAATTCTTCTTTCTATACTAATTCCCCCTCACCTTTAATCAAGGTTGACCACAGCCCACATGTCAACCTAATATATTTGAAAGATAAAGGATATCATTTGCTTTCTTTCCTTAACAAAATATAATGCTGTCAATAAGTATGAGAGGATTTGTGAGCTGTCAGGGATGAAAATATCAAATGAAGGTGTGGGGAAAACACTGTAAGTTGAAGATTTCAGAGGACCACATTGCTTAAAGTGTGTAGGTGAAGTTCAATATATTTGATTAAATCTATCAAGTACTTGCTTGTCTATACTCAGCACTCCATTAATAGATAAAAACATTGTAGCTGGTATGGACCATTAGCTTGAAGCACTTACAATTTTCATGGACTAAAAGATTAGAAGGAACAATACACTTAAAAGTACTGTTGATGATTTTGTAAACTAGCAGTGATATTTTACATACAATAAATGTGTATTAATTATAAACGCAAATATAGTAGCACAAATTAATACAATTTGTGCATACACATTTGCACATTATATTTATTCAAATTAAATAAGTTCTAATTTCATTTCCTACAGAACTTTTTATGGGAAAGAATTTTATGACCATGTGCAATATTTGAAAATATTGCCTTCAATAATATATTAATAGAATTATCCATATATACATAAATACACATATGAATGCATGTGTTTATATACATGTATGTATACATGTATGCATATATACATTTTTTATAGATATCTCACTGCTTTGATCTGACACATTTTAGGTAAAACACAGCATCCTTGGGTTTCTTGTATTTCTGACAAGAACAATCCAGTCCAATGTGGTGTTTTGTTTTGTTTTGTTTTCAACCATAAGATGAGCTTCTCACCATTCATGACACATACACCAGGATCATTCATTCCCATTGTCTTTTGAAAGGAAAAAAAATGGTTTTCAACTGACTCTCATAAATCTGACAGTTTCTCTGAGTCCTATAAAGCTGTCTAAGCCATGCAAACACAACTGATTTGCTTCAGAATACTGAGTAGCCTTCTCTACTTATCTCTTATTCAACTGGAAATGCAGAGGCTTGAGAAAGAGAGAAAAAACTAAAGTAACTGGTTTTTAAAGAACAACCTGATCAGATGGCATTAGCAAATATCCGAGCTTTATACATCCAATTTGGCTGTGGTCAAGCAAACCCAAAAATGACTTGTACACTTCAAACTTAACTTTGGTTAAAGGCTGAAGAGTAGTGAATATTAAGTTGAAGCCACTAATTTTGTGATATAAATATCACCCTCCAATGATCCTGGTAAACAAAGGAACTGAAATACATGCTATCTTTAGTAAACGTATTTTAAAAGGGAGATATAATTTGCTTCCTACTATAGAATTATATTCTCATAGACTAAGCAAATTTCTCATATATGGAATTATTAGAGACCTAAAGGAAATTTATAAGAACAACTTGCACTCTATCCTTATATAAAAGAAATAATCAAATGTTTTCCCTTATGAATATAGATTATTCTAATTAGAGATAATCTAATGCAAATTAAAATACATAATAGGTGGGTGTTAGGCAGTTTTGAGGAAATACATAAAAATTATTAATTGGAGAAGAAAAAATGAAATAGAATGTAAACAGAAGACAACTTGCTCTGCCACTGCCTACCTGTTTTACTCACTATATTTATGCACTAGTTTTGTTTCCTCTAATATTACAGAAGAAAAATGGTTACCTAATTTTTAGGTATACAATAAGAAAAACTATATTTTCTAGGTGATACATTCTACTTCATATGGAAGGTTATGTGTATATTCACCTACATATTTTTTGCACACTTATAGACACAAATCAAGAATATAGACTATAACTGCCATGTGTAATACATACACTGAAAAATTTTCTGAACTTGACATAATCTACCAACCTTCCTCAAAACCAAATAATAGAAATAATGGAATCATTCAAATACTTGATTAAAAAATTTTTGCCATTTACATTTTAAAAATGAAAATCAGGCATATACCAACTTCAAATAAATATTCTCAATATGCAGATAAAGGGGAATATAGTCCAAGACTCCCAGTGCATGCCTTTAACTGTGGGCAATATTGTACTCTAAATACATTACTGTATCCTATCCACACACCTACGACAGAGTTTAACTTATAACTTAGGTACAGTAAGAGATTAACAACACCATAATAACATAGAACAATTATAACAATATAGTGTAATCAAAATTATTTAAATATGATTTCTCTCAAAATACCTCATTGTACTACACTCACGCTTCTTATGATGATGTGAGATGATATAATGCTAATGTGAGCTAAAATTAAGTGAGTGATCTACTCACTATGACACAGCATAAGGCTACAATGTAAGGGATATTTGAAAACAAGCATTTTGATACCAGAACAGATGAACTTATCACCCAAAGGGCCATTAACAGGCAGGTAGCATATACAGTATGAATGTGCTGGACAAAGGGATGGTTCATGTCCTGGGCTGGTTGGGGTAGGAAGAGGTGAGATCTCATAATGCTACTCAAGACACAGCATGTACTTTAACACTTGTTTGTTTCTGTAATTTTCCATTTAATATTTTTGGGTCATGGTTGTCCTTGCGTAAGTGAAACCATTGGAAGTAAAACCAGAGATATAGAAGAGCTACTGTATACAGTGTTGGAAAAGGTCATAGTGAACATTCTCCCTCTTTTTCTGTAACAAATTTCCAATACCAGCTTATAATTGAAGTACTTCAGGTTATTTGTTTCTTGGCATCTCTACCACTTCTCTGTTTATTAACATTTGAGATAACTCCCTTGTTATTAGTTTTGTGAATTTCATACCACTACAACCATATTTTCTTTCAACAAATATCTGTTAGTATCTGATGATATCCTAATGCCTACAATCTTTTGTTATATCCTTTTTGGCTTCAGAACAGATAAGAGGGCAGTAACGTGGAACTGAATGAAGGATGGTAAAATATAATGCTGAAAATCCCTTGATTTATTGTTCTTTTCCATTCTCTGAACTCTAACAAAACTATACACACATACACATGTATGTTGTGTGTGTGTGTATGTGTATACATCTACAGATATTTTTATGGATATGGATGTAATGCCAATTATGAATTCTCAATCCAGTGTTAAGTTACCAAGATTTGCTCTGTAATTGTCACCATGTGCTTCAGAAGACTAATAGTTTATTAAGATACCAGGGAGATATATATATATATTTTTTTTTTCATTTATTATAGTCCATATTTTAAAATTGAACACAGTTATCCTTTGAGACATTCATCACAATGGAATCTTCCCAAGAGTGCTTTGTTTTATTTTGAAAAACAATGGGATCAAAACTCCAGAAAGTCAAGGGTCATGTGTTTGCTCTGGTATGAGGAAGTTATAAAGGAAAAAAAAAAGAAAAGAAAGGTATAAGAATCTCATGAAAATCAAGGGAGATCAATCGAGTAGAGGAAAAGAATAAGGAGGAGGGAGAACAGGAGGGAGAGAGGAAATACTGGAGAATGATACTGGCAAAATTATATTGATATACCACATGCATATATGAATAAATAACAACAAATCCCACCATTATATATAATTATAATGCACCAATAAGAAAACATGGAAAAAAGGAAAAACAATGCCATCATATCAAGTAATTAACTTGTGTTTTCTTTACATATTTAGGTTTTGTCTATCAGTGAACTATCCAGCTACAGAACTGATTCTGATATATGCAAAATCATGGTGACCAATGCCCCATGGATGTCTATTATTTTACAATATAGTTAATTTACTTCCTTTCTATTCATTAATATGTAGTATAGAATATTTCAACACCAAATTTGCCAGCATCAGGCTGGAGATACAGCTC